>NC_034412.1:29810798-30493164 GCF_002078875.1 Numida meleagris | reverse complement strand
CAAATGGACCTTCCCTTGTTTTTCCTTCTTTCCTGCAGTTGGAGGTTGCCTTCTTACTGGCAGATGGACGATCCACTCTCTATTCATTACTGGAGCTTGAGGTTCTGTTCAGTACCCTTCCTTCTTGTTGATGGAGGTTCCCTTCTTTCTCTCTTGCAGGTGGGGGTTCCCTTCTTTCCTTTCCTGAAGCAGGTTCAGTTCTGTTTCTTTCTGTCTTGAACTTGGAGATTCCCTCCTTTTTCCTTCTTTCTTCTAGTTGTACATACCCTTCTGCTACCTTTTCCATACAGCTGTGGAAGTTCCCTCCTTTCTTGCAGCTGTGGAGGTTCTTTTCAGTTCAAAATTTTCATGAAGTTAGATCTTGCCTTTTTTCTTGAAGTTGGAGTTTCCCTTCTTTTTGTTTCTTCCATGCAGCTGTGGTTTCTTTATTTCTTGCAGATGAAGGTTCCCTTTTTTTTTTTTTTTTTCCAGATGGAGGTTCCCTTCTTTCTCTCTTGCTGTTGGTGGTTCCCTTCTTTCTCTTTTGCTGTTGGCAGTTCCCTTCTTTACCTTTTTTTCCTGCAGCGAGGTTCAGTTTTGTTCTCTTTTTTTCTTGAACTTGCAGGTTCCCTCCTTTTCCCTTCTTTCCTCCAGTTGTACGTACCCTTCTGTTATCTTTTCCACGCAGCTGGAGGTTCCCTTGTTTCTGTCAGCTTGATGATCCCTTGTTTCTTGCAGCTGGCGGTTGCCTTCTTTTCCCTTGTTTCCTGCAGCTGGTGGTTCCTTTCTTGCTTTCTTCAGATTGGAGGCTTCTCTCTCAGCTTGGAGATTCTCTTGCTCGGTCTGGAGATACTGTTTCTGAACTACAAGACTCTCTTTCTGGACCTGGAGATTCTCCCTTTCGGCACGGAGACTCTCTCGCACAGTTTCAGTGACTCTCTCCCTCTATGGGATAGTATTGCACAAGGCCTCATAGGCATAAGGCATGCCCCAAATTATTTGTGCCTCCTTAGATCTGCCTGAGCAGCAACATCCCTGTCTCAAATGCCTGCTTAGGTTCTCAGGATCTTGCAGGTGTTCAGGAGTAAAGTTCCATGACACCAGCAATACTCATCTTTCTAAAGACTCTCCTAAGTCCTTCCACACTCCCTGCCATTCAGTATTGTCTGGCTTATGGGAAGGCAAGAACAGATACTGAGTGGAATGATGAGGAGTACACTCAGGGAGATTCACAACATGACCCAGTGGATGAACATTCAAAAATGCATTAGGGATTCAAGAGAGAGACTGGAACCCTGTTTAAAAATCACACATTCTGTAAAATTAGCAGCTCCCTCTGGGATGTATCTTTCAATGTCCAGTTCATGCCACATTGTACGCAGACACCAGATAGGTATTTCCATCAGTGTATTTAATTGCTTTTATATACATATAGCTCCACAGAGCAGAGTGGTGGATTTAATAAATGCTCAGTCTGTTCTGAGTATTAAAAGAGGAAAAGTGATGGAGTGCAGTCTCTTGAAAAACAGTTTTACAAGAGAAAGCAAATGCATTTTTTCTCTTTACAAAAGTTGGCATGGTGCCAAAAATAAAGAAATTTGCACAGTGCTCTGAAAGTTTACAAATATCCCTGAATACTGGCAGTTTGCCTGGTTTTCTCGGCCTTGTTTCCAGTACAAGTCCTGCAGAACTGACAAGCTTTCTAATGAAGCTCTCTGAGAGTGCAGAGAGGTTCATTCTGTAAGTACGTCTTTCCCAACCAATGGCACCAATAAAACGTAAATGGTTTCTGGGCTGGTTTGTCCTGGTTCTGTGGCTAATGGGGTAGGGGACCCGTGGACCCACACCCCAGGAGAGGGGGGAAAAGGGGAAAGGGTAAGGAGATGGGCCTAAAAACAAAACAGCTGCAAGAATTTAAGGGAGAAAATTAATTTCCTAAATATGATAATGGAACGCAAGATAACACAATGTAATTGGAATTGAAGCTAATAAATCAAATAAAATGAGAGAGAGTGTACAAAACTGAAGGCCTTACTCTAATGCTGATGGCGAGATGGCTAGGGAGCACACACTGCAGAAATGAGTAGTAAAAGAAGGGGGGCTGTCTTGTGACTTGCAAACAGTTTTATCTTTCCCTCTACATGGAACATGTAAGCAGAACAGTGAAAGTCTTCTGGAATATGTTGCTGTTCTTCTCTTCTGAGAACCAGGTACCTGGAAAAAATCTACGATCCATGGAACTGGAGCAAAAACATAACAAAAATCATAAAACCATGACAGGGCAGTTCCCCCAGCTGTTGGCAAATTCCCTTTGGTTCCCAGGAGAAGCACTGGGAGACCTCCTGCTGCATGTCTGCAGCTCTCTGTAGCTGAAGGGTTTCTCCATGCAATGGGGTTGCTCCTGTCCAAGCCCACTGCACTCAGGCTCACAACATGAAGCAATGTTGAGGATGCAAGCTGGATTCCTCTTGAATGAAACAGACCCAGAAAGTGTTCTCCAGAGACACACCTCAAGCATTCTGGCTGCAAATTGGTGTTCAGATAGAAATTACTCAGAGTCATAGAATCATAGAACCACAGAATGGTTTGAGTTGAAAGGGACCTTAAAGGCCACACAGTTCCAACTCCCTGCTGCAGGCCCCATTTCCACCCACCAAATCAGCCTGCCCAGGGCCCCATCCTATATATCCTTGAATGCCTCCAAGGATGGGGCATCCACAGCTTCTCTGGGCAGCCAGTGCCTCACCGCCCTCCAAATAAAGGATTTCCTCCTGGAATCGAACACTTTGAGCAGCCCACTGTGGAGCGTGAGTGGGCTGTGCAGCAGTCTGGGAAGTTTCATACCACAAAAAGGACCTGCGCTGTGTAGATGCTGGTCCCCTTTACTGCCTGTTGAGCCAGCCTAGAGCTACAACAAACTAAATCACCATTGAAATGCATACAGGGTGAATGCCAGGCCCTCTCTACCATGGGTTTTTGCTTTACAGCTCCTACTTGTCCTCAACATTTGCTCATGTAAGCACAACCCTTGATGCCACCAGCAACCTTAGCCAAAAGGTGCCAATTCTTCTTCTGTTCCCAGCTTCTCCACATCCAGAAAACAAGCAGAACAGATAGAGGGGACTGAGCTCTGCAGAAGATCAGATCAACCCAGAAAGAGCCAAATCAAGTTTTAGCATCTGGGACAAACCAGGATCACCTGAAATAAACACCTTTTGCACAAGCTCATGCTACCAGTGATTAACACGGGAGCAGGAAACAAACTATGCAATTCAATTTATTACAACTCACTCCATCAAGTTTTAATCACATTTGTGATTGATATTCCTGCAGGATTACTATTCAGGTGCATAAAGCTAACTACATGCATGAACACTTCCCTGAAAGCTGAACAGCTTTTCATAGGCTGGCACTCCTCGAAATGGGGAAAAATTCCTGACGTGATCACATACCCACAACAGTCACAGAGCGACCTTCTTAGTACATTCAAGGAATTCTATAAGCCTGATTTTCAATGCCCGCTAAAGAAACAAGCGTTACAAAGCTGTCCTCGGGAGCCGGATACCCAGTTCCTTTAACATTAATGGGTGCTGAGCTCTCCAAACTCACCAGTGGTTTAAAAACTAAGTGGAACAATGAGTACAACAGGAAAACTATGCTACAGATCATTAAATCTCCTTTTTACATTCCTATTCAGCCTAACCCTTCCAGCGTTTCTCATGGTTCTTCTGCTCCTTCTACTTGTTTTTCCTGGATCTTTCCATGCAACAGTCACCTTGCTGGTCAAACACAAATCCCACTCCTTCTGATCTTTGTGAGTCAGTCTCCTCAGACATTTACTCACTCTGTCATCCTCCTCTGAACGCTTTCTACTGTGGCAAAAGCTTTCTGGGTTTGAAGCACCCCAATTAAACACGTTCTCACCACTGCCTGATTAATGGTTCGCAGACAATATAAGGGCTTCTTTCTCTTATTGATTCCTAATATTTTTTTTCACATTACTAAAACATCAGTAACAATAGCCTCCCCTCGTCTTAACAAGATGTGCAGTTATATACAGCAGTGCTTTTCCAGTGTGCATGGTCAAAACAGTTTGGAGACCATTGCGGCAGAGCACGAAAGTACATCCAAATGGGAACATACCTGCGTTTTGAGTCCTAAACTGTGTCAGAAAATCCAACCCACTGCCACCACATGCTTTGTCAGATCTTGAACTCACCTGGCATGGGGTCAGGCCTTGATGGCCAGCACCAAGCCTACCTGCACAAACTGCTGCTGTCATTGCTCAGGGTTAGTGATCTGCCCAGGGAGAAGCAACGGTAAGCTGGAGAGTTTGGACTCTGGCACCGGGAACTCTCACAAGGGAACAGGGATGCAATGGTCTTTTTTCTCTGTAAACAGAAATTCAAGTAAGTTTGCTGTGTATGTTTCATAGGATCATAGAAAGGCTTAGGTTGGAAGGGACCCTGAAGATCATAAAGCTCCAGCCCCCTGCTGCAGGCAAGGCTGCCACCCACCAGATCAGGCCGCCCAGGGCTCCGTCCAACCAAGGCTTGAGCACCACCAGGGAAGGGGCATCCACAGCTTCTCTGAGCAGCCTGGGCCTGTGCCCTGCCACTCTCTGAGTAAAGAACTTTGTCCTAACATCTTGCCTAAATTTCCCCATTTAGTTTAAGGCCATTCTCCCTTTTCCTATCACTATCGGGCCATGTAAAAAGTCAGACCCCCTGCTTATAAGCTCCCTTCAAGTACTGGAAGACCACCATGAGGTCTCCCTAGAGCCTTCTCTTCCCCAGGAAGAAACAAGCCAAACTCCCTCAGCCTCTACAGGAGAGGTACTCCAGCCCTCTGTGCATCCTCATGGCCTCCTCTAAACCTACTCCAACAGCTCTACATCCTTCTTGCACAGGGGGGGTGCAGACCTGGATGCAGAACTTCACATGGGGACTCACAAAGGCAGAGCAGAGGAGCACAATCACTTCCCTCACTCTGCCAGCCATTTTGTTAAAAAAAAAAAATTACAATATATATTGTATGGCAAAGGAAGGTGATGACAGTGCTTTCTAATGGGATACAAACACTACAGAGCAATAGCAGGTAAAAAAGAAGGAAAATTGGCTCACCCCTACCAATGACCAGTGGGAGCTCGGAGTGCAATCACCATCAAGAAATATGCAGCTCCCTCGACTGCTAACTTTTAAGGATCCAGGCTCCACCCCTTCTGGTCACTCAGGTGCATTGCTTGCACCAGAGCTTACCAGAGCTCCCCAGGTTATCCACACCTTCTCACCTGGTGCTCAGCCATCAGTTCAGGCTGTGACCCAGCAGTTCCACTGCGTACATCAAATAGCATAAAGTAGAAAGTGTTTTAAGAGTTTAACGTTGTTCACGACACGACAGCCTGAGGTACAGGAGAGGAAGATTTAATAATGACATAACAGAAATAAGGGCTGAATATTTCAAACGTTTATTTAAAATCAGATGTACATTTAAAATCAGTTCAGAGCTATA
This sequence comes from Numida meleagris, assembly GCF_002078875.1. NCBI lineage: Eukaryota > Metazoa > Chordata > Aves > Galliformes > Numididae > Numida > Numida meleagris. The sequence continues at coordinate 30,487,674 of NC_034412.1, read as the reverse complement.
TATTTTGACTACAAATAAAGTAGAGACTTTTTCCTTCTGAATGGATTAACTCAAAGGTGTTATTTGTAGCATGGGAACTTAGAATCAGGGTTCTATGTGTGGGTGTCAAAAATTTCAGGACAGCTGAAAACCATAAAACCATGACAGAAGTGGACAGACTCTTTAGCAGGGTCTGTGGTGATAGAACAAGGGGAAATGGTTTCAAGCTCAAAGAGGGGAGATTTTGGTTAGATATAAGGAAAAAAATCTTTTATAGTGAGGGTGGTGAGGCACTGGAACTGGTTGCCCAGAGACGTGGTGAATGCCCTGTCCCTGGAGACGTTCAAGGTGAGGCTGGATAGGGCCCTGATCTAGCTCTGGATGTCCCTGATCATGGCAGGAGAGTTGGACTAGATGACCTTTTAAGGCTCCTTCCAACTCTATGGATTCTATGATTCCATTAACTGTGCAGTACTTGGAGCTGCTTTACCAGCCACTGCAGAGGTCTGAGATCAACAGCATACAGTGGAAACCCAAACTATACAATCATTGCAGGAATTGGTTAAAAATCTGCAGCGGCACCTGGAGGAGAGGTGAGAGATAGCGGTTCTGCTATGGGTAGAACACCCCTCACCTGGGGGAAGATAGCCCTAGAGCTAATTAATTATAGCCAAAGGGTGAGGATTCCCAAAGGGGACTCTGGAAAAAAGCTGTTGTTAGGAGAGCCAAAGTAAGTGATAGGTGTTCCCAGCTTCTGACGTGAACAATGAGAACAAGAACAAGCTGGTTTAGAAACCAGCTGTGGAATGAAGGCCTTAGTAAGAGAATTCCAAAAGAAGTAATGCATCAACTTTCCCTTGAAAATTAGTTAGTTAAAGTGTGGAAGTCCAAGGATAGTGTGGGAATCGAATGTTATTTCTGCATTAGAACAAGATAAGAATTTTCTTAATTTCATGGCCTCTGCTGCCATTTGGGTCCTTTATTAGAACTAATAGTTATTCTCAGGGGTCTTTCTATTTTATTGGGGTTCTCTGATAGTTTTCATTACTTATTCTCTAGATAAACCTTCTCCAGCAATGCATACTCAGTATATAAGTAATATATATACATATATATATACATATATCTCCACAGAGATTAGGTAGATGGAGTAAGCACAAAGACTGCAGCTCCTGTCTGTCCAGCCATCTGAAAAACTTCAGGGCCTTCAGTTAAAGGCAAGCTAAATGTAATAATACCTTTACAAATCAGAAACCTCTTGATGTTGGAAAACTACTAATTTTTGCTGCTGGATAGACAGGGCCTGAGTAATAGAGAATTAAAGGAGGAGAAGTTAAATAATTAACAACATACATATACAAGGTAGCAACAACTTATGTATAGGCAGCATGAAAATGTATGTTATACTTTGTCACACACGTTGCAAGACTATCTTGCATAAATTAAAAGGACAAGTCATGACACGCCTTAGGGAGGGCTTGAAGAAGGTATTGAGGAAGGCCTGGCACCTCCCCATCCCCCTTGGTGCTCTTTGTTTAACAAAGGAAGAATCCTTCAGACAGAATGGAAGAAGCTTTGGAAAAAATCACCATATCAACATGATAAGAAGAGTACTGAGACATCCTGGAAACAGCAGGATGGCAATTGACTGGCACAAGATAGCACATGAATTAACAAGTGTCAGAATGTAATTCACAGATGTAAACCTTCGATAAGATTGTGAACCCCGAGTACCCAGCCAATGGGGAAACAGGGTAGGGGCTAGGCAAGGGGGGGAAGCAAGGTACAAAAGCTGTCATACTGTGGCCATAGGTGTGCTCCTGTAGGACACCCGCCATTGCAGTTGCGAATAAAATCTGCTTTTATCAGAGATACCGTCCTGATAAATTATTTGGATATTTCCAACAATAGGAATATGGGGGAAGGGCCAGGAGCACCAGTCCCTGCCTCTCTGGGTAATCCAACTGCCCCTTTATCCATTACCCTGCAAGATCCCAGCAAGGATCCAGGAAACGGCTTGTGTCATCCTCTGTAAGTGAGCCGGGGGTCGGGCAGTGAGTGTATTTAAAAAGGCTCACTGTGAATTCGCAAGGGGACTTAATGATCACTTTCTCAGTAGGTCCTAACAAAGTCCCAGTAATGTTGTGGTAGATACTGGGGCCCCAATATCTCCTCTTAGGGAAGATGTAGCTGCAAATTGCCAGATATGACCTGACAGAAAAAAAACAGAGGTCATGGATGTGTGTAGCAATTCCCAACCACAGTGCACAGAAGCAGTAAAATGTTGGATACCAGGGAACTCAAAACCAACTGAGGTCACAATGATCCCGGGCTGCTTACCAACTAATATTGCAGGATAAGATTTGTTGACAGGCCAATCTTGCATCAGGCCTGGGGAAAGGGAATGGAAATCTGGATCCCTCCCTACAGCACTGCGGCTGTTACAACTAGCCCCAGAACTACCTCCAGACAAAGGTGTCAGTATATATCAGTAGACCGATGACATGCTAATAGGAGGCCCAACTGCTCAACTGGTCAGTGAGACCCAATAGCAAAAAATAGCACACTTAGAAAGCATGGGACTGAAAAGTCCCCAGGAAAAGATAAAAGACCCTTCAGAAGTCAAATTCCTGAGTATTTGATGGAAAGGAGGAACAGTCTGTACTTCACCTGAAACCCTAACCACTTTAGAACAGATAGGCATGCTAACAACAAAGAAGGAACTACAACATCCTTTAGGCCTGTTAGTGTTTTGGAGGAAGCAGATTCCTGACTTTTTGTTCACTGCATGTCTGTTTTATGATCTGTTGTGAAAAAGATCTGTGTGGGACTGGACTCGAGTCCAGGAGGAGGCTCTAAAGTTATTGATTTTTGAGGCAGGTGTAAATCAAGCTTTGGGTTCTATCCACCCCACTGATCCTTTACACATAGAATGGGGACTTGCAATTCATGAACTGATGGTGTATCTGTGGCAAAGAGGACAAGAAGCAAACAGTCAGTAGTTTTAAGAGGCCCCTTTAAGGTCCATAAATCAGTTCTTGCAGAAGCCCCATCCCCTCTGGGAGCAGCACAGCAAAAGACAGTAAAAAAGTGGTGTGCTCAGTTAGATTACTACTGCTGCAGTCAAAAAGTAGAGGAAGGAAACCTAAAGATGCTCACAATACAGGAGCTTCCACAGGAGCAACCATAAAGTAACTTGACATGCCAATAAATTATGTCAAGCAGGTATTCCCTTTATTACAGCGTTTTGTGCATGGGGGATCGCTCCACCAAACATGCACACCAAGAGAAGCAGCGACAACATATTTAAAGATATAGTGTAAACATATTCATTACATCCTAAGGACATGGGCAGAAATTCCAAGAAATAATTAACATACTGTCCCACCCTTTCGGGCATGGGTTCTATGAGCGTGGTGGTGCTCTCTGATGGTCATGGGATGAAGGCTAGTAATCATCCTCACTGAGTTTCCAACCTTTTAAGGGGGGGATGGCCTGAACTGGCTCTCACTGGTGTTGCGCTGAACTGAGGCATCTGTTTTGCTGTCTTATCTTCAACAACAGGACATCTAGTCAACTTTCTTGTCTTCACTTGACAACAAGCTCCGCGGCCTCCACATTTTGTTCTTGAGCTTACATTTACACAAGCCTCCTGTCCTTCAGCTTGTGATGATGGGACAAGTTGTCCCACAGCCACCTCTGGGCTCCTGAAGGACAAAAAAAGGATTGCTAAGCTGATATGGGAAGGGAAAGAAAAGGCTGTTAACCTGGACATTAGCAAGACATTTGTCATCGTCTCCCAGAGTCTCTCCATAGCTATTCCAGATCTGTGCTGTCTGGAATGAACAAGGGGATGATTCTGTGGATAGGAAGATGTCAAGACATTCAGGCCCTAATATCGTCATTACTACAGTGTTCTTCTGGCAGTCATTTACTGCTGGCATCCCTCAGTGACCAGCACTTGAAACAACATTGCTGAATTTCATAATGAACTCTATATGGCAGTATGGAGAGCCAAGCTCAGAGCAGCCTCATCCAATTCAGCCTCATCCAGTTCAGCCTGCCTTGAGCAGGAGTGCTGGACAAGATGACATTCTTCCAACCTGGGTTATCCTACAATACAGTGAATATTTGCCTTGGAGAATGTTATGAAGGTCTAAAAATGCAGCAGAAGAAAAAAAAAAGAGAAAAGCAAGCTAGAGATACAGAATGTGTTAATATAAATACAGTAGATCCTGTTTCTGTATTTGAACCACAGGTAGAAAAATTAGTTGATAAGTTTCATTTTAAAAGCTTACTTTTATCTGGACACATTATGGACCACTAGGATGGTGATGGTTAGATACATCAGTGAGAGATCAACTGTGCTCAAGAAACTTAGTCTTGAAGAAAGTACGTGCACCACAATATCCCTGCCCTGCTGCATTCCAAATCCCTGTATCCCTCACCCTCCTATCTCTGCCCTACTGAACCCAAAAATCCCTGCACCCCAAAGTTCCTGAATTTCCACTTGACAGTCCCTCCAGAATCCTTCTCCTCGTTTCCCCTTAATCCCTTCCCTGCACCCCAATCTGCCTGCTGAACCCCACCTGCCTGCTGTCCTCCAACTGCCCTGCTACACCCCCAGTCCCTCTGTGCTGCACCCTAAATCCCTGCAGCCTCATATCCCTGGCCCCCCCAGGCCTTTCTCAATGTCCTTAACCCCTAATTGCCTACCCCTTTCTACCCCTGTTACAGGCTTGTAACTGCTGGAGCTCTGCTGCTACAGCCTCTCCCTGGAACTGCTTTTCCAGGGGCCCATCTGCAACATCCACCTCAGCTTGAAGAGATTCCTAATTCTCCTGCGGGAGTGACGAGAGGCCTGGTGTTTTGCCGCCTGCACAAATCACAGGTGAGGACCCTGGAGTGGTTGCAGCATTCCTGGGGACCCCGACCTATTGTGATCAGCCCCCACAGAGCCCACAGGACTTTTGGGGAAGGAGCCCCAGCAGTCACCGCAGTGTACCATGAGGATCCCACCCCACTGAAGTCAGCCCCTCTGTATGTTTGGAGAGAGGAACTCCAAAACCGAGCTTGGTGCCCATGGAGACCCCACTTCGTGTTGCCAACACCCTTGCTGGCCCTGTGGCTGTCACCTCCTGGGTCTCTCCATGTGTCCCCAGTGGGGGGTGCCCCTCTGAACCTCACATGTCTCTCTGTCCCATAGGCTGTCCCCTGAGGGCTGGGACCTGGAGGCCGACGTCTTCCTGGAGGTGGACATCTTTGCCCAATGCTGCCAGGATCTCCTGGAGGTCAGGCTTGCTCCCCACTGCATCCAAAGGCCCAAAATGGGGCTGAAACATCCCCCAAATTATGACAATGAACGGAATTACGATGAAATTGATACGGGGTGGCCTGGAGCAGGGAGAAGAGATGTGTGGCCATGCAAGTGGAAAGGGACCTGTGGGTGCCCCTATCCAAGCCCCCCCCAGGTAAACCCATGGATGCCCCTGGGTCAGACCAGCCTTGCAGATGTCCCAGGTAATGCTGAACCATCCGATGGCTAACATTTTGAAGGCACCCACCATGGCGGTGAAGATGTCTCCAAAGTGTTCTGGGTCCACATCAGAAAAGAGGATGTACATGACCACAGTGAAGATGGCTGTGGGCTGTTCAGGAAAACAGTAAGTATGGATGGCTGCCCAAGACCTGGAAATCACCCCCAGAACACCACAAACTGCCCAGAACCATCTCTCACATCAAAACAGTGCTGGCCCCAACCCTGCAGTACCAAATGGCTCCAGCATGCCCCAAAAATGGCCCCTGCCACACCCCGTCCATCTCCAATGGCTACCAAAGACAGAATGTGCCATAAGCAGAAGGAAAACAGAGCTTTGGTAGGTGTCAGCAACAGTGCCTGACAGAACATCCACCCAGAACACGAATTGGCATGGCTGCGGGTGATGGCAATGGACAAGGCGGTAGGCACAGTACTGCTCGAAGTATAGCAGGATGAGGATGCCGATCTTACAGGTCTGGCCAGTTATCAGGCACACACAGGACACGTAGATGGTCAGCATGCCCCAAACAAGGTCTGACAAGGAGGAGGGAAATTAGAAGACGAGAAGGACGAGAAGCAGGAGGAGGAAGAATTAACTTGAGGCCAAAACAGCCTTCTGTTCCTGTCCACAAAACTGCTGTGATAATTAGCAATAACAGAAACAGGACTAATGGCAAGGAGGAAGGAGACTGCACATGTCTCTCTGTCTCTTGATCATTTACTTTCATCGATCCATAGGAGCAGATGCATTTAGCTGAACTAATAGATGCAGCAAAGAAAAAAAGTAGTTTTTGTTTTGTTAAGAAAAAATGTATGGAAGAAGACCTGTGATAGTTGACATCTACACTGGAAAAGCTATTCATTCCTTGACACGTAAGAGAAAACACAGATCAGAAAAGAATATACCCAATTAGCACTGCCACGGTAGATACCAGCCTAGCGAAAGTACACCTCGGGTGAAGGTAATCAAGGAAAATCTTGAGTACGAGCTTGTAGCTAGGATTTTCTATACCATTATTGGGTACATAAAAGAAAATTGCTTAAACAAAGGCAACACATGAAAGGCCAGGAAGGACCTCCATCTGTCAAGGGCTAACTCTAATCTAGCTCTAAGCGTTCCCTTCTTTGAAAGAAAAAAGTCTTGATAAAATAACAATTGGTGATAACATCATCCGTATCGAAGGATATACCTTGGCACTTTCAGTCTGTGGTGTTTTCCTCAGCCCCTCAAAATTCTCCTATACTTCACTTAAATCTTAAAAATCTTTCATTAAACATAACATTGTCTTCTCCACATAGCAGCAGATGTTAAGCAAGCCATAATTTTAACAACCGTATTTGCTGAAAGCTTAACGCCAGTTCCACAGGAACTTACAAAACTAAAATTATACCTGAACAGAGAAAAGGCATTTGGCCAACACATCAATAAGCATTTATCTGTGGAAAGCAAAGAGGCTAACATGGTTTATAAAATGAACAGGGCTACAGGTGGCCCAGCCAGTAGGGTCACTGAACAGTGAAATAAAATTAGCAACTGCCAGGGGAATATCCACTTCCTGTACTGTTGTGCAAGTCTTGCTCAAAATACAATCAGTTTATAAATCCACTTAATCCGAGGTGAGTCCTTTTGTAGATCCTTAAACGGTTTACTAGCAACTCTTATTAAACCTAGATATTATTCCTACAGTCTGCACACATCCTATTTAGCAAGAAAAAATCTTTGTGAGTTATCAGATCAAATTTGCAGAGAAGCTTCCTTAAGAGAATTGATTTTTAACTTGCATCTTAGCTTCTAATCTCAGCATCCTTTTTCCATCTATGCACCCCTACGGGAAATATGAAAGGTCAAGAGGCTTGATTTCACAACCGCAATTTCTTCTGGTGGGATGAAGTGCTGTGGATACAAGTTACAGAGAGAAGACAGACAGGGAAGACCTCAACTTGTAGTACTTCGCACCGTAGGTACGCTGCAATGATCCCATCTGAAATCGGCACGCCGGCTGAGCTCACGGGCTGGAAACGCGGCGCCTCGGCGCCTTCTGGTGGCCGGCGGGAGCCAGTGCGGGCCCACAGCGCTCCGCACCGCGCCGTCCGCCGCTCCCGGATCGCCACCGCCGGCGGGGCTGGGCAGGCAGAGCCCTGCTAAGTGTGGGCCTGGACCCGGTTATGATCATATCGGTCTCTCCAGCCTTAAAGACTCTGTGATACGCTTTAAGATGACGGAGGGTGTTGCCCATTAGGAACATCCATAGGTGGGAATTAGGGGAGAAGTGCGCCGAGCAGCCATTGCTCTCACTGTGCACGTCCTACCCAAAGACAGCGAGGAAATCAGTGCTCTCACCCAGCAGCAGGACGGACCGCGTGATCTGTGATTGCTGGGGAATACAAAGAGCAGCACAGCGTCTGACTTTCTTTTTCCATTCGTTTCACTATGACGACACCGTAATCGGCTGAGACCAAAGCGCGCAGAAATCAACAGAAATCTTTCCTCAGCCTTCTCGGGGCTTTGCTCTGTGCCACGAAGCCCAACGCCGGCAGCCGGGAACAGAACAAGATTTACGCTCCCGGCAGCTCCGATGCACCTGCCGCTTTCCCAGCTCCTTCGCCCACAAGCCGAGTTAAAAAATGAAAATAACTAAAAGTAAAAATAAAGGACGGGAGAGCCGCCCACCTCACGAGCTCGGCACGCCCCTACGCAGCAGCACAGCCCCAGGCCCGCAGCCCGCCTCCGCGGCCCTTCTCCCCGCCCACCCGCCGGCGGACGAGCGGCGGACGAGCGGCGGACGAGCGGCGGACGAGCGGCGGACGAGCCCGCTCTGCACATGCTCCGCGCCGCGGGAGCTCCGCCAGCTGCCGCGCACGGGGTTGTCGTCCCGACGGGGCAGGGCACCGAGCGGCCTTCGCCGCGCGTGGGGTCGGGCCGGGGCGCTCCGTCCCCGCGGCTCTCCCCTCACGAGGGGACAGGGGCAGGCAGCGCGGGCTCCAGCGGGAACGGGCAGCGAGCCGCGCCTGACGCGCCGCAACAGGTGAGCGGAACGGCCGTGGCGGGGACGCGCTGCGCTGCCGGCGGGGGAGCGGCGCTCCGCGGTGACGTTAAGAGCAGCGCTTTCCGACGGCGCGATCGCCCGCGGCGTGTTTGCCGCGCGTTGTTTCAAGAGCCGCAAGCGCAAGCTCGGCGCTGCGCTTGCTGGAAAGGCGCTCTTCGAACTGTTGTTACTCGGAATCCCTGCCTTTTTGCCCCGCGCACCGCGACGCGTTGCCCGGAGAGGCGGTGGAGGCCGCGTCCCTGGGTCACTCGGGTAAGGCCGGACGGGGCTCTGAGCACCCGGTCCAGATGTAGGTATCTATCACTGTCCATTGTGGGGCAGTTGGACTGGATGGCCTCTAAGGGTCCCTTCCAACTCAAACGATCCTGTTCTACAATCCTATTCTGTGTGATCGTAGCTGCGGGAGGGAGGCTGTGGCCCAGCCAGGGTACGTGAAGTAGAAAACTCCTTCGTTCCAAAAGGAGAAATTCCAGCGCTGACTTTAATATAAATTGACGTGATAGAGCCTAGCTGTAGAGAGGAACCGTTGGAGGTATTACTGGTGGCAGATGCACGTACCGGAAGCACTAGGGTTCCCATTCACTTTTCCCCCGTGATGCTGAACTAATTGCTCTTTCCCCATGGACATGAATTATTCTCGGTTTATCACAAATGTGAGCGCAGCAAGAAAAGCATCTCCAATAAGAGTTCTGAGTGAGTATACACCTGCTCTTGGCAAGTTCTCTTGAGGGTATCATTCTGTGTTCTAGACTTGATGGAGGTACTGTGACTAAAGTCTTGAGCAGGCTTGAGAGAAAGTCTGCCAGCTGTTCACAGGGCCAGGTAACCGTGATTTCTTTAATCTAGAGATGTCAAGTACATATAAAGAGAAAAAGAGTAGCCTTGAACTGTTCATTTCAGAAACTCATCCAGACATAACAAATAGTGTGGTTGTCACTTAAACATGCACCTGAAAGTCTCTGCTACCTCTTCTGCAGCAGGGGTTTTGGCACAGGTTGCTACTGAATAGACACGCATTGTCCAATTGTCTAATAAGTACTGGAGAACAAACTCAGAAGACACTGAGCCAGACCCGGTATCATCTATCCTCTCACATCTGAGCCAAAAGTGTCAAGCCAGTATGAATGCCATATTGTGAGCAAAGTGCACTGCAAGGTCCAGTCTGTGCTCCCAGCAGAGCAGATTGGATGTGAATGATTGTGAAATTGCATTTAAAGCAAGAGTTGTCAACATTTTCATCATACCACCTTATTTACAGAATGCCACTAAAGCCATGCTGCCAGGAACATTGCCGCTCCCTTATTTAAAAGCTATAATCAGATGTAACTACCAGTAGTAGTAAAACAGAACAAACTTACATGGTTCATTATTAGATAAAGTGTATGAGCAACTGCTGCAATAATCAAATCATAATTGAGGTATTTTCCTTTTACTGTAGCTGAATTGATGCAGAAGTCTCCTCCGTCTCTCATCTCTCTGGCTGGAGGGGCACCAAATCCTGCTGTTTTTCCATTTAAGAAGGCTACTATTGCCACTGGACATGGAAATGCTGTTGAGATTGGGGAAGACCTGATGAAGAGGGCTCTTCAGTACTCTGCCTCAGCAGGGTATCTGTCAAGGCTGCATGCACTGAAGGATGGCAGAATGAAAGAATCCTGAAGTTCTCTATCATTGCGTTAATTATCTTTACAAAAACAGCTTTAACTTCTTTAAATTTTCCTCAGTGTTTATATTTTAGTTTAAGCAGAAGGTTCTGAGTAGATGAGCAATTTTTTTTAACAATCCAGAGATTTCCCAGCTGTTAGTGTCTGAGAATCCCAATTCCCAAGACAGTAAAAGGACTCCTCCTGTGTTTTGCATTAAGATATTCAATGAATGATGTAGCATTGAAGTGCAGTTTCCACAGCCTGGAGCATTCATTTTGCCTTTATTTGGTACCCTAAAGAAGTCAACATGTACCACTTGTGGTGCTTGAACTGAGGTATTCATAGTATTGGCATTTTTAGTACAAAAATTACATATGTTACATTAGTTTAACACTCTTAGCAACTCCCCAACAGACAGCACGAAGTCAGGCTTATTACAGGCTTGCAAAAATATGCATGTACCTACATAGTCACATAGGGCATTAATCAGTGCAGTTGCAACTTTTCCTAATACTTAAGTGAACACAGCTTTAGAAAACAGGCATTTGTAAACATACTACAAGACTTCATCCTAAAACAATTTTTTTAAAAACTAATTTCCAAATTTCTTGCTAGCTGTAGCCCATTCCCAGAAGCATTGCAAGCTTTGTCAGATGGCCACATCTGAGTATGGAAAGATTGTTTGTAGGAGTAGATCCTGTTTAACCTCCACCTACATTGCATTGTCAGTGAATCATTTCTGCCCAGATTTCACTATCATCATTTGGTGTGTGTGGACTGTAGATGCTCATCTTTGCTGCTTTTCCAGGAGAAACATTGATATCATTTTTGTTATTTGATAAAACAGTCAAATTAGCATCTGAGTATAGTTGTGTGAGAGTTCAAGTCAGATGCAGGACTGTATACTAGATTTGACAGTGATTTAGAGGAGCAACCTCTTTTCAGACTGTGTAAGATGTTAGATGAACCTTTTCTCATTCCTGTTTCAGGATTCCAGAACTGTTGTCGTGGTTAAAGAATTTTCAGAGGAATCTGCACAATCCCCCCACGGCCAACTACAGTCCTGAGCAAGGACAAATGGAAGTGTGTGTCACAACCGGCAGCCAGGAAGGCTTGTGCAAAGTAGGACCAAGAACTGTATATTAAAAGTACTTCTTTCAAGATGATGTTTTCTTCCCTCAGTTCAGCTATATTTAGCATTAAGCATCACTGCAAAGCTTTGCGTAGAGTGTTCATTAAGCAAACATCTCAGGCTATCCATACAAGGTAACAGAACTTAAAACATGTTGGACAGTCTCATGTCAAACATACGTGAATGTTCAGATAAACCAAAAAGCCTGTCAGAAAATATGCCAAGATAACATTTCTTTTTACTTTTGTAATAAACACAGAGGTGCCTTATTTGCTTTTCTGTAACATGACAAACTGTATTAGTTTTCCTGGAATAATCAGCCTATTCAGTCTGCTCTGCTGCTTAGTTGATACTTTCTGCACATGAAACACTTTCTGTTGTACAGAGAGCTGCTCCCATTTCAAGCTGTTATTCCCTAGCTCCATGTTGTTTCTAAAGCTGGTTGTTGATCTGTTTTCCTCACAGACAGCATAGTTACTTAAATTTTTAGGGAATTACTGATGTGTAACCAAGACTTATAATCTCACTGAAGTCAGAAGTAGGAAGCATGTGTAAAATATTTCTAAAATAGTTTTCTTTTACAGGTGTTTGAAATGCTCATTAATCCTGGGGACAGCATCCTTTTGGACGCCCCTACGTATTCTGGGACACTAGCAGCTGTAAGTATTTCATCAACAAAAAGTTGTTAACATTAGATTTAAACAGCATTTTAGCACCTGATCTACTTGCTTGTGTGCCCTGTATTTACAGCAAAAACTCATCTAAGAGTCAAGTTTTTACTGCTAGTCCAATTAAGTTCATAAAGATTAATTCATAAAAGCTATTCCCAGGACACACAGTCCTTTTCTAAATCCTAGGTTTGTTCTAGGACTGAAGCCATATTTGGGATTGGGAAGAAGGCCATCACAACATAGTTCAGAACAGATTTATAAGTGGGTATTTCAACATACTGTCGTGTTCTACTGAAGTATTTTATAGTCTGATTATACTGTACCCATAACTAGTGAGTTTTCAGATGTGAACTAGTAGGAACTGTACAAAAATAGCAAAGTTTCCTTCTGAAAATACAATGAGTCTGTAATTAAATGTCAAGTACAAATACATAAGAGGTGTAAGAAGGGTTAGGATAGATGATATACCAGTTCATCCCAGTTTCCCCTTGCATTGAAAGGAATTTTGATATTGTTTGACAAATCAAAGATGCCTTGTTAAGAACATACTTTTAAAATTACTGCATCAACTTACATTTTTACTTAAAAACACTGAGCTCTACATGGTACGGATTGAAATCCCACAGAGGGGGGACAGCGTGCTGTTTTGTTAGTATTTTTCCTGCAACTCTTCATACTGCTGTCAACATGTCATTGCAGTAGCATCATTTTGTTCTCTCAGGTATTGCTGAATATCTCTACTGTGAGCAGATTCTTTGCCCTTTGTCAGTAGTGAGTAGCTTACAGTTCTGGTACTTCTGCTCAAGTAGAATGCAAATGATCCGCAGGAAGTACAGTTGCAGTAAACTTACTGTCTGTGTTGAGAGCATGAAGAGAACAATTCAAACTCTCCAAATGCCTTTCTGCTTGCAAAAATGTGTCATTTCCTGTAGAAGAACAGCAGCTAGACATTAGTTACCTTTTTCTCCTCATGTAGCTTAACAGGGCAAATAAAGGGGAATGCGGTAAGTTCAGCAAGCTACATAACAAACCTAGACAAGCTTCAATTTGAATCATGAGGAAGTAAGAGTTTTGGATAGCTATGAAGTCAGAAAAGATTGTGACAGTTTTGCTTATCCTGTCGACAGCTGAGACCTTTGGGCTGTAGCATCATTAACATTCCTAGTGACCAACATGGCATCATTCCGGAAGCTCTAAAAGAAATTCTGTCTGCTTGGAGTCCAGAAGATGTAAAAAATCATAGCCGCCTTCTCCCCAAATTCCTATACACAATTCCAAATGGCTGCAACCCAACTGGAAACTCTCTGACCGCTGATCGCAAGAAGGAGATTTACCAGGTATGTACCAGGTATGAGAGGGCCTCATGAACGTTGTAGGTAGAAATGGGTAAATGTCCATCTTGTTTTAGCTAAGGGTACTCTGCATGCAGCATTTGGGCCCATTATTGGTCCAGTATGCATTCTTCCCAGAACTTGTTTCTAAAAAAAAACGTCTTTCACGAGGAGTCTTCAAAAGCAGGTTATGCATTAGGTAAATTATTTTTTGCAGTAGTAGTCCACTGCTGCCTGGTGTCTTTGTCAGGAGCTTCAAAGTGGGTTTGCCACAAGTGTACTGTACTCTTTGAACACACCTTTAGTTACGTACCTGTCCTTGCACTGCAGGTAGCGTGTTTACTGTTCAGATTGTTTGGTCTGAATTGGGCATTTGAAACCTCCTGCTGATACAGCCTAGTATATAGTGAATGAGCAACCTGTGGGATACTAATAGAGTCCTGGTAGTAGGTCCAGAGTATATGAAGAACTGAATTTACAGTCGTTACGTTTTAATCAGTCTTTACTTTGTATTCATTTCTTTCTTTAGCTTGCAAGAAAATATGATTTCCTTATAATAGAAGATGATCCTTATTACTTTCTTCAGTTTGAAAAGGTAACCTTCCATACTACGTAGCACCTTCATTTCTGATACCAAAGAAATGAAGTTTGAGTCACAGATCGTCTATGATACTCTTCATGTCCTTCTTCTAAGTTAGTTATATGCTTAACAGTCAGTTGCTACTTTCACTTGTCCCCCTTTGTGGTATTCTATTGCATCAGCGTGTTAATTGTGGTGGTTCAAATTCCTCAAGCCTTACACAGGACAGAATTTCCTTCATTACTAAGAAAACTGCAAAGACTTTGCCTGCAGAGCAGAACAAACGTACCGCCAGAGCAGCGCTTGAAATTAGCAGCCTCTTGATGTTCCTTTCAACCCAGTCACTTCTCCATCCAGGGGAAGATGGTTTACTTCTAATCTGCTACCTCTCATTTCTACCCCTTTGCCTTTTGGAGTCCAGTTCTCCCAAAAGCCATAGGAAGTAGTACTGGATAGGCAGCTTCCCTCCTTCCCTTCAGATCTTACCCCTGTGGGTAACAAAGTGTTTAACTGTCCTCCTGCATGGATCTGTGGCAGCACAGTCTAATCAAGCTCCCAACTTCAGGAATAAAAAGCTGATCTTGTAAAGAAGCAAAACATTGTTACAGTATTCTATTTTGAAATACGTTTTTTGTGGGAGGAAGCAGTAAAACTGCTTCACAGTCATTGAATAGCATTGTTAAGCTTTGCTAGAGAATGAGGGGAGGATGTGTAAAGGTAATAGAATGTCTGATAAGGAAAAAGCATGCTGAACTCAGTAAGATCGAAATTTGAACATGTCTTCCTTTTGTTTGTTTGGGTTTTTTTTGTTTGGTTGTGTTTTCTTTTTTAAAGGTAAAGCTAAAAGCTACTGTGTTCCATCTTAAAAATTACAGTATCCTTCTGTATACTCCATAAAAACCTTGACAGAGAATTAATTTGTTTCCCCTGCTTATGGCGTCATACCAAATCTTGAACTGAGCACTTGTATGCTGATCAGTGGGCTAAGCATCTAGAAGTAAGAAGGCTGATTGCTTGCTGGCCTCCACGGAATATTACATCTCAGACAGCGAGTCCAAACAGCCATTTGTCAGCAGGTTGTCCACTTGTCCTTTGAACGTCCATCTGTCAAATATTTACTATCAAAATACATACTTTAAGAAATAATTATGTCTTCATAGCAAAGAAGGTAATTCCACCACAATCCTTATTAGAAACTTGAGTTTTATTTTTTATTTTTCTTCCAAGCCATGGGCTCCAACTTTCCTCTCAATGGATGTGGATGGCAGAGTTATCAGAACTGACTCATTCTCTAAAATTCTCTCATCTGGGTAAGGCCTGCTTCAGACTCCTTAATATTGCCCCTTGATTAAGGCACAAGACTAATACTGTGTACAAAAGGATCAGATGATGTTTTTTCATCTAATACCTAGTCATTTCTGCAAAATATTTTTATTCAGTGTACTAACCTTTCCTGTCATCTCTTGAAATTCCAAATTCTGATTCTCTTGTGATTCTGATAGTTACACCATCCTGCCCAGGCAGGCCAGTCTTCCAGGTACCACATAGGCAGAAAGACTGAGATGCTGGCCTGAAGCTCTCTTCCTGAAACTCCTAGTAGTCTTTTGCCAGTTTTCCCATCTTTTACCATTTCTGCAGACTCTACCAACATAAAGAAAAAAAAAGAAATAATGGCATAGTTCTCCACAATCAATCATAAAGTTACAGTGATATCTAATCTAGCTTTATGGTTCTTTCAGGTTGTGTCCACCTGAAAAATTAAGCTGGATACTCTCACACAAAACAATATATTTGTGTTTAACTTTCTTTTATTATTCTAATAGATATAAGAAAGTAATGTGAATTCTGCACTGGCAGCTAGTGGATTGTAGCCCCATCCCCAAGAAAGTGAAGAGACAGCATGATGCTAAGTGTGATGGCACTTCCAGAAGTAACACTACAAAAAGCACAATGCAATTTTGTCTTTGCCAAGGACACATTTGAGCTTACTGATTGGCTTTAATAGCTGTTTGAGGAAACACAGTCTGAGTAAAGACAGGTCATAGCACTGAAACATGAATAAGAACCTATTTTATCAGCCTGAATTCCATTTATCCTGCCATGCTGAAAGAGAGCAAAAGAGGAAGCCTGTTTGCCAGTTTGTGTGTTTTTCCATGAAGCTGAGCATTCATGACTTTTGATTATGTGAACAATCCATCTTTCCTTCCCTTTGATTGATGCTTTGCTCAGAAGTTGTGTAAACCTGGGGTTTAGGGCAGTATTACAGATATAAATACATGTAAGAGCCCTAGCACTTTAGTGAAATGATTGCAAGTTTTCCAGTTAGAAGTTAAATCACAACTCACATAAAGGATTTGTACTTGGCATTTCCTGTTGTAATTTTCCCTTTTTCTTGTAGGTTGAGAGTA
Source organism: Numida meleagris (assembly GCF_002078875.1). Lineage (NCBI taxonomy): Eukaryota > Metazoa > Chordata > Aves > Galliformes > Numididae > Numida > Numida meleagris. Next base: position 30,471,341 of record NC_034412.1, on the reverse strand, counting down.
GGTTTTCTGACAGGTCCCAAGCCTCTTATCGACAGAGTTATTCTACACATTCAGGTTTCTACAATGCACACCAGCACTTTCACACAGGCAAGTACTAAACTACTAACTGCATTGTATTGGAAAAAAAACCTAACAGATTCCAAGTCATAGGAAACTAAGAACAAGCATCTTTTATAGTTGCGCTGCACCTTTTTCAGTTTTAGTTACAAGAACAGATATTGTCAATTTCACCAAAAGGAAGAGACCACCGAAGAAACTGCAGCCAGAACTAAAGAGCTTAGCGCATGGAAAGCACTACTGCTTCAGCTAGTATAATATACTATTAACGGGCAGCCTCCAAGAATCAAGATTTAAGATGTTTTATCTCTTACTAATGAGATCACTTGAAAAACCTCAATATAAAGCATACAGTGAAAATTCTTCTTCCCCCTCCCCCCCCCCATGTGTTTTTCTTCATACTTAGTATCTAAAATAATACTGGCACCTCACAGACATCACAGTGACAGCTCCTTTATAATTAGTAATAAGGAAAGGAGACATCAAGCACGTCTATATACGACTTCCAATTCCATTAGTTCATCATAGAGGCAGTATTAAAGCAGAGGGACTGATGCAAGTGGAAGGAACTTCTGTAAAGCAGTATACATTGCCTTCCTTTTTCTCCCAGGTTCCCATAATCAGCTCTCCATCCATTCCTTCCTCCTTCTCCAACTTCCAAATTTTGCCACTGTCCTTGAAGGTAGCAGTAACATAGACTGCAATAGCCTGTTGCTACTGCCATCTCTGTTTATAAAGGGTTCCAAGAGACCCTGCATGCAATTTCTTGCCCAGGTGGAATTCTGAGTAACACACAGGGCAATATATCTTTTGAGATTGTGGAGCAGTTCTGTACTGATAGTGTATTTTATTTCTTTAGATGATAATATCACAGCTTCTTCATCAATGGGGAGAAGAGGGTTTCTTGGAGCATACAGACAGGTAAGGTCATGTCATACTTTGAATCCCCTCATCTGTCATGCTGCTTCTTGTTAGCTACACAAAAACAGGTATCCACATGAGTATTCATGTTGCATTTCAGATGTTATAATCAGATACCATTTGAACCCTAAGCTTCCTACAGCCACGGGTAGCATGTTACAGTTTGTAAAGGCTTGTCACGGGGTTGTAAGAAAAGCATAAGGTTCTTACATCTGACCCCAACAGCCACTTCTGCCCCTGAGCACCTGGCTGTTACCCATTCTGTAAATACCAGGATCAAAAAAAAAGAGCAGAGATAGTAGCCCTGGCTTTGTATTGTGTTAGGTATCACAGAATAGGTATAAGAAATAGGAGTATGAATATAGATTTTGTAGGAAAACTGAACTTCCTAGTGACGCGTAAAGATTAAGAAGCAGCTACAAACACACTTCCTCTATCTCACTGATCTGTGCTTTGTTGCAGACACAGTGAAGCATTCTAAACTTTTCTAATGCATTTACAAAGTTTCAGATACACAGTATATTGTATTGTGCTGATCTAGGATGTGCTCATATTTTTGTTAAGTGTGCATTTTGGTTGATAAGTAGAAAAGCTTTGTTTCTGCTTTTGGAAACAAATGGACTCTGAAGCACTATGAGGTCATGGCTTTGAATTGATAATGTACTTTCAGAGTTGTGGAGTTCTACAGGACCCAGCGGGATGCAATGCTCTTTGCTGCTGAGAAGTGGTTAAAAGGTCAGTCAGTGCAACACAGCTAATTACTTAGACTTTTGTTCTAGCTATTATCATCTTTGTGTTCAAGAAAAATTGCTTAAGGCCATCTCTTGACCAAAGGGATAGGTGATCACTATGAGCAAATCAATGGCATGAAATATTAAGCTTAGGACAGATTAGCTAAGACTGCCGTTGTCCTGCTTTTCTGGTGGGGGACAAGTTAATGATGATGAGAAAAAAGCTCACCACATTATCTCCATATACACCAACTTTACAGACAGCATGTATTTCACTCCACTGCATTCTTTTTATGTTTAAAATCTTTGTCTTTAAAATCTCTATCTGAAAGTGTCAGATTCAGTGGCTGAAATTCAAAAGAAGATAGAAATATGGTAGTAGTGATGGTCATTTTGTCTGAACTTAATTTCAGACATTCACTTTTATGATTAATCAGAGAGCACAGAAAGAAACTGATCAACAACAATGGGATTACAGGTAGTGACTATAGTTACTCCTTTTAGTCAGTCTGCGGTGGAATCAGCAATAATTATTTAAGAACTGCCCACCTTCCTGAGCTACTTCCCTGGGACCTGGGTACTCGAGTACCATATGATCATCAGTGTACTTGCTCTTTCTAATTTCCAGATTTTAGATAAGAATTATTTCTTCTTTTTCTACGTAGCTCTGAATGACCATGGATTATTTACCCTTTTTGTCTCAGTTCCCCAAGTACCAATACAACACGATAGCTCTGGGTTACCTTAGGGTGCATTGTGAGAATATATTTATATATAGAAGACTATAAAGTCTTCTGACTGGTGGAGAGTAGTCTATTCTAGTAATAGGAGCTATATTTTGTATGGAAAACAGATTCTATTTTCATAGAATCATAGAATGGCTTGGGGTGGAAGAGAACTTGAAGATCATCCATCTCTACTCCCCTAAAACAGGCAGAGTGGTCAACTGCTAGATCAAGCACCAGATCAAGCTGCCTGGGGGCCCATCCATCCTGGTCTTGAACACCTCCAGCAACGGGGCACCCACAGCCTCTCTGGGCAGCATGTGCCAGTTCCTTACCTCTCCCTGAGTAAAACATTTCTGCCAAACATGTAATCTAAATGTCCCCTCTTTTAGTTTAAAACTGTCCTCCCCGTCCTATCACTACCTGCTCATGTGAAAACTCAGTCTCCCTCCTGTTTATAAGGTCTCTTTTAAGTACGAAGGCCACAGTGAGGTCCCCATGAAGCCTTCTCTTCTCCAGGCTGAACAAGTCCAGCTGCCTCAGCTGATCTTCGAAGGAGAGGTGCTCAAGCCCTCTGTAGATATGTATTAGTTAAATACATCAATGTAAAAAAGATGTTATGCTAATGCTAAAGAAGATGTTAAATAAATAGTTTCTTCAAAAAACATGTCCAAAACCAGATAATTACTTCTAGGTAAACAACAGGCACGCAGTAAGTTTGCATATATAATTTAAGACAAATTCTCTCTAAGCCATCACCCTCTTCATAACTCCTAGGTTCCCCTTTTCAAGTTTTACAAACTTGATTTTCTTCTATGACAAGGTGACCTGCTTAGTGGATGAAGGTAAGGCTGTTGATGTGGTCTTCCTGGACTTCAGCCTGCCTTCATAGGAGAGGTCCATGGATCATTTTCATGGCCCTCCTCTGCATGCTCTCGGAAAGCTCGACATCTTTCCTATGCTGGGGGCCCCGACCTGGACACAGTACTCCAGCTGGGGCCTCACGAGGGCAGAATAGAGGGGGACAATCACCTCCCTGTCTCTGCTGGCCACCCCTCTTCTGATGCCACACAGGATACCACTGGCCTTTTGGACTGCAAGCACACACCGCTTGGCTTATGTTAAGTTTTTCATCAGCCAGGACCCCTAAGTCCTTCTCAGCAGGGCTACTCTCAAGGAATTCTTCTTCCAGTTTGTATACTTACCTGGGATTACCTCGATCCAAGTGCAAAACCTTGTGCTTTGATTTGTTGAACCTCATAAGTTTCACAAGAGCCCACCTTTTGGGTTTATCAAGGTCCCTCTGGATGTCATCCCTTCTTTCTACTGTAATCAGCCACACCGCTCGGCTTGGTGTCATCAGCAAACTTACTGAGGGTGCACTCAATCCCATCATCTTTGTGACTGATAAAGATGTTCAAGAGTACCAGTCCCAAGACAGACCCCTGGGGGACACTGCTCATTACCAGTAGTTCATTCAAGTTCATTCAAGCAACAAGTTTTCATTACTTACTCTATGATGTATCAATTACAGGAGGAACAGAAGTTTCGTTCTTGATTCCCTTTTCTTTTTCTCTAGGCTTGGCAGAATGGTATCCTCCTGCTGCTGGCATGTTCTTATGGATCAAAATTAAGGGAGTTTCTGATACACATCAGCTGATCATGGAAAAAGCTTTGCAAAAAGAAGTATGACCTATGGCTTAATGGCATATGATATTAAATGAGGAAAGGATAAAATAAATTTATTGTATCTATCTGCACATAGGAACACACCTGTAAAAGTAGGGAACTTGTGTCCACAATCATCATTGAGTCTGAGGCATTGTTCTGTAATGTAGCATGTCATTAATAAATTATTTTCTTGTATGTATTCAAATGTTGATATTTATCAGCTTAAATTTAAATCACATATATATACACTAGATATTATATATATATAATATACAATATATTTATTATTATATATAATATTATATTCTTAGTATTGTATATGTAATAAAGTGGGCAGCCATCATTACAGACTGTCTTTTTAGTATGAAAAATTAAGTGTGATTTTATTTTTAAAATTTAAAAGAGACAATACAGTGCACTGAGTAAACTGCATCCCACTGCACTGGTACTTCTAAACACTGTGACAATAAACCAGACATGGTTATGAACCAGCCTGAGAGGCCCTTTGGATTTGTTATAAAAAGTCTGATACCAGTTTGCATATTTTTGGCTTCTTGCTTAGAAAAGACAAAATGTATCTGTCCACATTCTGATATCAGTAGTGAGCCCTCTCAAATTTAATATAACATAGTGTTTTCAACGTGAATATATATATTCGAGTGATATATACGAGTGATTATAACTCAGTGGTTCACCACTTTTACGTAGGTGTTACTAGTTCCTGGAGGGATGTTCAACATCGATAGTTCGGAGCCCAGTCCTTATGTCAGAGCTTCTTTCTCTCTGCCTTCTCCAGCCCAGATGGATCTGGTAAGTGAGATTGGGATTTTTTTTTTTTTAACGTTCTTATCAAGAACACTGTCTCAGATAATTACATGATGTAATGATATTTGTACTTACTTCTCCTTGTTTGATTTCTTATTTGCTAGTGTATTTGTTTGAGTACTTCGGCACTAAAGCAGTACTTCTGAAGCAGCTGTTTCTTGGGCAAGATACTCTTACCAAATTTCCTGAAATGTGCCAAATTTTTAGGACTCATCAGTTTTTTTTCCGTGTATCTCATACATACAGATTCTTACACTTAATCACCCCAGTTATTATTCAGAAGGGTTTCAGTGAGGCCAAAGTTTTGGTATTTGTCCTAGTATTAGCAAACTGTGTGTATTTTTATTTTCCATATTTTCCTTTCCTGAAATTGAATTGCCTTTTTTTGTGTGTTCTGCCAATTCTTTGTAAGAAAGAATATTGGTTTTCTTTCCTATGATTCACGTATATGTTGCATTTCATTTCTCAAGAAGTAATCTGTATTTTACAAACAATTCGGATGTTATTTGGCTGTATCTGTAAAATCAGTGGGGAGAAAGTTTAGGAGATATCTGTTTGTTCAGATTTAATAATTCTCTGATGAAGGTGCTTGAAAGTTCAGTAGTTGTAGTTTTACTTTCGTTCAGCTACTCAGGTCTGTAACAGATATGTGCTTCTATTGTCTTTCTTCTTTCTTCTTTCTTCTTTGTAAAAGAAGAAGTAATTCATAACCATACTGCTGACAATCAAATTGTACCTTGCTGCCATTGTACTTCTGTATGCTCCTCGTCTGAATTGTTCTTTCTTTTCTTTCAGCTCTGAGTCTCTAGGGCTCTATAATGGGTTAAAAGAGATACTCTTCCACGGATTGCTAGTTGTATTAAAACAACTCATTAGCTTCATTTCAATTCTGAATAATCATTGAACATCAAGTGTATTTTTCTGCTTCAGAAAAAAACTACCTTTCATTTTTTTTGTCAGATGAATGGAAGCTTTATCTAGTCACAGTATGATTTAAAGCCCATGCATGTTGTTAAAAAAAGGAAAACACAGAATATCAGCAGAATTTTGTAGTATAAAACAGTGAGTTCATATGTGAACGTTAGGGTAGTTTTAGTAGTTTACTGTGTGTTTAAGTAATGCAGGTATATGAATTTAAACCATCTTTTATATCACTGCAGGCTTTCGAGAGACTGGCTGACCTTATAAAAGAAGCTGTATGGAAAAGATGAGTAGAGCTCATACCGCTGTCAAAATCATCTCAAGAAAATATTAAACACTGGGATTTCGTAAGAACACTTTGAAAACAAGTGCAGGACCGTGGATGTTTCTATTGTTTCAGCTAAAAAAAATCAAAAAATGAGTGAAAAGCAATTTGCTGATTATTTTTCTTTGTCAGGACACAGCATTGGTAAATTTATTCCAATCAAAAAATGTTTGATATGCTCAAAACCAAAACGTTCTGTTTCCTGTCAAATCCATAGTATTGTTAGAGCTTGATTTTGGCTTTTGCTTTCTGTTTGGGTTAGAATCATAGACTTGCTCAGGTTGGAAAAGACCTTCAAAATCAAGTCCAACCACATCCTGGCCATGCTACCCTAACTCTAACAACCACCGCTAAATCATGTCCCTGAGCACCACATCCAAATGGTTTTTAAACACATTCAGGGAAGGTGACTCAACCACCTCCCTGGGGAGCCTGTTCTGGTGCTTCACAACCCTTGCTGTAAAGAAGTTTTTTCTGATATCCAACCTAAACCTCGCCTGGTGCAACTTGAGGCCATTTCCCCTTGTCCTGTCACAGGAAGCAGGGAAATCCGTTACTTAAGAAGTTACACCTGAGATAGTCTTAAGCATTCTTAATCCTAACTGATACATTCTGCCAACACCTTTTGCTGGAATTGCTTTTATATGCTGCTTTCCTTCTTGTCCTATGGTACATCGTTTAGTTTTGAAAACTTGAAGATCAGTATTTGGTTTTATTAAAGTTTTGTCAAATAAAAATGAGGTTGGGATGTTTTAAATTTGAAATTGCAATAGCAAAATAAGGCGACAATTACAACTTTTGCCTAAGGTTCTTTGCAATTAGCATTGGTCTTGTAACCAATTTTTCTAGTTTTTAAAGGTTTTCTGTTTGCTTGTTTCCACTTCGGTCTGTGAATAATTACTCTGTGTCTACGCTAAGCCAGACCTGAACTAGAGAAATGTAATAAGAATATCATTATTAAGCAAGCTTTGTATTGATGATGCATTGAATCATAAACCTCGGCTTTCAGAGCTCTAAATGTTAATCTAAGTGAATATAAGAAAATGCAATCTCATTTGCTGTGCATTAAATTTTTTTACTATCAGCTAATTTAATTTAGGGAGAATTTGGCTTGCTTTCTCTGACTGTGGCGAAGCATCTAAAATTAAATTAATATCCCGAGCAGTGCAAAATGAACAGTGGTAGTGAAATCTTGCTATGTGCACGTGCTGTTTCCCTGAGCCTTTAAAGCACAGTTTCTGGTCTCCTGGGACACAGCATTCTCTGGGATTAAATGCTCCTGGAGGAAGCAGTTTAGAAACACAAAATGCCAGGAAGCAGATTCACACAGCAATGATCACATAATGAAGATTCTATTTGTGCTGTTTTTTTCCCTTTATTTTTCACCCCTCCAAAAGCAAAGAACCTCTTTTATTCATAGGTTGATTAAAGCCATCTGATGCAAGTGGCACAATCTGCTGCTAGGAAAAAAAAGAGGACACAGAGGAAGAAGACTTCATTTTGTAAGCACATCCTCTGGTGCTACCTACTACCCAGGTGAGGGCAATACAGGCTGTGGTGATGTTTGCAGCACTGCTTGCAGAGCAGCCCAACGTTGGCTTCAAGGAGGCTGGATCGTCAGACTTTTTTTGAGTGGGCAATTATTTGCGCTTTTTGTCATATCTACATTTTTGTTCCGTGTGATTTTCAGGCCTTTGGGAGATGAAAAATGCCTAGAAATTCTGGACAACAACAGCCACGGTACCTGACCCTAACAATTCTACAAGGGATGTGAATCTCATCATATCCTACATACATCATGTGGGCACATGTTGCTACATGCATTTAGACCTACTGTGTGACATCTCACACTTCTGCTTTGGGAATTGCACGGACGTAGCAAGGGCGCAATTCTTCCCAACAAGAACGGGGATGTGAACTACGGTAACTTCAGCTTAATTCCTGAATTTCTGTATAAACTGCCTGTACAAATTTTAGGTCCATACAGGTCATTGATCTGAAGGAAAATGTGCACCTTTACTTCAAAGTTAGAGCCCTCCAGTGCAGCTGTGATTGATGAGCAACTGAGGGGAGAAGACTTTTCTGGAGTATTCATCAGAAGAGAGAACATACATCTGTACACGGTACAAAAGTTCTTACGCTAAACTATGTGCATACAGAGAAGTATTTCATCCAGTTGAAGTCAGTCCCAGAGCATCAGTGATGGTGTCTGGGAATTTGCTGAGGACTTTTTGTGGAAAACACTTGGCTTGGCTTTCGTGGATTGTCCCCTATATACTGGACTTATGTTTATTCTTCAATAACTGTTTGCTCTGTGCAGAAAGTTGTAATTTAAAAACTTGTGACCTGTAGATCTGCAGTACTTGCAGTTTTGCCTTTGCAGTCCGCATTCAGATACACTGGGGAATATATGCAAAATATATGCTGTGACAGGTCACATCCTAATGGCAGTTTCTGAGCAGCCCACTGTAGGCTTTGTGTCAGGTGAGAACAGAATGATGCAGTGCCTGAACTGTAATCATTCTGAGTGAGTAGCGCTCTGCACATACAAAGAAAATGCATTCTCATTATTGTAGCGTTGTAATTAGGAATACCAGTACCTCGCTTTTCTCATAACAACAGTGGAAGCTTTTATGTCACCTTGCAAAGCTCATATGTCACTAAGTGAGGAGGGATAAGAATCTTGCTGATTCTTTCAGAGAATGAGTAGCCCAGAAATGTGTTAACAAATGTGACTGCTGCTACAAGATTCCCTGGTAGCTGTACAGAATTTAGAAAATACCTTCAAAATTATGCTTCCTTTTTACTTTCAACTTAAATCAGATCTGGATTGATACAGCAAGTGAATTTGTCATGATGCAACCTGGAAAAAATTAACCTGAAGGTATCTCAATTTCTTGATTTGCATAGAACTTTGAACTGTATCTCTGCATGTTTGGCTAATAAAGAACTTTGAATCTGAAAGGTTTATAAGAGGATTTTCCTGCACTTTGCTCCAAAATATCAGGTATTAACAGATGTAGAATGCCATTGGCCTGGTCTGGGATTTTGGTTCCTGCATATTGAATGCTGCGATTTCCAACATCTAACTCAAGCCACCAATCTTAAAGCCCTTCTTAAAGCCCATAAAGCCCTATGCACGTGCATTAGCAGATAGGAAACACGGCCTTTTCAGTGCACCTCCCTGAGCCACTGGGGACATGATGGGGCATCTGTGTGGCTCCATAGTATGGGAATAGCCACCAGAAGAGGATGGGGGCACATCTCAAGTTAGCGGTGGGCAGCAGCACTAGAGAAAGGACATGGGACAGCTTTTGTGAGCTGCACGTTTCAGCACATGAGTCCCAGCTCTGCAGAATCCTGGAGGAGCAATCTCTACAGCATTTTTTCAGGAAGGAAGATTATAACTGTTAGTCTAAAACCCATAGTCTGAGAACATTTTTAAAAACTATTATTTTGGCAGGAATTAGAAGTTTTTTATGGTTTTTTTTTTCCGTTTTTTACAGCATTTGAATCCACAAATCTGCTTAGCTGTGCCATCAGCATGAATTATGACCACTTCATCTGCAAATTAAAAATACTTCAGGGTAATCTTATGCAGTCTGGCTCCTAAATGAATACACAGTTTAACTGACACAACAGTAACTTTCTATTGTTAGCTATGAAAATTTAGCGGAAGGTAGAACATCTCTTGCTATGCAACTGATAGTGAAATGCCTTTTCAGCAATCATGTCAGTGGCTTGTTTGCCTCCGTTTTGTAACACCCAAAAGGCAGAAATAATTTGAACCACTGGATTATGATTTTTTTAAAATTTGTCTCTTTAAATTAAAATTTAAATTCTACTTAGTGAAGGCCAACACAAAAATAGATATATTTGAAGTGATAAAAATCCTTTTCTGAGTTTTGTAGTATTCAGGGGAGCAGAGAGACAAAAGAACATACATGGACTTCAAGAACCCAAACTGTTGTGTCACTTCCATGCTGGGAAGTTCATCTCTCCCGTTGCTCTGAAGCCAGCAGAAGAAGAGAGGCATCAGGAAACCTCACAGCCCTGAATCACTCCAGCTGCAGGGCAGGCAATTGCTCCATCTCTGCATTGAGTACACAGGGTCCCAGGAGGGGACACCACAAAGTCAAATACATGTCATTTAGCTTGCCGCAGTGGGTCTCCCATCCTTAAGCTGACTGACTTTAAAGCAGCACTTGCTCTCAAAGTCTCACTGTGGCAGAGAATCAGCAGTCACTGAAGCACAGCCCTTGACATTTGTGTGTCCTCTACTAAGTGTTTCCTGAAAACATCTTCCTGATTTGAGCCAATGTAAGAACTGTTTTCATTTCAATTTTTGTTTTTTAAGCTTGGAAAAAAATCATCAATACATTAACAGTTACTAGGAGGGAAAATTAATTTATTAATATTTACAAACTTTTTTAATTGGCTTATTTACTAGATATTTCTCTGGGAATCCACCTGTAGTAATGTCAATTTATGAAGGCCACAATGTATGTATCTCCATCTGAATTACTCACATCAGTCAATGCAATCATCATCTTTATAGCTGAGGTTTAAAATTGATCAGATGGATTGCCAGGGTTCCTTTCTCCTGTTAACCCTAAGGGGAGCTTACAGTGACTTACTGCAGTACAGAGGTCTGTATTTTAGCTATCAAAAGCTCTTTGCAAAGAACCACATCTTTCATAGCTCTTTTCATGACATCACATTTTTCCTGTTCTGTCACACGGGATCTCCTGCTTAGTCTCTGTATTAGTGACAACCTAACAGAAGTTTTTAGAAATTACTGAAGTATTTTTTTGTTTTCTTGGTTAATGAAAGCAGATACAAATGGTGAGTTTGGTGGTGATACAACTAGCACATTAATTAATTTTTCTCTTCACCTTTTAGGCACCAACACTTCTGTTAGTGGAAGCTGAGGGACTGACACGTCTGTTGTTTTTCCTCTGGCTAAATGCTACTCCAGAATAGTGGCCAAGAAATACTCTATAACACTGCGAATTCTTTTTTCCCAAGCAGAACTCTATTCCAGTCATGTTGTTAAGCCCTTACACAAATCAGCAATCTCTGCAATTAGAGGTACCTATTCATAGCATTCCTAATGAGTTCACTTTTCTCCTTAGTAGAGATTTATTAAAAATAGCATCAAGTCTTTTAACTGACCCCAAAAGTTATTATCAGCACAGTTCTACAAATGCAGATCTCAGGGACATATACTGGGACTTTTACACAGGTGAGTACCCATGGGAAAAGAAGAATTAGACATGTTTCCATTTTATCCATGCTAACTCTGTTTTCTTGCAAGAGGTTAAACAGGAGCAGGTTTACAGAGCTGCCGAAACAGAAGAACATGCGGAATTAACACAGTGCCAGTAAAGGAAAATGTTAAAGGAACAAGTTTTTTTTTTTTTTTTTTTAAGTTTTACAGTATTAAAAGCATGGTCTATAACACCTGTATTAAAAGAGCATGGATATGTAGAGCCTCGGGGTTCACAATAAAAGGCAAAATGATCTGGAAAGCAATGAATGGTTTCAAATTAAATGAGTGTTCACTACTCCAGCAAAGAAGCAGAAGGATGAATCATTCTAGCTAATCTCCAGGATATAATATATAGATAGAGCTTAATCCACAGAACTGCTGTCCTACCGCTCAAAATGTGGACAAGATCACTAACTGGCAAGGCAGCGATCAAACTGTTCAATAGGAATAATAATACTTCTTTCCTGAATGTTGTTATTCCAACTTCTTCACACACAGAAATGAGATTTCCTTAAGCATGTAACCAAGTGATGTGTTTGTATTACTATATAATATTTCATTTTCATTGTTGAAACTGGCTCTAATTAAGTTAAAAGACAAGGTAACAACAAACATAGAGTTAGACTTAAACTTCCCAATGGGGAGGTCTCCAAGCATCTGCCTCTTGGAGCATTACCTGCCATACCAAGAAGGGAAAATAGAGCTACACAGTTTTCCTTTAAGTTTCTCACAAATTCTGCAGCACCTTCCTGAGGTCCAACTCCCAGCAACAGCAAAGTCTCTGGAAGTCCCATGTGTTGCTGCAAACACGATGTTGGAGCAAACTAACACTGGTCATTGCTATAGATGCTTATCTCAGAAACATTTAAACCAGTGTCAGTTTTCTAAAAGTCTTAGCATCATGTATTAGACAGATTATTTATAAGTACACAGTGTGACCATTAATATTAACAGTATGACTTCAAACTATGCTATCCAGTTGTTTCTTTTCATGAGCTGCAGAGTGCATTAGAAACAAAAGATTTTATCATTCTTATTTCAGTAATCTGTAAGCTCTTACACAGTGTTCAAGAAGCAAACCAGAAAATTGAAATGTTGAGGTTTTGGGACTTCAATGTAGTTTTCTCTATTTTCAGAAGATCAGGAAAAACAGTGTTATTTAGTTTTGTTTAGGAGCTGTGTTTTTCATCGAGAGTTCCACCAAGCATCCTACAGCCATAAAATTAAAATACATAAGCATAAGTGTAAAGGGCCTTGTGATCTGTTTATAATTTCAAATGATACAGAATAAGTTAAAAATCCAGATGAATGTCTGCAAGTTATCTTAGTAATGGCCAAGAGATTTGGAGAAAGAAGGGTTAACATATGCCCACTGACACAGAAAAAAATCTTAACAAAAAAAAAAATATATCGAATTCAACATAACAAGCAAGCTATACATACATTTCAGTTTAGACACTGGAGCTAATGCCATGCTTCTGAAAAAAAAAAATTCTGTAAGGATTATCAGGAACATTTGAATTTGACTAGAATGGTTTCATCTCATTTCCATTGGTCTGCTAAAATTGTGAAATGCTACCCCTAACCATCCATAGGCTATTCCATACTACATCCATTTAATGCTGAGGGGAAGCACCATCAGGGCCTGTGACCAGCTCAGGGAAGATGGAAGCCAGGCAGGCAGGGCCTGACCCCTCGAGTTGTGCCAGGAGAGCGGGCTGTGCAGCCTGGGAATGGGATTTCTTCTGTTCACATTCAGAATCTCATTCTCCAAAATATTTCCCAAAAATGTAGCAGGTGCAAAATTTTACACATTTTCATAGTACAGAGCTGATTGGGATGAAACTGTGTGCATGACATAATCTACTACTGCTGAATTTCCCTATGGCCCATAGAGATGAAAAAGCCCTCCTGGCTTACGAAGATGATTAAAAATTATTTTTGACAAGAGGGTTTTTCTAAAGCATGCGTTCTCCCTGTGGTCTTTCTTCTGCCTCATCCCTCTTGGCTTGTTTTCTGCTTAAGCTCTTTTCACGGTTGAGCTGTTTGTTGTGTGTTTTCCTTATTGTGGCTGCTAAAAAGAGATACTGCAGTTCCTATGATCTGATAGTTCAGTTTATGAGCTTTTAAAATTGAAACACATGATCCAATCCCAAGGTGTTTTTGTAAATGTGGTTCTTTGCCAAAATTTTCCCCTGGTAACTGTGTTGTCGAGATCTTCTCTAAGCTCCCAACTGTTTGCTTAACTGAGTAAGTTTCTCTAATCCATGCACAACATAACTTCGCTTATACCATGGCAAAAACTACTTCTAATGCCTACTATCATGTCTCAGGACAAATTCTTTTATAATTTTCCATAATGATCCTCTATCCATTTTTTTTTCTTTGCAAAAAGGATACTCCTTTTCTTCCACTATATATATTCTTGTAGTCACATCTAATTCAGCAGTAAATTTAATCGCAGGAAGATGGGTAAGGAAGGGAAAGGTGGCCAAAGCATTGACACAGCAGAGCTGCCCACAAAAGTCACCACAGCTGGCACTGAAATGTATGTATAGCTGCAGTGCTAATTTGAGCCATGGGGTGGGAGAACAGAGTGGGTGCAGGAAAGGAGGAACCCCTCCACTTTGCTGCATATTACACTGCCACATGGATGACTGGCAACCTGAGCGCTTTGCAATGGGACTGCTGATAGGTCAGTGCTATGCACTGAAATTAATATTATACTTTCATAAAGCAAGCAAAGAATTAAAACATGGCTTGATCATACTTTTTTTTTTCTCAGAATTAAGAAGCAACAAACAACAAAATCAACCAGGTGATCTCATTTTCTGAAAATCTTTCTTTCTAAGCCAGCCATGCCAGGAAACCATACCCCTGCAGCTAGAAAGCAATGCACAGGATGTCTAGAAAAATAACGCAGATTTCTGTCCCTTAGGAAACTTATCCTTTTTCAAAGTTCCTAAGGAGAACTGTTATCTTGCACTTCCTTGTAGGGCAAAACAGTGTTTTTGTAATGTATAACAGTTTAAATTGCACCATGTCAAAAGACTAGAATATAAAATGCCATGAATCTCCATCCTTTTCAGTGTATAGGTGTTTAGATACAAGTCACAGAGAAGACTCAACCTCTAAACAACACTGTTTAGTGTTGTGGCACTGCTGAATACACAACTTTCTCCAGTAAGGTCATGTCTGCACTGGAAAATTTTGCTGCTGTAAATTTTATTGATTTTCAGTTTCTGACAGCTGTAGGTGAAAGCATACCCAACTCTGGCATTGTGCCACAAGACACTGTTGTATTCTGACAGCCAAAGCCCTCCATTTGCTGAGTCACTGAAAACTTGCAGTAATAAGCCTGTGCAAATGAAAGGCATCTTCAATCAATGGCAAGTTTGTAATAAAACTTTGACCAGATGTAAGTTTCTCCTAGGGCGACCTACACTCCATCACCTGCACAGCAGTGCGGGCAGCAAACAGCCTCCTCACCATATGAGAATCAATCCCAGAGGTGCAGAAGGGGATCCTGCTGCAGAGGAACCAGGATCTCATCAACCTCATGGGCATTTGTAAATCTGAAATCTCCAGACAAAACACAGAGGATCTGAGAAGCAGAATAAAGAGATGAATGATGTCAGACTTCAGTACACCACATAACTTGTATGCTGAGTACTTGCTGCTAGATCTCCCTAAAAAGTGTTCTGAAGTTTTCCTTCTTGCTGGGTCGGTGTATGTGATTGAACACACAAATAAACACTGAATTATGACAGTGCTATTCACCATGCTTCAGAAACATATCATGGTCAAACTGAAAACTGAAACACTTTTCCAAAGATAAATTATTTTCAGGTGATTACCAAAAGATACACAGAAAGCAAAGTTTCCGTGTACCATGGAAGGGTGGCAAAGCACAGGAGTATCACTGAGAACTGACCATAAAGGAGAGATACGGCAGGTGCCAAAAGGGAAACTCACAGCAGAGTTTCTCACAGGAAAAGAATCAGTGAGATGAACCATAAAATAATTTATAGAGCCAGAATATAACTCAGGGAGAAAAATATTTATTCTGCAAATGCAGACGTAGGAAAACACTCCATCCAGCCCATAACCGTTCCTCAGTTTTTGCAGTAACTAGATGCTGAGAGGAATAAAAGGGATCCAGGGGCAATAAAATTTAATTACACTGGTTCTTGTTCTACTGTCACTGGTCACACTACCTCTTCTCTTTGAGGAATTTAAAAAAGAATATAGAAAACAATTTCTTTTCAAAAATATTTTCCTTTCTGTTTGCAAGACTTTGATTTTCCTATGATATGAGATGATCTGTATTAGATGCTTCTGTAAAAATATATTAAGTATTTGCTTGTGGTTTTCAGTATTCCTGTCATGTACAAATTTTCTTTCACAAGAAGCAATGCATTTGCATCTAAAACACGTAAATAGTTAAACATATTGGATGAATCCTGTGCTTTAAATATATTTTAGTGTTTAGAGAACAGAATTTGAGCCCCCAAAACCTGCTTATACTATCACAAAAGTGAAACCTCTGTTTGCTATTGTATACATGCAAATTCAAGGGCTGCTTAAACTCATCACTGCTATGTTTGGAAAGTACGACTTACGTAGACCTGCACCAAGAAAACTATGGAATGGGTGCTGATCCTATCAGGCTGCCTCAGCAATACTCATCCTGAGTGCTTCTTGCAGCCCAGGCAGCACTTGACAGTGAGGGGTTACATGCACTGTGGGGGATGCTGAATTCACTACTCTCTTCCTCAGGGGTCAGCACATAGAGTTGACCAAGACAGATGCAGAGAGTTTCCATAGATTCATGACTGAACTTGCCTTTGATCACTCCATGCACAGTGCATTGCCTCTTGGGATATATTTAGCAATGAAATTCTGAATGTATGTTATGTGGTTCTTATGGTTTTGGAATGATATCCTTTTTTGTGTACAGAATTTTTTTTTCATGTAGTAGTATGAGTAATACCCAGAGTAATCCTACATATAAGAGTAAGTACACTAATTAAAATTTAAGAAGGCTGTCTCCATTAAAAATCATTTTCTGTCTTGATGGTAATTATTTCATTGCTTTAAAAATGTACACATTATTGCCTTGCTTCAGTAAGTAGAAGATTTTCCTCAAAACTGCCTTACAGCAGTCTGCAAAATGTCCTGTGCTTTACTGGTTTCCTAAGTGGGGAAACGCAAGCAAGTCTACGGAGTATGCTCTGGCTGTGAATTGACAAATTTTAACTTTCTGAAAAACAGCAAGTAGCTTCCCAGTATGTATTAATTCTAGTGGAGTTAGCTTTGTAGGTACTTCTTAACAATTTCAGGAACTCCATTTCATACATACTGCAGATAAATGTAAGTTAACTGTATTGTCAGTCTTTGAAGATAAATGTATTATCAACAGCAGATTACAGACTGTGTTTATGCCCACCTTTTTATGGTTTTGACTTTTCTGTCTAGATATGAGCTTTTTTAATTTTTAAACAACTTTCTTTTGTCAGTGAAATGAGCAAAGAGCATCAACTCTTCAATACACTTTGCTGCAAAATGTTTTAATACTGCAACGTCATACACTGCATAAAGTAAATCTCAGTTATGTTGTTGAGATCAGTGGATGGGCTGTACTTCATTACAGAGGTCTAAGAACATTAGTATTTCCATGGTGCCACACACCTCAGCAGTACACTCTTTGCTGTGCTTCATTGTCGTGTGGCTCATTTTGACAGTCCTCCCTGAGAAATCCTTGGGGAATCAACTTCTGTCCTTTCTGGATTCAACTCTGAGTAACTACAGAGTGGTCTATTGCTGATTATACTTTAAAAAACAGATTTGTAGATGTGTGATTCCTTTGGAGTTTGTTCTTGGCAAGCAGGCTTCATATCACTCAGCAAAGGCAAAGAACTCAGTAGCCATCACCCTCAGTCTATCAACAAAACATTACGCTCCGTGGACAAGATGTTTTTTTCTGTATTTAATTTTTATGTGTCATGATCGATGGCAAAGCAAATTAAGGCAGAGCTACATCACACACTGCAAGGCACTTATGACATAAGAGAAGACAATAATTTAACCCTCAAAGATGCACAACTTCAGTGATTCATCAGGTTCCCAAAGCGCAACAAAATGTGCCTAGCAAATTCTAACAAAGCAACAACACAGCCTAATATAAACTACTGTATTATTATATAAACTACTGTATATTTTGTCTTGATGTGCTTTTCCAGTAGGTTGTGACAAAGTTTTGTTAACAGGTCTCAGAGACACGTGCAGTGACACACTTTCACTCAGGCAAGTACAACTGCATATATTACAATATTTTTTTTAAAAAAAACAAAGCTTTTGTCTCAATCCATGCATGACATTGGAGCAAAAGCTTGCTTACTTGTTTTCAGGTAAGCAAGCAAACTATCCCATGCCTGGCTTTACAATCACCTCTGGATGTATGCAGGCCCAGAAAAAGCATTTTATTTCCAGGACATCTCACAAAAAATCATACATTTACCACACAGCTTAACTATTTTTATTCCGTAGTTTGGAACATTGAGACACAAAAAGAGTGGCTTGTCCAAAGTTTCTGAGGAAGCCTGTGGTGGAAACCTGACCTTTTGCCTGTCAGGTTCTCTGATTCAATCACAAGACCTTCCTCACTATATTACCAGCAGTGCATTATAGACCAAAGTAGCCTGCAGTTACAGAGCACATGTAATAGACAACAGAATTTGGCATTGCCTTTTAGTGTAGTTGTAGATTATTCTATGAGGAAGATCTATCTCCCAAGGGCTGCATTGCTCCACTGCTGGATGTGAGCAGGCTGGACCAGTAGCCAGGCAGATTTCAGATTTTCTAGTGATCAGGCAGTGGTTATTTCAGCTGTATTCAATAATTAGTCCATCAGCTCCCACTGGTCAGCCACCAACTTTGTTGTTTTTTTACAGCTTGCATGAAAAAAACATCAAAGCTTCCTCTGAGATAGCACTTAAGATTGATTTCCAATGAAATTATAGCTGAGCACAACAGGCAGAGTACTAAGGAATGACATCTCTGTGACTGACTCATGTCTTTGCTGTTCTTTGAAATCAAGAGCCCTGATTTGTTTATGCTTTTACTCAGATTTGCGTCCAACCTCCTGGGATTCTCCTGGGCCCAGAAGGAATACTTGACATGAGGCAGATAGCTGAAAGGTCAGTAAGCACAGGGTGTCTCTGTAGCATCTGTGCTGCTGCTGTATTTGCCAAGAACCCAGCAAATGCAAACAAAAAACGATATTTGAGCAGTGTTCACCTGAAGTTCTATTCTAGCTCAGCCACATGAAAAATACTGATCAATGCTAACTTGCATTTATACATTCATATGGGACAATCCCCATCCCTCTAAGCAGCATATGATTTTTCCACTCTTTCTTCTACAGATTCACAGTAAGAACAATCCTAGGTTTCTCCTAACCTCGTGACTTTGTCCAGTCCCACATCCACAAGCACCATGGTGACACAAGCTACCACTGACACCCAGCATGGCCTGGCCAACCATGTGTAAACAACTTGTTAGCAATACTCTATGCAAAATTTGTTTACTCTCATCAGGACACTTAACCTTAATTTGGCAGGAAATACACAGCCAGGAGTACCACCCGTCTTTCTAATCTGCCTATTTTGTAGCACACTGTCTTTTATTAAGGCAGAAGCAGTGCCAAGATAATTTTGTACAAATTAAAATGCTCAAAGCTTGATGGAATCAGAGAGTCTCTTTGAATTTATATGAAAATTAACTTATTTTTCTTGTAGCAGAGCTACAGTGATGTTTTAGAGATGAGACAGTGTCTGCTGTGCATGTGTGCTGTCTCATATTACACTGGACTCTATGATTCCATTTCGTTATAGCATCAAAGAACATTATTGACTGACTTCAAAGTTATTGGAAAGGTTTCATGAGGTAAGAGTGTTATGATTTGACAACAAATTGCTTTTTTCTTTTGTTTTGTTTTCTGCTTACATCATAGCAAATGACTAACAAGACTGAATTATAAGTTAGAGCAGCTGGTAACAGCTGCAAATGTAATCAGCTTGCAGCAGTCATGAGCCACAAAACCAAACAAGGGAAAGAGGTGATGCAGCAACCTGCCTGCTGTTGAAATGGAGAGTCTGTGCATGTACACTCACACCCACACAAACAAACTGTGTAGAAAAGGTCTAAATTAGCACAACCCTTCCTGGCTGTGTAAATTCATGGGTTGCCTTTGCTCTACCACCTCGCCACAATACCAGAAGTTCACCCAGCAGAGAAGCATGTCTTCACCTGCAGCACAAGGTCACCTTCTCACTGAGCCCCAGGGCCACCTCCTCTGGAACAGGCAGGTGCTATAGGCTACATTGGGATGAGCTCCAGGACAGTTCTCACAGCTTTCTGAATGAGAGAGTTAGGGAGATGTCAGCTAGGAGCCAATCCTGAAAGTGACACCCTACTCACCTAGCACCAAAATTAAAAAATAAAAAATAAAAGGATAGACAGATGCAATAAGCAGAGAGCTGAAATTGCCCAGGACATCACAGACTCCAACTGCTGCCCACAGCTTTACCCGACACGAACGGCGAGCAGGGCACAGGTAGGAGTCAAGGGCTGAAGTCCATTGGACTGCAGTGCTCACAAATGGTCGACTGCTGCAGCAATATCATGGGGCTCAAAGTTGAAGCATCCTCAGTTTTGCCGGGGCCTGTCCTGCTGTCTGTCAAAGGCCAGCAGCCGGAAGCAGAGCCAGTGAAATATTTTGCCTAATGGGGATACAAATGTTATTCTGGGTATTGCTAAGAGCTGGGGCTTCACAGAGAGGGAAGCGCCTGGCAGGACCTAGCTTTGGAGGCACTCTGGTGATGGGAAGTGACTGCACTTCACTACACACCCAACACTCATCTCTCTGGAGATATGTGATGACTGTTCCAGCCAAAGCACAAAGCATGAGCTAATTAGATAGATAGCTTCAGTTGTAAATCCAAACTACTCCTTCAGAGAGACATTTATCCCACTGAAAGTGTCTATCTCTAGAGCCTAACAGCTGAAAAGATATGTTAGGCAAGGCATGTCTCACTAAACCTCTGGATTTTCCTATTTTAAAATTAATGCTAATATAAAATATAAAATAGTTTTAACTATTTTGAAAGCTTTCTGACTGCATCAAGCAGCCCTACAATTCAGGTTTACATTCAGAGCATATGTTTACTCACAGGTAATTATATGAGACATGTACGCTCCCAGATGTTGTTCTGTTATGGTGTCTGTTCTATTTTAAAAACAATTGCCTTGCAAAAGTGATCTGGTAAGCTGGACCTTCCTTAGGCCTTGTTCAGCTTCTTTGGCAATGAGCAGAAAATGGACGAGAAGGAAATTAACCCTCTGAGGGAACAATTATTTTTCAAACAGCTGCATATGCTGATAATCAGAAAGCACTGCCTATATAAAATTGCTTGGAAGAAATAGATTAGGGGCCTAAAGTTCTTGAATGTTTTTGGTCTGTTTCCTATGACTCTGTCAATGAACATACAGGCCACCACTGAAGCAATTAAGTTGTTTAAGAGCAGAGAGCAGCTAATGAAGTCAGCAGAACTTTAATTGAAAGGTGCTGGCTGCAAGCAGGCTACATGGAAGAATTTTTTCAAGATGATGCACAGTTTCAAAGTTAGAGCTTTCACGGTGAAATTCTTGATAACCTGCTATCACTATGTGCTGTAAATAAATGATTTAACAGCAGTCACATATCACATAACCAAATGATGGAAAAAGGTGTTGTACCAAGCTGCCAGGCTCTGAATATGAGTCTAGAGGATCTACACATGCACAGATATATGCTGAGCAGAAAGAGATGAAATTAGCATGACCATTCCCCATGCAAATGAAGCATTTCTGAATTTCCTTAGCTTTTGTGCCAGTGTACATCTGGCAATAATGGAGGATAAGTATGATTTTTTACTATTTTTAAAAGCATTTAATTAAAAGTAAGTGTTGATTAAGTCATGCTGAACTGCATACATCACTGATTTGGAATGATCATTGATGAACAGAGGGAAGTCTAACCCATGATCCAGAAAACAAGAGAATTGCTTGGTTATCACACAAAACATGGCCACAAAAAAATGTGTAGTAAATTACAGTACTGGAGACAAAACCTTGAGCATCTGGGAACTACTTTCAGTATCACAGTGTCAGAGAGTTCATGATCAATGAAACATCATTTGTATCTTCTCTTTTGCTGAGCTTGGCAGAGGGGAGCTGTTCTTCCACTGGACTGGCTTTGTGGAGTACGGTTAAGTTGATTACAGAAGAAGACACAGAGGGAAGAATAAGTAAAACTATTCAAGGAAATATTTTCTTTTTCTGCGAGATGTTTTGCCTGTACTGTGATTTTTTGTTGTTCTGAGTGTGTTGTGAGTGACGTGACATTGGTTCTCGGAAGACCATAAAAAATGCTTTATTGAATATTTTTTCTTTATATACTGGGAACAATATACAACTTACAAACAGCATGGGGAAAAAAAGAAAAAAGAAAAAAAAAACACAGAAAGAAAACTCTTAGAGTGGAGGGGGAAAAAAGAAACAGCTGCTCTACAGTCTAAGAAATAACCATGCAAAAGCCTTAGCTACCTTGTTACCAAGCCATTGTCTTCATTACTTTCTTGCAGGATAAAACTATACACATTCCTAAACCTACAGTCACTGTGGATCACTTCTCAATTAGCAGAAGGGACTTTAAAGGATTTTTTCATCTTAACTGTTGTACTGCCACAGGGCTGTTCATACAATAAACAAAGCAACTCTTCCTCTACTACCAAACAGGAATGATGCTTGCACAAAATAGAAAGACTCCAATTATTTCTGTAAATAGTTGTATGGCTTTTTGTCAGAATCTTCTCCAAAATACTTGCTGTTACTTATGTGAAGCTCTGTCAGGCTCGCATTAAGCTTCTGATGCAAGAAGGCATAATCTCTACAGATGGCAAAGGAGGTATAGCCATTACAGCTCACCTTGTCAGAAAAAAAAAAAAAAATAAGAACGTTGTGAGGAAAACTAAAACTTACAACCGAGATGCTTAATTTTCATCCTTTCGGTGAAAATTTTGAATGAACTTTTGTTTTCCTTCACACGCCAAGGACTTATTTTAAACAACAACTGGGTGCCCAAGTCTCATAAACCAGCACTTAGCAGATATTGTACTGTGCCACCGTCAAATATTTACAGCCATTTCCCAATCAACTAGCAACGAAATGTGACTAACAACTTTGTTTTAATGTCCCCAGTGGAGCTGGCTTGTACATCCACCAAAATGCATACATTTGCTCCAAATCTGTTCTTTGGATTGTACTTATTTAAATGAAGTAACCATATTCCTTCACAGCCTCTGCTAGCCATGCTTTCTTCTGTCCGTCAGCCTAAAAGCAAACAGCAGCATCTGTTTATGAGGTGAAATAATGTAACAGATGCATTTCGCAGGCCAGTGTTAAAAGTTTCCCACACTTAAAAAATTAAAGTGGATGACATAATGCATAGGTGTTCCTGCTGCCTTGCAGTGGGTTTGGTTCTGACAGCTCACAGCTTGGCCCCTGACAGTGTTCCCTTGCAGGTCCTCTGAACCTGACAGCTCTGGTGAGCCCAGCTGGCCTTGCAGATGGGTGCCACGGGATGCCATCACCCCTGTGGATTATTATTTATGGGAATTCCTTGTTCACAGCTAGACTAAGTCTGGCATTTTCTCTTGCTAAAGCAATCAAACAAGTTTCATTCCCCAAAGCATATTTTTTTATCAGACTACTAAATACTACTACTATTTTTTTAACAGACATACTAAAATAGGCATCTGATTTACAAGTGTTTTTCCCATTTTGGAGGACATAAAATACCCATTTACTTATCAACTGTAAGACTGCAGAAAGCTAATGGTGAGCAGAAATCCTTTCCACCTTCTGCTGCAGAAAAAAAAAAACCTTTTCTGTGCCCACATATGACCAAGCAGTTCTGTGTTCTGGCTCATTTTCTCCCGGTCCATGATAACCCTGTGGTTAGTTATTTATAGCCTGTAAACACACTTGACATTGTTACAATACTGTAGCCAGTTCTGTTTACTTTGAGCCTGGGTTTGTGGAGGAGAGAGGAAGGAAAGATGCCAAGTAGCAGTGAGATTACCTGTAGCTAGTAAAAACTCTCTTAAAAGCTTAAAGTTAGCATGTGATTCTGCATGTCAGCAATTACATGAAGATAAGTCAGAAAGACTAAAGAAGCAGAATCTGAACAAAATTGGGAGCAGCACTGCTTCTGCTTGTTCAAGTTTGCCATAGTACTGGAATGATGGATATATAAAGCATCATCACTCTGAAGGTGCAGAGCTAGACCATCCATCTGCTTAAGGGAAGGGAAAATGCACAGTGGCATCTCCACGCAGTTTTGCTCGTACACTTCAGAGCTTCCATATTCTTTTCTCCAGAGCTGAACTGTATTTCCTGCTTGTGAGTGATTTGTTTATCTCACCACACAGCTTTCACAGGTAGTGTTGGTGTGGTGGTTGATTCAAGATGTTAGAGGCTGTCCCTGGCAAGTAGTAGTGTTGCCCATTTCTCCTCTGCTGCCTCAGACTGGATGATTCAGTTCATTTTGGAGCAGTGCTATTGCACAAGGGAAATATTTCAGACACTGACAGATAGCTGCATTGAAGTACACATTCTGAAGCACAAGACATGAACCTATGGGCCACCCTAAACAGGCAAGACAATCAGCTGTGACTTGAGAGGACAAAGGCTTTGACACCATCAAATGGAACAACATGGAGAGGAGCAAGATGGAAAGAGTGCACAGTGCTTTTAACACATGAAATGATACTACTGCTGAAAGTCCTTATGTGCACAGTATTACAGTTTGATACTAGCATACAGTATGTTAGTTACTGATATTTGGACTAAGCCAGCTCCGATTTGTCTTATTTATGTGACCTAGTTTCAGCTGGGACAGAGTTGATATTGTTCATAGTGTCTGGTATGCTGGTATGTTTTGGCTTTGGAAGACTAACAATGTTGATGACACACTAATGTTTCTAGTTGCTGCTGAACAGTGCTGTACAGAGCCAAGGACATTTCAGTTTCTCAGCTTCTCATACTGTTCTGCCAGCGAGGTGCTGGGGGGCACAAGGAGCTGGGAAGGAACAGAACCAGGACAGCTCTGACCTAAACGGGCCAAAGGGATATTTCATGTCATATGACATATGACACTGTGTGAAAAAAACATAAAACTGAGGGGATTTGGCTGGAGGAGGGAGGGGGGAGGGAGGAGGCTGCCACTCCTTAGGGACCGGATGGGCATTGATTGGTGGGGAGTGAGAAATTGCTTTGTCCATCACTTGATTTTTGTATATATATATATAATTATCATTACTATTATTTTTCTTACAAATTGGCATTGTTTGAAATCTGTACTTATTAATGTATAGAAATTGTGGCCCTAATTTCACTGATATATTAAAAATAAAAGGAAGAATCTCATATTCAGTAACTGAAGAACTGCATGATAACTCCAATTAACAATACTTTACACAGTATGTGCAAGCAACACTATTTCCAACAAAGACCTCCTAAAACTTACTCTATGATCTGTGAAACTACTATCCCCATTTTACTGATGTATAGACTGTAGTTCAGGCAAAAAGTTGAAGAGATTTGCTTAAGGACACATCACCTTGCTGAGAGCCCAGATGTTCAGAGCACCCAGCCCCCTGGATGTATTAATTAAAACATATACAGGCGAGGTACTAAAATTTAATTCCAGGTCTTGTTGGAGCTGAGGGATGCGTGAAGAGAAACAAGTCACTCACATTCCCAGTTCCATCAGCAAGGGTGGGAGGCTGGGCAGGTGGGCGCTTTGCTCTGCTCTTCCTGTCTTTCAAAGTTCTGTACATCCATCTACTCTGAAAAGTACTAACAATATTACCCAATACAAGTCTGCAACAATGAATATTTTGACAGCCTACAAGTCTTGGAATTTCTTGCAGTTTCTTTTATCCTACCAGATGGTACCACTTTCTCCCTCTTATACAATCTGCTAGTATCTGTTAGAATTTTTCCTACTGTGACTTGTTAATATAGGACTGGGAAACAATGAGAGTAGGCAGTAAAATCAACCTATCTTGTAGACAAAAGGAAAGACTTGTAAAAATATCAGAGTACTGTTAAATTGAATGTGAGAAGGAAGAAGAAGCTTTAGTGAGCTTTTAAAAACCATCTGAAGAGAAGAAGGTATGTGAGAAAAAAAAAAAAATGTTGTGCATAGGATAGACACTAGCTGATCTTTCTGGAGATGAAATCCAGGGGAGGTGGAAGAGATTTTTCCTATACCTGCCCCATACACTGTATCACGATGCGACAGAAGTCAAACCACAATATTTTTGGTTCTCTTTAGGATGTAGACGTGACTAAAATCATTTCACTTTTGCTTAATAAATAATTCAATGTAATGTTTAGGGATGGTTAAAAAATAAAATAATAACTGGACCCCCATCAGTTTGCCTACTGCATGAAAGAGATGTGGAGTTCACAGCAGAGTAGAACAGCATCACAGTACTCTGCACCATCCTGTCCCACCCTTTCTCCTAAATAGAAACCTAAATACAAGCAGTACTAGCTCAGTGCGGAAGCTGAAAATTAGAATTAATTTAATTAGCAGTCACTCAGAAAATCCTTTTTTTCCCCATCTGATCATGAGCAGCTTGAGGAATTCCTGTGTATTCTCCAGGCAAAACTAGCCCTGCTTACACCTAATGCAAAGCCGAGAGGTTGACCCTGGTGGTCCCACTCCTGAAACAGATCATCTCCTTTCAGTCCTAGATATATGATATTCACGTGTCTGTGTCTTCAAAACCTCACCAATTAAAATTGCCATCTATTATCTGGTAGGAGACAATACTCCATAAGACTAAATTACCTAAAGTGTTTGTGAGCTTAAATTTAAGTAAGTCTATGATTGTGTCGAGCCTCCTTCCCTCCAGTTTATGGGCAGGAATAAATCATTTTTTCAACAAGGGTAAAACTGAAATATTACTAACAACCATTCAATGTGATGGTACCAATTATCTTTTTTTCCTCTTTTGATATCTGAAATACCAGCCCTATTCAAGGTCCTTCCATGGGGAGGGTAAGCTGTAAAATGACAGCTTTAATAAAGAGTAGGTAACAAAATTGGTCTTTCATGCTATGAAAGAAAAAGTTACATCAATTCCACCCTAATAGAAGGGTCTCTTACCAAGAAGTATCATCTCTTTTGATAAAAAGCAGGTGAAGGTAAGGGAGCACTAAAGACACTTTAATTCCACCTCTGCCATTACATGATAATCCTTGAAATTATATGCCCATGGTATCTTGCTTTTTAATCTAGTCTTAAAAACATAACTAAAGCAGATCCTTAATAAGCTTCATTTGCAAACCTGTTTACACTGAAAAATCCCTGTGGACCATCTTCTGCTTGCTAGTAGGAATCTGTCATGGTTGCAAAGCCAGTTTTTGTTTGGCATATCTGCACTGCCAGGTGCTGGCACATCAAAACTCACTCCTTCTGCTGGAATCCCCATGCATCTGCCCCACACTCAGTGCTTGGATGTGAGTCTGGTTGAGCGTTGTGTCCTGACTAGTACAGCTAAAGTCGCAGCTGACTTTATTCACCAGCACTGGACATCATGTTAACACACATGGCTGCAGCTGAGCCAGTGCAGTTGCATGTACTTGGCTACAGGGCACAGATAAAACCATCTGAAAATCTCTGTATGGCAGTTGATTAAGCAGGGACATAGCCTCCAGTTCTTAGAATCTAATGCCAGATGATTTATGAATTCCTTTGACTCTTTTATGTGACAAATGTTAATTTACTGTTTTGGCTTGTGTTTTCTTTCTCTCTCTTTCAGGGGAGATAATCCCTTTTGCTCTTAAGATCGACTTTTATACAAAGCTAAAGGCTTAAATCTGAGCAGAAAAAAAAAACAGTCTTGTGGAGTAACTAAAGCAAAACTCACCTTCAGAAGTGGGTGTGGGAAGAGTGTGACATGGAATGGGCCTGTGGTCAGTAGAGGTGTTGGCTCTGATGCCTTCAATGCACGATGCTCCCAGAAGCACAGACAAAACAGCATATATAACTGACTGTGCTGAAGGAACTTCTTTCCTTATGCCAGCAGCCTACCAACTGAGAAGTAACACAGACAGAAGAGGACAAACTAGCCTTATTTGAGCCCAGATAGCCCCAGCACCTCTTCCACGGTATCACCCACAAGTAGAGATGTGCAACATGGACACTTGCACCACTTCCCCAGAACAGCTTCTTGTTGTTATGTCCAGATGCTTGCGTCTCCCATCTCCCCAGATGAATACTTCATAATCCTCAGAGTCCACACTCAACTGGAAATCAGACCCACGCATGTGAAATCTCTGGTCCATAAAAGCAGCTATGCAACACCAACCACCCACTGAGCTCCTGGCTTTTCTGGCCATGCAGAGATCTGGGAGGCCAGAAGACTCCCCAGCCATCCCCTCTAGTCCTGGGACACAACTGAAAAGAAAGCTGGGAGAGGAATGACAGATTCAGAAAGCTTTTACAAAGAAAACATTGGTGATGCAAGAGAGAAAAGTCCTTTCTTATTACATATTTGATGCCTCATCATCTGAGCGTTTCAGAGGTGCACCTCCCCTGAACAACAGGAAATCATTCTGTTCTTTTCAGAAGAGAGGAAGCCCTTTCTATAGGTAAAACTTTAGGCATCCCTCTCCCATCCCAATTTCAGAAGCAAAAAACATTACTAAAAACTTTCCAGTAGATGGCAGGGTTACCTTGTGACAAAGCTGAGTCTTAAGTTGAAAAGGCTACTGGATAAAGGCTTTAGTACTTTTTAAGTACATTTAATGCACAGAATGAACTAATTAATATCAGAAAAGGGTTAAACAAGCGCTGCCTCAACTACTATAATGTGAACTAGGAAATGCAAACATTACATTTTAGGGTACTGAAAAACCTTGAATCTCAATGCGGTATTAAAAATTGTCTACGTTAAAAATGAGCTTCTTTTAGACAACTGTTAAAACTACAAAACTGTTCATACAAGACAAAACCCACAGTATTTATTCTAGGAATCCACTGGATTCTTACTACTGAATATGACTACTAAAAGCATCTTCCAGGACCTAAAGCAGTTCAGCTGGTGAGTGTTCACATTTTGTGAGGCACCAAGCAAAAGAGCACCACAGAAAGGGAACTCTGTGTGGCTGAGAAATGGTGAATGCAGCAGGTGGAGAACTTCATCATACATCAGGAGTTCCCTCACAAGCAACTGGAAGGAAAGCCAGATGCTCCCCAAGGAGTTCAGAAACATTTAATTACATGTCAGAAACAGAACTGCACAGCCCAGTATAACTTAATAACTGGCTGTAAATAGCCAAGGCTACAGTTCCTTTGAGAAGAGAACTGTAGCTTTAACAATCATAGAATCATACAATCACCAGGGTTGGAAAAGACCTCCAAAATCATCCAGTCCAACCATCTGCCTATCACCAATATTTCCCACTAAACCATGTCCCTCAGTACAACACCTAAACATTCCTTGAACACCTCCAGGGATTGATGACTCAACCACCTCCCTCAGCAACCCATTCCAGCACCTGACCGCTCTTGGAGAAGAAGTATTTCCTGCAACTTGAGGCCATTCCCTCTCAGCCTATCACTAGCTACATGGGAGAAGAGGCCAACTCCCACCTCACCACAAACTCCTTTCAGGTAGTTGTAGAGAGTGATAAGGTCACCCCTGAGCCTCCTCTTCTCCAGACTGAACAACCCCAGCTCCCTCAGCCGCTCCTCTTAAGGCCCGTGCTCCAGACCCCTCACCAGCTTTGTTGCCTTTCTCTGGACGTGCTCCAGGGCCACAGTGTATTTCTTGCAGTGAGGGGCCCAAAAGCAAACACAGTGCTCAAGGTGCAGCCTCACCTGTGCTGAGTACGGATGGATCACTTCCCTACTCCTGCTGGCAACACTATTTCTGATACAAGCCAGGATGCCATTGGCCTTCTTGGTCATCTGGGCACACTGCTGGCTTATTTTCAGCTGAACACTGACCAATACCTCTAGGTCTGTTTCCCCTACACAGTCTTCCAGCCACTCTGCCCCAAGCCTGTAGCATTGCCTGGGGTTGTTGTGGCCAAAGTGCAGGACCCAGCACTTGGTATTGTTGAATCTCATCCTATTGGGCTCAGCCCAGCTACCCAGCTCATCTAGATCCATCTGTAGGGCCTTCCTATCCCCAGGCAGATCAACACTTCCTCCCAACTTGGTGTCATCTGCAAACTTACTGGGGATGCTCTCAATATCCTCATCCAGGTCACCAATAAAGATATTGAAGAGGACAGGCCCTAGCACCAACCCCTGGGGAACACCACTCATGACCAGTCGCCAGCTGGATGTGTCTCCATTCACCACCACTCTCTGTGCCGAGCCCTCCAGCCAGTTCTTCACCCAGCAAAGAGTGTACCTGTCCAAGCCACGAGCTGCGAGCTTCTCCAGGAGAATACTGTGGGAGACAGTGTCGAAGGTTTTGATGAAGTTTAGGTAGATTACATCAACAGCCTTTCCCTCATCCACCAGGTGGATCACTCGATCATAGAAGGAGATCAGGTTGGTCAAGGAGGACCTGCTTTTCATGAACCCATGCTGGCTAGGCCCGATCCCCAGTTGTCCTGCACATGCCATGCGATCTCCCTCAAGATCATCTGCTCCATAACCTTTCCTAGCATCAAGTCCAGGCTGCTAGGCCTGTAGTTCCCCAGATCCTCCTTACAACCCTTCTTGTCACATTGGCAAGTGTCCAATCCTCTGGGACCTCTCCAGCTGACCAGGAAAGCTGATAGATGATAGAAAGTGGCTTCGCTATCACCTTTGCCAGCTCCCTCAACATAAATTTATGTCAAAATAAATTCTGCATTTATTGCAGCAGTGCAGCTTAGCAGTGCTACACAAATGCAGACCAGGTAGAAAAAAAGATTTATCATTCCTACTGACAAACAGTACCTTCAAAGTCACATTACCTATTTACAGTTGGTAATACGACCACAAACAATATACATGACTTCCTCTGGTAAGTGCAGTGTCACTAAAGATCATGCTTTACACTATGTTACTGGAAAGAGTTTCAAGGGTTTTTATAATTAATTTTATAAAATCCATAATAGTTCATCATCATCTTATTTTGGTTTCTACATACTAATTTACGTATTGTACACGATCACATTATATGATTAAAGTTTCCCCCACGCAATAGCCACTTTATGGAAGATTCACACCTACAGATTCACCTTGCTTCTGAAAGCGTTTGCTTTACTTAAAAAAAAAAAACCTCTGTGCCTTGTGTTATTTTACAGTCATGACATGCAGCTGCAGAGTGTTTCCATGGTGGTATAACGTCTGACAGTCAGTTCATGCAGTGAATGGTAAACACTGCTTTTTCAAAAGCTAATTAGAGGTGCAGATTTGTTTTTTATTGCCCTCTCTCAGTTTATTCAGCTGGAGAGCTTAGGAACAGCCGAGGTCAGCAAAAGTGATGAGAGAAATGATCATTGTTTCATACAATAGAAACTTGAAATAAGTAAGATCATTTGGTGTAGAAAGGAAAAGAATTAAAAAGCGTGAGGCATCTGACATTATTAAGGTAAGTGTAAACCAATTGTTTTGACCCCTAGGCCGTCGGCTTATCCAGGGCCCCCAGTAATCTGTCTGTCATCCAGTATTGTTCTTTGAACACAAAAGCTCTCTTAAGCATCAGCAGGGTACTGAGATCCTTCCATCCCTAGGTCAGTGACTCCTGATTTCCAGCCTAGAGTTTCACCTCATCAGCATCTCCTGAAGCAACGCCCTGCCTCCAGTTTTTAGTAACTAAAAGGAAACCTACAGGAAACTGAGGGCACAGAGGTGGGGGGTAGGAGGGCAAGGAGACACAGAAAAGGGAGGAACCAAAACTCTTTTGTCTACAATGTGTTCTCAGCTGGCCTCAACTTACTCATGGCAAGTTCCTCCAAGCACAGCTAGGCTTTCTGCTGCACGCATCACCAAGGCACCTGAGCAGTAACACCTTCAACACAAATACACACACATATAGAACTGTTTGCACAAAATCTTTGTAAGATTCTCTTACAGTGCCCACATAATCCATGTTTTTATTTTACTTGTAGACTGTGTCTACATCATACCTCAGGAAGGAGTTTCCCTCAGAAATGAGTGATTTATCATTTCATGATTTTGAGGTACAAATAAAAGCAACCATAAGACCAAAAGCTTGATGCCTAATTTTTTTTAATGTATTTTGAATTATTTCAAAAGGCAGAGAGGAGGAACACGAACAAAACACAACCAGTGATTAAGCCCCAACACTCTAAGACATGGTTCAGAGTGAGGTATTTCCAAAAGGTCTGGTAAAAAGCAAGCTCTCTCCTATCAGTTACCACAAGAAGCATCTCTGGGTGTGGAATTCACACAGCAAGATGCAGGCAGCACCTTTACAGTCAGACAGCAGCATGCACCACGGCTGCAGGAAAAGGTAGTTCTCCTTCACAGCTCAGCAGTCTTCCTCGGGGCTGCTCTGTGCTGGCTTCGTGAGTGGGAGCTGGGGAGAGCAGAAAGCTACAATGCTGAGGACGTGCTGAATCAAAGGAAATTGCAGGATATCAGCTTGCACCACTGTTTTTAACCACTGCGGTGGTTTAAGTCCTTGCTGCCTACCTGCTGTTGACCACAAAGACCAATAGGAGACTTTGCACTGTAGTCTACATTTTTCTTCTGAGTTACCCACAGAATAGATACAGTGACTGATGGGACAGGCATGGGGGCCATGTGAAGTGTAGAAGATGGTGATTTCCCAGGAAGGGGCACAGAGCAGTGGTGGGCTCACAGCCAGATGTGGAAGGCAATAAAAAAAAAAACAGCAAAACTGCTCTCCTTCTACTCCAGGTGGTGGTGGATCCAGACACAACAAGTTCAGTTTCCTTGAGTCAGCCTTCCCCTTGTTTTCTGGACCACTGTTGCTTTCTCCCTCCACTTTTTCTTATGTAGGCTTGAGACTTGCGTCAGTGTGCACCATGGTGCACCCCACATACACCTTGCCTAACAGAGATGCAGTCCTAACCCAGGTTTTCCGGCAGTTCCACCAAGTGCTCTGTGATCCGATTACTCTTTGCAGGAGCAGAGGAGCTTCCCGTTACTACTGCCCTGGATGGAATCCGAAGAGGATAGCAAGAGCAGGGGCCAGGCAGGGCTGTAGGAGGATTACGAGTAGGTGGAAACAGCCCCATGCGGCTAATCACACTGGCTTTGATGCTCAGCCCCGCGTCTGCCCCAAGGTCAGGGAGGTGGTACAACAGAGGGGATGGGAGGACAACAGCAGTGCACAGCTGTTCCCGGCCGACCTCCTACCGCTGGCTCCCAGGTAGCGACATCCACGTCCAGGTAGTGACAACCACTTCTAGCTAAGGGTCAGCTTTACCCTCTCGTGTTACGGCACTTGGATACCTCCGGAGCGAGCCGCCGGCTACCCGCAGCCTGGGACCTTCTCAGACTGGACTTCAACCGGAGTCAGCTGCCATAATCCCGTTAGGAATGTAGTCCAGTAGCCCCGAGTGGAACGCACGCGTGCCGCTTCCCTGAGCGCGGCGTTCCGCCTAACAGGAGTACTGAACAGGTTGCTCTTCCCCTGCCCTGCAGTCCTTCCTCCTGCAGCCCTCCCTGGCAGCGATGCGCTGACAGCCACCCTCTCGCTTCCCGCCACCGCGCGGTCCTGTCCGGCCGCCCCGGGCGCTGCCGCCCCCCGCGCCCCCAGCGGGCATCGGAGCCGCCCCCCCGCCCGGCCTCGAGCATGCTCAGTGCCGCCCTGACCTACTTTCCCCTGCCGGAGCCGGCGGCGACGGAGGAGCGGTGGTGTGGAGGACCGCGCTGCGGCACAGCTCGGTGCGGCGCGGCGCGGCGCAGCGCCCCGTGACCGCGGACTGCGGCAGCGCCGCGCTCCGCCCGCCCGCGCAGCGCGCCCCGGGCCCGGCATGGTGCTGCGCGGGGCGCGCTGAGGGGCACGGCGGCGGGCGCTGCCGCGGGGCGGCCGGCGGGCAGGTGAGCGGGAGCGGCGCTTCGGCGGGGGGCGGCTCGGCGGGCGGCGGCCGCCTCGTCCGGCACCTGCCCGGCCCTCTGCGTCTCGGCGAGGTGGGCTGCGGAGCGAGCGGCACGCTGCGCGGAGCGGCCGCCGTGGGCCGCAGCGGGCGCGCTGTCCCGCAGCGGGGGAGTGCGGGGAGGCGGCCGCGGCGCTGGGGAAGCGGCGGCCCCGCAGCGCGCCTTCCCGGCGAGGAGCCGCCGCGGGGAGCGGGAGGTGCCGCACGCCGGGAGCGCTGGACGGCTGCTCGGGAAGTAATGCCGTGCTAAGCGTGAAAGTTCAAGGGATGGATTCGCAGCGGGACTGGGGCTTTCAGGAGGACGCGCGGCTTTAGGCAGGAGGATCTGGAGCTTCTGCCTCCCCGCTGCTCCCAGTGGGTTGATGCCCGCCGCTGCTCCGCTCCGAGCAGGAGAAAGGGCGTTAGGAATTTCGCACAGGGACCTTTTCCACGGAGCTGACCTCTTCAGAGAGCTGAAGTTGTGCTGCCTTACATTTAAAATAAAGGTGACCCCCTGCTTTTTTGCTGTAATCACCTTTGTATTTCTCAGGATAGCCTCATGAGATAGAAGTCAATTTGCAAAGTGCCCTGCAGGAACAGCAGCCTTATGCTTCAGAGAGATCTGGCAGAAATAGCCAAAGTCGAGCAGCACCAGAAAAGCGGGCTTAGAGAACAGAGCGCAGTGCTGCTGATCAGGCGCTCGTCCAGTGTGTTTTATCTGGATGCCTGGTAGGAGAGCATGCTTCCCAACAGTCCTCTGCGAGCTGCTGGTGTGAAGCATCGCACGTGAAGCTTCCCTGCTCCGGAAACAGAAGTACCTGCAGAGTAGGCAATGCCAAATGCAACATGCAACTTCATTTGGCTTGGCTGAAGAATGGTGAGGTTAGTTCACAGTGAGAAACACGGGAGTTTACAGGGGAAAAGCAGAGTAGTTGAGATGTTTGGAGGCAATGCATTATGGAACAGTTTCTCTCTTTGCTGTAGTAGGACAAAATCTGGCAGATCTCCTTTCGGTGGAGGTGATGTCTGCATGACAGAATCTTTTGTCTGGCTTAGTGTGTACAGTTAGCAGCAGCACCACTGGGATACTTGTGCTTGGTGCAGTAGGGATCCTTGTTTAGTAGAAAGACTTCTAGTTCTGACTGCAGAATGCCAGTGTCTGTTGATTCAGAGCACAGTTCAGACAGCATGAGTGGACACTGTATATGTGCCATTTCTTCTGCAGAAGAAGAAGCTGAAAGTCTAGACAGACAGCAGACAGTCCACCAAGAAAAAGCTTGCTTTCTACTTTAATGTGTGGTATTAGTCCAACACAGGCAAGTTTCCCGTTGTGAAAGCTTGTAGCTAACATACTTGTGTTAATGTGCTACCAGAAGGCTGTGGTGCAAGACCAAGCTCCTTAGTACTTCCAGGGATTTTTCCTTCCTGCAGTTCTGAGCTGCTGCCTGGCCTTGCAGCTGTG
This sequence comes from Numida meleagris, assembly GCF_002078875.1. NCBI lineage: Eukaryota > Metazoa > Chordata > Aves > Galliformes > Numididae > Numida > Numida meleagris. Next base: position 30,436,237 of record NC_034412.1, on the reverse strand, counting down.
CACCTTTGCAAAGCCCTCTCTGTAGCCTTAATTTTGTTATTTAGTTGTGCTGACTAAAGCAGTGGCATTCTTCATCCACATACAGACGCAGAAACATCATTGCCAAGATAGTGGGTGTACTGATATTTCTCTGCAGTTACTATGATTAAAATAAATCATAACTGCATTTTAGAGCATCAGATCTTCTGTCTACCAGGAAAGAGGTGAGAGGCAGACAAAACTTGTACATGTTTGCATAGGTGTAGGATAGAGCAATTCAAACAGACGTGATTTTTACTTAGCTAACACAACGTTTGACAGTGGACTGTCTTACTTCAGAGTAAAAGTCATTATCAGGAGCAGTGCTTATTTATCAGAAACCAGGAGCTCTGTACAGGCATGTAATTCTCCTACTTTGGAAGAAGACCACAACACATGGAGGGATTACATTAAGAACAGCCTATCTAGGTAGGCTTAACATTTAATTAACACATGCTGCCACTCTGAAAGTTTCATACCAACAAATGATTTCTGCTGATGTTTTTAAGTCACAAAGGAACAGGGCATCTGTACTGCATTGCAACCACACTGCTGTGCGTGCAGTCCCCGGTCATATGCACACGATGTATGGCACACAGTCCTATCAGGAGTGCTGCATTTTCTTCAGTAGGTTTTGCCTGTGGCTGGTGGGTGCGCTGTGTCAGAAGGCTGTGGCGGGATACGGTATAGCAGATTGCACTGTATGGGTTACATTTATAAACTCATTTCTGAATGGTGTTGCTACGTTTGCTGTTCTATACATTATCTAACTGTGATCACCTTGACAAAAGATGCTTAGAAATTTCTGTTATTTGATGTTACATTTTTTTTAGCCCAGAGCAGATAAAATGGCGCAGAAGCTATAGAGGTTCTTCAGTAAACTCTTGAGGAATTCTGCCTAGGTTATTTCACAACAATGGCAATATGAAGGTGTACTAGGAGGGCTGTATTGATCACATTCATGTACAAGCAAGGCTCAAGTTTCTGTCTGATGCAAAGCAAACTCCTTTGAATACCATTTGCTGTTCCTTTCTGATATTTGTGGAGGAAATAGGCACAGGCACTTTTAACCTGAAATCATCCTTTTCTATTGCAATCAGTTATGAATGGCTGGATTCATTTAAATTCCCACTTTACAAGTTTAATCCTGTCTTAATCACAGCATCCACATGTACCTCTTTGCACTGTATCCCAGAAACCAATACGTGCTTAAGCCAGTTATTAAAAATGGGTAATTATATGCATCGTGCAGTTCTATGAGGACACAGATGAATTAGTCATACTCTACATTGTTCCCATTTTTTTATTCTGTTTTATATTCCAATTTAAATGGGAGCTTTTTGTTTCTAATGAAACCTGTATGCAGTGAATTGAAAACACTTACTCAAAGCACATACAAAATTTAGAACTTAAAAACTAGAGAAGTCTTCAGCCCTGCAAAGGGCTAAATTCCCTACATCTAGAATTTTTATTCATCATTTGGAAAAAGAAAACAATTAGATGTTTCTAAGGGATGGTCAGCTTTGGCAAACAATTGAAGAAAAAGTGGAGGGAAATGAATCAGGCCCCATTCCACATTGCTGTGTTCCGAGCAGTAAGAAGAGATAAGCCATCCCAAGAGCATATGAGATCTGTTGTTTTTGCTGACTTCAGTTACTTAAGCTGTTGGTAGAATAATACCTGCAGAGTGCTGGTATAAATAGAAGATAAGAGGTGAGTAAAGAAAAGGAAAGATAATCCAAAATTTGGTGAGGCCAGGCAGCATGCAGATGCATGTGGAAGTGTGGGACAGATCTCTGCATCGTCTTTGTTCCTTCTTTCTCAGCAAAGGGAACTTTTAGGCATTGAACCATCTGCATTTATTGCCAACAGTAAAAGAGCAGCTATACTGAAAGCTTGCAGGGAGTTGAGCAAATGCCTCTTAAAGCTATACAGATGTTTCCGGAATAATTGCTTTGTATACAAAACAACATTGAGAAGCAATTATACAGCTTCTAAATGAATACAAATGCTAAATAAATCTAGATCATCATGAAAGAAGTATTTATTTGGAAAATCCTGACAAGAGCTTGTACCTGGTCGCTCATACCTAATCAAACATAAGCTGGGCCTTAAAAATCTCTCTGCTACTGATAGCATTGTATCTGCTTTAAGATCCAGGTAGCCCGCAAGTCAGTAGAAGGACATTTCCATCACAATACTTGTGTTGATTTAAAAACAGCAAGCTTCTCCACTAAATATAAAACTTTGTTTTTACTGCAGTCGTTAAAATACCTTCAAGAGAGAGCACTTGCTCATTCCATATAAAAATGTGAATATATATACTACATCTTATCTAATTAAAAGTTAAATGTCCAAGTTGCCTTAACAGTTTTGTTTTGTTTTTAATTTGGTGTATTTCATTAAAAAAAAAATGATTTGATACAGCAGAGATGCTGAGATTACAGGAACTGCAGCATCAGAAGGGAACTTTTCAGAGGTTTGGCATTCTTGAGGTACTTTTAAATAATCTCTCAGTAATTACCTAACAACAGCCTCCATCTATTCATTTTTAGGTTAATGGATTAGGGTCTTTGAACATTTGTTGGAGTGAGGCAAACAGCCACTTAAAAACATGGTCAAATCAATGGAACCATTCAAGTGTTTAAAGTGAGGAGGGTGTAAATTCTCCAGGATTTCATATGCTGGCTAGTTGTGCAATACTGAGGCATGAAGTAGAACAAAGAGGAACAATAATGAGGAGAGCTTTACGGTAAAAATACTTATTTGCAATCAGGCTTCTAAAATATTTACATGCTTGTAAAGGCATAATCTGGAAGATATTTTTACCATCACTGAATAGAATGACATGTCCTCCCTTACCTGTCCCAAGAGTCTGGATTTGTCATGTAAGAAATGTTTATCTATATACGATATTTTTTTATCACAAATATAGAACATGGGGTAACCATATTGCTTGTTGCTTTCTTACTGCTATTTATTGTACAGTGCTTGATCTGTGGGAAACTACTGAGCACTCAAGCTTGCGTAATCCTGAAATAAATAAGCAATCTCTCTCCTGAGTGTGTGATGATTGACTTATTGCACTCTGGGCAACGAATGTGCTCTTCAGACAACAACATGAGTAAGGTGTGATTGTGAAGCGAGGGGTATGTCTCTCTGGTACGAGAGGGCTTATAGAAGTCTGGTAAAGAGACACGATCGCACTTTTGAGTTGAATGTCTGATTGCAAATCTGTAAGTTCCATCTGAAAATCTGCAGGTAATGTGTTAATATTGACTGAAAATGGAGTCGCAAAGATACATTGTTGATTTTCTGGGCAATCTTGAAACACATTCTCAAATTCCTGTATCAAAATGGAACGCAAGGTGCATATTTTTTGCTGTTTACAGGACTGTGTTTAGCTAATCTATCGAAATGCACACACTTATTTGCCATCATTTGAGTCAGCACTGCACACTGCCCCATTCCAGGCCTTGACTGACCTCCCAGTTTAAAATTTCTATACAGCCATAATTTCTGTTGTAGCAGCTTGTGTCCCTTGTCTGTCATCTGTGCACCTGCGAGAGGAGCCTGGGTCTGTGTCCTCCATGCCCTCGCATCATGTGCCTGAAGGCAGCAAGTGTGACACCAAGTGGCAGTGCCAGTACGGCCAGGGCAGCGTCACACAGCCTTGACAAGAAGTTTCTGAAAGATTCCCAGGCAGCTGAATACAGCCAAAGAGACTGAAACGCACATAGTTGGGACTTGCTGCCCAGCTGAAGGCTGCAGTCTAGAAGGGCGGAAGGAAGCTCTTCAATCTACAAATGCTACCAGCGTGCCACCTACTTAACATAGGCAGGGAAGCAGAAGACAGTGAAGCTAGGAAGGACTGAAATCCTCCCCAAAAGAATGAACAGAGCAGCTCTTTCAGAACCAAGCTGTAGTATTTTATTGACTAGCAAATGACTCGCGAAACAAGTCAGTTGTAAATGAGTTATATGTCTCTTCATTTGCTATCTGGACCATAATAGCTTAATCTTTTCATTAGATGGTTTTCATTCTTAAGCCTATGAACTGGCAATGAACTTTCCAGCTTGTGTGTCATTATTATGAAACAGAGTTCCTTCATTTGCATTCCTGTTCCAGTGACACCTGTTAGCTTTTACTGTTGCCCGCTTTGAAAAGGCATTGCCCATGGCAACTAAGAGAGGGATTAGCCTGAAGAGGAAATGTAATAAGTAGTTTAAAAAAATAATTAGCATTAATTTTGTTTTGTAGCATCATCCTTGATAATTATTTATAGACAAATGAGAACTAAAGTGAAAATTGTTTCATTTTCTTGATCACTTAAAAGCTAAGCAAGACAGCATCGAGATGTTAAAGCTGTAGGAATATAATTTATGCATTGAACTGACTTCCTGTGCCTCACTTCTGAATCGAATAACCTCCCAGTTAATAGGATTACACATTATTCCATGTACAAGAACAGGCAAGTCTTACAGGAGTAAGCAAGCCAGGAAAAGGTATGCATCACTGACTTCTGTTCTTTTGTGCTGTCATCATGTCATTCTGCACAAATGCAGTGTTTATAAATGTAGCACCTCACTCAGTACTTTTTCTTGGCAGCAGTAATACTGGGAAGCAAACTCATATGTGACATGAAAAAGTAAACGGTCAGTAAGAAGATGTCTCTGAGTCATTCATGTTTCCAGCCAGTCTGAGCTGAAATTGTCTTCTATTGAGACCATCAATGGTTTTGGACAGAGAAGTTTTAATCTCAGTTTTGGTCCATTTCACAGTCAGGAGTAATACCATCAGCCTGTGGCTGTGCTTGCTCTCAAGCCTATTCCAGGGACCTTCTCTAGATAAAAATGCAGAGATGGCACCACAGAGACAGCTATCCTGTCACTTAGAAAAAAAGCTTGTGGCAGTTCCCTCACATAGCTCATCTTGTGCAGTTTTCCTTGGAAGTTAATCCTGCGAGCAGCACTGTTACTTTCAGATTTTCGTTTTATACCATGTGGGTTGGGGAAGAAAGAAACAAAATAATTTGATGAAAGGACCCCTGGCAACCATCTTGCAGTAGTGAATGTTGCTACAGATACAGTAAGCCGGGGAAGATATCTTCGTGTTAGATGCTGGAGGAGAATTTGGACATTCCTCTTATACCATCTTGGAGGTAAGCCTGTCCCTCACTGCAGCTTTGGGTGGAAGAAGTAGTTAAGGATAGCTAGGGATGTTTCTTTCCCTTTTCATGCACCACAGCTTAAAAAATTAAAAAAATAAAAAAAGAAGGAAAAATAAGTATGTAACTATATTAAATTTTCTATAAACTTTTAGTTTTTCAGGTAGCTTCATGTGCATCCATTCTTTCCAAGGCCAGAAAAGTAACTTTATATTAATCCCCATTCTGTGGCAAAAGTGCTCCCAGAGATTCAGTCTGTTCCTACAGAGCAATACTCTATATTGTAATGTCCCCCTTCATAAGTGTCCTGTGTTACTCTCAGCCTTAAGGAGTTCTTGCAGGAATCTTTGTTTTAGTCTAGTCGATCTAGCTGTTCTCCGATTGAGGGTGAAATTAAAAGGTTATGATTTTGGCTGCCTTCATAGTTTTTATTATGGGCCACAGTTAAGTAAAACCTGTCACGGCCAAGAACCGGAGCAATTAGGACTCTGCCCACTTCTCCCATACCCTGGATTCTCAAATGTCTTTGCCAGAAGTGGGCTGACGTCACTAGCAGTTCTGTTTCAGTACCCTTAGCCTGCCTTTTAGTTGTGTGATTGAATCATAACCCATTGCATCACTTATGTTTAAGAAAGCAGCTGACTCCCAGAGTTGTTTTCCCTAATATCCTCAGGCTGCTATTGCATGTAAGGCAAAGCAGCAGGATGGAAACTCTCAGGAAATCTCCCTTTGCACCACAATCTGGTGTCAGCACATTTTCTACTGTTTCCAATTCTTCTTCCTGCTTTCCAAACCTGACTACAACATTTTTGGTCCTGCACAGCAGCTTAGCAGAGGGTCCAGGATGGGTAGCTCCCCGAGTGGCTACTGTTTCTCTTACTAGGTGGAGCTCAGAAAACCTTTGGTTTCTTCCTTTTTTTTTTTTTTTTTTGTTATCCCCTAACAGTGCATAGGATGCACACCAAATAAAAGATTTCCTATCACTTCTTTGTTTCCCTAGGAACATTTGTCTAAACTAGCATCTTAAAACACTGTTCTTCAGAGAGATTTCTCTCTAACTCCTCAAATAAAACCAGATGTCCATCAAGAGCCCTTCACTGGATGGCATGTGAAAGCAGAAGCCACCACTCCCAAACATTCTGCTTTAAGAGTCCTGCCTGGTTATTGCTCATAGCAGCCATCAAACTGTATTTATTTCAAGCAGATATGCATTTGTGGAGGTATTAACTGCTTTCATTGTATTCTGCATTCCAGGAACATACATGAGAAAGTAATTCCCAAGAGTAACACAAGTAGGTATGAATCTCCCACAGTTGATGTCAATTACTTCGTCTCTATTTCTTAAATTATACTGCATCTATATATGATTCACTTGTGCTGTGCCTGACCATATTAACCAGTCAGATTTGTTACCCCTACACAAAGGTACAGTTTTTACCTGTGCTTAACACACAGGTAAACATACATTATAGGGATCCTCACACTGTTACTGCCACCACACACTTTCCAAGACATCCATCTAGAGCATCCCAGTGCTGAAGGGATTAACTGGGCCACCAACCAAACTGAGCTTCCCAATAGACTGAGGGTCCTTACATATTTTCTATTCACCTGCTGGGTGATGTTTCATTTCTGTCTAGAATTCTAATTACTTTCTGTACTAAACAACAGTTTTGATTGCTACAGATTTTTCTGCCATCAGAAAATATGCTCAAATACAACAAAAACAGGCCACAGTCAGTAATTAGCAATAAAAGCTTGAGCAGTTTATGTTGTTCTTTTGCCCTTCCCATTGTCTTAAACCAGCCAGTCTTTGTTCCTCCTCCCTTGCCAGAAAGTGTGACATGTCTTTTGGCTTTTCTGTATGGTGCAATGCAGATCTATAACACTGTACAAAAGCATTTTATAGACTGATCTTTGTAGCCATAAAGAATGGCTGTCTCCAAGGTTAATGGAGTAGTAGAAATTAGATGTAAATAGTTACTGAAGTGAGTAGGCAGAATTGAAGGACTTTTTCCAAGGCGAAGATTTAGACACGCTGTACCTGTCTATAGAGAACTTCTAAAATTCAGACTCTTCAAACTTTGCATAGTGGGAAATGGACTTCTGAAGTCACTGTTCATATGGCTTTATATAGTAAATAAAATTTGCATGTTAATTTAAGGTTAAAAATTATTCTGGCAGATAAACTATTCAAGGCAGATATTTCCACATTCAGTATTTAGGAAAACTGAGAGAAAATGAGGGCAGATTTGGAGCTGTGGCAGACATCCATACCATTCATGCAGCTTCTCTAAAAAACACCATAGCTTTTTGTTTCCAGTAATGATCCATCCTCTAAAATGGAGGAAACTAATTTGCATTTTAATAACAGCTGTATCCATTTGTACGAAATCAACTTCACTGCATTACAGAGAATAGAGAATGGAGAAGAAAACAGCCTAAGACAAATACTACCAGTGAAAGACAGTAATGTTGTTTTCTTTTTGAGTAAAGAAGAGGGAAGGGGATTGTTTGTTTGTTTTTATTTTAGTTTTTCTTGTATATATGTAACTTGCCTAACCTTGTCAGCAGTCATTTTTCCATGCTAAAGCAGATGAGGTACCATGATGTCAAACAAATCTTTAGTATAATGTAAGCAGTTTTGGAAGTGAAATGTTCACTTGGGGCAAGTTTATTGGATACTAACCATGACCTGTTTTTAGATTTCAGGTAGATTCTTCAAACTATTAAGGCTCATTAAGTTTCAATTATTTACCTTACAAAAACATGAATAAAACCAATGTGGTTAGAAATTCTGATGTGATTTTAACATATTTTGTGGCCCATAGACTCTGAGTGAAATTTTGAAAGGTGCTCATCTTGAGGCCAACATTGTGCCATCAGCCCATTGTGTTCACTGGGAGCATAATAAGGCCAACAGAGAGCACATTTGTAACTCCCCTTCCTCTGTCTACAAACTGAAATCATTGTTAAATAAAGGACTCATTGTAGATGATTAGTTGAGGAAAAATATTGTTGTGAGGGTGTGCAAAAACTGAACAAGCAAAATACTTAAGGCCACGTAAGGAATGGAAAAGTCCCAGCTTCATTTGTACCTCAAAGCAACTTTGTCCGTAAGTATGTCACTAGCAAGTATTTTTCTTTCAAAATCTGCTCTAAAAATGACTTAATGAACTACTAAATACCCTCTTTTACATATCTCTTCCATGTTATATTTTATCTCAGAAAACTTTAAAAATGTAGTAGCTTGAGAAAAGTGAATGGTTTTAGATGTTTCATTGTATGCTCTATTGTATTCAGACAAAATTATGAATGCTAAGGGCTCTAAAAGCAGCTCCAAAAACCCTTCCTGGAGTGGTTCATCCTTATGACATGTTCCACAGTTCAACTAAGACCGTGCGTGACAGAGTTGCAGCACCGAACTGGTAGTGACAGCTTTCATGTGCTGTACCTTTGTTCGCCTTTTGATTTTGCAGATACAGAAAAAAAAAAAAAGAGAGAGAGAGAAATCTGTAGAAGTTTTGGAATAAAATTGTAGCTTCTGCTGTAGCTAAATTGCTGCTAAGTGTCTAGGTGATAAAAGCCTTCTCCTACGCCTGCCGCTCTGAACAACAGGAAAATGTATGCATCTTTTTCCAGTAAGAAAAAGGACTGTGATAACATTAGCATTTAGACAAGACATTGAGCTGATGATTGTGAAATGCATTAATGGATGTGTGACTATTTTAAAGGAGCACATCTAATGGATTGTTTATACAGGCCATCTCATTACACTTATTTATTTATTTTATAGGATATTTAAAAAAAAAAATTGCATGGATCAAAATAAAGCTCTCTTGTGACCTCCTCACCTCAAGGGCCTGCGTTCTACAGAACCAACTCCAGTTTCCAGCCAGTTGCGTGTAGCACTGAAGGAAAATGAACATACTGAACAGCCACGACTTTTTGTGCTTTCTGCCTACTACCATACGCCTTGTCATCTTACTAGCAGCTCTTACAACTGCTGAGGATGTGACTAATAGCACTTTCAACCGCACTGGCACAAACACAGGATCTGTGCCTGTGGTCATCTCCCACATCGACCATATCATAGTCAAGGAGGGGTGTAGTGCCTTGATTGACTGCAATGTCCAAGGTAGTCCTAGTCCACATTACAGATGGTACAATTCCAATGGCCGTCTGCTCCAAGAGGAAGAGAATAAAGGTAAGATTTTAGTATTCTCAGCAATGTAGCCTGTCCTGAGACACTTGATTTCCGTGGGTTAACAAAAAGCCTTGATTTAATGAGCAGGCAATGGCATTTTCCTGCAGGAAAATACATGAATCACATCAGCTATAAACATGTTGTGTACACCTCAGAAGAAAACAATTTTTTTTGTAAGGTGTTATTTTTAGCAAAACATAGCAAGAAGCTGAAATGCTTATGTTGTAGGCAGGCTTCTTTTCATTGGAAGACTGCAGGTTTGATCCTATTATTCATTCTCTCCTCTTTGTTCTTCTCTGACACCATAGAAGACGGAAAAGCTGTTTTCTAACTCAAGGGAAGATTCTCTTGGCATATAGGAAGAGTTCATTGGCAGAGTTTCAAAGAAAACAACTCCCTGCTAGTCCTCCCTGTCTTTATGTACAGTGCCACATATGAGAAACAGGAGATGCCCTGAATGACCAATGGAAAAATCTAGATAGGGGCAGCAGTTAGACGGACAAGCCAAGTCTGAGCCATCTGGCTGCAGTAAGACTGTTGCACTTGCCAGAGACCTTCATTTCACATGAGCTTGTTTCACTTAAAAGGAAGGCTTGGTGGATAATCATGGTTATACTTCTAGGGAACATTTAGTGGGGGGAGATGGAAGGTATTTTGCTCATGTAATCCTTCCATACTGACTGCTTTGTTCACAGCGTGCTGAAATAAATTCTTAGTAATTCGCACTAAATGCAGGACAGCTTGTCTAAATAATAGCTGAGCTGAGGGACAACTTTATTATTATGGAAATAATTGACCCAACTGTAAGTGCTACAACAGCATATCTATAACAACTTACTACAGAACAGCTTATATTTTACATTTCAATATTTTATCATTTTTTTCTGTAGAGCTAGAGAAAGAAGTTGCTTGAGCTAGTTAAGCAGACTTTCAGATATAATTTGTGCATTTGGGAACATATAGGGAGTTTTACTAGAGCTCACCAACAGAAGTCTGCCTGTTCAGCCAGGCATCTAACTTTTGGTCTTAGTGTAGTTGACTGAGAGAGGTAGCTGCTAACACAAACATTCAGGTAGGTAAGCAAAAACTTTAACCAAATCAATGAAAATCTAAATGTGGCATAAGAAGATGTAACTTTATCTTAGACTTTGAACACTGAATTTCCTTCTTTAAGAAAATGGTTCTTTTCATGTAAGAAATGTTCCCTAGCACAAGATGAATATTGTGGTTAGGCTGAAAAAGGTGTTGAGCTGTTATAAAAAAAAACCAGCAATGATACCTTTTCTAGTTATTGTTTTCACATGTGGCTTACACTATCTGCTGGGATCCATTGGCACCAAACCCATATTTGAATCACAGTTCAGTGCTGTTATGTCATTTTTAATAGCTGGAGCCAGAATACATCAGCAAGGCATCTTGTTATTTTACAGTGAATAAAGACCTATTTTTCCAACACTGCAATTCAAAGAAATACATAGCAGCCAATACTGTATATCTTATCCTAGAACTGGAGAAGGAAGTGTCATCTCTTACTGATGTTGACACATCCACTGTAAGACAGTTTTACTCAAAATTTCCCTATCTTTAACTGATTTGAGTACTTTTTTTAATGTGAAGATCTGGTTTAGACTGAAGATTTTATTTATTCTATGCATGTTTAATTAGGAAAAAAAAATCAAAATTATAAAAGCCCATAGCTGCTCTGTATTAAAAACTTTTTTTTTGGACTCTTGAGTCCCAAAATTGCCCAAAGATTATTCCTGGAAAGAAATAAGGCAAGAAATAGAAGAATCTTTTGAACAACAACAAAAGCACTTTGATGAAAAAGATAAAATAAATGTAGACAAAAGATACACACCAGCCTGCAGCAGGACTGCAGCCCTTGCAATGTGAATTTATGTCCACTGCATTGGGGTTTTGTGTTATTTTAGTCCTTTAATCACAGATTTGCTGTCCTTGGTCAGCTACTTCAACAGACTTAAATTGCAGCAAGCTAGATTAGATTTAAGGAAAAACAACTTTGTGATAGTAAGGATAGGTAAGCACCTGAAATCCCTTGCTGTGGAAGATAATAGAAACTCCATCACTGACTTCAAAAGATACCTATCAGGAATGGCTTGGGGTTGTGTTGAGGAGGTGGAAAGCAGTTGAGTCCGTGTCTCTGGAGTTCTCATTTTTTTAAGTTTACATTAACCAGAATTACATAGGTTACTGTAACAAAACACCAAAAATAACCCAATGAAAATGCAATAAAATGCACTGTCACGGAACAAAACAAGGTGAGTTTCGTAGGTTTTTCTGCCTCATAATCTTGTTATTATTGTTCTTTGAAGATGTGTGGCATGTGTTTGGGAGGATCTCTGGGATAAGCAGCCATCCCTTTATCTGTCTATAAGATGTTCCTAGATGTCATACATATTGACTAATTTTTATCAGACTCTTTTAAGGCATTAAATAATAATATATTTGAAGTCAGTGTCAATGATTTTATAACCTAGCTAGGATCTCAGGGGGAGAAAACCCTTTGTGATGGCAAATTCTTTGTCTTCTCATCAACTTTATTTCCCTTTTCCAAAACCTGAGGCCAGTTTGACAAAGCTGACATTTACACTACGCTAATCATGTGAACAAGATGCTTCTAACTAAGTTATTCTGTTCTCCTTTCCAGCAGGAAAATGGTGGTTTCTTGACAATGGGCTACTAAACATTACCAGCGTGTCTTTTGAAGACAGAGGTAAATACACATGTGTCGCATCTAATATGTATGGCAGTGTTAACAATACTGTGACTCTGAGGGTTGTCTTTACTTCCGGAGATATGGGAATCTATTACATGATTGTCTGCCTTGTAGCTTTCACCATTGTTATGATATTGAACATTACGCGGTTATGTATGATGAGCAGTCACCTGAAGAAAACGGAGAAAGCAATCAATGAATTCTTCAGAACAGAAGGAGCAGAGAAACTCCAGAAAGCCTTTGAGATTGCAAAACGTATCCCAATTATCACTTCAGCCAAAACGCTTGAGCTTGCCAAAGTAACACAGTTCAAGACCATGGAATTTGCTCGCTATATCGAAGAGCTTGCTCGGAGTGTGCCTTTGCCACCTCTCATCATGAACTGCAGGACTATAATGGAAGAAATTATGGAGGTTGTTGGTCTGGAGGAGCAAGGACAGAATTTTGTACGGCAGACAGCAGAAGGCCAGGAAACCACTGAAACAGATGAGCTCTATACGATCCCAAATGCTTTGAAGCGCAGTGACTCTCCCACAGCGGACTCCGATGCATCATCACTCCATGAGCCACCTCAACAGATTGCAATAAAAGTGTCGGTTCACCCATTGTCCAAAAAGGACTGCATGGATGGTCAGTCACAAGAAAGTATGCAGTTGGACACCAAGGAAGAAGACCTTCCTCAAACACCAGCACTTCCTGCGGAGCCCTCTCCTGAGCCTTCTGCCGAACTCAGTTCTGATGACACAGCATTGGCAAATGACACATGTGTTATATATGAAAGCCATGTATGATAGTTACTCCTGAATCTATGCATAGCAGGAAAATCAGGTGGAGCTCTTTTAAAAATACATATTGTACTTGCCGCTAAGCCTTACCTGGAGACTATCATAGCAAAGCATGTATGTGGATTACTGGCACTTTCTTCTCAGTTTGACTTTAATTTATCATGATGTATGACAGAATAATTGCTAATACATTAATACAATTTGCTCTTTTGGATTAGGAGTATTTCCAAGAAACATTTACCTCAGCATTTTCTAGGCTGGAGTCACATGTAGTGGCCACCTGGAAGTCACTGGTAGTATTTGATGTAGGACACTTGAACTTACTGAACACAAAACTGGTGTGCATTTTCCTCCTTCACATTCATTATTTTCCATTATTTTGTGAATATTGTCTTGTGAATTTGAATTATTGCCCAAGAGGTAGCACTCCAGTAGCCAAATAAAATCCTAACAGATTACTTTTACAAAGCCTGTTTGCTTAGCTGCATTGTGATTGAGAAGGCCATTAAAGAAAGTTAAAATGTTTCCATTTCATTTGAGACCAGCCTGCTTAGGCACAAGGGAAATAGTTTTCCCTTTTCCACTGAATGAAGATGCCAATGAGTGGGTGTTTGTTTTTGTTTTTTCCCTTGTCAAGAAACAACTTTAAGGTGTATGTTACAGATTGGAAAGCCCTTCAACATCTTACAAAAATTTGCAGTCAGAGGCCTGCAGGTTTTTTCTTGCATTTGTTCATCTGTCTCTGACTTTGCCTTAAGTTTGTAAAGAAAACAGTTGCAAGTTTGCAAGATGTCTTGCATTTAAGTAATTTGGTAGGAATATGTGCAGTGTTACTGGAAGACATGCAGGTGCATTAACAATCCTGCAAACTTCAGTAATCAGCTGATGACAAGGCAGAAGACCCTTTTACTGGGATTCTCAATATTGTGCAGGTTTTTATTCTGGGGATCAAGTCTAAATTCATCTTTGAGCTTAAGGTGGAGAATGTTTTATCCAAATAAAAAAAGCGTGCTGTAAAATTACAATGACAGTCGCACAAACTGTTTACTGAGTTATAATTTCTTTGATATTTTAAGAACCTCCCACATATGTAGGATGTTTCCTACTTGAGAACATGTGATTCTACCCCAGTAAAACTTTAAGTATTACAGCAATTAGGACACATTAAAAAAGGATTAACATTTATGCCAGGAGTGGAAGGAAGGTGGTCATTTCTATTGCAGACAGACAATATAAAGGACCTTCTTTGGAGCGAGTCTGGAAAGAAAGCACTTAAAAAGGGGAGTTTCTTTAGGGTTAATAGCATATTACTTTATTATCTGACACATATTTAATTTGGAATTAAGGAATGTACTATCATCAAGTAGTTTTTAAGGAAGACTGTAGTATATGTATAGATATTCAAATATGGAACCTAGTGTATCGCAAAAAAATAAGTCACTAAGGTCTACGGAGAGGTGATACGTGGATGGGTCTCTGGATATTTTATTGAAGTAGTCACATCTACATAAGGTGTCCTTTGGAGGTAATCAGCTATGTCAGCTGCACACATCATTGAGACCAAGCAAAGTCAACATGGCAGCTATCCAAAAAAACACACTGATAACAGATTGAGGGATTTTTTTGTTCAGTTCTTCATATTAAAGTGCAGAGCTTCACTAGCAGCGTAATACAGGAACACCTTGTGACTTGCCTTTCTATGATTATTAAAAAAATACTTGTTTAATAAAGGACTTCAGATTTTGCGACAAACTCATGAAAATGACAGCATTTAATTGCCTGACATTTGTGCTCACCACTGTGGTAAGCATCTCTACAAAATACATTTGCACATATCCAAAAGGAGACGTGCAAGGGCAAAACCCCTTAAGGAGTGGGGCTGGAAACATTTTAGAGAGAAGCAATATAAATCTAGAACGCAGGGTAAGAATGCCATGAGGAACCTCACACCTGACCAGCATGATTTCAGACACTTGTGATGCAAGCTTAATTCCTTGCCTGAGTCCAAAATACATTTCTGTTTGCTGTTCATCTCAGTTTTTCTTCAAGTCACTCACTTTGTTTCTAGTTTGAAAAAGGGTGAGGGAAGAAACAAAAGCAGGAACTTGCACTAAATTCCTTTCATTCACTTTGATCTCCTTAAAAGAGGTGTCTTGATTTTTCTTCCTGCCCAGTATTTACAAACAATGGTAACACATTTTATAAGTTAGCTGCTTGGTGACCAACTAAGATTGCTCAGATGAGCAAGGATATTCTCCTTCAATAACTTTAAAATTACACTTTAAAAAACAGTTTCAAAATTAAACTACAGTATTTAATTTTGATTGCTTTCTAATTATGAATTTTTTACAGTGCAGACCAGACTCCTTCATGTATTCATGTGGTGATTGGTACTAGGCCATCCTGATCCTGAGTGTCTGATCCTGTTTAGTGTGTCTGTGGAAACTTCCTTGTCAGTTTATATTTTTTTCCAAAGATTGCCCACAAAGAGCACGTGTTTATATACAGACATACCTTGGGAACCATTTATGAGCAACAGTTACTTGGAATAGATGCACGTAATAGGTACGGTGCTGAATTTCTGCTGTTGCAAAGTCAAAGGGAAATTCTCAACTGACTTTGCTGGAGTCACTGATTGCCAGGAGGTCACAGCCAGTCTGCTGTAAAGCCTTTGGACATTTAGCTTGGTGGTATTACTGGAATAAAAAACAGAACAGTGCTGTACCTAAAGAAAATACAGGTTGTAATGCTTCTGTTTTAGAAATTTGTTCTTTTATGTGTCTACTATATAACACCTGAAAGCATAAAGCTTTTTCAGTGCTTTCAGGTACTTCCTTTGTGGTAGGTATGTGGGCTGCAAGATCAAAACCCTTTCCTCTTCCAAATTTTCTGGCTTTGTTTTCATAAAGTAAGCAATTTTTTTTTTTCCAGTACTTCCTAGGGAATGGCTATTTTATGTCACAAGAACACTATTAACAAATATAAAATGTTTGATGGTTCAAACGAAACATTAACATTTGCATTGTTGTGTGTTTTTGTTCAGGGACATTAAGTGATCTGTTGGACTCTGCACACCTTTTGCTACACTGTTCTATTTATTATATCATATAGCAGCAATTGTTCTTAAAGTGCTCAGCATCTGGAAAATCCTGTCCAAGATATTTGCATTTTAAAAGCATAAGGAATAACAGGCCTGCTCAGAAAGGAAATGAGATTTGCAGAATATATTTACATTATTTAAAATGTTTTTGCTGGAACTTCATGAAACATGACTAGATTTCTGCAGCACAATAAATCAATGTTGGATTTGATTTTTGACACATGCTGTTCTTTTTGCACTAAATGTAAGATTGTATTAATCAGACCACTTGAACACTGTGCTCACTATTTACTGACTTAGCATTTTCTTTCTGATCAGCACTTGTTTACTGCTGACCCTCTTCTGTTACCTGAATGAGTATGCTTGTGATTAAACCTCTACCCTTCACTCATTTTTTAAAGACTGTAATTCAAAAATTTTTAGAAAGTATAGATCAGCATTTTATGCAGGTTTGTTGGTATTAGGTGAGGCATAGCAGTTTGCTTCTGTGCTTAAAAATTACTGTGTAATCATCATAAGTCTTGCTGAATGGCATATATGGGCAGATGTTGATTTTTTTTTTTAAATCAGTGCCTGTTTTATTCTAATGTAGATATTTATCTAATGTAAACATCAGTTCCTCAACTTGCAGTTACCTTTTGACAAAAGTACTGTAACATAATCAGGGCTTTCTGACCTTCATTTTGATTCAGAGCAACTAATTCTGAAAAGCATTAAGTGTTGAATTTTAAAAGTTCTCATGCTTTTTTAAGAGTATGCCATTCTTCATGGGACAACTGAAAGCTTCTTAGACAGAAAGGAATTGTTTGCACTAAAGTATCCTATTTCATTTATTTTGAAATCCTTTTTAATTTTATTAGACATATAAGATAATGATGTTCTTTGGAGAAGCAGCTCCTGTATTTTGATTTAAATAACTGCTACAATTTTATAGTTCACATCCATAAACCATAGAGACCAGTTCATGCTCCAGTGGCAAAAAGAATTGTTATCCAGCTTGTAAATTGTTCATTGTTTCAATAAAGAATTTGCACTGACTATGCTGAGTTTGTATACACTCAAAAAGATGGCAGTTGCCTCATAAGAGTACACCAAGGCTACAGTTCAAATGGAAGTAAACTACGGCTTTCATTGTACATGTGCTCATACACCAGAACTTTGATCAAGAGAAAGAGTTATTTGTCTAGACATAAGTTTTAATAAAGCTTTGAAAGAGAACTGTTGTCATTATTCAGAATATAGACCCAATTGTTGAATTAATAGCCTAGATTGCTCACATTTGTAGCATCTTCTCTCTGGGAGCATGTCAGCACATCTGCATGTAATCCAAAGGATTTTATGTCACCTGTCTCCTCTCTGAGCACTGTCATTGGGCTTTGCAAAAAGCCTTGCTGCTCTTTCAGAATTAAGGCTAACAAAGTGTCTCCTCTCCCAGAGGCACCCTACAGAGTACCAAAATGAAATAGAAGTATGGATTGCCATACCTTCCTCCATTCCTTCACCCACCCTAAAGGACAAGGTGAAATGGCTTTCCTTTCCCACAGCAGTTGGCCTGCTTTACTCCCTAACAGCCCCAGCAGGACTTAATAAAAACAGACACAATAATGCCTTGCCCTGGCTCTGCTGGTGTTACGCATGCAGCAGCCAGTGACAGTCACTGACAGAGATGTAGATGGGGAGAGTTTGCTCTTTCACGTAGACAGATTTGATCTTGCCTGTTCTCCTATGCTGGAAAACACAGCCAGTGCCAGGAGAACAGGAGCTTAAAAACATTTCATGTGTTTTTAATCTACAATCTTTTATGTTTTAACTCTGCTCTTCGAAAGGGTGTTCCAATTTTGAAAAATATTTTCAAAATGCATTTTATTCAACGGTTTCAGTTGAACGAATGGAACTGAAAGATATCCACAATTTATCTACAATTATCTACCAAAAATAGTGAAAGAGTCATAAAATAGAACACGTAAGTCCAGAGCCATACACTATTTTATTGCCTCAGCATGAAGCTAGCTCTGTCTGTAACTGGGGTAGTTTGATAATGCTGTGGCTTATTTTTAGCATAGATTGGCACCACCTGAGGCTGCTCCTGTTCTGCATGCTGAGCTCCTCCAGCAGCTTGCTCAGAGTGTTTCCCAGGAAGGCAGCACACCACCACATATGTTGTCCCCATGAGCTGGCAGATCACAGTTAAGCTTCTGAACACTGTGAAACAGGCTCCTCCCAGACCCAGATGTTTCTTGTGAGCAAAAGATGCCTACCATGTAGAAGAAACTGCCTTTCATGCATATCCACAGAGGCAATCCAAAACTAAATGCTGCAGAGGGGCAGTATCTCAGCAGAAGGATGGGGATGGGTGGTGGGGGTCTCTGCTCTCCTGGTTTGGAGCCAGGGAAAGCTGGTGCTCAGCTCAGGGCTGGAACCCCAAGTATTTGTAGTGCTACCACTCCACTTTCCCACAGAACTGAACATTTTTGAATTCAAACCCTGCACCAGTGCCAAGAATGACTAGTAGAGAGATTTCAGGATAAACTCCTTAACAGTGTTTATTTCTTGTGTCCTCCTCTCCTGCTCTTTTCTGTGTTCCTGCCAGCTCCGTAGTGCTACTTCTTGAACAATAAGTATCAGAACAGACAAAATGCAGCATGTGGGGCAAGTGTTCCTGCATTGCAGGCACCTTTGTTCCAAACTGGCTTTTTATAAGTCCCCAAATCAGCATTTTTTCCCAGTTCTAATGCAATATACTACATTTAGCTCTCCAGCTCCCAGGCCCAAATTGAGTCATTAAACTCTTACAGTAAAGCCTGATCTGTGGTATCACATACAAGTCTATAAGTCAGTCAAAGATAGTGACATAAACTGAAGCTAAGATACTGGTTTATTTTACAAATTCTTAATGTATGCCAGCAACAAATAAATGTGACATATGTAGGACACTCAAATTCTATAACGAGAAGTTATTTCATACCACAGCAAGAAGAGAGAAGAATGAGAATTTGCGGCCAGCCTTCTAGAGCATTGAGAATATCTGCAAAATCTTGCCCATGACTTAGGAGAAATTTAGTATCAGTATCAAATCAATTTGCAGTTCTATAGCTACCTCCTATATTGAGCACAGATTCCTGTCACGTCTACTCTGACCAGACCTCTCTTGTGTGAGCAAGCACTATAGGCAAGGCAGTACTGTAAGAGTTATCAGAAAGAGCCTTGCTTCCTTCACCTACCATTTTGGAAATTACTGGCAGGAGTATTCAGCTATGTGCTGGAGGCCAGCCACAGGCAGCCCCAGAGCTCCCAGCCTAGGTGGGTGATTTGAAGAAGTAATTACACAAAATATTCTGTTAATGCTTGCTTGCAACACCACAGTAGTCTTTAGATGTTGTAGATGATAAATATGACGTAGTATTGCAGATGGAGAGACACGTAAGGCTGGTCTGCTTTAACAAGGCAAAATAAATAACAACCAAATGCCTAAAACGTGACAGACTTAACTTGCTGTTAAGTTTCTACTCATCAGTTTCTTCGAATCACGGGCAAGCTGCTCTTTCTGAAATATCTCTGTCTTCTCTTGCACAGGCTTTTATTACACCACCCAATAAAGCGCTCGTACTAACGGCTCAGGTCCAGTTATTCTCAGCTGATAACTACAGAAAAGTAAAATAAAATGCCAGCACCACTTGAATCTTCCTGAAGCCTCCTGTTGTTCCTGCCTAAGGATTAGCCCAGACAGACGGATATCTCTGGAGTTGTTTGGGTGTCTTTAACACCTTCCTGCCTGGTGAGCATCGCCTTGGTCAGAAGGCAAGATACAAAGAGAACAGCAGCCAGAAAACAAAGCTCCCTTCTAAGGAGACAAGCACGGATCCAGCCTGTCTAGAATGCTTCGTTATCCCCAGTAATATATGCAAGAGCATACAGCTTCAGGAAAAGATGGCAAATAAATGTATTAATTAATTAAAAGAAATTTAAAATTTAAATAGAAAATGTTTCTCATCTCTTAAAAAAATCCAGAGTTGTTTTTATCATTAAAGTATATTAAATTCTAACTCATTTAATCATTTTTTTCATTTGTTTTTTAAACATACTCAAAAGGAGAAGTAGATTACTGAAATGAATGATATTTTCACCTCCAATCCCAAAGTAAATCATGACAAAAAATTGAAAACTATTGCCCGAGAGCCTGTCTCTCAGAACGGCCTGTATCAGGAAGGTAATTCTATTCCCCTTTTTGGTTCTATTTAGGTGACTGCAGCTATCAGGGACTGGTGTAAGCGCATTTCTCTTCTAGTGCATTCTTCTTGGTTAAATATTGTCTGCCCCCTTTCTGTATAAAATCAATATTCCACCGAAGGAGATTTATCTTCTTGCCTCTTTCTCCCAGGGCAGCACTCCATTTTGATACCTTTCTTGTGTTTTGCTTTATTTTTTGGATTCTGTTTTGTTTGCTCTAAAATTCCTCCCTTTTCAAAATAAGAGGATCCTATTTTCAGTTTACTGTTTTGATGCAGGATCACTCATATCCATCTGTATATTTTAATGTTAATTATACAGATATACAATTAACTACTGCTGGGTTGCTGCATGCTGAACTAATCAATAAACTGAAGTACTATTGCAGAAGAGAATTGACAGACCAGATGAAGACAGCATTCCCAAGGTACATGGGAAATAGAAGTACGCTCAATCCCATACTGATATTGAATATGTTATGTCCTTACACTTGCTCTCACATATGATACATACCTACCTTTAATAACATGTATGTTTTTTCTTAGCATCCCATCATTGATGGACTAACACAATTGCACAGCTCCTACACTTGTACATTAACAATCCACTGTTTGTATTGGTTTATCTTGCTCACTGCATGCTTGTCAAATGTAAGGGCCTCTCTAAAGAATTTTTGAAGAGACTGCAGACAGCTTGTTGATACTATGCAAATGATATGCACTTCAAATGCACTGATAAATGCTTTTCCACATTTTTGCACTGAGATGCTGAATATCTATGGAGGCTGATATCTACATTTTAAGTGAGTTTCTTTTTCTGTATCCTTTAAACTAGAAAGTTTTTCATAAGTATGCAGTAAAATGACAGTAACCCGCTGCTGAACAAAACCGCTTTTTGGAACTACAGTTTCTACATTTTATAATCCCTGTGTAATCTCTACTAAGCATAGAGCTCATTCTGTAATGTACATGCCACAAATGAGGTGAAAGCTCCAAATCTCTATTATTCGTATACTCTGCATTAGAATACTAGTTACTTATTAGAATATACAGTACACCTACCCTGATACTGTAACTCCTGTCGCAGACAGGAGCACTAGCCAACATTACATGATACAGCACCACTGAGAATGACGTTCCTACTACACATCTGTTTCAGAAAAATAGGTCCAGAGAGAACCCATCTCAGTAGAGAATGAGGGACTGAAAGCCTCTAGAGTACATGATTATTTGTCAGAAAAAAAAGTAATTACTGGGGGTCTTCCTTCTAAAATTGATGCACAAGCTAAAATATCACCAAAGACTGAGACCATCACAACATGGAAACTCATCTCTCTGAGTAATTAGCAGTCAGTTGTCAGACAGTAGCTAAAGATGCTGCTCAGAGTAGCCTGTAATACTGTAAGGAGGCAAATATTATATCACCTCATGTAAATTGGCAATGTACAGGTGATTACAGATAGTGACACAAGATACAGTCCACAGACCACACAGTTCAAGTGATAGTACTACCTCTGAAATTTGAGTCTGACTAGAGAAGGGCACTGCAAATTTAACTAAAGGCTCTGTGCTGGGCTGGCGCAGTTAGACCCTAAAGATTCACTTGTTCCTTTTGGCTTGATATTGTGACCAGCGTACCCTTCTTCATTTGCTCTAGCATTTCATGTAGTTCTTCACGGGAGACTCAATATGGGATCTTCAGTGAAGTGACTGCTGAAGACCATACAAATGCACAGCGGGATGTGCAGTTCAGTTCTGGCAAACGTGAGTTTGCTTTTACTTTGTACCCAATAAAGACTTTCCCAGAGGCCTTCCAGCAGTTGGGTAGAACTATTCTGTTATAAAGAAGGATGTGCAGAAGCTGGATACCTCGACATAAATTAATGGATTCAAAAGCACGGCCTGGTTAAGCCCTGCACCCTTTTTCAGCTTCCTATTTTGTAACGGCAGGATTCTTGGGTTTGTATCCTGACCTTCAAGCCATACTTGAAAGAACAGCTCAAAGAGGGTAGATCTAGGTTAGATATAAGGAAAAAATCTTCTACAGTGAGGGTGGAGAGGCACTGGAACAGGTTGCCCAGTAATGTGGTTGAGGCCCCAGCCATGGAGACTTTCAAGGCAAGGCTGGATCAGGCCCTGGGCAACCTGATCTAGCTGTGGTGTCCCTGTTCATTGCAGGGGAGCTGGACTAGATGGCCTTCAGAGGTCCCTTTCAACTCTAAGGATTCTATGACCTACTATTACTGCTGTGCTGTAAAAGAAAGTTTTATCAGATTTCTTTTTTTTAAACCTTTGAAAATTGAGCAATGAAGGGTTTACAGAACACAAATTCCAGGTTTAATCACAACACTTTTCTCTCACAATGACTTAAATTGTATTCTGAATCAGTTGCAAATTGCAGAACAAACACAGGATATCCTAGAACAATCAACATTTTCTCAGTGAAGGTGTTTGTCCTCAGCTGGCCTCCCGGTAACAACATAAAAGGTTTTAAGACACTATCAATCAGCTGTATTGATAACAAGTGCTTTCGATTGGGTGACTTGTTTGGAAAGAAACTTCACTGGGAATTCTCAGTTTGTAACTGAGGCTTCTTGCCTTTGCACTGACCTACCATATAATGGATTGTAAAAGGTCATTTTTACTAGAGCAGAATCACTTAACCTTTTCAAGTCCAGCCTAGCACTGTGCACTTTTCTCTTAAGAATGTGCTATAGGATATAACATATACTAGAATACTTTTGTGCTCCATCCATGCAATTTGAGATATTTTATTCAAATACAGAATCAGAAAATATGTTTTCCTTCATACTTCTTTCTTCCAAAGATATCATCAAAGCAGCCACAAACACTGAGAGAGATGCTGGTAGCATTTCTGCCCACTTCAGCCTAGACCACACCACTTCATTAGAGTGCTGAGAATTTGCTGGCAACAGAGCAGCCAAAGCACACATTCTCAAGGGAGTGAAAGGAAAATGTTCCACAAATGCCAAGCTGGAACTTGGCACCATGGTCACTCAGAAAATGAATGGCGCTATACATAATAAACAAGCAGAGAGAGGGAGCTTAAATTCTAAATACACTCTTGAGAAAAGATAGAAAACAGTTCTGAAGAACAGTGAACAAAAGCCATCAGAAAAGTAAGACACTGATTTTTGTCATGAATGACTTATGATTATGGCTATGAGGTTGGAAAGAGAATGGAAGATTCTACAGTACAAAGCACTGCATTCTTTAATATCCTGTGTGATATTTTATTTACACTCATCAAATAAAGTACAGTGTCACATTTGTTAGATCTGTTGGACTCAAAGATTATATTTCACACATTAATCCAATTATCTTCCAGTTTCACTGAGTCCTTAGGTGACATTAATGTGCCATCAATTAATACATGCTCCTTTTAATTTCATGTGTATCTATGTAGAGAAAGATACAATTTGGAATACCCAGGAATTTTCTACTCAAATGACCTGCTTTAATATGAAACAGATCAAATTGCAATTTTATTCTACATCTCTCATATTTATATTATGCAACACACAAACATTATGAAAATATATGCTATGGAGCTTAGGTTACCATGTGGCTACCTGACAAAAGAACAGAGTAAGCAAGGTAGCAGGATCTCTGATTCAGCAGATGAACCCCCCTCATTTTACCTTCTGCATGTCAACATAGTTTGGATTTAAAGAGAATCTACCATGACTTCTGTGCACTTTAGTTCTACCCTGCATAGCACTCGGGTGGTTCACCAGTCTGTTCTGCCTCCTTATGCCCTCAGTATCTTTCGTACTAGTCATCCAGGGTTTCTTGCATTCTTAGGAAAGCTCTCCAAGCCTTATTCTGCACAGAGGCAGGAGTCAGCCTCAGACAAATTTAGCCTTCTTTATTTCAGACAGTCTCTAGTCCACATTCAGTCCCATTTTCTTAAAATAAAACCTAAGATTAATAGAAAGTGTAGATGCTCAAACAGACTTCTTCAGTCTTAAATGCTAACACAAAACTACTACTGTGCAAAGCCACAGTGTCTGCTCTCCTCTATTTTGCAGATCTTCTGCAGCTTTCCTTTTTAGTACTTGCCTTTCTAATTTGGAAGCCCAAACTGCACCCACTAGCAGAGGAATCTGAATCCAAGTTTGTCTTCTGCTTTTTCTTGCACTTACTTGACACTTGAAAGAAAGCCAGTTGTGCAGTCAGGCCCAGATCCAGAGAAACACATAAACATGTGATTTATATATATGAATGGTACCATTGTAAAAGGTGTTGGCTCTCTCCCAGCGTTTCCCCTCAGTCTTTTCTCTGCTATTGCTACTTCGTTCCACATTACTGCATGTTACCTCTCTGTTTATTCCAAGATTTGGAAATTCAAAATGGGGTGCAGGCTGTTTATGTGATCATTCCCAGAGCCCAGAGGATAAGGCTCTCTGGGACACAGCACATATACACAACCATTTGAAATCAGGTGTCAGAAAACTCTCAGCACTGCTTCTCACCTCAATCAATTGGCATGGATCAGAACAACTGTTAGCTAGCTTGCTTGTTCAGCTTGAAGTGCTAGGAAGATCTCTTCAGTAGTTAATTAGGGGAACGTCAGTAGAAGTACTGAAGATTTACAGGTTAAAATACAGTTGGGGCTTTAAGCACTAAATGCTTTAAAACTACATAAAATAGTGTGGATTTTATGGTACGATGAACCTATTAATATTCATTCATCTATGAACAGTGATGTGTACTTGGGGAAGAGACCAACATGTTTCTAATAGTCCCACAAGCAAAGTAAACATTTAGGGGAAGTTTTATAAGAGACTTATCATTAACATAAATTCCCCTGGGAACAATTTCATATAATCAAATTATCTCAATTATCCTACTTTAAGCTTAGAAATTTGTGTTGGAGATGCTCACATATTGAGCCAGACATTTAAAAGTACTGATGCAATAGGTACTCTGAATTGCCAGACGTGAATACTTTGCAGGCATGTCTAACATAGTGCATCTGCACACAGAATGATGTGAGGCCTGTGGTCACTATTACAGAAACACTGACTTTGGCAAAGCACTTTTCATCATTAACTTTCATAAACTCTGAGGGGCCTTAACAGCACATCTGCTTCAAGGTGTTCAAAGCCTTGCAGAGTCAAAGTTCTGACAGACCTATCACATCTAAGATAAAACATAGCAAAGAAAGAATTTTGAGATTAAAAACAGAAAAGAAAGCAGGAAGTTTATAGAACAAATTAAGAAATTGCCATTGAATTAGCGACTTGTAACTCATGCAACATCATCAGTCTGGCTCTCAGAAAAAGGCATAACGGTTTTTGGAAGAACTTTTGCCTCAGCGAGGCCTACAGGGTAAAGGACAAGAATCTGATCTTAGTGTAAAGGTATATTCAGTGCTGTTGCCCTCGTAAAATGAATTCTTATTTGCTCAAAACCTGATAAAGGAAAAAACAACAAAAAACAAACCCTCAATTCAGTATCTTTTGGGTGTTTAAAAAACAGACTGTGCGTTTGTGTCAAAGCTTATTCTAGCTGAATCTTAAATCAGCCTATATTATAGAGTTGACAACTTACTAAACGTTTCTAGGCAACACAAAGAAAATAGTAAAAAGGAAACAATTCAGATATGCTAACGAAGAACAAACTGACAAAATAAAACCTATTCTGGGATGGAGCTCCTCACTTCTGAGCAACATTAACTCCTGTTGTTTCATGGGTAACCAGAAGTACAGTGTCTCACAAAACAAGGGGCTGTGCTTGTCAGAAAGTTTGTTGGTTGTGTTATTTTCACTACGGGTTTTCCTGTTTCTTTTCAGTGCTTGAGCAGACAGTTGCTTCCAATTTCAGTCAACCCCTGATCATCACTACCTAGGTGACTTCCAAAACCACTGAGGCAGAATCTGAAGGTCTGCCTCCGCTAGACACGCTTCTGCCACCTACGTGGGTCTTAGGTGTTTTCCCATTGCTGCTCTTGTGTAGCCTATGTACTGGGGGGTAGAGCCCAGTTTTTGAGCCTGAAACATGTATTTCTTACTGCTCTGGTAAAATCGAGCTGCTGAAATCACAGTTCATGCCAGTCAGGAGCAGTAGCAGGAGCAGTTGCTGACTGTAGCAAACTCCTCTTGGGCCACCCTGACTATAAGAGTGCTCTCCAGTTTTTTTTTTTTTTTTCCTGGTTGTCAGTGAGCTCTGCTATCAGTTCTAACCCATCACCAGAAAGACCTCTTCTCCCCCTACATGCCAGTAGTACATTCACCATCTGGACTCTGCAGCCGTTCTCCCTTGGATACACTGCAGAACGCAGAAGCCAATGGCCCAGATGCCCCTAATTATGGGTTTGAGGGCTTTAGAGATGCCAGGGTTTTGGGTTTGGAATGTCTTATCATCCATACTTGGAAAACACTCTCACCACAAAACAAGTTAAAGAAAGATGCAAATAAAAGCATCTTTCTACCTACACCAAGTTTAAATCACAAAGGTTTCCTTCTTTCATGGTACAGTTGAACAAGGGTAGATTTTCCTGCAAAAAGGTTGCCTCTTTCAGTGACACATCTGAGGTGGTTATCACCCCAGAATGTCTTATCCTGCTGGGGAATTATAACCTCTATAATCCTATTTAAAATCCTGCTGGGGGTCCATAAAACATATTTTGTTTCCTCCTAATCCACTATGTCAAAATACCATTTCTACTTTGCTAAAATAAGCTCTGTTTCATTCCTGTGGAGCTGAAAAATATCTTTTTGCTAGATGAGGCACCAGGCTCTGTGCTTGACTAATTAACAACAATTTCTATCAACAAGAGGCAAATATTTTCCCTTGCCCCTATTGATAAATTATTGCATGTTTCAGTTGAAAGCATGTCGCTGCTGAACTATAGAGTTCATAATACATACCTGAAAATTTGTTTTAAAATTCTTTCATATTGCTTATTACTAGCAACAATGTCACTGCTTTGGGCTGGCAGGTGGTTTGGGATGATTAATCTTCATCTCCCCTCTTCAAACCATCCTGTAAACTAACAGACGCTGCCTTGGGACACAGGAAGGTGTTTTTCAGGAGGCTGGATTTAAGTTTTGCATCCCAAACCACTACACTCTTGCTCAGCTTAATGCATGTTGAAAAGCTAAATATGAGAAAGGCGTGTTAACTGTGAAATAAAAATATTCATGTACAGTGTTGCTCAGGAATAGCTGTTCTTGAATGACATCATATAAGCAAGCCTTCAAGATATTTTTAAGGCTTTCTTTACAATCATGACAGGTAAGATCTTGGGATTTTTTGTTTGTTTGTTTTGCTAAAACAAGAAGTCTGTGGCACAAAGCTTGCTCCAGAGAAATTGTTCAGAAAGACTGTGAGTACTTGTATCTCTTAGTTCTACCCTAACTTTCTGGTAAAAGACACCCACTACAAGGCAGTTAGAAACCCAGAACAGTTTTCCACATTTCTAAGAGCATAGGAAGACATACAATGTCAGTGGCAGCACTGAAATATCAAGTCAGCACACAACAGGAACAAGATGCTGATGTGAGCTTGGTGACTCAGGCACCACACCAGGATTTCCTTCCCTCTAAAAATTCTTTAATTCGAGTGGATGAGGAGGTGCCTGTGCCCTCCCAGTTTGACTCAGTGCAACCCCCTATGGAAAGATGTAACTGTTTTGAGAAACAAATAATGGAAAATCTTTTTGACTGAGTACAAAAGACCAAATCCATTGCTGCCATCCCTAGCTAATTTCAATGGTAGAGTGGCCAAGATTATAGCAGCCTATGTATGAGATGCTCCACTGCAAACTAAAACCATTGGAGTCGTTTCACCAACTTGATTCACAGAAGCACAGAAGCACATAGGACATCTGCTTGAGGGTTAATGTTGCATTTCTAGGAAAACATTGCTAACTTTTTTCTTAGGAAGACATTGGTTCTTGAGCCTTCCTCCTCTTCTGCGGCCCTTCTGAAAATCTGTTTGTACAAGTAAAGCACAGAATTAGATTGCTGCACTCAGGAACCATTGAGCTTATATTTTGCCAAGGAGTCGGAAGTGTTTTGAGGGGAGGCAAGATGCTGCTATTCTCTTAGGTTCTAAAGAAACAAGAATTCACACGTGCACTTTGAGGCCACTCAGACTACAAAATCATCTCCCTGAGCTGATCAGAGGTGCTTATATTAAAGACACTTTGTACCTTATTGAACTAAAATATGGAAGTTACATTGTCAAATGAGATCTTGCACTGAAATTTGATGATAAGAAAATGTGGGGGGAGTATTTACAAGACCTATTTACAGATTGATTCTAAGCTCAAGGAGGGAAGGTTCAGATTGGATGTCAGGGGAATTTCTTTACAGAGAGAGCAGTGAGGTGCTGGAACAGGCTGCCCAAAGAGGCTGTGGATGCCCTGTCCCTGGAGGTGTTCAAGTCCAGGTTGGATGGGGCCCTAAACAACCTGGTCTAGTACCAGCTCTGGAGGTTGGTAGCCCTGCCTGGGACAGGGGGGTTGGAACTTGATGATCCTTGGGGTCCCTTCCAACACAAGCCAGTCTATGATTCCATGATTCTATGATTGATTCTCTCCATGTCAGTTTTGTTCTGAGGTTGGCAATACTGTCTGGGAACAGAATTAATATTACTTCTGTAGGAAGTGGCATAATACTTCCCAACTTTAACTGGAGGCTGGTATAACCACAGAGCATAGCAGATACATGTATTATTCTGGGTCCCTGAATCATAATCCTAAGGATAAAGCTTTCTGAAAATTAACAAGGAAGCCTAATTTTAGTCGGCTTTCCAATAAAGAGAAGTAAAGACAAAGAAAACCACTAGAAGAAGGAACAGAACCATAGATGTTTTTACATCACTATTACAATTATGCTAAGGTATTTTACTGCATGGGACTTCAAGCAGGAGAGGATCTTCACAATATTGTCCCCCTCATGCTCCACTAGGAATTAATGATGCCTCAAGCAGTACTATTCTTTTGGAAATTTCTTTCTACTGCTGCTGCTTCACCAGTATGGCAACATCGCAGCTCTGCCCAGCCCATGTTATCAGGGAAGCGATCTGCAACAGAAACAGAAAGGCACCAATTCCACGGTGACACCTTACTGATCTGCACATTGCTTGATTCCATTAACTGCATATCTAGGATTCCCAGACTATAACATTCCCATGGAGCACTCCATCATCCCTAAAGCTTGCAAAGGACCGCAAACGTCAGCCAAGTGACCTGAAAACTCTGCCTTTGTTTCCTTTCCTGTGGGGTGTGGATTCAGGAGTACAACTTTATTTGCTCCTAGATTAATTCTGTTAGCAAAATACTGGGCTTAGACTAAATTCATTCTGCTAGCAAAATATTAGGTTTTTCAGAATAAATGGGTGAGAAAACTTTACAGAATTAATGGAAGCACTCAACCTCTTCTAATTATAAACTGCATTAAACTTGTATGAGAGAAATCATACAGAAAATGCTTTGCTTGGAGTGTATTCTCAAAGCAGCTAATTTAGTTTGGTCAGTTGAATGGATCAGGCAAACAAAAACTTAACCTAGTAAAGTAAAAACATACACGTAAGGGTGAAATCCCACATTAATCTCCAAGAAGAACAAAAATAAAGAACAAAGCTTATTAATAGCTTTAAGAGTTAATAAAGAACATGCTGCTGTTTCACTAACAAAAAAAAATCCAATTCTAAAGGAAAAGGGTTGCTCTAAGGTACTACTTCCAAGCATGCATATTTGTCCCATGTTCAGTTTATTTATCTGCCTTTGATACATCAGCTGATGCTGATTTTTATGTATGCAGTCTGAACTCGGATCCATGTCCCTTCCGTGCTGTACAAACACGTACAGAATAAAACATTAACTCTGTTCCAGAAAACAAAGAAGTTGAAGGCTAAAAAGGCAAGGCAAGAAATTCGGAAGGAGACTCTAAACACTCATTGCACACATGGAGGATGAAGGCATAAGTCTGATCTTCGGTGGTACACTGCAGGAATGTTTTGTCACTGACATACATAGGGACAGAGTCACATTTTACATAACGTAACCAAAGGGATATGAAACACCCATTGCAGAAGGGAGGACTACAACAATCTGCTCCACACTGTTTACAGATGCTACCACTCTTTCTCTGTTTATCAGGACAAAATAATTTGTATAACATAAACACACACATTGCAGACATACTCTATTACAGTACATAATGTAATATGATTTATAAGTGTTTACAGTCTCTGGTGTACAATATACATTACACTTACGTTAATAAAAAACATCAAAGCCAGTGGTTTTGATGCCTGCGAAGTACTAAATAGGAAAAAAAACAAACAGTAACTTTGTTTCAGTATACCAAGCAATTTCTCAGTGTCAGTACCTCACTTTTGATAAAAAGTGAATTTGCTGTTCCTGATTCGTGATGCTGTTAAGCTGGTGGGTGGGCAGCCACCCCTCCAGATCTGTGATTTCAGCTTTTGAGAAATAGCAACAGTGCACAGTAAAGGAGAACAGAATCTCAGCTCATCTGACCTCCATCCTCAAATCTGATACTTAAAGAAGGGGTTTAGAGTCAAGGGGTGGCCTGCTTCAGCAGCAGCCATTGTCATGCTGGGGAAACCCTTCCACAAGTTTCTCCATTAGCAGCTACTACAGAAAGACTCTTACTGAAAGTTTAAAATAAAGACTAGACCTGACTGGAAAACGTAAGTTTGCCTAAGCAATGACTGTGATATTTCAATTCAGAAAGAACCCCTTCACATTTTTGAAAATTCTACTTTTTTTTTTTCTCTCTCAAGGAACAAAACTCAAACAAAATTTGCTTCTCCTTTATCCTTTTGATTCAGTGTTAGGTTTTGTGATTTTATAATAAATACTATATTAATTTCAAATGGTTTCTTAATTTCAAACAACAGTGACAACAAAACTTCTTATTCTAAATGTGCCAAAACTTAAGTCAAATGCTTTTTGGTTTGTCTGCTCATTTTCAAAATGAACATGAGCAAAACTAATTTTTCAAAGTCCTTCAAAGCCAATATTATCCAATGTCCTCCCAATCAGCTCTAATAAAAACACCTACTTTGGTGTAATTCCTTCAGATCCACAAATGGGAAGTAACATATTTGTGCAGCAAATAATAGTAGTTATTTCTGTAGCAAATAAATCTTATACATTTTGAGATAAGCTAAATTCATATTTTTAAAAGGAGAACTCCAGAAAAGCTAGGCTGACTTTTGTGTGAGGTGATTCGCAAAATGAGCTGGTACAACAAATAATATATTAAGTCCTGTGAGTCTGAATCAAGGCCTTTCATGACATTGTCCTTATTTTTCTCTGTCATTCCTACTAATTGTTTCCCAAAAAAACATTAATTTATTGTTAGCATCAAAGTACACATTGCAGCAATTATTTTAAAGGATGTACTGAAGTTTCTAATAGTATTTTGGAAGTACTTATCTAGGCTTATATTCCTAGTTACATTTCTAAAAGGACAAAAAAACTCAAATGAAAATGGGGTAGTCAATGCAAATTATTTAAAAATCTTAGGTTGTAGCATGCAGTCTTGCTAGTCATATTGTTTTCTTCACTAATATTCCACCTTTTACTCATCTGTCTTGATGAAAATACTGCTTAAAATGAAAAGAGCTGCTTCCTTACTGCAAACTTGGCAGTATTAGGAACAACTTGAATTCAGCTTTGTTGAAGCATGTGTAACTCCACTGAGGACAAACAAATTATGCCACTTAGCAATTCTTTGATTCTTTATGAACTAGCTTTGGCAGATTTTCTGTGTAGTTTAAAGCTGCTGGCAGTACAACATGTATGAAAGAAAGCTGTTGGTTTGCATTATTCCCTGTAGAAAATGTTTTTGCATGATTTGCCTGTGTTCTCAAGCTCTGTGTTATAGAGGGCTTCATGCTTTGCACTTAGTCTCTCCAGAAACAACTGCAGATACAGGCTAACCTTGCTAGAGTATCTGCTGATACAGTATAAATGCATACGTCTTAATGACAACATTTCCAAGTCTATCTGAATGCACAACCAGACAACTTGCATAACATAGCTCTATCAGAATAAAGTACAGAATACTGAACTGGAATTCAGAAAACCTGAGCACTGTAACTACTCCAGCAAACAAACTAAAGTTCTCTTGGAACTGCCATCAATGAAACAAACAAAAAATGATCAACCAGTGGAAAGTGTCATTCAAAGGCAGACACACAGTAGTACTACTACTACCATAGATAGCACTGATATGACTTTGAACTTTTTTTTTTTTTTTTTTTTTTGCTAAGAGGAGTTAGGTCTAAACTACAAAGCTTGGATCCTAATGCTCAATTTGCAGGTCATTTCTGCCTGGCATGATTTAAAATATCCCAAACATGGGCTTTTATATGTGCAAGATTAAAAAAAACAAGAACACTATTCCTTTTCCTTCAAGGTATAACATCTTTTAAGTATAAAATGTTAGCCAGTGTTCTAGTTAAGTTGGATTAACTCTTCACTTAAAGAACAGACAGCATTCACCAGACACCCTGGCAGTTCCAAGCTCCCCATGGTGGAGCTGGCCTGAGCTGCTCTTTTGAAGGTCACAAGTGATGTGGGAGAACCTGGCTCCTACCAGCATGCTCAGCACTAGCTGGCCAGGTTGGTTGTTATGAGTAATTCTATAATCCTTTTAAACGTCTTTCTACCCATTGCTATATGCATGCACAGATGATAGGGCACACAGTTATACACATACTAACATCTGCCTGAGTATTTACAGGACAGTATTTGGTGTTACAGATAAGAGTCTCTTATTTTTCCCCCACTTACATAGTGGTCACTACCTCTGAGGGATCAAGTTTCTCATGAACAAATTTTCAACCAGTCTGCCAATGAACCTTGATCTTAAATGAAACTGCATTTGCAAAGACTATAATCTAATTAAACTGTGTTTGTGCATTTATGATTTTCATTTTTGTTGGATTTGCCCCTCTGAAATCATCCTTGAGTTCAGGACAAGGGTACAGAAGTTGAGGCCATAAGAAAAAATTCTGAGAAGTTATGAGTTCCTAAAATAGAGGCACCGAAAGACAGGACTGGCTTTTTTTTTTTTATTACTTGCTCACTAAAAGTCATGTCAAAATACAAGAAGCACATGACTCGGTGACCAGAGATTTATAGATGTAATTCAGTGCCTCATATACTAGATTTTCTCCCTAGGTACATGGTATCAGAGACAAAAAGGTGTTATTCCACAGAGAAAGAACCTCAGATATTAACACAGATTCTGCCTGCACAAAGACAGCAAAAGTTCATCCCAATTTCACATGACCATACAAATATGTACTTATAAATGGAATGGGAAAAGATTGAAAAAGATCACTACATCTGTCAACCATGACAACATCAAATATGAGTTTTTATGAAATTCAGTCAGTACAAAAGCATTAACAGTAGGCACTTCTGCTTCAACTGCAGGAAAAAAAAATGTATTTTTCCTCTATATGCAAGTTTTAACCAAGCCAGTAAAATCTATTTATATATATATAAAAGAATTACATTAAAAATTTTATATATATATATGTATAAAAGAATTACATTAAAAAGTGTTATTTAAGGACTGTTTGCACAGTTCTAACATTTGTGACTGTAGTCCTGCACTGTAGCACTTGCCAATGCCGGGAATTGGGATTTAGAAAGGAACAAAACATACTTTATAAAGAAATCAGTGGCAAAAACAGATGGACTTTTATTAAGAGGATTTTGGTATGTGTCCTATTAAAATCCTACACCCCACCATTTACAGCTGCAGTGAGTCAGAGATGGGAACTGGGCAAGGCAGACTTCACAGAATGAAAAATGTCTCACCAGAATCTGCTTAAACTGAATTCCCTAGCCCTTGTAATAAGAAACAATAGTTGGGGAGATACAGAGGTGATCAAATGAAGAAACATTTGCCCAAGTGTCATGACTTTTTCCTATCCCTTTATCATCTGCCTTAGTTGATAACTCCTTCTTTGTAGCTGGAATTGCAAGATGAGGATTTCTGACCTCACTAAAAGAGCAGGAATGATCAAAATGCAAGGAAAGAAAATACAGATGAAAGGCAAAGTTCACTAAAAAAAAGCAGTTACTTGATGGTCTTAGTGAAGTCCTAACAGAGAGAAGAGTTCCATATATGGCCACTACTTGTGAATAGCAATGTTTCCTTCTGTATGACTCAAAAATGCCTTACTGTGCTTCAATCACAATGTCCAAGGCTGGTCTTATGCTTCTGTCCCCAACTCAACAGAGATTACATGAAAAGGCTAATTCACCTTGTTAGTATAAAGTGTCTTTCCAGAGATGCGCTCAGTGACAAGAGCCCTTCAAAGTGGTTATCAAAGCACTCAGACCAAATAAAGGCATTCACATGTGGCCCTGACAGAAACACAGAATAGGACTGCCAATGGATCAATAAGTACAGGACCCTCATCATACTCTATTCTGTGAAATAATGTAGACTAATCTCTGTAAAACGGATACTCCAAACCAAGAGCTCCTCCTATTCAGGTCATCACTGCTGAGTGGGAAGATTGCTGGAGGGTCTTGTGCCCAGGTGGGGCTTTAGCTAAGAGCTGCCCTGAGCAGACTCAAGCTGGCTCCAACATGCCACTGCTGTGAGTCACTTACAATAGCAGAAACAAAAGGTTAACTCCTTCCCAGGATAACCATATGAAGGAAGCATAACAATCCCCATCCCAGGTGGATTTAACCAGTCATCAGGAACACAAGGTGCATACCTTTCACTGCTTATGCCAATAATTATTTTTCACATTTTGCATAAGGTTTCCATCCTATTCTATGGGCATAAAGAAGTAGAAGTTTAATTTAATTTGAAATAGCACAGGGTAAATGAGTATCTCACAATGGTGAAGTTTTCCTCATTAAAAATAATAATTTTTAAAAATTAAGTACTCTAATCTTGGTGCAATCTCATTCATGCCAAATACTACCCTTCCCTTGTACTCCCAACAGTATTTCTTTCCAGGGACTCTACCAATTCTTCCGCAACTTCTTATTAGGAATAGTCTGACAGTAACTAGAACTGGAAATAATTCTTCCATTGTATAAAAGGGAATCAAAGCAATCCAGTCATTCAGTTTAGTGGCGGAATATTAGAGAGAGGCTTCCAGAGAACCATGAAATCATGTTCTGCAATGATCCCTCCCATCTTGAGAAATACTGCACATTTCAAGCTGCCACTCAGCCCTCACTAAACCCAGCACTGACCTTAAAGCACACTTGTTTCTTTAATATATACTAACTATATTCATTTGGGCCGGTTTGCTGCTTTGTTGTTGTTTGTTTGCTTTTCTGAAACAGTCCAAAACTATTTATACAACACTCACAGGGTTGATAGGCAGCTTATTACATTATCAGCATTAACCATACATCATGGTTTTATGATTTTTGTTATCAGCATTCCACATAATAACATCATGTAGAACACTGGGTGTTAAAGAGTTAGTGCTCCAGTTCCATGGACTGTCGATAGCTCTGGGTACCTGGTTCTCAGAAGAGAAGAACTACACCTCCCAGAAGCTTTCACTATTCCACTTCTCTTTAGAAGGAAAGATAAAACTGCTCACAAGTCACAAGGTGTCCCTTTTTCTTTTACTGTTTGTCTCTCTACAGTGTGCGCTCCCTAGCCATCTTGCCTTCAGCAAGAGAGTAAGGCCTTTGGTTTTGGACACTCTCTCATTTTATTTACTAGCTTCAATTTCAATTATATTGTATTATATTGTGTTGTCTTGCATTCTGGTATCTTATCTAGTAAATTAACTTTCCTTCTCAGATCATTGTGATTATTTTGTTTTCAGAGGCCCATCTCCTACCCTTGCCCCTTTTTCCCTTCCCCCTTTTGTGGGTGGGGGTCCATGAGTCTCCCTTCCACTTTAGTCATGAAACCAGGCCAAACCAGCCTGTAAACTGTTGACACCATTCTACTTGAATTTTCTGTTGTCTAACAGCATCCTAACCGATTAAAAAGGGGGAAATGAGCACATCAAGTGCCTCTGCAGGAGACTGCCTGCCCTGACTGAAATTGTAGGTGGACACCTGCTGAATCTCCATACTTCTCTGAAGCTGTTCATACAGACTGTGCATCAGGAACAGTGGTTTGAAATGAAAATGTTTCTCACTTGCTAGGTTAGTTCATCCAGCATCTCTCTCTCCTTGTTCGGAGGTCACTTCTAGTGCTTTCTGAAGTCACAATCAAGAATGGTTATTATGTCTCAGCTAAAATTTGAGTTGCAACTGAGTCCACTATGAAACTACAAATCTAATAATAGTAATAATTTATTTCCCAGAAATACATGTGACTTTACAAACCAAGTGTATACTTGACTATTAAAATGTGCAAAGATGACACTAGGATTAAGATACATTTTATATCAACTCATTGTCACATGTTGCAAGCTCTTAACAGTAGTTAAACATACAACAAACAGAAAGCAGATCTGGTAGAACACAATATTTTCCAGGAGATAGTCTGAAGTATAGCTTTGGTGTTACATCTAGTAAGTTTTCAATAACACAGCAGAAATTTATAGTGGACTGTTGTCACTAACAGTTATTTATATCACCATAACAACTAACACTCTGAAAAAGGATCAGCTCCTCTGCTATGCAAAGAGCCACGCAAATATTCCACAAGAAGCACTCCAAAATTAACACCCAAAACAACAATTAAACCAGAACTCAAGCCAAAACCAAACCTGATAGATTTACAAATTCACGTGGATTAAACCTAAAAAATACAGCTGTCAGAAAACCAGAGACGTTTGGAAAATAGCACAACTTGATTTGGTATTGAGCAGGTACTCAGAGAAGGACCTCTCTTTGGACTAGCATTTTCTTAATGATTTTCTTATTTTCTCAGGCTTCTGGAACTAATGGGTAAATCACAGCCATTCTGCACTGCTGCCATACCAGAAATCACAGCAAGTTCCATGCTTCTATTGCTCTGTCATGTATTTCCCAAATAATTTATAAACTCATGCTTAACTTCTTGCACATCACTGGTGAAGCTTTCCCCTTCTGACTGCCAAAATTAAAAAGAATTATGAAGGCCATTAATTTTAAAGTATATGAATCCACATTACTTTCATTTTCATAGATGATTGGTTATTAAATATTTTATGTCCAAAGTTTTTATTTTACATCACAGAAAATAAAATGAATGAAAAAGATGGATGTAGTGATAACAGTTATAGATTATGCTTCAGTTCTATTACTGTGGGAAAAAGCTGCCATTCTTTCAGCTGTCATCTTGTTACGAAGATGTTATTATTACAGTGAAAAGAATGAATTTAGAAACATTGGACAAAGATCACTTCAGCATAATATTTTTTCCTAAGCTATTACACAGCACATAAATTGATTTTATTTGGCAGCTGTACAAACTGGTTAAATGTTTCAAGACTGATTATGTTCTCATTTGCACTGATTTGCTCTATTTACAGCAAGGAATCTACTTATATTTATTCCAGTAAGAGAAACATGAATTGGTTCTTCCCTTAGTGTAAGTTGCTTGATTTGATTTTGAAAGATACTGTGGGTTGTTGTGGTTTTTTTTTTTTTTTGACTATCACTATCAACAATTTTTATCAATAATAATATCGCAAAGGAAAATGGTAACTGAAAAATTACTGAGTTATCTAAAACTTGTTGTAGGATACCCACTATACCTAAATCTATGGATTTTGATAGTAGCATTTCTCTTTAAATAATAGAAGATGTGAACAAGAGATAAAGCCATCACCAGTAACCATTTGCAGCTAATAGAAGTCCTAGAAAGTAGCTGTGTGCTATTTGCCTTTTTTCCCTCGCTCTTTACTACAGAAAAAAAAACCTATCTTGTAAAGTAAATCTTCTGTTGTGTGAATGATATAGCATGACATCTCTCCTATGAGGACAGGCTGAGAGAGCTGGGCCGTTCAGCCTGGCGAAGAGAAGGCTGCAAAGTGACCTGATAGTGGCCTTTCAGGTATCTGAAGGGGAGTTACAGGGAAGAAGGGGACAAACTCTTTAGCAGGGTGTACTGTGATAGGACAAGGGGAAATGGCTTCAAGCTCAAAGAGGGGAGACTTTGTTTAGGTATAAGGAAAAAAATCTCTTACAGTGAGGGTGGTGAGGCACTGGAACAGGTTGCTCCGTGATGTGGTTGATGCCCTGGGCAACCTGATCTAACTGTGGTGTCCCTGTTTGTTGCAGGGGACCTGGACTAGACGGCCTTCAGAGGCCCCTTCCAACTCCAAGGATTCCATGATTCTATGAAAAGCTGCTCTAAATTTTCAGTTCTCCTCTTCCAGAAACTGCCTTTGCTTGAACAGCCAGAAACTGGAACTAGTCACTGAAAGATGAATTTTGTATTGAACAATAAAATTCTTCTGTGCACCTTCCAAGGTCAAATTTCAACTTTAGTTAAAATAAGATACAGGGTAACTAAAACTGAAGTAAAAATACAAATTCAAATAAAGGCTATATCTCCAGGAATCTTCATATCAGTAAGTAGATCTTCATTCAAATAATATTCAACTGGACGAGGGATTAGCAAACAAAAGAATTATTTGAGATGATCCCACACGAATGATAACAAAGCCAAAACCTCTGCTTTAATGAGGTATATGAATCTTATTATGTCTCTCAAAATTAGGGAGATTCTTGATCTGCTTTGTCCTCATTTCTTTACATCCTAAATAGTGGACATAAGAGGAAGCTTTCAGCTAAATCTGTGAAACTAGGTGTACCAAATCCGCTACCGAGTTGGAAGCTGAGAAGAAAAACAAACACCTCAGCCTGAAGTGTTTATTCAGTTTCTCTCTAGAGAAACAAGGGAGTCCATGAAGAGTTCTGCCACCTTGGAAAGGCTAGACTTCCCTACTGCAGCTTGTAAATGCGTAGATATAAAATGTTCTAAAGCACTTCATGAAACAAAAGTAATTTTAAAGTACTTAAACTTTTGTTGAAAACATTTGATTTTCTGAAACGGTTTCTTGATTAAATTGTTGGATTCTAAGTAGTTTTCCTTAATCTCAATTGGCATTATCTACCAGTGAATAACATCTCCAACCAACATAGTTTACAATCAGCCAACAATTCAAGCTGAATGCATTAAAAACAAGCTGGCTCATCACATTTCCTTCAGAGAATGTGTTGTTTGCCTCAGTGCCAACTCCCTGTTTACAGACTCTCATTCTTTCCCCTGGAACAAGCTCTCTTGTACTTGATGAGTCCAACCCAGTGATGAGAGAGCAGAAAGGAGGGGTTCATTCATTTCTTCCTATTGTGCAGATTTGGTCAGCCTTTCTCCTTTCCTCCCTCTTACTCTTCCATTGCCAACAGGCAAAAATCAAGTTGTCCCCACTCTATCCTGAGCAGCCTTCTCATTGTCATACATGTTGACCAGAAGTCAATGCCCTTATATCTAAGTAGTTGAGTTGCTCATCAGTGGGTTTTTAAACTGGTAGAAAAATAGAGAGGGAAAATAGTTTACCTCTGATGGATATATCAGTTCAGCATCAAGGAGCAGAGGTGAGGAGTCCTAGAGAGCAACGTATGTGAAGTTGGGAATTGTTTTGTTATGCAAAAGATTCCCACTGAGGGAAGTAGGAAAAGGAAAATTCTGCTTAATTCCCTTCATGAAAAGAGAGATATATAACAAGTATTGCCCTTTTAATCATAAAATTATTTAAATCAGCCAAGGATTTTTTTTTAGCATTCAAGTGCTTAAAGTGCCTATTCACAAAATGTGGGTGTTTCCACTTGTGAGCTAAGCATCTTAACTAGCCTCATAAAAAGACTATGGGCGGATCCTAGACCTGTTGTCTCAAACTGAGTGTGATGAGACACAAGATGTGACATCAGTCTTAATCACTATTAAATTTATGCCAATAATGCACACTATGAAGCTTGGCAGAGAACACAGCTCTTAGAACAGTCAAAGGCTTAAAGACCAAGTTACAGTCATCTTTTCCATGTACACAGAAAAAGAGTGCTCCAACCATGGAAAGTTTTTATGTACCATTTGAGATTCTCCTGAAATAGCACTGGAAAAGCTCCAGGGAAGTCTGCTGAACTTACACAAGGGATTTGTCACTTTGACAAGCCTCATCTCTGCAAGGCTTACCATGGCAAACACAAAGACATCATCTACAAAAGTAAAAATCTATTTTCAAGCAGAACTGTAGTATGGAAAGCATTCCTAGTCTCTGGGATCATGAAGTCACACTGGATACTTATAGTTGCCTTCTGATGTCAAGGCATTCCACACTGATTTATTAAGGTTTTCTTCACAATCACTATGACAAGGAGCTTTCTTTAAAGACTAACACTCCCATGTTGTATCTAAACTAATCAAATTTCATAGGACTCTAGGTGTGCCTGCCAAATCTATGCAGCTGATTTCACTTCCACAGCAAACTGATGTAGAGAAGAGAAACTGTGCAAAATAAGGTTGCAACCCAGCATGAAGCTGGCACAGAATTCCTGTGCAGGCCTTAGAACTAGGAGTTGCTCCTCTCAAGAGCACTGTCAAAACTGTTGCTTCTAATAATAAATATATGCTAATTTCATTTGCAAATCTCCTGATAATTTAAGGATAACACACCAAAAGAGACACCACTAAGATATGAACCGGCAAGATCCAAATCATTTTCTTACAACATATTCATGAAGCATTTGCTGTGCTACGTAGCTGTAAAGTGCAGCTACTGTGTGTGAAAGCTAAAACCTTCAGCTACGTTTGGGCAAGTAATTCCAAATCTACCACTTTCTGCAACAACAGAATTTGACCAGATGACTCAACACTTCCAAGAAAACTGAAAAGCAAAGGTGAACTAAGAGGAATGAATTGTTACAACCTAATGTTATATTTAAGTCCCATATTCTGTTCTGCACTTAAGCAAAACTCCAGTCAACTGCAGCAATGAATACAAGCTCCGGACTTCTTTGCAAATGTTATGAGATACATCGAAACCTTCTGAAGAACTCCCAGCTATACAGCAAAACTTAAATTATCTAACTATTAAGTATAGTACTGCAGTGAGAAACAAGCAGGGGAAAAGAAAAAAACAACTCTTTTTCCTTAGGGTGCAGTTATACAGCTTTTATTATTCATATGGTAACTCATATGTGCTGTTGTTAAGTTTGGTGCATCATTAAGCAAGCTGTTAATGGAAATGGTTTCTTACAGTTTTCTATTTTGGTAGAGATGGAGAGTTATCCAGAAGATGTGGAAATTTATCAAGATCTCAGCTAGTGATAACTGAAGCGTTGCTTATATGTGTCCAGATTCTGCAACTTCTCGATAAAATGGCCAGTTAAAATGTTACAGGTTATGCTCACTTCATCTGACAACTGTATTCATAAATACAACCCAGTCTTCTGAATCACTAGTACTGTAAAATTCCACTTCCTAATACAGACTGATATTTTGTGGTGATATTTCTTTTTTGCTTTGAAAGATTAATCGAAAACTAAGGAAAATATAGAAACTATTGAGACAAGACGGAATTCTGCCTGATTACTACTCCTCCTCTTAAAGCACTCTAGAACTCCAGCGTCTTTTCCTGTGGGCATGCACAAGTTATGCGGACAAAGGGCTGCCACAATTCACCTTTACAGATCAAAATGACTTGCAAACATTCAGGAAGAACTGTTTCATATAATCGTTATGTGACTTCAACAAAACTGCAGTGACAAAGATAAAAGTCAAAAAGAAAAATGAGAAAAGAAAATTAAACGAAGGAAAGTGTTTGCTTTCATCATACTGAATAAAGGCAATGCGACTACTACCTCTACCCATGAACTTTGTTTCCTCATTGTACTCTAGAGGAAAAATGTACTGAGTGAATATTTTTCATAAAGATCTTTTTAACTATTTAGGTCATCAACTACTAAAGTTAAAAAGGTAATCATAGAAATGGCTTATTATGAGTGCAGGATGGTAAGGTTTGTGC
Source organism: Numida meleagris (assembly GCF_002078875.1). NCBI lineage: Eukaryota > Metazoa > Chordata > Aves > Galliformes > Numididae > Numida > Numida meleagris. The sequence continues at coordinate 30,394,019 of NC_034412.1, read as the reverse complement.
CCGTGTAATTTCTATGGGTGTGACTGTCCTGGAAAACATCTGACATCTCAAGAGCTGCACTGTGTCAAAAAAAAAAAAAGAAATTTACCAACAAATGGCTTTTGAGAGTTTCAGATGGCTTTTCAGAAAGTCCATGGAAGATGCTGACTATCAGGACAAGGGAGATGATTCAAAGTTCACTGAGAATTCTAGCACAGCAAGAGGGAAGGTTGAGTGTGGCATTTACAGTCTGAGAGGCAGAAAACATTTCTCAGTATCATTTAGTACTGGATGGTGCCTAAGTAGGACAAACTGATGGCACTGTTCTAACATGACTGAACAATAATAATAGTACGAATAACTGTCAACAGTCTTAACTACCCACTGGAAAAATTCACTGGAAGATGGAAACAAGCTCCTAGTTTGTTGAAGAATCAATAACCTACTGTACGAAAAACAATCAGTTACATCAATTAGATTGTCCTTTACTGAGCATCCTAGGCTGTATGCAGTCATTAGACTAACATTGTTGTTTCTATTGCTAGTCCTGCATTTATGTAAATCCAGATACTTGAAGTAATAAAACTCTCATTAATTTAAATGAGTTCAGAATAAAATTCCACTTCTTATGTAAACATAGGTTGAACATGCATTTGTAGATATTGCCGCATTATGCGACACAGTACCTCTATTTACTACAGATGGTCAAATTTTATTAATCTTTTCCTGACTCTTCCAAAGGAAAAAATAACACAAAGTGGGGGGTAATATTTTCACCCTCCTGCTAATAAAACAGCAGCAGATGCATATCTAAGTAAGAACAATATGCTTTACTTTTGTGATGGTGTGTCAGTAACACATAAGCTGTGTTATGGAAGAAATTCAACAGAACCTGAATGTGAGGAAGCTAGCACAAAAAAGCCTAAAACCTGCCTTGATATTTAGAATGGCAACAATGTGAATAAAATGTTCCATGTACCATGCGTCAAGAGCCCAGTCCAACTCTCTCTGGTCAACAGGAAACTTCTAGTAACTAAATCTTATAAAACCCAGAAACATGGCACAACCATGGAAATGCCACTTTATAAGACACAGCTCTCTTTCTGACTTTGATTCTTACTGAATGAGAAAACTCTATATGAAATTAAAAACCCCATACTAAATCAGAGCACAGAGCATTAACACCTATTCATATATACCAATCAGTTGAGATTGCTTTCATCAGATTTTGTCAGCTACCATGGTAGCTGGAACTGAGATGTAAATACACACTTGAACATCTTCATCCCAGCACAGTACTTCAATAAAACTGCTTTGGTTGTCAAAATAAAATTTATTCTAAGCAAGTTATCTTTACTGCATTTTTTACCTTCTACTTTTCTTTTCTGCAAAACCGGCAGTTCTTCAGGACTCCATGCTGTTACCTCTCATATTCTCATCATTTATTGAAAACCTGCCTGAAGGCTGAATTCACAAGTATGGCATCAGCACTAGTAGATAACTAGCCTCTCTTACTCTGCTATTACAACTGCAGCATTAGCACTTTCTAAACAATTTATAGAACAAATCAAGAATCCTAGCTGTTCCAAATAAAATGTGTGACCGAAAGCAGATAGTACAAGTGGCTCATGACCCAATGGAGGATGTGTCTAATGTCTAATGTGGCTGTACTACTGCCCATTGACAGACACAATCAAAACAGGTTGCCTTATATTTCTGGTCCAAAAAAAGTGCTAGTAGTATTCATCACTTAATCTGACTTCTGAATGTAAAATACTTGGGGGATTTTTTTTCCTCCACCTCTCCAGGTTATTCTATTTCTGAATACAATAATACAAAATACATTATTTTTGCTTGCTCTGGAGAGAAGTCCCAAATGGCTCTGAAGTCCACCAGGGAATAGCTGATGAGTAGTGCAGATATTACAGTCCACAGACACTGAAAAAGTTCAGTTAGCTGGGACTATATTGAATTATTCATATCCTTCTTTCTATTTTACAACTCAGCAAGCCAGAGAGAGAAATAAAACTCCACCCACACAAACAAAACACTCTAAACTCTTTTCCTGTTACTTGGTCTGCTGATGATCTATGAAGGTCTCCATACAGTTTCACATATTATTTCCCCTATGCCCCCTATATACCCATTATCCTGTATTCTCCTCTAAACCAATCCACAATTTGACATTTCCAGGCAAGTTGGATGATAGCAGTGGATGCACAGTGCTAGGTGGATGGATGGACTTGATGATCTTCGAGGTCTTTTCCAACATAATGATTCTACGATTCTATCATTTTCTTTCATTTCTATTCATCTTCTCTGCATTTTTCTGATCAGTTAAGTCATCTGTATTATTTCACAGCTTCACGACCTCAGCTGGGCCCAAGCAGCCTCCCTAGTTAAAGGGTATTTTTTCCCCTCTCCTTCCTGGTATGAGAGTGTGATACCGTCTGAACACTTTTTAGCGATGTTTCTGTAATTGCTGCTTATTGTACCCTGGTTACTGCATTCCCCTCTCCTACCAGGATATTTTTTAGCATTTTTAAACTACATTACCAGCTTATTTTTTTTTCAGAGGATTAATTTCTATCTAGTTCTGTTAATTCAAGTGTCTTTCTCATATGAAATCTGCAACGAGAAGACTATCTGACATCTTTTATGAGCTTCCCTTTATAAATGCAAAATCAAGGAAATACACGTTTGTAAACACAAACTGGGACACTGCTAGAAGCTAACAACTTGGATTTTGTCATCATGCTCAAGCATGATTTTCGCATTCATATTATTCAAGTGTACCTATATGATATAAAAAAATCCAGGTGCCCAGCACCAGAAAACCATTGAACTGAGACAGAACGAACAAAGACAGAGAGAGACTCAGAAAACAGGATAGAGAAGAAAAAGCAAATTTGAGAACAATAGATTGCCAAGTCTAAATAACATATATGAAAATACAGATGCATTTTATGTATAAAATGACTGAATTACTAATGGAAATATGAAATGCTGCATTAAAAAGAATTGCAAGGTTACAAAATGTCATGTAACACCAAGTTACTTAACTTTGTAATGTTCAAAACTAATGACCTTCAGTGCTCAAATGGAAAGGAACAAAAAAAACCAACGAAGAATGAAGTATCATCTTCCTGCTACCAGGCCAGAACTTGCAGCTATAAGTTGTAGAAGTAAGTCGTACATGTACATTCTTCATTTCACACATTTTACTCTTTTCTTTTAATTATCTTTTCTAAGGGCCAAGATTCCTGGATATCATCAGCACTGATTGCTCTAGGTGGGTGCAAGTGATTACGTGTGAACAGCCCAGATGCTTATTCCACAGCATGATGGCAGAGAGGTGTCCTAAATGCCAGGAGTCTCAAGTCTGGATAAAACAAGTCTTCACTGCAAGGTACCCCACCTATCTTTTCTGTTGTGCCTCTGCTATTTGCTTTTGAATAAATTCCAATTACTTGTCCTTATCACCAGAGCAGTGGGAGGTACTACAATTCATTTTTTGTTTTTCAGTCTTCTGGAGAAATAAAATACCCCAAAAGTCACTTCGTTAACATATAATACTAAATGGAGAAATCTTTACAAATTCTTATTTTTCCTTTTTTCTTATGTATATAAAATGGAATTTCTAGCTCCAGTGAAAATATATTAACCAATAAAGAAGACCCACATTCAAATTTTAACCTTAGTTTCTATCCTAATTTAACTGGTAGAGATGAGCAGCTTCTCTGCTTATTAAAGGAAGGCTCTAGCAAGATGCTTCTCACAGTCTACACTCTGACAATGGCAACTCTAGCTAATGGAAGTATGTGGATAACATTTTGAAGGCTGCCCTCATTTTTCCCCAGGGAGCTGAGTCGCAGTCACTAATCATCAGATAAAAAGGTAGAAACAGAGGGCAAAGTGCATCTTGGCTCACTCAAGATGAATCCTCCTGACTCAGGTTGGTCTCTGCTGCACAGAGCAAATGCATACAGCAGTCACAACAGAAGGCCAGGCAGATTTACCAGATACCATAAGCTTCCCTGCTCATGGTCAGTGTCTTTAATTTAATTTTCAAGATACAGAAAGGAAGGAATCTTGCTGTCACCTGAGACAGAAAGTACATTCCTCCCTGTAGATCAATGAATACACTAAAATCAAGAATTTAGGATTTCCTACAGTATACAATAGCATCAGAATATTCAGTGGCACATAACTGGCAAAGCAGCCATGAAATGTTGTCCAAGATACTTCCTGATTGAAATGGAAGGTTTAACAGCAAGGTCTATTTTGCCTTTGTCATCAAAATAGGAAGTGTGACTTTATCACTTTGATAAGAAGTCTGGTTTTAAAACCAAATTTAAAAACACATTCTTTGACTTTGTTAAATATGTTCTCAATATATCAGATACTAAGTAAATAAATGTTACTATTCGTTATTTTATTAAGCACATCTTTCAGTAGTGAAAAGAAAAGGGAGACTAACTGTAGGGGAGTAAATAGTGCTCATGCAGAAATTGCTTTTTTCATGTGTTTCATGGGAAATCTCAGGGAGGGCAATCTTTGCAAAAACAGCTGCCATCATACCTCCCATCTGCATCCTGCTTTGATCCCCAGAGACATGACTGCCAGCTACTCATTCTTTCCAGGGGAGAAAAATATGTACTGGGATATGATCCCACAGTTGCACGTGGTAAGTTTGATCCATACCCTTCACCTGATGAGCCAGTGCCAAACTAAGCAATCAGTTATCTGTATGAGTGAATCTTAATCAGAGTACTTTGAAGATCAAACTAAAAGCTTTTGGAGAAAGAACAAAGAACAGATGCACTACATGAGATTGCTTTTAATACTTTTGCAGAATTAGCTATAATGCTATTTAAAATCACACTCCATTACACTTGAACTCTCTCAAAAACAAGGGAACTATTTAAAAATGATTGATTTTTCATGTGTACTGTAATTCCCCTATCTAAATATTTTATCATTTTGGATAACAAGCTATTCATCTTTTTTGAAATGAATAAAGTTAAAAAAATGGCTGCCGAAATTCAGAATAACATCTTTCTAACAACTTCGATAAAATGAGATTAAGGAGCATTCAGTTATCAGATCTCAGATTTCTTTTGTTTTATTTTTAATATCCGCTTTCTGCCATTGCTAGTTTTACTACTTTTCTGTATTTCTACCCATGATTCCCTGTTTGTAAATCTGAAGCATTTAATTTTGAATGTTTGTCTTCTGCAGATCAGTCATAAATGACTACAGATACACATAATCTCTCTCCAGCAAAATGTCACCTCCCTCCAGAAATGAGGTTTTACTCTCCACTCTTATCTTTGTGTTATTCCCCTTAGTTGTACAAAGTTAATCTTCAGTCTCATCAGCCTCAGTGAAGAATCAATTCAATAATTTCAACACTTAGTGAAGAACATCACTTAGGAACAATGGATTGCAGACTACTTCCATGTGATATAGTAAAGTTATATTGTCAGCAAATTCTATTTTAAGGGAGCTTGCAACTCCTGCAACAGAAATGTGTTCATGATTTAAAAAATTGTATGTTTCAGACCAAAGAAGTAACACAAAGAACAAAAACAGTCTATTTTAGAAGTAGAAGCAAACTTTAAGAATGGGTTAAATGTGTATGCTGACTGCTCTGAACATTTTCATATTTGTCTCATAAATCATTTTAAGCTAGTTTTCTAAGTTGTTTTTTTCCCCTTGCTTTGATATTGAGCCAGTGACTTTCTGGGTTGTGTGATGACCAGCAAAAAGCCTGCAGGGATATCACAGCTATTAAGGAGTTCTGCCCAATGAGTGAGCCCACATAGAATGGCATGTGTTACTGCCATCATATGAAGTGATCTGAATGGCTTTAAGAAGGTACATTTTTATCACATCAGCCACATGACTTCTTTAGCTGTAGGTGTGGTGGTCAGGCTAGGTACATAAATACTTGAGTACAAGAAGAAATAGAACTCTATGAAAACCAAGCCCAGAACATACCTTTACTTTAGGTCCACTTTATACTAGCACAGTACAGATGAACCTGGCTGGTACAATGCATCCTATTTGTTGTTGATTTCATAAGAATACAAGAACTGTCCTCATAATTTTACGTAGCAACTTAAGTAGTAACACTTCTCTGAGACTACAGGAAAAGAGGTTTTGCTTCATGACTACCTTACAAAAAATGTAAGCTTTGTCTATTTATTTCAGCTTAATTTCTCGATGGCAGAGAACTTGATAATCTATAATGAGAGTGGATGAACTTCGGTCAGATCAAATGTTAGGTCTAATAGGTGGTAATTTGAACTGAATATCAACAGATGGGAGTTTAACATTAATTTACCTTACAGTTGCACTCATAAAGCAAATTTAGAAATAAGAGCACTTGCAGCTCAAAATTCACTGAAAACAAGTGAAAAAAAGAGCTTCTGGGTCCATTCACCTCAGTAATGTTTCACAATTAGGCTACTGCCTAGAAAACTCAAGCTATCTGCTTAAGAGAGGTGCTGATTCTACAATAGACAACAATCTATCTTGGGCAACATTGCAGTGGCTATCTCCCAAAGACTTCCTTATCTTTAAGAAGTAGATGAGGTGTTCTTAATGCAACTGATAGTCCATGTGAATACCTATAAGCTCTCTAGAGGCTCTCAGCGTGTAGTCTTGCTACCAGAGTATGCTGAAACTTCTATCTTTGTCAGCAGCAGTGGCTACATTAAAGTTATAAAAAAGATGGCTAACCAGTCGACAAATGTGCCTTTATTATAACCAGTAGTCAGGCACACTAAAGGGAATCTCAGAACTGATCCAAATGTCTTTGGAGCCTAATGGGAATCCTTCAGCTGATTCCAGGAAGGGGTGAATAATAAACACTGCACCAAAGATGCGCAGACAAGCTCATTGTTCAATATATTCATAACAGTGACATTTTACGAGTTACAATGGGCTGTGAGTCATGTACTGCTAGATCTAAGAGTCTAAAGACAAAAAAGGTTATACACATAATAAGCAGGAGGGGGAGGAAGGATACAAATGTTCAGAATAACTAGAAGCTAGATTTCTCCAAAGGCCACAGAAACCAAATTGTTATCCAGTCACAAGGGCACTGAAGGGTCTAACAGCAGTGAAGTTTTAAAGACTCTGTAAATCTGGAATGCAGCAACAGCTCACCCAACCACTTAAGGTGTTTATGTTATGCAACATAAAATTATTCTGAAGTGAAGAAACGACAGCCTGATAAAAGCTTCTTGCTTTGCAGTAGGGCAATATATTACCCATAAGTCTGCTAAATATGACCCCAAGCAAGTTCGATAGTCTAATGCACATGACTAAGTACAACTCTGTAACAAGTCCTTAACAACAGACTCATGCATGTAACTATTACATAGAATCACTTTTAGTGGCCAGAATCCAACTGCACCTGACTCTGCCCCAGATTTCCATGTTTCAGAGACTGACTCCACCCATGATTCCAACATCAACAGGAACAACTGATCAAAATCACCAAAAAGACTGATATATACATTAAGAACAGAAACACCACTGGATTGCTGCCTACCACAATGTCAGAATACTTACTACCTTCTAACAGAACAGATGTCCTGGTAAATGAGGACAAAACCACAAAGTAATGTTATTAGATAATTATTAATACTATTGTGAGATCAAGCCAAACACCGTTGACAGTGTCTCTCGAAGACTGTTTTGCATTACGTGGAGGGAAAAATAATGAACCTTTTTGCATGTACAGAACAGGGGATTACTGAAAACCTGAAGCTCAAGTAACATACCAACAAATGGGGAAATCTGCCCTCATCATTCTCTGTACATAATTCACCCACTATGATCCATATATGTTGAGACAATAGTACCTACTAGCTGTCTCCATTACTTTCAGACACTGACTTGCTCTGTATGGAGTATTGGTTAGGCACGATGAAGGAAATGAACAGAAGAAATGTGAGGTAGGTAAGAAAGAGGCAAAATGGAACACACTGATTTGCACTGACATGGGAATTAGTCAGATGAGGGGAAAGACTTAAATGAGTTCTTGAAGGATCCATTTTAGAATGAGTCTTGCCTTAATATTTGCATTGATGATGTAGACAGAAACTAAAGTTTGCTGATGTTAAAAATGGGAAGCAGCACCAGTCAAGATAAGAACACAGGAAAGTAGAGGTCATCTTTATATATATAGTGCTTTCCTGAAAAAACAAACAGGACAGGTATCCGTAATAATTTTTTTTTTAAATTTGAGGATGAAAAATATAGAAGCAAATACACATCAAAGTAGAGTCCAAACAGAAAGAGTCTCCTTTAGACATACAAAGCAGTGCAGAATCTGCAGTATAAATAGAAGTGTGGAATTCCATTGTAATTTTCAGTCATGATATTATTGTAAAATCATTCACTAACCATGTCTGCCTTGGAGGGCATTTACCTGATTTCTGGGCTGCCGCTGCAGTTTATTACATGCATACATACTTGCTTTTACCTCATTCAGTTAACAAAGTGGCCTTTAAGTAGGTTTTCAACCTGATACAACCTTCCATTCAGACACTCAACACTAATGTTCTGGACTAAATCAGTACTGAAATGCTATTTTTAAGGCTGGGATGAGAGTAATAAGATATCACCTCAAATTCTTTTTGTCCTCCATGAAGTATGTATTTGAAGTTTTGCACAAAACTGATTCCAAATTGATCTTAAGCTAAGGGCCAAGCAGCAGGAGACCAATCCATCTATCAGTGAAGTGTTAAATTTCCATTTGATTCTGTAACTGCACAGGGATTTTACAGACGCGTTAGACATTCAGACAACCTGTGCTCTTTAGAGACGTACAACTTCCACACATGGGCCCTGGTTCTCAGAAGAAAGACATCTTGGCCAAGTTTGTGGTGGTAGCACTGCTTTACACACAACCTTCACACAGGTTGTTTCATAGATCAGACACCTCCTGCAGAAAAAAAAAATATTTAGGGAAGTTAAAGTGGACCCTTTCCTCACTTTACCCAGTACCTGTGCAAAACTGATCTTCCACACCAGGATTTTCTGTTTGCACGTCATTTTTTCCACTAAGTTCATATCTGCTTAAAGGAATTTTATTAAGGAGATCTCACAGAGTATGAACCTCATGAACAGACCCACTGACATTGCCTCATCCATACAAGTATTTGACCAAAATTGCAGAATAAACTTTAGCTTTGCAGACTGAAAAGTCCATACTTTTGAAAGACTCCATACATCTAGATTTTCAGTATTTTACTTTCAAAACACTACGTTAAGAACAGATTAACCAGAGGCACATAAAAGAGCTGCAGTTCCTGCTTAAGCCCATTTACTCTACACAGATTGATGTGATCTCCGTGTCATATAACAGAAGATACGTTGTGCTGTTCAATAGCACCCTTATTCACATCTTAACTGCATCCAGCCCTGATGTATAGCAGTACTGTGTGAACATATTGCTTTCATGACAGTTTTGAAAACTAAGAAGCTAGTTTAAACTGCAATTTTATTTTCAACCATTCTACAAGTTATGTCTGCAGCCTGAGACACAACTGTCTCCAACATGGTGCTGATCACACCTGTGCTAAAGTGTCAGTGTAAATAAGCAGACAGTTCTAAATGGATTGCCCTTTAAAGGAATGTGGTTTATATAACGTAACCATGACCATGGAGAAGTTTAGAGTCCTAATATCAAGCTAGCAAACAAACTAGCCATTTGTTTTCAGTCCTCATCTTCTTTCTCATGTGGTAACTGCATAAAAGCATACAGAATTTAACAAATTGCTCCAAAAACTACGTCAAGGTCAACCAGGTTAGTACTTAACAAAAATAATTGAACTGGTTTTTTTTTAACATTTCTAAATACAATCACATGATTATTTTAGCCCTTCACATTACACTGTGAAATACTCAAATTAAACAAGACTGATTGTACATTCCTTTTGTGCAGGATGATACTTAAGCAGTGTAATTTGCACTTCTGTTATGTGTATGCAGTGCAATGCAGTATAATGCAGAGATACTCAGGCTAACAGGAAAGAACAAGATCAAAATAATTACTGCAAAAGCGTAGTCAAGGAGAAAGGGGTAAAAACTTGGAGCTAAACTACCATCTAGAACAAGATCTTCTTTAGCTTGGGCTCATCTAAACAGCATTAAAATATTTAATACATTTTACCATGCAGTAATTGCCTTTGATACACAAGAAAAAAGTGTTTATATAACATCACAGGATCCTACTAGAGAAGCTTTCTTTTCATCAACCAAGTCTATACTGCTTTACTACATAGAAACTCAAGATGTCCAGAGTAAGTGGCCACCTGACTACACAACATCCAGGGCCTTGCTGATAACTTTCATCACAGGTGATCAACTCCAAATAAAGTAGTTCATTTAAAATGATAGTACGCATTTCACTTAGAAGCTAATTGCAATGAATTTTCACTTCCTATATGCCTTCTATTCTGACATGATAACCACAAGGAATTCCCAGTTTCTTTAGCCACATGTTGTATTCTCCACTGGATTAAGACTCATGTAAAGTGTAACAGTTCAGTGAACTTCAAAGCTACTGACAGGACTGAACAGTAGATAGGAAGTAAATAAATGAAACAGAAATAAGATTACCTGCATTGACTGTAAGAAGGCATAGGTATCATGTCCTTTATCTGTCTTTTTTGTTCAAACAGCAGGTGGATCCATTCAACAGTTTTGCTCAATTCACTAGAGGTGTTGTCACATAGTAAAAAAGAAGAACCGTCCGGAAGAATTTCTGAGAAATACAAGTAGTTACCAATTAGCTATAAATAACTTATTTAATTAATGAAGAACAAAATAATGACACTAATTAATACTGTGATAAAAGACTGATTTAAGAATTACTGATAATTACTAAACTATTATTCAACAGAAATGCTGCCAGACTATATATTTTATCTGCTTTAGGAAAAGTGAAACTTCAAGAGGTTAAAGTCCTCACTGGTTCATAGAAATTTAACAACTAATCTCATATTACCATTATCAATCATGTGATTAAATCACCCTGATTTACTTTAAAGAAAAAAATAGCAATTCCTATAATGATTGTATTCTGAACTTCTCTCAGGACAAAATCTCTGTCTTGGGGACATTTTCAGTTTTTGTCTCACACCACAAAAAAAACCTAGAGTATAATACTATATGTGCAGTTGCTAATATAATCACTGAGTAGTCAACTGTAAGCTAAATTGTTTTATAACTACACAGTTGCCACAACAGTTAGTTGATGTGCTTTTTAACCATATTCAAGTGCATGTATGCACATTAATAACAAACCTCCCACCTACTTGAAGTTATATTTCTGTCGGCTTAGTTGACTCGTTGTAGATTTTTTTTAATTAATGATGACAGCTCAGAAACTATTTAATATACATAGTCAACTAAAATGTTATGAAGACACAATGCAAAAGGACCAGTGCAATGAGAAGATGTTACAAAAAAAGAAAAAGAATGCTCATCCGTCTCCAAAGATCTAAGCTCACAGAAAAAAAACTCCACAAAGGAGAGAACTCCAGCAAGAGACCCTTCCTTAGTGGCAGTCAACCCTTAAATGAGGTCTAAGAGATGCGGAGCCTGGCTCCACCCTTTCTGGTCGCATAGGTGAATTGCCTTCACCTGTGCTCCCAGGGCTGACCGGTCTTTCCTTCAGGTGCTCAATCAGTGGTTCAGGCCGTGACTCAGCAGTTCCCATACACATACATTTGGGGTCAGAAAGAATGAAAAAGGCTTTGTCACGTAGCACAGCTAATATATTAATGGTGAACGTGATACAAGACAACTGCAAAATTGAACAATGGGTTGCAAAAACATATAGATCAAAGTTTACCTAATTTTCTTATTCCTCTAGCAAATGCTCAGCTATCACATTACTGACTCAATTTGGAGCCCATTTTTCACAGGAGTTTTAAGAGGGTACTTTGCTGCACCTCCAACTCTCCCATCTGAAATGCAAATCTAGATCTTTATGTTCTCCTTTTTTTTTTTTTTTTTTTTTTAACGTACTTTGGAAATAATACATTGCAGGCTTCTCAGCTCTTTCACTTTTCTTTGAATTCTTGGTTTTCGGCCCAATGGGTGCTTTTGTCAGAATCTTACCCACATCAGAAAATACTTTTCTCATATTAAAAAGTCTATATAGCATGAAGAGGGCTAAACTGCAAATTGTAAAAAAGTAATTTTTTTTTTTTTTTAGGAAACCAGCCTTATTGGACCAGTCCTTCTCTTTAGAAAACAAAAACAAGAACAAAAACCTTGACCATTTCTTTAACAAGATATACGTAGCAGATGCTCTCCTATGAGGTTTCCAAAATGTTATTTCACAATTATAAATAACCACAGTGATTGAGAAAAATCTGTAGCCTATTTCCTCCAATGGCTTAATCTTACCTGTTCAGCTGAAAGTCATAGGAATCTCTACATAACAGAACTTGCTACAACCTTCTAAAAGAACAGCTGCCAACATTTTTTCTTAGCCAATTACGATGAGTACTGGTCACAACATTACATTCACATACAATAAAGTACAGAATATGACATCAGTCTGAGATGTCTTATGACATTACACAGACCTGAGTATCAGATCTGGAATAACCACACAGCCCAATATCTGTGGATGTGGCAGTAATAGCTCTGTAAGCATTTCTTGTTTGTGTACTAAAATATCTCTAACTAATTCCTTCTGTTACTCAAATTCTTTAATAATTTTCTATCCTATGTCCACAAGTCATTTATGCATACATTTTGAAGTTTACATTTTGCCATGAACTTCTGAAGTCACTGGTTTGAACCTATTTCGAGCACGAATTAGGCTTTATAGTTTATTTTCTCAGAGGACACCACTTCCTTGTCTGATCACAGACTGGAACAAATAAGGCAAAAATATTTAAATTATGCAGGAAAAAAAGAAACAGTGATGAGTTATACTGTTCAGGCTTTTTTCCTGGGCGGGGGTAGCAGTGGGGTACCACAAATTCCATGAGCACTAGCTGGCTAAACAAAATATCAAACCTACTCTTTTTAGTTAAAACTGCTGAAAAGAGGAACCAAAAAATGAAGGGGTTAAATAGCCACAGAGCAGGCACAGCTGAAATCCTGCAACCCACCAGCTAAAGTTGATAACATGATGAAAAACATCTATCTTAGAGAATAAGATACATTTACACTTTCATTGACAATTTCACCCTCGCCTGTAATAAGATTTCATATAGCTTTTCCCATAAAGCTTTTGATTTTGGTAGTACTTTGGATTTTTTTTCCATCTTGCAATGGTAAGAACTTTCACTTATAGTTGGCTGTTCTTCTCATGTGTTGGCATATGTAATTTAGAAGAGGTTTTACTTTTGTTCTGAGAGCAGCAGAAGAATGGAGAGCTCAGTTGAAAAGAGTGGGTTTGTTTATCTTTCTGCTGAGAAAGTAATATCTGTTGAACTGTAAAGAAAGGTACTCGTTGGGTTGTGTTAAGATGAAACACTGGTCTTATTTTCTCTGTACTGGAGAAGAAAATGCTTTAAATTATGAGGAGGCTGAGTGGTAAGAACTGGATTACCTGACTGAACTGTAGCAATTGTTCTAGACATAACACAAAAATATCTTGTGTAGTGAAGTTACTTTGTAATATTGTTAGACAATATTTAAAAATAGAAAAGACTACTTATTAAATAGCTTTCTTGGTCTAAGCATAGAATAACAAGTGAAAGACGCAAAGAGACATGCTCTATCCTGTAACTCTTCACTAATGTAACTTGGGGAATCATCTTTTGTTATTCACAACAAATGGTGGTGTTGATGATAAAATAAAAGACAGCACTCTGAGTTCTCAAATGGGAGACTGATCTCTATTGACACGGCAACTTGTATCTATATACTACCTGATGAGACTCTTCACGCTCTTGGTTTTTTAGATTGTAGTATTTGGCTTTGGAATAAGGTTTTTGGTGGTGGTTTTGTTGTTGTTTGTTTGTTTGTTTTTTGAAGACGCTTATTTTTCTCTAAAGCCAAGTTGGCTGGCTAGTTACCAATGGTTACCAACATTTCCAAGACAGAGGCTTTGACTATTTTTTGCCATATTGTGGGAAAACTGCTTAAAGTTTTTATTGTGCTGATAATTAAGTTGGTGGCTTATAAAGCTGGTGTGCTACAAAGTGTAGGTAATTAAAGGTAGTTTCAGGGTAATTATGAGTATTTCTCATCCCTAAAAGCTGTGTTTTTGACTTAAGAAAAGTAGTACATCCCAGTACAGACAAAAGGTTAACTTTTCTGAACAGTAAACAGTGAAGCTACTGAAGTCAAAATCCTATTGCGAATGAAGCATTCACTACCTTCTGGGTCATTAACCTATTTTTAAACTTCAGTGTTGATACTACAGCTGTCTAAATTACTCATAGATACTTATACATCAGAACAAAAAGTTGCAGGCCCTAGAGAAATGAAGTTACACAAGAAAGAATGTTGGTTCCTCAAGGTTGAGGAAGCATGTCATTCTCTTCTTGTGGTGTGAATGGCTGCAGTTTCCCAGAGATGTCTGTATTAGGTTACTGCACTAAGGTAACCTGGTGTGAAAGGCTTCAGTAGGTCTGTAATAAAGGGAAGGGCCAGGCACCACCACCTCCCACTGGCATCCGGTGAAAACAGGGTTGTTTGCTGCTACTGGGTGTAAGCCTGCCTTAGTACTACTATCTTTCAGTATGCCATAACCATGGGGCTGGGCTTTTTTTTTTCTTCTACCTTGGCACTTGTTTATGGTAGCTTACAGTATATCAAGACAGATGAACAGGAAGTGGGATCACTTAAAACAGAGTTGGATGTGTTGTCAGTGTTGTGCAAGGGTGCAATGTAGTAATCACAGGCAAGCATCAAAGTTGCCTGGTTCCAGAACTGGAAACAGCAGAGCTGTGTCAGCACTGTGCTACACTTGAATCGACTAAGCTTACAACTGGAAAGCTAACAAGTTTGGGAGTGGACTGTGCTGATGCTACACATCTGTTCGCTGGGAATGGCGCAGTAAAACGCCAGGTTCCGCACTACTTGCTGGGGATGTTTAAGGCAGCGGTCTATTGTATTGTTCCACTGGAAGCCATATGGAAAGGAAAACTCCAAGCAGGTCTGAGAGTAGTGCTTTAAATATGAACACACTATTGTGTTCATATTTAATTTTCATATTAAATTTTATATTTAATTTATATATTTTATATTTATTTAATACAAAATTAAATTTTAGTACTGTCCTTTAATGCCTATGCTAAAACCAGCTTTTGTTCCTTTTAATCTTTACTGGTTGCCAGGATGCAAAGAAAAGAGTGCAAGAAAAAATTTTTCTTCCAGAAGCAACTAAATATAATTGGATTGCTCACCCTTAACCGTTCACTAAATCTGAGAATTGAGTTACTCATCTCATCATACTGATGAGATGATGGCTGCATAGGCTGTGAGTGGGAAGTGTATCTGTGGGAAAGGCACCAAGCTGGTCTGAAACTCAGTCAGGTCAACATTCAAGGCACCATCAGTCTCAAGGAAGTAGTGATGGATGAGGCAATCTTGCCAATCAGCCCGTGGAGGTTTGTGTAGGTGGGATCCTTGACATCTGGCTGCAGTTGCAGATGTTAAAGATGGCCTCGTTGTCCACCATGAAGGAGCAGTCAGTGTTCCAGAGAGGTGTGGGTGGTGTGGATGAAGCTGTAGGGTGGGGTTGGGTACTCAGAGAACTCCAGCTTGGATTTCTTGCTGTACTCCAAAGAGAGCTGCTCCATAAGGCATGAAGTGAACCTAAAGCCGATACCTCCCCAAGTTGTGGAAGGTCAGGAAACTCTTGGAGGCTGCTGTACTCGTCAGCCATTTTACAAGCCCCATCAACAACTGAATTGCTGACCTCTCCTCACTGATAGAGTGGCAGTCCCAAGAATAGTTACTAGCACCATCTCCTTTGCCACTGACAAGATGCTCCAGGTGGAAGACTGTGTAGTAGGTCCCAGTCCTGATCTCATCAATGAAGATTTAACTTCCTGGGACAATACCTTTATCTGGACTGAGCCTGATGACTGTGCTGAATATACATTGCTGTGCTTCCTAGTAAACCAGGTAACTTAAAATAATCAATTTGTTAGCTATAAATCTTAGCTGCTGTGTATGGCAAACGATCTTACTTGAATTGTAGTTCTGTCTAATCACAGGACTAAATGGGAAATTAATAGGATAGATGGTGGAGGTCAGATTGCACGCTCATGCAATCAAAATTCAAATCAGAGCAGAAAGGCAGGTTTTGGGTTGCAGTAAAATACTACTGTCAACTTAAAACCATAGTCTACTGCTAGATACCAGACCTAAATAAACAGTGGTTCATTACAACAGTACCAAGCTGTGAGGTTTACATTCCTGTCAAAAGTTATTTCAAGGCTCTCTGAATTGATGCCAAAATAATATTAATCACTACAATAAAAAGTATATGTGACTTCAAGCCCTTCACAGCCATCTACTTATATCTTCATCCATGTTCTATTCTAAACATTCGCAATACAAAGCAACATGAAGCCTCTAGGATTTCTCAGGAAATAGATGGCCTGCACCATCCTTATGAGTTTTATTCCAGTGACAAGATTTTTTTCTCCTCCTCCCACTGTGTTTTCTTCTCTCATTCATCTTGACATATACAGCCTACCTCACAGAACTGCAAGGAGAGCTGGCAGCAACCCAGGACAACCTACCAGCCCAGGCAGCAGTGAGGTGGTGACTCAGCAGAGGCACTGTGTCTTTGCAGTCTGCTGCAGTACTGCTCACTCACAACCTTCCCGGATCCCTCATCCTTGACATTGACTGTGTACACCACAGTTCTTGCTCATCCTTATTTTTGATGGAAGGGAGGACATGTCCTCCTCTGAACTTGAAACCATGGAGCTGTCATACAGAAGCTAATAATGCTAGTACCAGTGGCTCTGTGTGAGCTAAGGATTATTTAAGCCGTACATGTCTAACCCACTAGTTTTACAGTTTTGTTGCCTTCTTTTTTTTATAATAAAAAAATTAAAAAGTTTTGTTACTTACATACATTGACTATATTATATATTTTATATGCAGCTCAGGTAAGCCAAAAGGTTGGACACCCATGATTTAAGGCTTAATCTGAGCAGAAGGCTGGTAATTCTGTAAAGTAACTCATTAAGAACCAGACCTTCATTTAAACTGTAATGCTAAAAATTAATTTAAAAATAGCATAATTTCACAGTATGTCTATACAACCACACTAAACCACACTAAAAACTAAACAACACACTATACAACCACACTAAACCACACTAAACCAGCATACTTGGTACATATGCTGAGACTGCTTAGAGGAAGATTAAATTCTCCAAAGCTAAGAAGCAGGCTTTCTCCTAAAGCTGCACTGAGTGGCATACAAGGGCCTAAGCCTGGCCAATAATGGATTAAGATACTTCATTGTCTCGGCTTTTAAATTGTTTTAAATAACAAGAATTTTAATGGCTCCCTCTTGTGGCAAGTGAAGCGCAGTAGCACGTTCCTCTGCAAAAGAATTTTTATATATTTATATTGCATGATCTAGTCATCAGTACATTGACTGATGAGAAGGCTGTGCACACCTATCCCTTACTGCTTAGGTCCCCTGTAAATTATCTAAAAATACGGCTTGAATGGTTCCCCGTAAGTTGGATAAAGAGTACAGAAAAACAGATGAACTATGCGCGCCACACAACTAAATGGGTAATGTAGAACAGATTATATCATGCCTTGCAGGGAACTCTGCTCTCAAGACTCTGGAACACCTGAGCACAGACTATCTGAGTAGAATAGCTTAATTTTCCTCCATAGGTGAGCAGGTGAACCTTGTAAGGGGTAGGAGGAATTAACTTTGAAAAAATGCTGTGAGAGGATAAACAAGTCAGTGAATGCCAGGGAGGAAGCATAAACCAGATTTTAGTAACCGCTGATCCTTTGTTCTTCCTAGGACCTACTAGATCATAAAGTTCTGGCTCAGGGTTTTAGCTCACAAAGGGCTTCTTCACAAAAATTAATTAATAGCTGCAAAACATTGAAATAAACAGAGCTTGTCATAGAACGAGGCGTGCTTTGGAAGCTTTGGCTATTAAGCAGTGACCTTAGAAACAGATAAAGGAAAAATCCTCACAAGATACGTTAAGGTCTTATTGACGTCAAAGGGCAAATTAAATGTATACACAGAAAATATCTACCATAGCTTCTGAGTAAGTAGGTTTGACAAGTTTTACGTCAAGACAACAAAGTCCAGTTCTGTGATCTCTCACAAAAGCTGTTACTTATTGCATACTTATGAATGCTTAAAAAATAGAGAAGAAAAAGGCTTGGCTGACAGCATATTAGTATTAAGCACGCAGATGGCTTTAGAATTTGATAAAGCTATTTTGTAAATTAAGCTCTCTGAAATAATCTCTAATGCTGATTCAGAAGTCTGACAGCATAGACCTAACAGTCTGTTCATCAGTAGGAAGAGGGTTCTAATATACTCTATTGTATATTCTGCTTTAGTTTCTTATGCTTTGTAAAAAGTCTTTCATGTTACAGCCTTACAAGTTGTGAACAGAAGGAATGCCAATATGACTAGTGATATCAAGTTATATATGTTTTTCTAGTCCATGACTCTAGAAGTGAGAACAAATTATTTGGAGGTAGATATGCACAGATGGAATTACTGCTTGTTTACAGAGAGAAAAAAATACAATAGTGTTCTGAATAATCATTTAGTATCCTTAGATGTTTTTTTTCCTGTTGTTTTCTTTGGGGAGAGGGCCTACGTGGTGCAACCGTGGGATCCCACAACCTCTCTCTCTCTAAAATTCAGGGAAGAATTGATGAGGATAAAGACTTTACAGAAGAGTAACTGAAAGAGTTATTAAACCTTAAGTTCAGAACAGTTGTTTTGAAAACATCTTCTTAGCTACTGCCTGAGACTAGATACTTCTAACCTCAGAAATGCTCTATCTATTTGGTTATTCAAAGTTAGATTTCTGAATGTACCACCAACATGTTCTCAGCTGAACCAAGCTAACTGCCTCATAGCTTAAGCCTGATGGGGTAGGATCAGGCAACTGAGCCCATTTCTCCTGAGGTACTCATTCCAAAATTGTTTGTAACATTTATATAAAATGTGTGAGTACACTACACATTTATATGTCTATAAATATATATATCTACAGACAAAATTAGTTCTTTCTTTTAAATATGACCAAATGCTGTTACTGTTACTCAACAACCTAGTGGCTGTGGCACCTGCCTGGAAAGCATGAGATGATTTTTCATCTTTTCTCCTGGATTCTGTGCCTCTTTCTTTCCCAGGGTATCTCCAAACTGCAGACTACTCTGGAAGAGGGATGCTCTCCGGCTTTTATAGCTTCTGTGGAGAAAAGAATGAAAAATAAACTGATCTACAATGTTCACAAGAGCTGTATCTGCACTGCAGAGGAAACAGCCCTCCCAGTTAGGCTTTCAAGGCCTCTCACTATTAACACTATAAAATGTCCAAATATTAATCTACATGAGTTATATTTTTTTTTTCTGGTATAGTTTTGCTTTGGGAGGTATTGGCATACCTAAAATGTGTCCATCACAAGTTCACTTCACAACTCCGTAATGTCTCTCTCAATGCTGGAATGCCAAATATTCTAAGAGGCAAATGTCAAACTGAGGTTTTCAGGATTTTTCACCTGTGAAAAGGTTCTACCTTCTTCTTGACTCAAAACGTAGAAGCTTTCATGATTACTTCCTTTACTTGTTCTGCAGCAGAAGACTAGCATGGCAGGAACGCACACCTAAGAGTACAAGGCTGCCACATGGCATGTTCGAGCTATCCTTCTTACGTCAGTCTTGAGTTCAACTTAGAAGTATTTTACTTGTGGCACTGAGAGCAGCTATTTGGAATTTTATTTTAGTAAAAAATGGATAAGAAGGCTTGAAATGTATCTGCAAAGCTGGAGGTTTGGAGGTGAGGTTAATTAAGGAACGAATTCTTTAAGGCCGTGTCCTGAAGTAGCTATCCTGAAGGGCACACAAGAACACCAGCCTGGCTAGACATGCATTAAGAAGCTTTTCCTTGACTCTTCAAAATTCTTTGCTTTTCTGATATCTAATGAATAACACCTAATTCTGTAATTAACCTCACCTTGCAATCAGGAAAAGCTGATTCTGGAACAAAAATGGATGGCAGAACTTAGTTCTCATTAGATTTAACACTGAAATGGGAAATACAGGCACCCTTGGTGTCACTGCATCATTTCACTGATTGAGGTTAGGATTTGGTTAAGCTAAGCTATATAACAGGTACTCGATAGGAGGTGAGGGGACACAGACCTTTGCTCTCTTAAGATTTAAGACCCAAGTCACCTCCACCATGCTGCTGAGGAAAATCATTCCTTCAGGTGCCATTTCACTCAGCTTCCAGTACAGCTAAGGTCTGGTATATGAGAAATTATGGAGTGACAGCGAGACCAGTAACAGAGGACGTATCCTAAAGAAACCTCAGGGCAGCATTCCTCACGCTTCTCAGAAGAAAATTAGGCTTGTGGTTCGTTAGGCAGCTTTCATGTCTTCGTTCCACTTAACCTCGTGCTACGAAACATAATCCATCTCTTAAATAAGGTTCACATTTGGAATTTAGTATTCCTTGCGGGCAGGATGTTAGCGATTTAAGGAGCATGCTGATTCAAAGAACACCTTTCGCAGCGGAGGGAGGAGGCTGGGCCCCTCCTGTCCCGCACCTGCAGCAGCCGCCAGGACCAAGCTTCGGGCAGCACGCCCTGCAACTGGTAATCGTGAAAGCCCAGCAGCCTCGCTGACAAAACGCCACGGAAGCCGCCACCTGACCGGCTTCCCCTGCCTCCTTCTGTGCCGTCGGTTTTGTCGTCCTATCTTTGTATGCGAAGCGTTTTAGTAACACACTCAGGCACGCAGGTGGACGACGACGCGCTTATCTAAGCCGAGGAACGTGACCCACTCGCTGTCTTCTCATTGGCTGCAGGTGTAACACAGCCATCACCGGTTAGCAATGGACCTATGCGCGAAGGAAAGGCTCCACCAATCACCTCTAAGGCGCACAAGCCGCCGCCTCAGCGGCGACTACAACCCGCCAGCCCCGCGGCCGTTAAACGCCCGCTTGAGGCGGAACGCGAGGAGCGGGGCGTGGCCGAACCCGCCGGGGCGGGGCGCGCGCACGCGCACGCGCGGAGGCGCCGCGAGCGACCTCGGAAGGGGCGGTGCGAAGCGCGATGCGGACGGCGGGAGCATGACAGGTGGCGGGAAGCGGCGGCCGCGCGCGGCGGAGCCGGCGGGCGAGCAGGTGGCCGCTGGGGAGCGCGCGGGAGGCCGGGGGCGGCGGGTGAGCGGCTGAGCGCGGGCGGCCCCGGCGCGTAGGCGGCCCCGGGCCCGAGAGCGGGCGCGAGAGCCTAGGCCCGACTGGCGGCCGTGCCGCAGCCGTCCCTAGGATAATGGCAGAGTGGCTCCGGCTGTCGGGGGCTTGTGACGTGGGGCCGAGCCGTACCCCTGCTCCCGAGCGTTTGTAGAGCATAGGGTTTCTTAGATGCAAGCTGCTGCGTAATTGGAAATTGGCGTTTTGAAATAATGCGAGACTGAGATGAAACATTAAGATTGCGTAGTCCTTCGCTTGATCAGCCCATAAAGGTGCTGATCCACTGGCATCACAACAGCGCTTTGTGATTTTGTGCGTGTGGGTACAGGTCTGAGGTATGGTACCGGTAAGGGCCTCTGTGCAAAAGAGACACTCCAATCTGTGCATAAGCTTTGCAGAGTTCTTCAGTGGAACCATCAAGAAGCAGCTAGATGCACTTTTCTTTCCGTCTCTGCAGTGCGACAAAAATGGGGACGTCAAGAAGAGACGGTCAGGCCAGGCAGAGGCACCCGATGCTCTGTGGCAAGAAGCAGAGACGTGCTATCAGCTGAGGCTGCCCGACGACTTCTACCAGTTTTGGAAGTTTTGTGAGGAACTAGATCCCGAGAAACCAAGTGGTAGGCTGTGCAGTTGTCAATGGTGTTTGCCTTTTTCTAACAGCTGGAAGGGAGGCGGACGGGGCTGTGGGAGGCATCCTCATGCTGCTCTGTTTTCAGTTCAGATGCGAGATAATTCTCTCAGTATAAACAGAGAGAGCTGGGGCTGCTCACCAGGATGTCGGACTGCTTCAAGCTTTCTGAAATAAAATCAGGCAATACAAAGGGACTAAACGTTGCCTAATTCTGCCTTTCTTGCAAGTACAGTTAAAATATTTAACGTGCAGATAAAGCTTCCTCACATCAACCCAGACTTCAGCTTCCCAAAATTGATAAGAGGATACGGTATCTCCAGATGCTCTAGAAATGACACTTTGTTTTAATATGAAAAGAATAATAATCTAGCTCTTGAATGAAAGCTATCTGAACAGGAGAACATCTCAGCTTTCCTCATCTAGTAAACAGCACGTCTGTCTGGATTTGTGGAGGCTTTTGATAACCTGAGTGACACAGGAGTGTCTCAGTTTACCTCTGCACCTGTGTGGTAGTAAAACAGTTCATGTTCTGCTTTTCAGATGCACTTGTGTCAAGTGTTGGGCTTACGCTGGTTGGACCATATGACATTCTTGCTGGGAAACACAAAAAAGCAAAATCAACAGATGTGAACTTTGGTCTTCACTGGAGATTCTTCTATGATCCCCCTGAATTCCAGACTATTCTTGTTGGGGATAGCAAAACACAGTATCACATGGGATATTTCAGGTATTTAATTGAATATATTCTCTTTGTTTTCCATGAGACAGGATTTGAGAACTGCACTATGATCTCTCTTCTGTAGTAGGATATTAACATGTGGGTTGATATTTTATTAAAAGAAGATTGAAGATGTTGAAGACATCTTTGAGTAGTTATTGTTGAAGAAATCTTTGAGTATTTATTCAACTTCCCCCCCCCCCCCCAAATCCTCCAGAGCATCTTCACTCGTTGGTCTTTAATTTTTCCCATAATACTTACAAAAAAAGTAAAAAGTCAAGCATTATTAAATAAGGGGAACCTGCATTCGTCTGTACTGATAGGTGTTCCTTTCAAAGCCATGCTTTTGTTAGCTTTCTGAAGATGGCAGCATGGCAAGGAGGGAAATTAATCTCACTTTGGAATAGGAGAAATGGGCGCAGCTTGAGTAATTTGTATGTACTTTTCCATAAATAGGGATGTGCCAGATGAGCTTCCAGTGTGGGTTGGTGCAAATGAAGCTAGGAAGAGCTGTGTGATTTCCCAAGTTGGTGATAATGTATTCGCTGCAGTCAAGTAAGGTTCATATTTACTTTCATTTATAAAAAGTTGTATAGAAAACAAACAATAATGTAGCTATCTTACCATGTCTCTTTCTTCCTCAGGAAACCCTCCCTTACTCCCTGCTCTGATAGCAGGCTTTAAGCTGCTCTGAAAAAGTTCCATAGGCTTCTTGAAAATGTTTTCCTTTTGTAAATAGAATGCATAAGAGTTAGTTGGCAGAATCTTCAAATATAGTGGAGTGACTACAAGGGATAGTCTCTTAAGAAAAAACTGCCCACTTAATGTGTCAGAATACTTCATAGGTAAAGAATAAAGCATCTCAAAACAGTGGCGAAGAAAATCTGATCGTACTAAATGAGTAAGATCTAGCTTTTTTCCTTGCACACTTAAAAATACACGTTATATTATAAAAAGAGTAACTACAGGAAGCTCTGTTTCCGAGCTCAGGCATGGATATGTAATTCAGTATGATTCATGAAGCTTTACCTGATCCTACATCATGAACTTAAGCAATGGAAGTGTGAATACTCTGGTTTCATGATCTGCCAGTTAAAAATGGAAAGCACTCTAAGGACAGATGTGTGTCAGTCAGTGAAAGCATACTAAGAAAAACTCCTGTAAAGAACTCTTGTGTAGTGCAGAGTTAAATGATGACATTTGTTTAAGAAGCACCACGACAAAACTCATAAATATGTATTTATGTGCATGACTTGAATGACAAAGAGTGTATAAAGCACTGAAGCAGTAAGCTAAATTCTTCAGACTGGAGGATGAACAGTTAAGTTCATGAGAATCTTCAGCACCTGCAGATTGAATAAACTATATTGTAATAAAACAAATACAGATAGGACATACCAGAGTACACTCTGTGCCAAACTCTTCAGCTTTTGTTGTTAAGAGGCCTGCATTCCTAAGTTGGTGTATAAATAAACCCACGACTGATAATCTTCATTATGAGATTTGGAGGTTTAGTGATTAAAGGCCATTAGTTAGTTTTCTGCTAAGCTCTTTTAAGACGTGTTTGTTTCTTCTGTTTACAGATTATTTCTGTCAAAAAAACTTAAGGAAGTGACTGATAAAAAGAAAAATGCTGTTTTGAAAGACATAGATGAAAAATTAACAAGAACAGCGAAAGAATTGGGTTATTCTCTGGAACAAAAAACCACGAAGATGAAACAGAGAGATAAGAAAGTATGACTTTCCTGATCTACTAGAGAGAACTAAGTTCTGTTAAACTGTTTTTTTTTTTTTCCCACTTACTTGCCTGACTTTTTTTCTTTTTCTTCCTTTCTTTGGTCTCCTTCTATTCAGTAAAGAAGAATCACTTATGAATTTCAGAGCAAATCATCTCTATAAAATTTCAGGGCGGGGAAAATTATTAGAACTGTGTTCCAAATAATAGGAATAAATTTAACAACAGGGGAAACAGTTTAAAAGCTGGAACAAATGCGGAACATAGAGATAACTGCCTCATCTTGAAGGTTCACTATGAACAGTAACAAGAAGGATGATATGTATTAATAATGGGATTTTTATTTATTTTCTGAATATCTGTCAGAAATAATTTTGGCAGTGAGCGAATCCAAGGATTCCTAGATTTCAGAACATCATTGGAGTTTCCAGTTACGTTAAACTTCAGTGCTTAAAAAAACTGCTGCATAGTTTAAGATGATGTCCTGGAGCCTAGGCGCTGCATTTGGCTTGACCACCAGAAGTCAGGTGGTAATGCTGTTTTAATGAAGTGAATGTGTTTATGTCATAGTATTGACTTAGAGTACTACATTTTTTTCCTGGCTCTTTTTTTAGGTGGTGACCAAAACATTTCATGGAGCCGGCCTGGTTGTTCCTGTCGACAAAAATGATGTTGGATACAGAGAACTTCCCGAAACAAATGGTAAATATCTTGTTTACTGTATTCTTCTACTTTCATTAGGCAGCCTCTAGTCATATCTAGTCGGCAAAAAACAAGCCACAGTCATGTTTTCTACCTGAAGAATATGAGCAGCTGGGAATAAAGGAATAAAGTTTTAACTTTTATAATGTAATTTTTTTTTTTCAATAAATCCAGTAAGAATCAGTAAAACATACTACATCTGAAGTAACAATTCCTAAAGTAGTAGTTTAGACTGCCCTGCTATATTGGCACAGCCATACTGGAAGTATTTAAAAGAACTTCTCTACATTCAGGGATTTTTGGCTTTATTTCTCATTCTGCCTCTTCTGATGCTGTTCTAACCTGAATCAGTTCCGTGATGCGAGTTCAACACATGAATACCCATCTCTGAAGGGGAAACTGAGATTGGATGGGTATGTGGTAAGAAGGAGCTGCAAAGGGGGAAACTTTGTCACCAGTAGCTCAGGCTTTGTCCAGTTAGTCTTCAGTTATGACCCACAGGGATACTTTTGGCAGAAGCTACTTTGACGCAGTATTATTTATTTAAACATTAAGTATTTCTGCTTTTATTTTTGCAGCTAATCTTAAAAAAATATGTAAGGCCATTGTTGATGCTCCTACTGATGATCAGAGACTGAAGGCCTTTGCACCCATTCAAGAAATGCTCACCTACGTTCAGTTTGCTAATGATGAATGTGACTATGGAATGGGATATGAACTGGGTATGGACCTGTTCTGCTATGGGTCACATGTAAGTACTACAGCAGCCACGCTTCTCGCAATTACACATTACTTTATGCATAGATCAGGGGTTGTTATCATAGATCTTTTGTTCCAAACTCTTATCGCATACTCATTGCTAGGAATCATGGAAGTCTACGTGGATATTCTTAATGTGCGAAAACTGCTAAGAAGTCATATTAATGACACTATTCCGTGTTAAATTTGAAACTGCTTGTATGAAGCCACGATCCTACAGGCCAAAAAAATTTAAATGGCACTTTTGTGATTTGACGTGCACATGACAATGAGTCATTATACAAAAAAAAATTAAGGCAGAATGCTTAATCTAGATATGCTAAATAGATAGGAACCTCCCTATCCCCACCTACTTTTATGAGCTCAAGCACTCATCCTGAACTTGATCAAGAAACAGACTGATGCCTGTAGTAATCGGGGGGGGGAGGAAGGGAGGGGCAAAAAATTGACCCTGGGTCATTTGCCTGTGTACTCGTCCTGTATGATTGCATAAAGCCCTCCCACCAGCCTGCTATAGTCTACGTTTCCAAATGTCTATTCCTGGCCCCGTAGTAATCAGCTTGCTTAGGCTATTCCGTGTTGACTCACTGGCACTTATGTAAAGGTTCTGTGTAACACTCCTTGTTCTCTATTAACCATCGCCCCCTTTACTAAAAAGGATGCCAGCTGTAGTAAATCTAAGGCTTGGCAGCGGCAGTAACGGCTGCTTCGAATCGCAGGGACCTCACCTTTTGTTCCTGCTGCAGCCCCAGATAAAGTGAGCTCAGCCCTGGGGGAAAGCTGGCGGCCTCCTGCCGGGTCGCGCTCAGGGCTGCTGTTCTCTCGCGCAGTACTTCCACAAGACCGTGGCCCAGCTGCTGCCGCTCGCCTACAGCCTGCTGAAGAGGAACCTCTTTGCCGAGGTGATCGAGGCACACCTGGCGGACCGCAGGCAGGAGGGCCTGGACCGCCTGGCGCCCTGAGCCAGGGCAGCGCCGGGGCTGTGCTTGCATTGTGGGGCGTGGGCTGTTTTATTTGTTCTGTGCTATTTTTCCACGTGGAAACTTGTTCTGTGCAGTTAATAAAGCTTTCCTAAGGACTGGCCGTCTCTTGCTCACCTCAGCAACTGCCACCGGTGGCTCTGCACGTGTGCAGCGGTGGGGCTCTGTCGTGCCAGGCCACCCCTGGGGTGAGGCTGTGGGCAGCGCCCAGCCCATGCCTCGCTCTGTGCCCGGCCTCCTGGCACACTGCTTGCACCTGCCAGGTGCTGCTGTCATTCAGTTCCCCCCCCAAGCACCACGTTCAGGGAGTGCAGCTTTCCCTTCTGCCATGGGCACCAACCCCGCTCACTCCTGAATTAATAGATTAGAAAGCAGCTAACAATGCTACATTATAAGTACATTTTAAGTAATTCTACTGCATTTCCTATTTTATTACATTGATGCTGTTTTCCAGTATTTTCTCTGTTTTGCATTTGTTAAAATAGAACCAAAGTGACTTAGGACAAGATGCACATTAATAAGAATCATTGGTTCATTGCTCTTCCACGTTGCTGCACTGGGAGTTTCACTCTTGGGCTACTGCAGGGCTAGCAGCCAGTGCTTGCTGAGCAGTACTGCCTTCCCTCACTCACAGCAGCTCCTGCTGCAGCACTCTATACAGCAGTGTACACACACCCAAGGAATAGCACCCATGCTGCCACGCTAGAGGTGTCCTTACTTCAGAAAAGTAAAGTCTCCCATTTACTTCCATGGAAACTACAACCAATACAAAGAGCACGATAACACTACTATTTAACAGAGCAAATTCTCAGCTACAAAATACTTTTTCAACACGGTCACCACAGTTACCTCTGCATTTTCACCAGTGATGAAGAAGAACCTGCATGCCACGCTCGTAATGATTCCACCAGTGGAGGTGACCCACTGTTGCTGTCACCACTGCTGAAACGTACCACCCACTGCCTCACTGTGTTCACATCCACTGTTTGGTCCCCACAAATGTTCAGTAAGCATCAGTACTGTCAGTGGGTGCCATATTTTCTCTCATAGAGGAATACAGTGACATCACTTTGCTTGATATGCACTTCCATGTCAGAAATCAATTTGTCACATAGCCCCTCTCTTGCCATCTGTCACACAGCAACAAAATGGACCAGAACATTGGTGGGAAAGTTCACCCTCTACTGCCATACCACCAACATCTGCCTCTGGTGTCGCGGGCTGACAGCATAAATAGGAGGCACTACTTTCGGAGCAGCCCTTGAACCATATAATTCAGTTTAGTTTAACATAGTACAAAAGCACAACGCCAAGTTTTAAATCATAAAACTACTTTCAGTTCTCAGTCATGTTGTATCTTCTTTTGTAAATCTGACAGCTCCACCCCATTCACATAATACAGATGTTTCGTTTATTCAAACATTAACACAAGCATACACAAACTTCTAATGGGGAATGAATTCTGTTCTATAATAAAAATTAATAAATAAAAGAACATTTGTAGAAATTCAATTCTCCTCCCTCCTCTTTTCAGGTTCCAAACAGAAGATACTTCCATATCAATGCCGTATAAAGCATCACACAAGCCTTCAGTGTTCACGATATTATTTAAGTATGAACATCTCTGAATAAAATGGGGACTTCAGTATGTACTTCCATTTTATCTATTCTTCTCGCTGTGAGGTTAATAACTGTAACACTAACTGAAAAAAATACTGAAGTGCTATACATCATGAAAATACATTGGGAACAAACATGTAACAACCCTACCAATATTCTTTTTAAGCAGAAGGACTAAAAATGCACTGAAAAGAAACTACCTCTTTCTACCTTTTGGACAATATAAGCACCACCTATTTTTGAATCAGGAAGCCAACTACTCTACAGTTACGTGACTGAAGCAAATTTGAAAAAAAAAAATCTATTTCAGAAATGTGTGATTTTTACTAGTTTTATATTTAAAGCTTATGGCTTTTTATTTCAGGGAAATTAAATGCAAAAATCAACAAAATATTGTTTGCAAAAACACGACAGAGTCGAAAGCAACAAATGGTCATACAGAAGTTTTTAATGTTTGATTAAGTCATCACAGTAACTGGAATTTTTACTGTAATGATATGCAGCTCTACCACACTATTATAAATAAAAACATTAAGATCAATCAATATTAAATACAGCTCTAGGCAACATCACAGATTAACAAAGTATGCATTCTTCATCAACCAGTAACTGAATGGTTTTAAAAAAAAAGTAATAATAATGCTGACACTTTCACCCTCCCATCCACCACATTTTATTTTTTTTTTCCAAATCAGTAACTTGAGTAAGGCGCTGGAAGCTTTACATTAGAAAAGTTTTGTTGAACAGCACAGGCACACATACTTCAGTATCAGAATTTCTAATGCATGTTTACGAGAGACGTTTTACATGTCAATAGGGAAAGCTTAGAAGGTGAGAACAGTAACCAGAGATGCACCATTTATATGCAGCACTTGGGATCCATACTAAAACTGTAAAACGCAGCAGGGGTGTGAACTGTATTGTATTGCAGACAGTGCAGTCTGTAGGTAGGCTCAGGTGCAAATTAATACAGTACCTACACAGCAGTGTATTAGGATGAAGAAACCATCAGAAATGGCAGAGGCTTCAAACTGATTCAAAGCAATTTTTTTTTCAAGCTGTAGTGCATTTATATCCTTCCACTACAGAAAAAAAAATAAAAATTAGACCACAGACATCAGCCTCTCAGACAATTTCCAGAGCTGTCTTCCGCAGATGGGCCAAACCCTGCTCTTTATAAGGTTTCTGCAAGCTCACCCAATGTAACAGAGTAAGTCTGGAACTTCTAGCACTGACTCACTTGGAAGAGTACAGCTAGTTGCCGCAACACAGCAGCCACACCACAGCCCGATTCTGTTTCAGTTCCAAAGCTGCTCTCTGCACAGGAGCTGATCGCAACCAGCCCACCACCACGTCCAGCCTTCCACTGGTTCCAGTTGATGCGAGAGGTGAGACAGAGGTGACGGCAGTTTTATATTCTCAAAACAAACAATTCAGCAGAGCGCTTGAAGCACTGGCATTGTTTTGGAGCTTGCCAATACTACCAGAACATTGTTTGGAGCATGTTACCATTCTTCAAGATAAAGTCATGCCGAGCCCTTGGCCGAATAAAGATGTTTGAGGCAACTGTGATGACAGCCTTAGAGATGCCCAAGATTATAGCTGTTTAATCATTTAAACTTTTGCAGTCTTATGGGCGTAACTGTTAATAAGTAAATTTCATTTCACCACATATTATAAACAAGATTTTGCCAACCATATTTCTTAGCTTTTTTACTGTTGGCTTAAAGCACATTACCTTTGTCTCCGCATGTGTTTGTGGTGGTTTGAAAAACTGACGAAACGTACATCTGGTGGCTGAAAGAAGAAAGATGTTAGGAACGTGTCAGCTCACCTTCTGGCGCATGTGGTGCTGCTCAGCTCTGAAGTCCTGCCAAGCTTTCAAGTACTGGATTCGATTCTGCCCTGCTGGTCATCTTCTGTAGCTACGGATCATTTACACCTCTATGTACGCAGAAAAAAAAGTCTAAAGCAATCTAATAATCATAGTTGCTTCCTATTCGTTTTAAAACCCTGATTTTTTAAAATAATATTTTTTAAAATAATATTTTTCGTATTACTGTTCCAGTTACCTGCTCATAAAAGAAAAAGGAAGTCTTAAGGTAACGGCAGTGAAAGTTACATCTGAAAATCATCTCATACGCATTTTGGATTGTAAAGAAACAATTTTGTTTAAACCCTTCATCTAGTTGTAAACATTTGCTAATCCTCCATTACACGCAGAGGATTATGAATTATTATATAAAATCACATTAAAAAGGTAATTAGTTATGTGAGACATTAACTGATTTGTATTTAATAGATTTTTTTAATTCATAAAAATATAAATAATGGTAAAACTTCAAGAAAAATAATGTACATTAGTGCAAGTCATGAGTTACATTTCTTCCTACCATGTCAGCAGTGGAACGTCTTTTTGTGGAGAAGAAAAAATAAAAATGAGCAATCTCAAATTTTACAGGGGGGAAATATCTCCAGTGTTGTAGCATGCATTTTTCCAGATACACGTATACAGAATTGTTCCAGCTCTTAACTAGTAGAATAGCAGTACTTTTCCTTATACTGCACAACATTGGCATATACCCTAGTGTTTCAACAATACAAAAATTGCATAAGATCAGGTCACATTATTGATATTTTCTGCAGCAAAACCAGCATTTTTCTCGGAAACTCTAGTTTCATTTGTTTACTTTCTCTTATCACGGCAGATGGGCTGAAAGATGTTTCGCATGGCTCTCGCAAGGTATTACCTGCTCAATCTGCTTTTGTCGCAGTGGATCCGTACTGCCCCAAGCATTTCATGATGTTCAGCCTTACACATTTAATGGCACAAGAAAAACCTCCCTTCTTGTGATCCAACCTCAGTTAACTCACAGTACATCTCAATATGAGAAACTACTACTTCAAAAGGGCACACCAATTTAAAGAGGCTTTGTTACGGCTCAGGAGAGAGAGAAATAAAGCTCTTCTGGAATGTAGAAAGGTGATGTGTAATAATTATACATTTCATGAGTTAACACAACAGTTTTCAATGGTAAAAAGGGCAAGACCTTTCAGTCTCCGTAAGATGGCTCAATTCAGAAGGATCCCTCCAGAAATAGGGACTAGTAACACATCTCTTCGATGCTGAAGTACCAGGCCGGGGCTGGAGAATTGTGCCACCTCGCACGGCTCTCCCACTGCACTATCATGGCAGACCGGACATCTCAGGACGCATCCAGTGCAGGACAGCAGCTCCCATGCTCCCAACAGCCTTCCTCCTCTCCACATATTCCCCAAGACCAACTCCTGATTTCCAGCAGCACTGTTACACAAAAACCCAGCTCTCGTTTCTGATTTTTAGAAGTATCTCCCAGACTAAAGTGTTGTGCTATTCAACAAATGAACCTCCTCTTCAGTTTCCTCTCTCTCCTCAGCTATGGGTTTCAGTTGAACATTATTGAGGCGGGGTCTTGGTTTGCCGTCTGGGCCATATGACGGAGGATATCTTTTTTTGTTATAATGCCAAGGAGGCGCCTGAAAAGGATAAACAAAGACCGGTATTAATCCGAGCGGGGAAAGTAGTAAAACAGAACACATCTGTAGCCAAGTCCTTTTTGTTGACAGGGATAGAGCAAAAGTAAACAGCCTGATTTTCGTATTTGAACAAAAGCATTTTATTAATCAAAATATTTAGTAACCACCAGTTTGTTAAAAGACAGCAATGCTGAGACACCACACTGGATGGTCTCTGACAGCTGTAGTCCGTTTTAATGAAATATAGGTAATACAAGGAGAGCCCATGACAATTTTTATTTAACTTTTTGGTTCCACAAAAATGAAATTTTGATTAGCGTATGCCAACAAAAAAGTAAAATAAACAAATAAATAAAGAAGGACAAAGAAAAAAGAGGTATGAAAAAGAAGTGATACTGATCCCATTTCATAAGGGAAGTGTGTTCCAGCCAA
Source organism: Numida meleagris (assembly GCF_002078875.1). Lineage (NCBI taxonomy): Eukaryota > Metazoa > Chordata > Aves > Galliformes > Numididae > Numida > Numida meleagris. The sequence continues at coordinate 30,361,511 of NC_034412.1, read as the reverse complement.
ACCATCAGAAGTGACATACCACTTGATGGCCCAAAAATCCTAGCAGCAAATCAAACTCCCCTTCCCTTCTTTTTTAAAATCACAGGGTTACTTCCCATCCGACACACTGGCTCAGACTGAATATATTCATAGGAGCACACTCCATTGACCATGAAACTTCTGCAAAATAATCAATAGTTAACTAGGTTTTAGAGTTCACAGCTTTACAAAATTAATTTTGAATAATCAAGTTTGCATTTTCAACTTTAGATACTGTGCTCTTATGACAGCCACTAAATTAATTTTAAAAATTATCAGCAAAACTTTGTGAAACATCAAAAAGGGTGAGTCTGTCCAAAAGGATAATATCCCAGGAGAAGCAAAGAGCAGAATGAATGAGCTGCTGCCCTTGTTATTTTGGTTAGTACATTCTGTTTGTTTTTAACTCATTAAAGGACGCATGAAATACTTGTGAAATATTAGCATAAAATGAGAACATAATTAGCATGTTTTGCACATAAGCAGCTAAACTTGGTGGCTAGGTAGCAGAGACACAGCTATTGCAGAGCAACCAATGTCCAAATTAAGACAAAGTCTACCTTACAACTAAGGTTAGATCACAACATCGTAGTTAACACAGTATGTAGATTCTGAAGTCAACAGCAGATGTATTAGCGTGCTATTCAGTAGTTTAGGATGCCCCTGGATGTTATAAAAAAAAGTACACTAGTTGCTGTAGGTAACAGCAGCAGAATCACAGGACTTAATATAAAACTAAAGGACTTTACATGATTTTTAAAAACACCCTTATTTTCCAGTTGATAAACAGGGATTACAGAGAAGACCTAATGCTGCAATACATGAAGAACATGCTTGGCTTTGCTCCTCAAAAGATACGATACTTAGCAACTTAACAGCTATTTAAAGCTGTCAAAATCAGCATATAATAAAAATTAAATTTACACTGTGGAGGAAAAGGTATTCCTAGCTGTGTGCTTTCCCACTGAGGGAAATCAAAAGATCAACTAGACGGATCTATGTGATCCAAATAACAAAATATCAAATTCTATTGTTTACCTTCCTTTAATGTTGTGACTAACAGTACGTCCATAGTAACTGCTTAATTTCTATAAAAGGATTTTGCACATATTGTTTTCTGTTATAGTTTCTTTAATACAATTTTTTAATACAGGATTATTTCTTTGTTCAGCCGATGTCATAAAAGTACTGAACAGTTCACAAGTTTCATGCTTCCTGACTTCTAATGTGTCTAATTATGAGATCTGATATATCTAATCACCAAGGGTTCGACGTGCTGCTTTAGTTGCTCGAGATGCTCTAATATGTTCTTCTTTGTGATGATCCCCAAGACAATCCTGAAACAGATCATGTTATGCTAATAACTGCGTGTGAAATAAAAAAAAAAGTTCTAGTCACAATGAAAAAGGTTTAGAGTAGTGCAAAACTAAAAAAGAAAATGGGTTGCAAGAAAGCTAATGAGATAGTTAAATGAAAATGATTTGAAACTCAGCACCCTTTCCCAAACTTTTTTTTTCTTCTCCAAATGCTTGATCTTCAGAACAACCCCACAGCAGTATGGTTCTCTGTCACGTACACACAGGGGAAGCATACTTTATCCCTTCTCCCCAGACTCTAGTTTCTTGAGATTTTAGAGGCACTGAAACTAAAAATCTACTTTATTTCCTTTGTTTACTAGTTATTTCTCCTCACAAATACAAATTGCTATTCACATTATCACAAGCTACAGTAAGTGATCAACATACTATCTGTAAAGTTACAGAAATTGAGGTCTGAAGCTTCACTACAGAGCAGGGTTACCTGGTCTCTAAGAACAGACAAATTCAAACCAATTTCTCATTTATCGTAATACAAATAAAGAGCAACTCCTTAGAATGGATGTTCTGATAAGAGCTAAAAGGAATCAGGCTCAATCTTTATATATCTCTGTATCTATCATCAGTACCAATTTCTACTCAATTCCTAATTGTAACTATATATATTCCATGTGTGTGAAATTTGTCAAAATTTAGATAAATTCTCTGGGTGCCATATAGCCAATTGGACCTCAGGGATTAACTATCCAACCTCATTGTAATGGACAGCATACTCATGGAAGACCACAAGATTATAAACTGAAATGGGACAACAAACATGAGCATCAGAAAACAACAAATCAAAGTCATCCATATTTGCGGTTACCTTATAATAAAATAATTAAAAACTTACACTACAATTTGACATATCTTTACAAGATTAATCTATCTTTAGTCAATTTTGATGTCAATGTTAATGTTTGAGTACTCAACCACAACAGAAACTAAGAAAAAAACCCATCATAATAAATATTTATTATTGAAGTTTTACCAATTCAAATTTCCCTGCATGAAATAGGAATAATTGTATGTCTGCACTGAAGTGTCAGATCATGATGGCCTTTCCCTTGCAAAGAGAGCTTTTTAAAGAGCTATTTATGCTTCTAAAAACATCTACTTGCCATTCCACACAAAGATGAATTTAAGAAAAAACAAATTTAAAAAAAGTCAGAAAACACCACCAACAAAAAACAGGAGCACATTTAAGATGCATTTGTTTTAGAGGACATCTTAACAAACAAACTTGGAAATTAGTGCACTATTTAAATATTTGCCACTTACAGCAGCACTCCTTTTGCCCACAGCAAAAATAAATAAATACCATCTATATTTAAGGTTTCTTAGCTTTGTCCCATGGACGTTGATACTAAATAATGTGGATTAGCAGACAACTTCTCATGTGATTTAGAAAGATGCTAGAGAGAAAGCAAGATACTGTGGTAGAAGCTGCAATATCATTTGCCAAGTGCTTAACACAAGAGATACAGGAAAGGAGAAAGCTGAAGTAGAACCATACTCAAAAAAAGATTTTGTAAAAAAGAAACAGCTCAGATAAGAGGCAATTATAATGAATATTTTTCTGTTTCCACACATAGGGCTGATTTATTAAATGGTGACCACATGACAATCCTCATAGTCATATTTACAAACATTCTACATCTTGAAATTACTTTCTTGAAGTATTTTGAATTGTAGAAGTAAAGGTTGCAGACTGAAGTTTCAGAACTAGTAGCAGTTACTTAGTTTTCAGTATTCCAAAACTAATAGCTTGGTGGAAATTGCCATTACTAAACTCCAGAAGAGGAGATATTGAATGGATCTTTTTCTCACTTGCTTTTTGTGAACCCATATATTTGTAGCTACCCTACAGCTGATGTATTTCACTTTTTTTTTTTTTTTAAAAGAAAACCTTAAAAAAACAGAAACAACCTGCCTGCTTACTTGGAATACAGGGGAGGAGTAAGAATTTAAGAGGCGTGCACCTTCTTGACATTGACATAATGCACCAAATGTATGGGTTCAAATACCACGAAAGTTTTGATCTCAGAATTGAAAATTACTATACCTAACAAAAGGAACAGCATTGCTGCCACATTACTCACCCATTGTGTGTTACAAGGCACTGCCTCAAACCCAACTTCCGGAAAATATCCACCACTATTTCCATGGGTGTATGGTCTGTCACGGTGAAAGGGCTCATGTCAAGTATGCTTCTGAGTTTCAAAGGCCGAGGGCTTTCCGCTGGAAGTGATGGGGTATGCTGGGCAAAACAGACCCTGGAACTGCCAACAATCCCCTCCTGCTTCTTCCTAGCACTTTCTTTAAGCGGGGAAAATAATAAAAAGAAGAGCGAGAAAATTTACATTTTGGAGTGAGATGATTTAGTACAAAGTTCAGTCAACACTACCAGGCTCTGATGCTGATATCCTGACATGGTGTTTCTATAGTCACTGCTTTAGTCCTGAGACGTGTTTATGCAGAAATTACAAAAGCCATCTATCACACAGCTTTAACCATCCTTCAGCTACTGCCTTTCTCAATCCAACAACAAAAATAAAATTTATTTACTATGGAGAGGTGAAAATACTTAAAAGCTAACACAACAGCATGTAGCAGCTGAAGCAGTTGTCAAAAGGAAAGCTGATCCGATGGCTCTCCTATAACAATGACAAATACTGGTTTCAAACCATCAATGACCACAAACTCCTCATTTCCGATCTCCTTGAGATTACTGTCTTGCTCATACAAATGTATTTAGCTTTTTGTGAAATTGGTCTGTATCCTCCTCAAGTGTTCAATACTTTGGCTGCAGGAGCAACTCTCCTTGTACTCCGAGCTGTATCACTGAATGACTCCAAGACAAAGCAATATGCACCATGCACTCTCTGCAACTGAAGAAGTTTTACCTGTGGAAGTGTTTTATTAGAACAATATTCTGCTATTCCTCCAACTAGTCTTAAGTAAAAACAAACTTAAAATCATATGATTCCTGTAATACTTTTCAAGTTTAGGACATTTATAGACATCCTGCATAGTGCAGAAACACAGCATACACACTGTAAGACCACAGGCAAAAGTTTTACTTCAGTACTTGGTGTCGTGTTCCTAAGAACTTGTTTTTTCAGCTTTCTGAAAGAAGACATTGCTTTCTCAAGTGTCTTCCCTAAAGAGATACTCGTCAATATTACAACCTTACAAATTATGAATAAAAATGAGTATTTTAAGATACAATTTCCATCACTGATTTTATGTACAAGTACTTCTTAAATATAAATTATTTTTCCCTTTGCTGATGATAGTAACTTCAAAATCCACTTTTTTTTTTTGCCAGTGCACAAAGCACTGCCCCAATTATCAGACAAGTTCTAACAGTCATTCAGAGAGAGGGCCCAAACAGGGCGTGGGCCCACTGCCAAATTTCACAGCACACAGAAAAAAACTAAAGAAAGAAACGTAAAATACTGCACTCATCTCTCCACACTACAATCTTAGTTATTGAAAAAAAAAACAACCCAGCAAATAAAATACTCCCAAAGAGAAGCTTGATATTCATTTACATTTTAAAATGAGTTTGACAGTAACTCTGACTGAATCCTGCTCTTTAAAATGGGAATTACTCAATTTTGAAGATGGTTAAACTAACATCCCCTCTGAGGAAAAGAACTGTTAGCAAACACTACAAAAGAAACAAAAATACTAGACTAGATGCCAATTTGGCCTACTTCAGTTTGACAAGTCTTGTTTTTATGACAGGCACAAAGATATCAATATTTTATTTTAGGGTCTGCTATTGAAGATAATCAATATCCTTTAGTAAAGCAATAGACAGTCAGTGCAAGGTATCTGGACCTTAAACCTGAAATAAGTAGAAACACAGTAAGTTCTCTTTCAAGCTTTAAAATAATTTCAGTTAGAATATATAATCATAAAATATTGGGAGATAATTACCTATTGCGATAGTTAAATCTCTTCTTAAAGCAAAGCCCACTAGCCTCTGTGATTCTTTTGACATAATAACAGGAAAACCATTATAGCTGGTTTCGTTGATCAAGTTTTCTATGTCTTCAACTGTCATATTATCCTGTGTTAGAACAGCTAAAGGTGGGTCGCTTCTTCGAGGTCTCATAACATCAGCAGCCAGTGTCGTGTGAGTAAATTCCTCCTTCGCATCCAAGAAGGGATATCCATTCAGTCGAATGTGTGCCTCATAGATGCCTTCCCTACCAAAGGCATCTCCTACCCACTTACTGGTCATGACTGCAGCCATTAAGGGCACAATATATTCCAGCCCTCCTGTTAGCTCAAAAACAATAACTACCAGGGACACAGTCATTCTCGTCACACCACCTGCAAGAAAAAATGGCAGCCAGTAACACTCCAGTGTCAAATAATACTGAATCTGCATTTCCTGCCTTCCTGTTGAGAACTGCAAACATAACTTTGCCAGTTACGTCATGTGACAAACATCATTCTGTACTACAAAAACAAAAGCACACAAGAAAAATGAGCAAACTTGAGAAGCAGAAGAACTTTAGGGAAAATCCCTGAAGGCCAGAAAGTAAAGGGATTGGAAAAATAAGTGCTTCTCTTTCACGTAACTTAAGAACAAAACTGTATACTTTTCTAAGTCATTCCTAAATTATACATACTGAGAAATTAGGAAATCCAAACCCAGTAAGATAGTAATTTGGAAAAAGAATGACACTAATGCAGGAAAGGAACAGTTAGCAATTCAACAGCTAAACTGTCCAAAATATTATAACTATAATGTTGTTGAATTATAAAACCTAAAGAGAATTGTAAGCTGGTGAAAACTTTCTTGAACAATGAGAGAAAACAGGGGTTACATTTCTCCTTTATCAGTATGCAAAACGTTTGTAGTACAAACCTTTCTGCTACCATATCTTCTTCTAAAGAAATTGCATGATTCTTCTTTCAACACATTCAAAAGTGATTTTGGTTGAACAATTAAAAAAAAAAATCCCCCCCAAAACAATAGAACAACCTCTCCAAGAACTAGACCTAGAACTACACTACCGTATATGATAGTGCTTAAGCTAGGACAAGACAAGACCTTCAAGAAATCCCTCCTAGTTTAGGTGCCCAGTGTAATCCTCTTCCAGTGAAGCAGATTTTCATCAGTTTGTAAATCAGGCCTCATAAGAGACCTGTAACTGGACTCCCCAGATCATTATGCACTTCTGAAGGTTCTGTGTGGATTAATGAAATTCAAGAACATTTGTTGCTATTCACGTAGAAGTGGCAGCAAATCATGCCACCTCCTTGTAGCAATTTCAACATTTTCAACTCCATTTCATACATTTCAACGTATATGATACCTATAATATGTAATGACACCTATTGATGCCAAAGAGAAAAAGCAAACTCTCCTATTTAACTTACTCTCTTTCTCATCATATAGTCAATTTCATATTATTCCTCAGATCATAAGGATCTAATGGTTTACATGAAGATACGTGAGTGTATTCATCTGAAGAAAGAGAAGACCACATTACAGGTGTTCCAATACAGCACACTTATACATACTCCCACTTCTCATTGTTACTTTGGTAACATTAAAAAAAAAAAATCAGATATTTGCTTTGTTACAGTTTAGTTACCTAAGCACGCAGCGGCACCAACCATGGCATAAAGACCAGGCGTAATACAGTCAGCTCCAACTTCACACCACTCCTTGAAAATGAACCAGTCATGATGGTAGTAAGCCAGCTGCTCCACTGCAATTCCTACAATCCTTCCTGCTATTGCTCCAATTGCCATACTAGGTATGAACAACCCAGATGGAACCTACAACAGAAGCAGAAAAACTGCTACAATGCTGATGGGAACATATTTGTTGCTTATTTTAAAAAGAAATGCAAATACTCAAACTGTCACGTTAAAAACATTGCAAGGTTAGTTTAACTTAATGCAAATTCCTATTACAAAAAAGCAGATTATAACTTTACTGTTAAAAAAACAAACACACGTCTATTGTAATTTTAGTTATTTGATCTGCTTTTCTGTTATTAACTTAACCTGAATAGGCTACAATAAGATTTAACTACACCATTCTGGTATGACAAGCCTTGTTTATCCCTGTAACTGCAGAAGGAGTGAGGATTCAACAGAGACATTGCTGTTGTGCCTCTTTTCCACCTTTTCAAAAAAAAAAAAAAAGAAAGAAAAAACCAGAAAGAAAATAAAACAACCCACCAAAACCATACTGTATCTAAACATCTCATTAAACTGGAAATGCCTGTTGCTTCTCCTCATAGGAGTTGTTATTATCAGAAATATATTCCACTGTGACTGAGGTACAAATCTCAACTACAAGTTACAATTTTTACTTTTTGTCTAAATATGCCTTGTCAAAAAAACTTCATTAAAGAAATCATACTATTGGTGTCACAGGAAATGCCATTTAATTTTTTTTCCCCACTATATAGCTGTGAAATGCATGCATTATGCAGTTTATAACTAGGTTTTGCCATGGAATCCAGTAGTTGATGCAGAACTGTATTTCAGATTCTATTTACATTATTATTATCATATTGACAATATTTATGGTTGCAAAGAATTTCTATCAGGTAAACCAAGGACAAATCAACATTCCACTATTTATTTCAAAGCCATCTGCATTAGTTTTATTGATAAGGTTTAATAATCCTTCATTCCCATCCTGAATTACCTAATATTTCAATGTTGACAGCAGTAGCTGTTCAATGTCATATTCTGCGAAAAGTAGAACATCCAAATTGTGCACTGACATCACTATTTCCCACAATTAACTGTGTGTCCAAAATCCTTTTTAATTGTTAAGAACATTTTTTTTTTTGCTGAGTGAAAAATCATTCTTGGGGAACACTACAGTAACACCCTGAAAAATGTACATTACAGACGTAGAAGTAGTTGAACATACCTTTGAAGCTATTGAGTTTCTAGTCTGCTACACTGAGTATGCCACAGTAATTCAGTCTCCAAATGGAAACTACATTCAAATTGTTTCTGGTCCTTTGTTAACTTAAATTGTTTATGCATCTAGCTCCTTCTCTTCATCACATGTGAGTAATAGTTACAGGTCTAACTACGATTACAATTTTACAGGTGCATTTTTTAGCATAAGCCTATGACTCACATGTCACAAAGCAGAGAGGAACTTCATCACAGAAAGAGCAATGAAAAAAATCAGGTTTTTCCTTGTCTCAACTTTCTTTTCCAATGCACAACAGCCTAACTCAAGTTATACTTTAGAGAAAATGATTTATGCTGTGGCATACGCATCATCTTTAAGACAAACAAGGAATCAAGATATACACACAGACTTCTTTAGCATTGCAGCTGCATACCAGTCAGGTTTGAGGCAAAGCTGTAATCTCATCCCAAAATGTTCATCCTTGGCCTTTATAAACAGTAACAAGTTTACTGAAAATAAAATCCTGCGTACATATAACCTATTCATTTTTATAGCACAGTTCTATTAGGGCCTGAATAAAAAAATGCTGCCTTATCAACCTCCTGGCAATCCCTCTTCATGGCAGTAACAGCAGTTGGAATCACCATATCCCACAGGCAGCTGAGTTGCTTTGCCAATAATATTTCCAACAAATTGCAAATGCTGAAGTTATGAGAGAAGGAACCAAAAACAGATCAAGAAACCCTACCTTTGTGTAACTTTGTGAATTCTAATACACAGTGTATGATCCTGGGCTGACAATGACAAAGCCAGATGCACATGAGTTAATGAATGGTAAGAGATAGTAGAGGTGTAACAATGCTTAAATGGTAAGAGGTATTCTAATGCTTAGAAGGGCAGAGTCCTAGATAGAAGTGAAATACTATAATACAACAGAATTCGAGAATAATAACTGAAATGTTAGCCTTCCATAAGACAGCATTTAAAATATACCCAACAGATTTATCTTACTCATCAACCAGTAATCAACAGTAAAGTTTTTTCTTAAGAGATCTAAAACTATATATGAAGAAAGAAAGCTATAAACACAGCTGCTAGCTTTGAGAGATGGAAAAAGAGAAAGGCATTAACAAAGAAAAACAACCACAGCAGATGATGTAGCCACTGCATTCACACTTACCTTAATACCAAAGGTGAAGACTGTCATGATTATTTTAAATATGAGTGCTAAACACAACTGCCATATAGCTGAATAGACTCCAGTGCCTGCTGGACGGTCAGGAATATCATCTACTATCTTGCTTGCATTCATATCATTTCTGTAGTCACAGAGGGAGGAGGACTCTAATGGCCCACAGTCTGTGAAGAGCTCTTTAATAAGCTCACTAGTGTTTAGCCTTGTATATGGATTAGGAAATGCAATGACAGCTGTTATTGCCGCAACAATGATGACCTCCAGGACAGGGTACTTTCCAAATTTCGTAGATTTGCGTCGACGACACCATGCAATGTTTGCTCGGATGAAAAATGCTCCCCAGAGCCCACCAAATACTCCCAAAAGAATAAAAGGAAGTAGTTCAAAAAGGTACCAAGGAGTGTGATATTCCACATAAAAAAGAACTAGGCGGCTATTACCAAAAGGATTGATGGACCTTAAAACAAATGCAGCTACTAAAGCAGCAAAAAATGATCTCCATAAAGTTTTCAGTGGGAAATAGTAACTGACCTGCAAAAAGAAATACATGAGAATTATTAGTAAGTCAATGAAAAAAAATAGCGGAAAGACTTAAAAAATAAAACTAATAAGAAGCATTTCTTGGTGAAAAGAGTTTGATGGCCCTTGTGGTCAGTTTTAATTATACTTGACTTACTAAGAACTAGCATATTCAATTGTGTTTAGCATCTGAAACATCAAATAATGGTTAAAAACTTGTTTCAGAGAACTGTCAAATAGGTTTCTAAAGTCTCTTACAAAATGAGAAAAGCTGCCCAACAATTTTTCTTTTTAGATTGCATTACTAGAGTGAAAAACTGGTGCATCTCTCTTCGTAAACCACAATTATTATTAACTGACTCAGATAAGCTCCAGCAAAGTTGACATTCACCTAAAGTGAAAAAAAATATATCTTTTAAAGTTTGGCAGTAACAACTCAATTTCAAAATGCAAAAAATAAATTCTCTGTCAGGTAGGACTCTACAGCTTAGAGTCTGAGATTTTTGATACTAAAAGAGATTTTAAAGTATCTTCCCTTTAGTGCCGTCTCTTGACATACCTCCTCCAGACTGAAAAGGACTCCACCAATTGGGGCACCAAAGGCTACAGACACTCCTGCTGCTGAGGCAGCTGACAATACCTGGAAAAGAGCCATGGTGAAGGGTTTTTTGCACTCTGTGGTGTGTTTTAGAATGAAGAACAGAATCTCAGTACAGTTATCAACTCTTTCCCAGGAGAACGTCGTTCATGAGGTCAAAAACACGCTGCTGTCCTCACAATTGGAGATTATTGCCAGAATACAGAGTCAAGTAGAAAGAATGTAAGGAAAATTCAAATAGTTTCATATGAGGTGAAAGAAAGGCAGAAATGCTCCAACGTGGAAACTATTTATCTTGGAGAATGCTAGGGATAATATGCTGTTTTTAAGACAACAAAGAACTATAAATAATCCAAATCTAAACACAAGCTAAGAGAACAAATATAATCTTGTAACAAATCGGTGTTTTGGCATTTTTTTTTACTAAGCACATGTATAATCAATACATTCTAAAAATAATTTCACAAGAACTTACCTCTCGTTTTTTAGCTTCATTTGTGCTGTACTTCGGAAAGAGGTAGGAAAAAATATTCCCACAGCAGCAGGCAACATGTACCAAGGGACCTTCTTTTCCTAAACTCAAACCTGATGCTACAGCCAAGACTAAAGTGATGGTTTTTATCATCAAAGTCCACTTCCCCAGGTAACCTCTGATGATGAAGCCACTCAAAATAGTTTTGATCTGGAAGAAAACAAAATCGGTACTATATTCTACTTTCTTTGGTAAATAATTACTTATTAGTAATTTTAGACGAGTAGCTCCAAAAACAGCCTTTTCTAACGGATAACTGTCACATGTTAAAATATGTATTGTCAGATCACCACACTGGTTTCCAGAGGCTTTCCATTTGTGAATAACTGTAAAACACAGGGCGATAGCATACAGCAACATCATCACTTACATTTAGTAAAAAATATCTGCAGCAGCTTCTAAAACTGCACTCATTCATTTATTATGTAAATTGTCAAGTAAAAGCCAGAAAACTCCTGAAGGAAAAACACATCTGCTAACACTATACCTCAAGGTCTTCCATCGTTGACTTACCACTCTTGTACCAATTTAACCCCCTTCAATTTTTTCCCCACGTTTCCTGTTTTTTTTCTTGCTAAACAAAAAATTAACATTGGCTTAAAGATGGAAAAATCAGCCTTCTTCACTAAAAAGTATACCTCACTTTCCAAGGACATTACTTTGCCTAGAAGCATTATGTCATTAGCCTGCAAAATACGCCCATATATGACCTGGATAGGCTTGAGAGGTGGGCCCATGACAACCTCATGAAGTTCAACAAGGCTAAGTGCAAAGTCCTGCACCTGGGTCAGGGCAAACTCAAGCACAAATACAGGCCGGGTGAAGAATGGCTTGAGAGCAGCCCTGAGGAGAAGGATTCAGGAGTGCTGATTGATGTGAGATTCAGCATGAGTCAGCAATGTGCGCTTGCAGCCCAGAAGGCCAACTGTATCCTGGGTTGCATCAAGAGAAGTATGACCAGCAGGTCGAGGGAGGTGACTCTGCCCCTCTACTCTGCCCTCGTGAGATCCCACCTGGAGTGCTGCGTCCAGTTCTGGGGCCCCCAACACAAGAAGGACATGGAGCTGCTGGAGCGGGTCCAGAGGAGGACTGGAGCACCTCCCCTATGAGGACAGGCTGAGAGACCAGGGGCTCTTCTGCCTGGAGAAGAGAAGGCTCCGAGGAGACCTTACAGCAGCCTTCCAGTACCTGAAGGGGGCCTACAGGAAAGCTGGGGAGGAACTTACAAGGACAGGTAGCAACAGGACAAAGGGAAATGGTTTTAAACTTGAAGAGGGTAGATTTACACTAGATATTAGGAAGAAATTCTTTACTGTGAAGGTGGTGAGACACTGAACACTGACACTGGTCTAGTAGGAGGTATCCCTGCCTATAGCAGGTGGGTTGGAACTAGATGATCTTAAAGGTCTCTTCCAACCCAAACCATTCTATGATTCTATATAGAAAATAATGTAGTTATCAAAATAAAGAACAGTGCGTGTATAAATGGGATCCACACAAAACATTGGCCAGCTGTTTCTTGAAATTGAAGGTTAGCTAAATTTGGAGCCCAATTTAGGATGCAATCTTACCTAGAATAATAGCACAGAACTACTCCAGGCTTATATAAAGGCAAGATTTGTCCTTCAATTTCCACACTACAAATACATGAAGAAATATTTACAGACTGATGGGAAAAGCGTGACCGTCCAGAATTTTCTTCTGCCCCCCCCCACCTCCTACCAAATTCTGTGTATAGTTGCAGAGAGCAAATGTAGAAAGAATGAGTTTCTAGAGTTACTAAACCATTTTCCTTGTTAGCTGATGGTCTGATTGTGCGTGCTATTTTAGAAGACTAAAGTGAGTACAACAGAAGATCAGCTGCTGTCTCTTAGGACCCGTAGTCCATTAATGAACCATCATTCTCTTATTACTGCAGGGCAAGGATTAGAGAGGTGGATGAAAACCCATGAACACAATACCTGAAGTTTCAGAGCTCCTTTTTCAGCAACAGTTAGCTAGATTACTTCATTTAAATTTTAATATTGAATGTATTTCACAGAGGCTGCCCTCTTGCCTCCCCTTCTGGAAGGCAGCAGGAATTTCCACATTTATAAGAAACATCTATAATGTAATTATTATTTAGAGCTCACCTCAGGTATCCCCGAGCCACAGGCATATGGAGCAAACACCTTCACCAGACAAACTGCTAAGAAGGCAAAGCTCAAAGCCCAGAAAATGTACATTATGTAGTTCATTATGTATGAACCTGGACCCTAAAGACAAAAAGAAAAACCCAAAAATGTAAGAATACAAATCTGCCGTAGGAGCAAAGTCACTGCTTAAAACAACAGAGAAGTACTCTTCTTGTAAGAACACTTGTATGTACACATTTCAAGGGACAGTAATTATTACCAAGTCTACTACCAGAATGTTAAGTTTTGTCTGCAATGCACAGCAAAGACTACATTATATGAGTTAAATAGTGTTTTAACACTTCATATTATGAACAGAAATGAACATTTTAATAGCTATTAGGTGTTAAGATCTACTGAATACCAAGAAAGCCTTCTATATTACGAATTGGTTTATTTGTAGAGAAAAAATAAAAGCAATATTCATTGTTATTTAAGGACAAGAAGCTGAATTTCTTTTAGTTTTTTGCTTTGTACGATCATGAATAAAAATTCTCATGTTATTAACGGCTCTATACTCTCCTTATAACTTCCTTACACCTGCAACACTCCAAGTCCTCTTGCAGTGTATAAAATACACATTTATTAGAGTATAACTAATTAATCAATTAAAATGCTGAAAACTGAGCAGATAGTAGAACCTAATCCTCAATTTATTACCCTACCTATTCTTTTCTGCATTCAGTAGAGCTGTTGAGCAATGCTTCCACAGAATAAGTATATACTTACTTCTGCTTGCCCAATTATTAGTTCTGCCCAAGTTTTCCACTGTGGACATTTATCTCTCTCTTCAAACGTGGTCTCATTTGAACCCCAGCAACACTGTTCATGGTTAAACCACAAAGCACTAAGGCAAATGCCTTCCTTTAAGTCAGTCATCCAGTCAGCAGCAATGTCAATTAATCCTGCCAGTGCCCCTGTTGTAGAAACAGTTGACATTAATTTATGTAAACTGAAATTACAAAAAACCTAAAGAAAGAAACATTTATAACGTCATTGATTTCCAGGACCATAGTATATTAGCAATACAGTAAGATTAGTATTTCCTAAAGAATCTAGTACCTTGCATATTTTCCAGGTTAATCACAGAATCACACAGAGTCACAGAATGGCTGAAGTGGGCAGGACCCTGTGGGTCTATCTGCTCCAATCCCACCTCCATCAGGGCCACCCAAAGCAGGCTGGTCAGGCCCACAACCAGGCAACTTTTGGACATCAACAAGGAGAAGATTCCACAGCCTCTATGGGACAACCTATTATCACTACTCCATGACCTGTACAGTAGAAAAGTGCTTCCTCATGTTCTGACAGATTCTCTTCTGTTTCAGTTTATGCCCATCACAACTGAAAAGGGTCAGGGTCCATCTTTTTTGCACCCTCCCTTCAAATATTTACAGACATTGATGAGATCCCCCATGAATCCTTCCTCTTCTCCAAGCTGAACAGGCCCAGCTCTCTCAGTCTCTCCTCACAGGAGAGGTGTTCCAGTTCCTTCACCATCCCTGTGGCCATCTGCTGGACTCCTTCCAGTATGCCTAGGTGTAATACTTAGGGGCTCCAGAAAAAAAGCATCTTTTCCGCTCCCTTTTCCTTTTCTCTCTTCTTTTACCCAAGCTATACTTCTCCAACAGTCCAATAAAACAAATGAGTTAAGAGTCAAAAGACGACTCTCCTCGTTTTCTGACAAAAACCATAATGCACCTTCTGACAAAAAACCTTATCAGGCTTCAAAGAACTCCTTAGCTATTAGAGAGTAGTTTGTACAGAACAAGATATTTTGAACAAATAATTCTTACCACGCCAACAACAGTGTTAGAACATCATAAGTAAAAGACCACATAAATGTCTCATGGTGAACATGTAAAATTCCTACTGCAGGTAACAAGCAGTATAGATACAATGTAGCTCTCCAACTCAAACCTTAAGAGGGATTCTCTGTGGCAACTATGTGCTGAAAACCTATTAAAGAGTCCCGAAAACAGGTATTAGGCAGGAAATTGCTTCTAGGGCACAAGGGTTCTTTAGGAAGTATTTAAATAACCTTACTTAAAAAAAAAAATAAACAAAAACCCCGCTTTTACGTGGCAACAATATACTGAAAAACCACATCTAAAAGTCATCTCTTTTTATGAACCTGTACAACTGTTAATTAGTTATAGTTTCCTATTTTAAGATATTAATCACTGCCAGAAATAGCTGTCAAGTGTCAGCCCCCGAGCTTACTTGTGTAAAATAGTAGTACAGAATTAACTCCGATTTATTAATTTACATTTTTCCGAGTTACTAATTTGTATTTACTAGTTTCCATAGGCCCTCAGTTTGAGATTCTGGGCCAACCAAGTTCTAAGACAGTATTTCAGTAGAGTAGAATTTAAACTAAATTAACTGAAATACATAAATGTAAGACTTCTCCATGACTGAAATCAAGGCTGTACTATTTAAGATTCTTTGGACGCTTACAGTAGAAAACAACGGAGACTGAAAAAACGGAGGAATGTTCATGGACAGAATTTGCCAGCTTTGGTGCACAGAAGCACAGTAAAGCGATTTTAATATGCACTGCAGCTATGGAGTGGGAGAACGAGAAAAAAAAGAAAAGACCTAAGCCACACAGAACCGCTGTACTTTCTCACCCAAATTAACATAAGCAATTTCCACTAATTATACACTCCCAGTTTGTATATTTAGAGATATATAAACATGCTACGCACTTTGCATTTACATCAATCTATATGTGATTTGTGAAAGTGAAGTCAGAAGTAATTATACATTTACCCATGCCTTCTTAATAGGCGTATCCATATTCTGCAACTATAATAAAATCTTCCTAGGATTTAATCTAACAATGCTATTTAAAACACTTGCTTGGAAATACTGGGCAAAAAGTTAGCAGCCTCTTACTCCTGCGCATTTTGGTCACTCCAAACCATGATGATGAAAAGCAGCACAGCCACACAGTGAGGCCGCAGACTATCACACAATTTTAGTTGTAAAACTCATCCCTAAAATAAATTCAGTGGGAAGAGCTTTTGTTTCCCATTTGATTAGTAAATCCTTCCTGTAAAATGTTTATGCCTATAAATCAAGATAGTCCCTGTTTTCCTTTCCTCATGAGATGACAGCACTAGCCTCAACCAGGTCTTAACAAGATTGGTAGATAACACACAAATTAACAGTAAAATAAATAAATACTTTTTTTTTTTTAAAGTTACCTGATGCCAAGCCAGTTAGTGTGACTACGAGCCATCCTGACCATGCATCATACAAACTTTTTGTCATCTCCCATGCTGATTCTTTCTTCTTGCTGTTAATCTGCAGAGAAATCATTATGCATAATCATACGTGTTTTTCCAATACTGTGAGAAAACAGAAACTAAAAATGTTATGCACCTAGCTGAAATTTGTCCTTAGCTTGTTTTTATCATTATCCAACTCTCTTAGGATTTTTTCATACTGTTAAGGAAGAAACTATGTGCAACAAAAAAAGGGAGTGAGAAAGAAAAAAAATAATAAAATTAGTAAGAAAGCAGAATACTAGGCAAGGAAATCCAGACAAGAATTACCATCCCTAAAAGAAATACAGTTATTTTCAGATGTCCTCTCTCACATTAGCTTTCTACAGTAGTATGTCTTTCAAAATACGTCTTTCCCTTCCTTACATCTGATTACATGGCTAGATATTCTCCTGTCATTCAGGGCATATTTACAAATTTTACAGTTGTTCTGTAACTATAAATCCTGAACTGTCTTGTCCAACTTCTCTGGTCTCAGATGTTAAAATAAGTAACAGCTGTAAGACTTCACTTTACGTAATCTTTCCCAGATGTGATCTGTCTCTCCAGGACTTGGTGAGTCCTGTCATTCTACCAACTTGCATATCCACTAGATACTAACGCACACATTTGCAGCATAAACACATTTAGAAATCAAATTATGAAATAAAGCATCACACGGAAAACACCTTACTTTTCATAAAAAACATTCTATCACAGAACGTATTTTCGCAGATCCATTGCCCAAGGATCTTTCACCCAAAAAACACTACAGACAGTGGAACTGTAGATGCTTTGCTTTTTGGACTGGTGTAAGATTTCTTTTTAAATCATGTCACAGTAAAAACATTGCATTCATCCTACATTTGCTTCCAGAAAGCCAAAAATTGGTGTCCTCAAAGAAAGCAGAATAACTATAGAGTATTGAATGTGACAAAGTCTCTTTCCTGACTCCTCCCCATAGTTATGACTCACTTTTAACTATTCATTTTGATCAGCTAAAATTATTCCAGGGGAAATTTCATCTCCAAATTTGTTTTGTTTTTGGGGCAATTTATTGTAAGCATTCCAAAAGTTTTGCAGTCAGGCTCCAAATAGTGAATTTCCTCCCAAAAGATTATTAAACATGCCTGTTAAATGATTGATGCTATTTTGTCCAACAGCAATACAATCAGAGCCCAGTTCATAAAAGAACCTGTAGCAGAGAGCACTGATGAACGTGAACGGCCTCAACTTTGAAGACCTGAAAACGAAATCAAGTTTTGGGATGGGAGAGTGGAAAGGACTTTCCCTATACATATTGGGTCCACCTTTTTTTGTTAAACATATACATGCTAATAAGTGTTCTTAGATATGAGAATTTTCACTTTTCACAGTCAAAACAACCACAGCAGTACACAGCAGTAGCACAGACACACTTGTACAGTACAAGTACCACCACAAGCACTATCAGACTACAAAATCATCTACAGTGGAAAATAGCCTTAACCACTGCAAGCAAAACAGTACTGTAAAACTGTAGTGGGAAGGGGACATGGTGAGGAGGGAGGGAGAGCATGACTACTCCCACTCAGTTAAATTACTGCTTCCTTTTCAAGTTATAATGCTGTTGCAAGACTGCAGGTGTCAATGAATCAGTGCTTTATTTATAGCATGAGAGTTGTCCTAGTTGATATAAATATTTACAAATTTTAAGTCTGCATGTATTTATATCCATTACTAACCCAGACCTCAACTCCATCACCCAAATAAACATGTCCTCCAAGTATTGTTATTTATCTCATGTACCCGTCTATG
This sequence comes from Numida meleagris, assembly GCF_002078875.1. Classification (NCBI taxonomy): domain Eukaryota; kingdom Metazoa; phylum Chordata; class Aves; order Galliformes; family Numididae; genus Numida; species Numida meleagris. Next base: position 30,343,135 of record NC_034412.1, on the reverse strand, counting down.
CCTTTCTCTGTCTTTGCACTTCTCTCGAACCCAGTCAATGGTATGGAAGTCATCGTACGTTCCTACTCCAGGAATTGGTTCATCCAGAAGATCCAGTAAATGTGTTGAACTGTTGATGCTTCCTCCATTTGTCATTGTATAATGAGTTCCTGTGGCAGAAGAAAGACAAAAATTCTGTAATAAACTAGAGTACTCTAATGTTCCTGAGACGGCATATAAAATTTCTGTGCAAGCAATTAAGACACTTCCAATAATATGTGCACGTTATTTCATTTAGCTGTTTTTTTTTCCTGTCATTCAACTGTAAGTTAAATTTTGACATTATTTAAATAACATAAAATATCAAGTTGCTAGAAATTAATGTATCAGTCAAATTATTCCACTTTGTGTGCAGACTCCTGAGAAATTTCAGTAGAACCAGGTGAAAAAATGACTGGCTCCGACACATATAACTTGAAATTTATTTCTCTTTATGAACTACTAGAGGAAAAATTGACTAAGAAAACAAAATCAGATAACACATGAAGTTCATAGCACCTCAAGTTGCTAGTTATTTCTAAATATTCATACCGTTGTTCACCACTCTCCTACATGTCTGAATTAAACCTCAAGTATTAACAACAGATTATATGAATCCAGCTAGAAAGTAAGAGAAAGTCAGACAATTAGGTTTGTGGGGTTTTTTTTCCTTATTTCAGGCAACTTATAGAACAGACCTAAGTCATGAAAAATTGGAAATTCTGTAAACAGAAAATGTCCTCTACCAATTCATCATAACCAGCTAATTCCTTTGCAGCCAGCTCACACAGCAAAAACCCCCAGTATTATTTCTTTCAGTGATCAGACTAAAAAGAGCATGAGGACTGCAGAGAATTTTTCCCTCCTCCAAAGAGGGAAAAAATGTTGTCTTTTTAAGCTTACGTATGTCAGCAATTCTGCAATATCTTGGTATATTTTGAGTTCCTGTGGTACGTTTACAGACTCCGAGTATAATTTTCTTCTGGATACCTGTCGGAACATAGCATGGCCACCATTCCCCCACCCCGAGTGCTTCTGCAGCAGTGAGTGCTATAAAGAGAACATTTCTACTGAGGTTAAAAGAGACAACAGTGATTTAAAGAGTGGTTGCTCTCACTTGTTTGACCACAGACAAAATAATTTGGCCAACGCAAATGGTATACCACAATAATGTCTATTCTTAAAGATGTAACCGCAAGTTGGTCATTGCTACTGTCAGCTCAGATGGGCTCAGCTTCTTGGTAGCATTAGAATTTTTCAACGTATCAAAAACATCTTCCAAGATCCAACCCAGAAATTGTTTCTAAAGGCTATGAATGCCAAGTTCGCCAGCACCAGCCCTAACCAACAGCTGCCAATGAAGATTCATTTAGAGATAAAGCACACTTTTTTCCCTTTAAACTTGTCAAGTCTGAGCTCTAACAATGACAGTGCACCACGTAGCATTACACTCACGCCTAAAGGTGTGCCTCCACCATCTATTGCTCAAGAGCTCTTGCTTACGCCTGCTATATAACACAGTGTTTATCTGGATGTTTCCTTAGTGGTGAAAGACAAGAAAATTATAATAAAAACCCTTTTAAGATCAAATGCAATCTAAAATTTTCAAGATACAAAAAACTGTTTGGTTTTGTATTGACAACCCTACTTCATTGTTTATATATAGACAAACTTAAAGTTCTATTAAAAAGTTTATTTATTTACTTATTTAATTTATATTTCAAGTGAAAGAATACAAATGCATAAGACTCCTCCTCAACAAAGCCAACATCTCTCATGCTAGCCTGGCTGACATTTCTCTCAATTTTTTTTTCTCCAGTCTAAGCCATATTAAATTCTTCCTTATCTCTCCACCAAAACCTCAAATTCTCTTCCCAAAGCTGCAGCTGGTGTCTCTTATAGCAGATATGAAGAAGCATTACCTGTGCTTCAGTTAATAAAAGGTTAACAACAAGAAAAATATCAGATTTGCAAATGGAGGTGAACATGAAAAACTTGCTCTAGGATAAGGGATTCAATTCTGTTGCTATTTTCAATTTTGGTAACTACGGAAGAAGTCTAACATACACACCTGACTCCTCAAAAGGGTAAGAGGATCTACTGGATGAGACAGTAACCAAAGTCACACTGCAATGATTAGTTTAGTCCTCCAATTTTGAAAAAAAAAAAAATAAAAAATAAAAAAACCAGAAGGCATAATGAAAGTGTTAATTTTACATGAAATTAACCTTTCACAAAGCAAGGGGACATACATCACAATTCAGCGGCAGCTTAATTATTAATCTGTAACAACATTTCATTGAAGTTAGCAGTTTCCAGAACCCAGGTGAGCACAGTAGAACAAAAGCTTGCCTTTGTCCCAGAGTACGGTTTTATGTCCTTCCATACATGAAACACTATCAGGCTATAGGGAGCACAGCCTTGTGCCACATCAGACAAAGGGCAGCTGAGAGCTGGAAAAACATCACAAACAGCAGTGGCTGATTTGATATATATCACAAGGTGCTGAACCAGATTCTTTCCAGGGAAACCATCAGGGATAGCACTACACGCTGCACAGACTGCACTTGAGCAGGATAACAATGAATGGTTGTTGCCTGGACAAAATAAAAATCCCACTGAAATTGTGCCAATTTCACACTTTGCCAGCACTTGCTAAGTCACAGGATGGGATACATGTGGCACATGAAACATTGGAATACAAATGATTACTGAATGATGGTGAGGAGATGCAGAACAAGATGTGAAGCTGAAGAGGTGATTTCCTTGAATACAGAGCTTGAATGCAGCCCATTAGCTATCATATTGTGCCAAGTGAGAAACAGACTGCAGTGACACTCGGCACTAGAGTGTGGTAGAAAGGCCACACTGTAGAAGAGCATCAAGAGGACTGCTGTGTAAGTAAGAGCTGATGATCAGTACGTAAGATACAGTCTGACAGTGGTAGGATGGGATGTTCTCTAGATAATATCATGATATTTTGCCTAGAACTATTCCAAAGCAGAACTTAGAGAAACATATCTTTACAATACTCAACACCTTTCAACATCTGCATTCCTTTCTTTCCTTCCTTCTCTACCACTCCACTCTGTAAGTCGAGTTCCTTCCAGCTATGACTGTAATCATTTTCATAAGCATAAACACATGGAAAGCTTCATCATGTCATGCCACCTCCATTGCTTTATTTCCAATTTAAAGATTGTGTTAAAATCCTTGCCACTCATATGTATTTTTCAACACAACAGTCTAGCCTCCAAGCAGGAAATTATTAATTACCACAGAAGGTAATTAAAAACCACTCACTTCTCAAAACGTGTTTTGTTTGTAAATGAGAATGAAAAAATACCAACCAAAATAGCTCGAGTGGATGCTTGATGGAGAAAGCAGTCCTTGCAGGAACTGACATACACCACACTGGCCCTCCTAATTTCCCTCTGAACATGGACAGATACAAAATGGCCGTTGGCTCCAAACACCGATCCAACTTAGATTTGTTTGGCTAGTCTCTCCTCACACAAGGCAGGAATAAAGAAATTACAAAACAAATATTTTGCTATACTCACACAAGTTGTTTCAGATGTTACAGCTTTCTCCTTGCCTCTCCTCCTCGAAGCAAGGAATCTCCCTTTCCTTACACTCCATATACATGCATCATAGAAGCTGTTCACAGTCTGGACTGACATTCAAACTGTGACAAAACACATGACTAAAAGTTGATTTATGTAGGTTACAAAGCATTTGTCACATGCTATGTAAGGCATTTTCACCTCATAGTAGTAGTGATCCCTCATATTTTGGCAACTTCACAGATTTCTTTCCAGAGATTTGAAAGCAACGCTTGGCAACATGCAGCTGATGAGAAATCCTGGATTTTGTTTGTTTATTTTTAAAGGAAGATACCTGTAAGTTTTGTGCTAATTCATTTTAAAAGAAAAAGGCAAAGACAAATACCTTTAGAATATGACCAAATCATTACTGACTCATTCACTATGACACAGTTTAAAAGTCTTCCAGATAAAGCATTTTGGAACACTAGTAAATCAAAATGTAAGCAGCTGACAGTCATGCGAGGTTGAATTTCTCATTTCACAGATCTCTCAAAACAAGCACTCAGTGAAGGAATCCATTAGGTCATAAACATCTGTAGGGTGCTCCTATCCTTGTCCCTGGTATGAAGAACTGAAGAGCCAATGATCTAGGTTCTTACTTCTTGAGGTTCTCTCCTCTGGGAAGGCACTGGGTTCCAGTTTCCACATTATGATTAAAAAAAATCCCACTGAAAGTACACTCAAAAAACTTTAAGAAATGAGGGAAACACATGCTTCAGTTATTTAAGTATACTGTTTCACACAAGGAAGGGGTATTATAACATACATGATGCTCCCAATTCCTGCACAGCTGTTCAAGAATCCTTCCTGACTCTTCCCTCATGTGCAGTGTTTCTTCTCGTATCATAAAAAATATGAGAAGCAGAACATCAATATTTAATACAAATAGTGTTTCCTGGGTAATAAAACAGTACATGATAGATTTTTATGAGATTCTACACCACGTGCTTATCTGAACAATTACCCAGTACCATCTACAGAAGAAATCCACACAGATACAGCTTCCACAGAGAACAGAATCTGGACATGAACAGGCTCAAGAGGCTGGCTGGTAAGCAAGAGACCAGAACTTTATCATAAATTCTAAGACACCTTCTATATGCTATACAGTATATAATCTGCGTCTTCTGAATACGTATCACAAAATACTCAGCTTGTATCAGCTTAGTTCATTTTCTGAAATGAAACATCTCTCAGGACATAGCAATGCAGCAAGGCTGAGCTAATCTTGCTCACCCTGTTTCTCCCTCCCACTCTTGGGCATACACTTCCACTCTCACCCCCGGATCATCTCTGGCACACCATGAGTCTGCACAGTAAACTAATCTAACATTCTAATCCAACTAACCAGGTGAACGCATAATTCTGCTATTAAACAGACCTATAGTCAAGGTACTGTGCTTTCAGCCAAAAACAGATACGAGAGGGAGAGAGACCGAGAGGGAGAGAGGAGATGGGGAATGGTACGTAAGCTCACTCCTTTCCACAGCAACAAACTATCAGACTAGTTACACCGAAATACATAAACGGATCCTTGGGGTCTTGTTAAATTTTAATTTTGCCTTTCTGCTGGAAACAATTCAGAACTCCTACATCAATATTAATATCCAGCCAGTATTCGGCAATATCTATTTCACAGAGCTCAAAATCCCCAAAGGTGACTGTTTAAAAAGGTCTCAGAACTGTGAACACAATAGACAAGCAATGCCAATTGATTTAGGTTAGATATAAGGAAAAAATCTCTTACAGCGAGGGTGGTGAGTCACTGGAACAGGTTGTCCAGTGATGTGGTTGACATCTCAGCCCTGGAGACTTCCAAGGTGAGGCTGGATCAGACCCTGAGCAACCTGATCTAGCTGTGGTGTCCCTGTTCATTGCAGGGGAGCTGGACTAGATGGCCTTCAGAGGTCTCTTCCAACTCTAGGAATTCTATGACTCTATGATATTGGAACCAGTGTCAGAGCAAGCACAGGATCCAATTTCTCCAAGGTGTTTCCCTATAACCTACTTAATACTAACCCCTACAATAAGAATTCACTAGCTTGCTGCAGCTCACACAACCCTTTTTCTAGAAGATGCACAACTACACATTACTCCGCTCAGGTGCAGTCCTTCTGGCTGACAGCCGTGCAATGCATTCCATTTGTGTTACTTTAAGCAGTGTGAAAGGAAGAAAAAAATGCACTGTTGCAAGTGAAAATGAAGCTAATCAGTTTACACCAGAGGCTGGAATAAGCCCTCCCTTACATGCCCATACAAACCTGCTGAGTGCTAAAATCAGCAGGGGCTGTATCTTTCCAGAGGCCAGATACTAATCCAAGGCTTTGCTTCACCCGTGTGTCCTTGAGCATTAGGTGGCTAGGGGAACAGAGGCAGGGAAGAGTCCTGGGTGCAATGCACACCATAAAGATCATTTACACTTTTAACAAAGAAGATTTGTATACACAAGGTACGTCTTAGTACCTGAGCTGCTTTCTGTATCCATATTCAGACTTCAAAACAGAAGGCTTTCAGTGAACGGAGGAAAAAAAAAAAAGGAAGGAAACAACTGGCTATTTATTTAAATTTGTCTTTCATCACTCAAGAAAAGGCATTAAGCATCATTGTCTTTTCCAGGCTAGAAATAATTTTTAAATTTCAGAATGAGAAGCACAGCATGCCATGCCAGAGTGCATCATTCACTACCACTGATAATCAATGACCACTAAGTCTTTGTAATCAAGTAATACTTTTCCCTTTGTGTGCAGCTATGAATTTTCAGCCTCTTTAGACTGATTTCCTAAACTGCATCAAATCTTAAGTTTCACGCAGCTACAAATTGCTCTCTGCTTTACAACCAAAACTCATACAAAAGGACTACATATATAGCAGCTGAAGAAAAAAATCAGCTGGCAAATATAATACATGAGGAAAACGGGAAAACATTGAACAAGATTTAAAGAACAGGGCGAACAATCAAAATGCTTTACAGAAGAGGTCAGTGATAATCCTCTCCTCTCGTTCCTTCTGGGAAAAAAAAAATCTAGTTAAAAAAAGCCCTTAAAAAGTAGGAGCTAAGAAAGTTGTATGGCGGCACCTCAGAGTGAAGCAAAGACTTCTGCAGACCTGCATGCACTGCAAGCACACAGGAATCTGAGAAAAAGGCAAAGTGGGAAAATATTGATCAATATTTGTATTTTTTAACATGTGATGCATAACTTTGGCTTTTACTTTAGGTAGGAGAATCAGTTCTCTGTTTCTTTGATGCAGGAGGAATAAAAAGGCTTTATTATTACAGATTTCTTTTGTCTTGAATTACTTGAAGAATGGAGTCCATGCTGTATCAAATGCGACTTCAGGTGCGCAAGTGAAGCATTACAGGGATCCTCACGCTGTTAACTCTACTAATTAAAAATCAGATGGACAGTGCAGGAAAGAGAAAAAGAAAAATGCATGAAGATACATGAAGTTATGTAAAGCAAACATTACAAAAGGGAAATAATCTAGCATCTAAGGCCACAGAGTCAAGACAACCAAAATTTAGATAATCAGATTTCTAAATGCCGCTGCATGTACGTAAGAGGTACTTAAATATTCTTTTGGAAGGCAAAGACAGGATGCAACAAAAACAAGAGTTCTGGTAATGTGATTATTGCAAGTCAGGCCACGCTCAGGCCCAAGAAGAGCATAATATTGATTCCCCTATTAGCTTTCTAGACACTAGTACACGTCAACAATCTCCCCACTGCTAACAGCGTATTGTAAGCAGCGGGGTATTGTGACCACCACCTTCCTGCAGCGGTGACTGGGCCTTCAGTGCACAACAAATGAAGTATATTGCGAATTGTTTTGTCTGACAAAAAAAATTACTAAACTATGTAATTTGGTATGCTGCTCTTCACATACAAGTTTTTAATATCGCCTGGCTAGTGACTCCATTGCAAATTATCAACAGCATAGCATTTCATTCATTTGGATTACAGATTTCCAAAATTGAAAACATGCCTATGCATCCATAACAAATACAAGTGGGTTAACAACCCCCAAGCTTGCTGAAGCTCCAGCTTTACTACTGACAGTCTGGCTGCTGGAAATATACTGCTACTGCTCATGTTTCAAACTTTTAAAGGATGGTAAAATGAATGTTTATGTTTGGGAGGGCAGAAAAAAAGGAAAAATAAAAGGGGATGGAAATTGAACATGTCCCTGAATGGCTGGAAGATAAGCAAGATGTTGATAACTGGGCACTATCAAGTGAGTCCAGCTAGGAAGAGTAATGCAAAATATACCTAAGGGGAAACAACTGAGTAACACAAAGAAAAAAAAAATAGTTATATAACGTATATTACAGTAAGTGGCTTATTATTAATTCTTCTGAAAACGTGTACGTCAGCTAATTGTCATCTATGCAAATCCAAATGAGGACTGCAAAATGCTTTCTAAAGAGAGAAATAGTACTTTTAACTACCAAAGATAAGACTAGAATCGAGTTCCTGCAGTTGTATTTCACTATACCACAGAGGATAATGAGGTCTAGTACTACATAAAGCATCAAGACAGAGCAAGTTAAAGGAAGTCCAGATAAGAAGTATCCAGTAATATATGTTGTTCCTGTTGTGTTTTTTTTTTCACCCTCCTCTCGCATTTACTACTTGCCCTTTTAGGAAAAGATAAACAACTAATCAATATATATTTTAAGAATCTTCATATTTTATCTTTCATGGCATATTTGCACCAGGAAAACAAAATTATCTTCCTAATGCAAATCAATGGGTCAGACATAATAATACTTTGCATTTCAATTCATCAAATGTTAGTAAAGTCTGATAGTTATATCTTAAAATCCCCTAATGAGTTAAACAGTCATTTCATCCTGGTTGAGGTGCAGCACTGTGGGTGAGCCACTGCAGTCAACAAATGCTTTGCTGTTACAATGCAGTTTTGCAAGACATGAACGTTACTCTGCAGGACGGAAGTATGTGAATAAGGGGAAAAATTCCACACGCTTGAACAGCTAAGCTTGTTCCCTCAAAGTATATGTCCATTTTCTCCTAACTTCTTACTCAATGCTCTGAGAACTACACAAGGAAAAATATCTTGGTAGCGGCCTGTTCCGGTTTCATAGATAATATAAAGAAATGTTAAGAATACTTTAAGTTTCTGTTTTTTTCTGCTAGCATTTTAAGCCTTACTTTGACAGCTAGATGACAGTAACAAGGATTGTTGTGGTATTATAGATCAGCGGGAAGTACATGCAAATTTTAATGAAATCTGTTGCACAAACTGTAAAGGTCTGGACAATCAATTTTCTTATGAGTCATATGCACTTGACAAATTAAGATTTGCAAGAAATTATGGCAACAATGACAATCACAGAGTTCTGTTTGGTTTTCCTCTAAGTTTGCTATAGCAAATAGAAGAGCACCAGTAAGACTGGTTTTGAAATGCTGTATTAGAATATTAGAAGTACAAGCCTTAAGTGAATTCAATGAAACTGCAAAAAGTGACACATCACAACGGGCAATTCTCCTGCTGGCACCTAGTGATGTCACCAAGATGGGAACACTCAGTCTGGCCCCCAACTGTTTTCATTACAGGATTTGTAGACTATTTAGAAGCTAGGCACTATTTAGATGCCAGATTGCATTTCAACAAACATCTAACTATAATCCGCAGAGCTTGAAAGTGTATTAAGGTGTTTTGCACTTATCTACATTCATTCATCTTGAGTAATCAACATGTACAGCCAACTCCTTTTCCCATCCACGTGAAAAACCAAAACAATCAAAAGAAATCTAATTAACACCTTGCAAACATTTCAGGAAAAGACCATTCTCAATTTCTCAGAAGCGATTCTAAAATTTGACGCAGAAAAATTATCCAGCATTTGCAAGACAATAATGGTCTGGGCAGAGAGTACTGAGTGGTTGAACATCGTTAAAATTTGCCAGTCTGAAAATACTGTAAGCCTTCCCAGAACTTGTTGACATTGTGAGCGTATGTCAGCAAACAAGGTAAGAACCGTAACAAAGCAACAACCTTTCATCTAATGTACTAAAACACAGAAATGCCAGATGGACATGGGCACAGTTCAAATGTGACCTAATTTATGTATAGAAATAAGAGTTTACACGGAAAGATATAACAATAAATTGAAGTATGGGGGAAAATATTAATCTACGTGAAATATATCTTTGTTCTCAGCCTACCTCCCCTCTAACATCACTGCCAGCAGACATAAACATTGATAGATTTCTGATTTTGGATTTGCCAATTTAAATAAAGCTAAAGCAAGAAACGCACTGTTCTCAAATAGAATGGCTTAGCCGTCAAGTCCAACTAAAAAAGGAGCATCAGAATTTGAAGACGTAACTTTAAGTTCTCTTTTCTGCAACTCGCCTCCATGACAAAACCAAATATTCATGAAACGTGTTCTGCTCGAAACGTGCAGTAAGAAACAAAAGGTGAGCTCACAAGAGGATTTCTCTCGGCATTGCTAACACAGGCTTGCTGCTAATCGGCTTCCCGGCCAAGCAACAGCGTGAGGATCTGCCACAAGCTCCAGTTCTGCAAGAGCGCAGCACTACCAGCTCAACTGACATACTGCAACCCGCACAGCTTTCTTTTTTCGCGTTATCAGAGACGCCACCGACGAGTCGAGCCTAAAAGCACGTAGGGCAATTTCAGAGCCAGACACAAGCACTGCGTTTCGGTTAACGGAGGGCCCGAGACAGATGACTTCACGCTCTCCCGCTGACGCGGCCGGTCGCAGCCGCAGCTCCACTCCTTGCGAGGAGATGGCTTCGCGGATCAGCGCGGAGGAGAACGGCCGGGCCGAGGACGGGGCTGCGCCCGCCGGCTCCGAGTGCCTCCCCGCGGCAGCGGTGGCCGGCCGCGACCGGAACCCGCCGCGCTCCCGCCCCGCGGCTGAGAGCGGCGCGAACGCCCCGCACCTCTTTTATGAAGCTCCCGGAGCGGAATGCCGTCTCCTCCGCCATCGTAGGGCAAGTACGGGTCGGAAGAGGCGTCCATGGAGGCGAGGAGAGGCTCCCGCCCGCCGACGGAGTGCCGCCTCGGCGCTCAGCGAAGCCCCGCTGCCATGTCGGCCGGGCCCAGCCTACTCGCCGCCGCCTCGGCGCAGCGGCCGGCCCCGCCTCTCCCGCCTGACGTCAGCGGGAGGCGCCGCCGCCGCCGCCACCCGTTACCTGGGCCCGCAGGTGCCGCGCCCGGGAGGGACGGCTCCCACCGCTCGGAAGGAGCGCGGCGACGGCAGCGCGCGCGCCCCGGCCCCTCCGCCCGCGCGGCGCCCAGCCCTGCGGTTCCGGGCCGGCGGGCGGCCATGGCGGCCGGCAGCGGGGGGCACGCACGCAGGGGCCGCCGCCCGGCTCGCGGCTTCTGAGCTCATTCCGTCCGGCTTCCCGGAGCCGCTCCAGCGGGGTCTTTTTTGAACAGTTAAGCAATTGTAATCATGGTTTATTTGGAAAGGACATAAAAGATCGAAATCGATCCGTTACCGCTGGGGGAGGGGAAGCCTGTCCCCGTTATTTCTATTGACAGCCTTCAAACACGAGAACGATGAACCCTGAGGAACAAAACTTCGGGTTTTATCTCAAGAGCAAAACATCAAAGCCAGAACTATCAAATACCCAGCTAGGACGGCCTGGTCTCTGTCAATGCTTTGTGATGAGGGTTCAGGTATTACATCAGCATAACATCCACGTTCATGTTAAAAAGCTCCGAGGCAAAAGAAACACACACAAAAACACCACCATTATAACAAACACAAGTTCGTGCTCAAGCTACATTGCACTACACGATGACAAAGTGCTCCGAATCCCATAAGAATCCTAGGCACAAAACTGGCACCAACCCATGCGTGCTAACCCAGGCGTTTGCGTGACAACCAGTAACACCGTCACTGTTACAGTCTGGGCAGCACCCGAGCACTGCAAACAGTAAATACATATCCTAAGGCACAACATCTTTAACCAACTATGCAATGGCTAAGCTATTTTTCATATCACAAGAACACCACTCAACTTGCACACATTTTTAAATGTTGCTTCTGTTCCCTCGGTATTCAAAGCAAATATTTAAGGATTTGCTTTCAAAGAGTAACGTGACACAAGATCTTCAGTGGGGAAATGCTGATCAACTGATAGATGAATTGCTTTGTAAAATCATTTATTTTTCAGTCTGAATATTGCCGAGAGAGAAAAAATGTAACAGCACGTTACTTCTGATGAAGGGAGTGCCCATGCAGATGCATGTGCAGCTCCGACACTATCCCACTGCCACTGATACCACTTCTGGCACCACAGAAGGTGCCCAGATTTTTCAGAGTAAAAGCACCTCTCAACTCTAAATTATCCACATGACTTGGATTTAAAAGCAGTGCAAGAAATCCTTGCACATTTTCTGTTCCACATCTCAACAGTAACTAGAAAGAGTCAGTAATCCTATTATAAGGCTCTAAAGGAAAAGTCATTCGCAGCAGGAAAAATACAGCAACAGTTTTTGTAATCTGAAAAATAAATCCTTACGGAATGAGCTGTTAGTGCATTTATGATACGTTGACTGCAGCAGACAAGACTATAAATTCAATTCCACGTTGGAGAAAATATGAAATAAGGGTTACAAATAACTCATATAACACAGTCTGGAAGATCGCTGCTAGTTTAAGATACTGCTAGCGAAGGCCTTTGAACTGACCACAAGAACGCATTACAGCAGAGCAGTGGCCAGCCTGCTCACCTAAACTTTTTTGCTGCCCTGAGTCACAGGCGATATTTCTACAGAGGTCTAAAATCCAGACTGAATTGGAAGAGAGAGAGGATGCGACCAGCTGGAGGTTGTATCTCATGAACTTTAAATATGAGGAAAAATAATGACAAATTGTAAATGTAAAATGTAAAACTGATACAACTTTGTGCTTCCTTCATAAATTTTTTAGACCCTACCTAATATTAACTTGCAATAGCTCTTTCAAGGTCGCTGCTTATAGATAGGCTGCCAAACACAGTTCTCTGTAAAGTGTTAAGCAGAACAGTCGTTTTCCCTTCTCACTTACCAGCAGTTTGTGTTCTCATTGTTTATAACCACTACCACTGCAGTTATTATTCCATTCCCTACAACACAATGAAAGCTGCTTTATTCTTATTTTTTTAAAACAACAAAGCAAAAAAAAGATATTATGCAAGTTACCTGATCTAAGACAGACTTTTCCCCCCCCCCCCCACTTCTATAAGTCCATACAATTTACTACTTCCAAAATATTCTCTTGTCAACGGTTTGAAAAAGCGTGTCAGTTCTTCCTGTTGTGAAGGCCAGCAAAATCCAGAATTGCAGTCATTGAAATCGTGTCTGTAATTAACAAAGTGTTTTGGAGTACATGACATTAGGAGCACTCCTTGAAAGGCTACATTTAGTTTTACAATAACCTTATTTTCAATGACTGAGATCCCTCCAAAAGGTGTATCTGGTACCTAGAGCAGCAGGTTTATACAGCACCTTGCTTCAGAGAGATTTCATCACTATAATTATACACTAAGGCCTCGATCCCACAAATCCTCCTTGCCCAAATAACTTCATACATCTGAGTACTTCTATTGTTCTCAACAGGCACATATTGTTGTTAAACATCACTTGAACGCATCAATCTTTGCAGACAAGAGCTTTAGTCCATTGTTCTGGAAATATCACAATGTATTTGGATGACATGCCTTTAAAATACACTGAGAATGAAGAAAATTGCCTTAATCTTCCTCCACACCTTATCTTTTATTTCTCTGAAGAAGAGAGAGAAAAACACATATAAGATACAGGATCTGAATATATATGAACAAGTTAGAGGTTAGCCAGATCAGACTGACCCAGGAAAAAGTGTTTCCAGCTGACAGACCAAGGCCAATAGAAAGAAAAGAAGTATTACAGAGGTGCAAAAGCCTCCTTAGCCAAGGCTGGAGAGAGAATCTTAATTGTGAAGCACTATTCCACCAGATTGTATTAAGAAGTAAGCTGAGTTTAAGTCAGCCAAACACCTTGCTACATATAAACCAAACAATTTCTGTTCCCTCAATTACATGATTTATTCTGATCACAGAGCATGTAATTTCATTGCAACAGGTAATGAAAATTAAAATTAGGTCTTTTATCAAATACCCAGTGTAAGAATGATGACGCTGATCTTAAATAACAAGAAGTGCCAAAAATGTGTCAGATAATTCCAAATGTCAACGCTACTGATGCAAAAGATTTCGGTGACTCTGCTGTCACTTTCTTCCCTATTATTCAAAACAAAAGCTTCTCCTTCAGCAGCTAAAAGGTAATGTTAACTTGAAAACACTACGCAAGAGCTGTCTCACAAAACAGCTACTCTCCAACCATTTTGAAATTAATTTAATCCATATACACCCTCAGTTCATGGTCGCATATGAAAGCATCCACTTATAACAGGGTACCTAAATAGATCAAGTGTCCCAAACTCTACTGTTTCCTTCTTCTTCTTCTTTCCTTTCCTTTTCCTTCCTACTTTATTCTCCCACCTTGTTTCTAATTTCCTCTTTCATTCACCGTTTTCTAAATCCATGTGACCAAACTAGCCCAGATCGAATCACTCCACCATCTTGACATCTCCTTTTACCTAACTTACCTCAGTATACTGATCCTGCAGCCCCATCAATCTGTGTTCATTCTGTACAAAATCATGAAGCTTTCTTATCTGTGGGTCACACAAGGACAGCAGGAGGAAAACTATAGACAATACAAGAAGGACAAACAGCCTTCTCCTAGTCCCCAGACAGGTCCAGGATGAAATAACTTCAAGGTACAATCACAAGGAAGGAAAAATAGAAAGAAATGAGGTTCAGACACACATACTTTCAAACTGGACACGGTAATATCTGGTTTTTTTGGGTTTTTTTGTTTGTTTGTTTGTTTTTCAAATTACAGAGACCCAAACTCATTTCATTCATTATAAAACCAGTGCTCAATCACAACAGTATTGGCAAAAGGCTCCCCAGCTCTGTATCAAGCCATAATACACAAGACTGTTACTGTTTCCACTGCCGTCTCATCAAAAGCCTCAATGAGACACACAAACCAGGGCAGGAAAATGTAAGACCAAACATAATGCAAATGCGAACAAATTTATAACATACGCTGCTACATTCTTAATGGCAGATGGGGCTTCCACAAAACAGGAGTCAAGGAAGCCCAGAGGAACGTGTTTAACGGTTGTATATTCCCAGTTTTATTCTATTTGCATTTTATTATACAGGAAGAAAATAGCTTGTCTTCTCAATTTGACTTTCACTTTTTCATAACTGTTTCCTACAAATTTTTACTTAATTTTGCTCGCAATCTTTTCACCCAGCAGAGAACGATTTATTCCAGGATTGAGCCTAACAAGCTTGCTTCTTCATTGGCCAATCACAGGTTCCTGAATTATGCTTTTACAACATGGTATAACTTACAGTGGTGCTTTTTGTCACTGGCCAGACACAAAAGGTAGTTGAAGTCAAACCCAACTGGCAAACAATGCAGTAAAACAGGTCATACAGCCACAAGCACACTGAGTAATGATTTCTGAGACTGACTCCCCTCTCAGGATTGAGGAACTTCACTGCGTGTCAGTGAAATATGGGCAAAGGCTCCTCACTGCCAGGCAAAACATTAGGGTAGAAGAAAGAAACAGAGATTTGAAAAAGGGCAAATAATGAAGACACGGTGCAACATTAACACGTAAGACCAAAAATAAAACCTACAAAAAATAAGCCTTCGGTCCCTAAAGACTACTGTGACATCTTCACCCAAAAGACAAGACGATTCTCTTCAGGTTTCTTTACACTTCCTTCCAGGTTTGTCCATCACACTGTTCTTCATCGATACCCCAGTGGCTGTGGAAGAAACCCCTTGTGATCAGGCTACATAGAGCTATCAGCCATGAGACCTTTGTTTGTTTGTTTGTTCTGTTTTTTCAAGTTGGTCTGCATTACATTTCCAGTAAAAAATATCTAGTTTTACTGTACTAATCATGCAAGGAAGATTTTGAAATAAAAGCATGCTATTTTCTGCACACATAAGATCAAGTTGCTTTCATTTTCTTAGTCTCTTAGCTATTAGCTATTTCCTATCTTTTTCTGTTCTTTTCCTCTATAGGATAAGCTCTTACTAAGAAAACAATGTGAAGGTGAAAAACCAGTAGGACACTTCCCTTCTTCACATTTAAATCTGCTAAACGTGTAATTACAGCTCACTGGTTAGAAGATGTGGCATCTTAGGAAGATGGCCTGACCAGCTTAGCAGCTTTCCTTATGTTTATTTCTCCCTCCTATAGGAATATCGAAAATTCTGCTAATAAAATCATTTTTCATCTTACCTAAGTGCGTGTAAGGATATAGGTTTTAACCACTAGACTGCTTTTTTATGCTTTAGGGATGTTTACTTTTGGCCAGTATCTTCATCTTTCAGTTTGATTTCTGTGTTCGAGTTGCACCATCAGGTATACAGCTCCCTAGTCATGCCACGTATATATTAAGCTTACTTCTTATCGTCATGTATATTGAATCTTCTCCATATGTACATAAGCTGTATGAACACAGATGCAATATCAACACCAGTTTTGTTAAAAAAATACCATCCTATGCAAGACATATTTGAATTTCATGAAATTATGAACTCAACACCCAGCAGTAGTCAGAATAAAGTTGAAGGCCTTCTACTCTATTTCCACGACACGTCTATCTTCCAAATGCTCTGTGAAGTTCTGATCCCCTCCTTAAAGATATTGGAAAAGGTCCAGAAAAAGGTCATAAAGATGATTCAAAGCATGAGATAGCTGCAAGGTCCAGCTAAGCAAACCAAAAATCCTTAACGTAGAATAGAGGTAAGAGAGACGGGAAGTAGCAATGGAAAACAGTTTTATTTTCAACCATCTGCTCTAATAAGAGCTACAGTGTTGGAGGATCAAGTGCACTACAAAAAGAAGGCAAGGACAACAAATTTTTCCTAACAAGTATACATTGTACACAGAGAGGAAAAACATAAGCTACAACCTGTTTGGATATTTCATAGAATTGATTAATAAACTGTTCACTGCTTTGCTCCAATTCCGCTCTAATGCTGTTCTTTTCGGTGGGAGACATGGGGGTTTTAACTGATGATTCTTTCCTCTCTGTCCCCTTAAAAGAGAGAGGAGGACTACCACCTTTCACAGAGACAGCACTATGCCATTCCCTGTGCCAAGGGGTAATAGGCCTTATCACAGTGCAAGTATTTAGCAAGACAATCAAGTCATCCAAGTGTTAGGTCACCTCGTTCCAGTTTCATATCGAACGTTTCTCGTATCAACAGCAGTTTCATTTCAATAAGCTTCATAACATCCCTTAAAAACCCTGTGTCCCACAAAAAAGATTTTCCATAGCTGCAACTATCAACAAAAAGAATAGTTTAAGCATTTAGGTTGTACAAGGGTGAGTGATGAAGTCTGCGTGTCAGTCCATGCTAATGTATAGTCTGTGTTAGCCAAGCCAAGCCAAGACTCTGGCAGTTTTAGCTGCTGTCAGCAGTATTTATACATGGATTTATGTTCAAAATAAAGAAAAGGCAATGGTTCTCCATATAAGACGGTGGAATTTGTCAAAGGATGGTGTGCATGCTAGAGAACTACTTCACAGAAAGAAGTCAGTGGAAGAAAGATCCACTGAAAAGGACTAAAAACCTAGCAACCACCACTAGGTACAGAAAGGTCCTCAGCCAAACAGGATTGCTGTACAAGAACTCAGAGAGAGGAACGATCACCCACACACCCAGTTTTAACTCTTCCTCAAGTACCCTGGATCTCTGTCAGAGACAGGATACTGAGCTAGGTCAGCCTGTCGTTTGACCCAGCATAGCCGCTCTTGTATATCAGAGAGATACCGATATTCGCTTCCAAGGTAACATCCCTGTGCCATCCATGCATATGAAAAGCTGTAACTGTTACTAATGGGCTAGTAAGCACAAACATTCTCCTATGTAGAAAAAACTGGAGCCTGACACTGACTTGGTTAAAACTGTATCAATATCCTTTAACTGATTTTAGATAACAAAGCAACGGTGAAATGAATCAATAAAAGATCATAAAAGCTGTAGTAAAACAAAATACGTTCCATACCTAAGAAGCACAGTGAGTCCTTAAATACAGTGGAAGCCCAGACTAACGCTGAAAAATTACTACAGGCTTTTCAACTAGAACAGGATGAAGTGAACTTTCATTTTGGACAATAATCACACTAAAGAAGTAACATCACAGACAATAACCACACTTCAAAAAAGTAACAGGTCACAGTATACACCGTATTTCATAACCAAACATCTTATGGATCAACTGCAAGGCGTGACATTTGAATTAAGGAGAATCACCACGACAATAAACAGATAAGATACAAAAAATACTTCAAACACCTCCAACTCATGCATCTGATAACTAAGATATTTTTTTCCCTTCAATCCCTTTTCCCCTTAACCCAAGAATCTTCCAGTCAACTTTCCTGTTACTGTTTTCTGCCAGGGATTTTTGAAGTCTTGGAAGGAAGAACCTTTTTAATTAGCTAGTTATCCATGTAAACATAGTGTTTAGTAACTTGTGTTGCAGACAGATTAACAGCATTAACTTCATGCATTATCAATTAAAAAAAGGTAAAAGAAAGTATGGTTCTATCTTGCCAGATATCCCGTTTTCAGCCTCATTACTAATATGAGGAAACAGGCAAAAAGTCTGCAGCTCTAACTACAATTAGATAGGAAAAAAAGAGTAGATAAGCAATAACTGAACAGTTAGCTACTTCAAAGAAACTAGCTGTGGCTCACAGTTGCTCTTAGGATCGGTACAAATTATTTCACGCCCCAGTCTGTATGGAATCATGTGAGAGCAAATATAATCCTTACCTAAGAAGTACAATGAGTCCTTTAATGCAAATATTACTCACTCAAAAACAGTTTGTATATAATTTCAAGAAGAGGTATGTCCAGGTCTTATACTGCGTTTATGGAGCAAAAACCATGTCAATGGTGCAAAATGACTTTGAAGACTTGTGCTTGCATCAGCTGTGGATAACAGGAATAATCTTATAATGAAATTTTCCGGTGCAAAGAATGTATCGAGAATTGAAGTTCTTAATGGAAGTTCTTTTTCTTTGTAATCTTTATAAGCGGCGATTGCCAAGCAGAAAAAAGCATACACATGAAAAGATGTTCATGTGTTGTTGGAAAAGTAAACAATCTCTAGATCTTTCTTGAACATTTAACCTCTTCTGTGATAATAATTTGTCTTTATATAGAACCACCTGCACTTGCTGAAAATTACATCCCGTTCCTCAAATAATGACTGTGTTAGTTGACTATGCCATATTTTAGTGCCACCGGTTAGTGCCCCTCTAGGAGGCTAAAAATTGAGTACTTTTGTCTTTCACCTTACTTCAGGCAAAGGACTCCAGCTCACAGGGAAGGACAGTTTAGGGTGTCTGCAGTGTTTAGCATTATTATCTCCTGGCAGACAATAATGCTTTTCAGTGGTGCTGCTATCGCTGCAAGCAGATACTAGCGACTCTAGCAGCAGCTTTTGAATTACCAGTTTACAGGTTGTCATATATAAGGTTAACTATTGCCAATTTTACGTTAACACCATATGCCAGACTGTAAACTGTCTTCACACTGAAGTCGCAATATAAGCAACTCAATTCTTTCTTCAACTGAAGCAAGAAGCACCAAAGCCATTGAAAAGAGCTCCAAGCTCACTCAGGACACAGACTCCCACAGACAGATCAAAGTACCAAGAGACGTAAATATCACCAAGATCACTTGTTCGTAAACCATTTTTAGTGCACATAATCACCTGATTTCAGCCAGCGCCTCGAAAAAACTGTAGTCTGACACCAATATGAAAATCCACCTTTCTGCTGAATTTGCCTTACACTTCAGCAACAACAGTTAAAGCTGATGTAGTCTTCTCTTCCATCATACGAATAAATCTCAATTCTGAGGAAAACCATGGAAACCTCTCAGCTTCACCTCACTGGTTGTTGAAACCAGAGTCACAAAAAGAAAAAAAAATAAAAAAATTGAATAAACACACAACCTTCAGGCCCAGCCAAGAGTTGAGTCTCTCAGATTTTAGAGAAAGGCAAGGGAAGCCTATGCTGTAAGAAAAAGAACATTTCATCTCCTAATCCATCTACCAGTTAAAAGAGTAATCTGGTAAAACATTTTTTTTCTGGAAATTTCACTTCTGCTTAGAAACAGTACCTTTTCCCCACGTAAAATGATGGAAAATATTGAACTACTCCAGTGTAATTTTTTTTTTTTTTAAACTAAATACTACAGATCTCCTCATATCATTTCACTATGCCGCCTTCTTTTCCATAATGCTGCTGCTATGTCTGAAATTTATGCAGTAGCTGTTACATTTGCATAACATAACAGGCATACAATAAACTATGCATATAATTATGATATGATTGCTATACATATTGACATGTACAGTAATACTGCACAGAATGACTTAGGTTGGAAAGGGCCTTAAAAATCATTGAATTCCAAGCGCCCTGCCTTGCCAACTTCTGTATTCTGCTCAGGTGACACAGCAAAGGACAGTTAACATACATACTTTCAGAAGGTGTGAAGAGAAACAGGATTGTTGTAAAACATCAGTGGTCAATTTCCCACATGGAACTACATAAAATCATTCAAACTGAAAATCAAAAGTGACACTAAGAAAAAAGGCACATCTCTGTCAGCCAAGTATTAATAAAGATATCTACAAGTTTAGGTGCTAAGCCCTTCTGGAAACTACTTCCAGCTAATGTTCATATGTTTAGGCCTATATAACACAAAGCATTTTCCCACATGAGACAAGTAGAATATATCATTAGTATTCTTTCCCAGTATCACCCCATTTCCACACGCATTCAACAGAAGGCATATTCACCACTGACTAATAGCCTCAATGACTTTGTGAGTCGCAGTTAAGTGTGACTGTTAATGTGAATGGCAGTGCTGAGCAGGCTTCATTGAATCAGCGTTCTGATAGGTGAAGGCCATACCAAGCCTACTGGAGAGGCTTGCTCCATTAACTTATTACTCTCTGAACAAGGAAGGGGAAGACTACAATTAATTTAGAAATTCCACATTGTTAGCTTTTCCTCTGTCAAAATGTACACATAATTTATGGTTAAGTGATCACTAGGTGAAAAAGAATTTCTTAGTCCAGTATTTTCCCCTTGTTGCACAGACTTGCTTTTTAAAAATCTGTAGTTTTGTATTTTATTACATTAACTGTAAAATTATGATGAATGCTTCTTTGTCCAAGACAACTTCTCCAGGTAGGATAAATATATGCCTGTACTCCAAGCTTACTTTCTGTAGCAATACAGCCATCAATTTACCCATATTACTTCACAATCATTTTAAGTACAGATACACTATTGCCATGTTCTACAAGTAGAAAAGAAACCAGGCTCACAAATTCTTCCAGACCTACAGTCATAATGTACAATCAACATATATATCTAAATAGGGCTGGGGATTTTGGCAGGATTCATCAGCTAAAACACAGCACTAGACCTAAGGGCTGTAAGTGCACATGGTTCTGCAGGGCTTGCAGTGCTGAGAAGCATGAGATGTTCCAGTTACCAGAGCAAGCCAGTCCCTGTATGGTGAATTCTGTACTTACATTCAACAGAACAAAAACACATTAATAACAGGAAGATTAAAGAATGAGAGTATTTACAAAACAAAACCACAACAACAACCAAAAAACAGTTGCTGCTGAAGTCTGTAACAAAAAATTACAGGGAAAAAAAAAAGGGCGCAGGTAGTCCAACAGTGAAGTGCTTGCTTGGTCTTGCCAGTGTGATTTGCTGAATTAAAAACACACAGAAGAACCACCTCACATGTTCAGAAACTTAAGGAGCGAGAATCACAAGTACTTATTTCCTGCATTTACTTAAAGCTTTCCTTGGAAGTATGTTCTTAAAACCTTGAAAAGAAAATTTACAGCAAATTCTGATTTACTTCTGTTTACTATGATTTACTCTCTAGAAAACATTTTCCATGCATAAATGAAGATAAATCACCATTCATTTAGGTATAGTGCTTATTACTATTGCGTGCTGAGTAACCAGAACTACGGCAAGCAGACATGCCATTAGCAAAAAAAAATTCAATGCCAGTAAAGAAAATACATTAATATTTACATTTGAGTGCACATTCCAGTACTTCAGTATCACAATAAGATAAGAACTGCTAGAATACACAGCAATTAACATTGCTTTTGAGCTATCACCTCATCTACCTATCTCAATTTATGGATATAATTTCACAGCAAGTAAGGGGCAGAATATTGGCTCTGAAACTATTTATTCTACTGCAAATTGCATTTCTTGTTAAAGTTTGAAACGATACAGAGGATTCATATAAATAATAACCACAGTAGTTTCAGACCTTCAGTATAGAAGTACTACGTTAAACAAGCAAGGTACTCACTTTATTAAAAAAGCCAGATATGTAGTACATAAAGAAGACAGCTGTTCACTTATAATTCATAACTATCAAGTACTTGACTTCCTAATGCTGATGTTTTCCAAGTAATTCAGTAGAAGGAATTTTTACGCATATAGAGGGTGTCAGGCCTTTTGATACCCGCATCAGTATACAAGTTAAATAACTGCACATTCAAGACACACCTGATTACATATAGAGAAGACAGATGAGAAGGATGCGTGCAACACTACAACTACTATCAAGTACAATGGCAACATCAAAGTGCTAAGTATAGCAAAGAGGAAAGTGCGTGCAGAGCAGGAAGACAACAGTGTTAATGGGAGAATAAAGGGGGATAAAAAAATTAAACTCGACGGGCTGAGTTTACATGCAACAATAGGAAAGGACAAGAGCATATATTTAACTAAATTTATTATGTTTATCAGAAATTACTTCCTTTCCCTCCTTTATATTCCTCTCTTTGATCACTGCTAAGAGAATGTTAAAACTTTCACTCTAGTAACTAATCTATTAAAAAAAAAAAAAAAGGTAGCACTCCTCAGTTCTTTCTTCTTTGTACAACTTCAAGGATTTTGTCAATACTTGTTTCTTTGCAACTCTTCACCAAGTCAAAGCCTCACTCACGGTTTTTGCACTGCCCCTAACACCTCTGCTTATAAAGTTTTTGCCTCTGTTTTGCAGATATGAAGCTGAATCAAGCAGAAACAGATTTATCTCTTGATTTCTGTGCAAAAAGAAATATTGAAGACAGTAATGCTTCAGAATCCCCTTACAGCTAAGCAAACTAGGCAGCTGCAGAATAGTCACATTTCCCTTACTTGACAGGGAGTTTGTCATTTGCCAGAAGTTAATATCTGCCTTACATCAGAACTAGTTCCATATAATGCAACTGTCGGGCAAGAACACAGGAAAATTCTCAACAACTTCTAACTTTAAAGCATCCTTTTGAAGGACAGATTAAAAGGAAGCTTTGAGTGGTTATGAAAAAGGGTTGGTTTTGTTTATGTAAAAACAAAAGCCCACATACAACCAATAGCAATTTTTAAGATGAAATTAGCATTACTTACCAATTGATGCATCACCATCCAAGAGATTGTCATCTTCAGAGGTCTGAAAGTCCATAATTACACCTGCTCCATCTAAAAGCTCCTCATCGCTGCTTGCACTAGTTATACTGTTGTAACTGTTTCGATAATAGCCTCTATGAAACAGCTGCTCAGACTCCATTTAGCTGCTTTATAACCTACGTAAAGAAAACATGTTGTTTTATATTTGAAAATGCAAAAAAGATTGATGTTTATATCAAACAAAGCAATACTAAGATCACACTATTTAAAGTTACAAAAACATAGCAGTAATACAAAGTATTATATAAGCATTTTATACAAACATTTTCTGACATTTAACTGGATGATGCTTCTTCACCCCTTTTCTTGGGCTCTCCTTTGTTTAATGACATTAAGCAAGTATTTCACCTTCAGTAAATACGGCTGGCATATGCATGCCCCACACAAATGAGTACTGCACCACCCATGGTGCTAGTACAAAACCCACTCAGTGTTCAGGTTCAAAACTGATTTTATCTCTGTGTTATGTCAGCTTAGTCTGCCACCTGTTGCACTCCAAAGCTGTAGTCCACAAACACAACTGTTCACATTTTTTTGCAAGGAAAGCAAATATATTAAAAGGGACAATGATTCAAAATCTGCACATCTACATAAAGCTTTCAAAACTCATACGCATATACCTTTGCATCCAATGAGTTGTCAGCAACGCACAGATTTGCACATTTGGTAATAAGTTATACAGAGGATTGAACACATTGGGCTTTCAGTCAGGTACAATCCTTTGCTTTGCAAAGTGAAAACCACAGAACCGACTTCCTGATTAGGAAGGAGTTAAGTCATGACCACATCTTGATTACACGCTCTTATTTATCCAAAGCAGGTCTTTTGTTTGTCATTTCTCAATCATCATCATACTTAATTAGCATCCAGCAGCTCAATCTCAGAAAAGTCATGGAACTATGCAACTACTTCCTTCACAGTCAGTAACTCGGCTTCCGAAACGGAAAGAAATTTCCTTCAAATAAATGCAAAGGACAACACCTGAACAATGAGCACTACCAAAAACATTTTTGCAGTTCTCTTGAGAAGTCCTCAGTTTGCAGAACAAGGTTTTCCCTTCTCCAAGTTTCTACTCAAAGTTGGATTTGCAATAGTAACAGGGAGGTACCAATAAGATTCAGTCTTTATTCCATACCTTCCTGACTGTGGTATTTTCACTCAGTCGGGCGTTTGAAAAGCATGTATTTCATTCAGTCCACCTGGATTAAGGGCTATGAGTCTTCTGTCTTTCCAACAAAAGTCAAAGACTTTCTAGTATTGTTTTACCAAGAAGATATATTTGGAAAAGAAATTTACAATTAAGACCATTTTAGCAATGACTGTATTATATACAGCAATATATTATATATAGCTACGACTGCGTTTTAACAAAATATTTTGCATTCACAAGCAGTGTACGAGAAAGCATAACGTACCTTTTTCAGTAATAAGAAATATCTCGTTCCCTCCAAAGAAAGGAGATGCTCCCCCCAAAGTCTCTCACCAGATCTTTTCCCTGTGCACTTTTTCTTCTACTTATCCTCACATTCTCTAACCATTCACTCTAACTGCTAAAATGCTATATTCACCATAAACATCCAGCCAGCTGGCAGCTCTAAGAATAGATTACAGGACTTCCAATTCCAATCCCTCTCCTCTACCCAGCTGTTGAGTCTTGTGAAGTATAGCTAAACTGGTTGGCCAATGTCAAGAGTTACTAGCAGAGGTCAAACACTTTTCCCACACTGGCAAACAGCTCAGTCTTCTAAGCAACAAACAAGGTACCTACAAGAAGGGATGAAAAGTTAACTGACAAGGTTTGCTGGGTAGCTGCAGATAGAACTGTCAGCATGAGCAGTTTGGTGATAACACAAAATTCTGCACTGATAGCTGCGAGTCAAGTCACATTGAGGGGAGGGAGGCAACAGAATCAATCTTCACTTCCATGAGTTCTGATGTGACTAGTGCCATTCACAGAGATGCTAAAGTTACAAGAAAGATGCAGGAAAACACTCAGCACAGGGTTACCCGCCAGTCGACGTTGAGCCCCCCAAGCCCCCGTCAGCCCGCGTGGGAAGCAAGTACTCAGTGTGAGTTCAAATAGCTTCATTTACTAGGGCAACAGCCCTTCCTTATATAGCATACTTGTTTACAAGATAGGTGCCCCACAAATCTCATGAGTGTCTCAAAACAATATCATTTCCCAGGCTATTTTTGAGCACAGCACCTGCTGTTAATTAAAAGCACTACAAGCACTAAATTCCACACATACACAGGTTACTTCTTATCTAAGGTCATACCGTAAATCTTTGAGAAAAGTCAGCTACGTGCTACCAGGTATGCAATGTTCCCTAACATTCACCAGTAGTTCTCCAATTAATCTGACATAAAGTATTATCAGGTGAGAACTTCATACTATCAGAAGTCCAAACTACAGAAGATTATATATAGAAGATTATAGAAGAGCTAAAACTGGTTACAAAACTTTAACAGAGCACAACATAACTCTCTTTCCATGGGGAAGCAAAACTCACCAGGACTCCTCAGTCTGGAAAAGATGCAACGCAGAAGATGATGCAAGATGTCAGCAGAATCACATGAAGAAAGCCCAAATTATGAGCTGCTTTTCGATAGTCCCTGTGTGTCACAATGAAAGAGGTGAGACAAAACTGTCAGGTGGCGAGCAAAGAAGGGCCAGCTCTTCATATAGAACATAGGGATGTAAGCAGTGGCATCTTTGCCACTTTGCAGAAGTATCCAGTGGCTCATAAATCACCCTGACAAATTCAAGGAAGAAAAAAAACTCTTCAAAGACTATTAAAGATGACAGCTCTGGTGGAAACACTGGAGGCTAAGACAGCTTTCTGGAAAAGACACTGAGAAAAGTTCCTTAACAGACAGCCAAGAAAATTTCACACTATCAAGTGATGAAGCATATCCTATTTAAAAAATACAGCTACTTATACCTGGAAACAATGGAAGCATCTCAAATTTCCTAACAAGTGCATCAAATCATGATTTATAATTTATTCAGAATCTATATTTGAAACAAAGCAACAGATGCAGTTTGTCACACACAGTAATTTTGCTACCCCCAGTAATACAGTACCTACAAAGAACATGCCAAAAAGAAGTCTCATCACAAGCAGCCCAACTATTTTGCTGTTATGCTCACAGATAGTCCCGTTAACATCACTCTCTTATCAGTTGGGCAGTGTTACGAATGGAAGACATTCGCTACAGCTGAAATGAGTAGATGCACATCCACTTACTGCATTGTACATTGCATTCCTCCACACTGGAAGAAGACTATGGTAAATCTCTCAGAGGAAAGAAAAGAAATTATTTATACTAAACTTCACAGCTTCAGTTCCTCTTACCACAAACCTGCTACTCAGAATAATAAAAAGCTTTTCAATAACACTACAGAAACATCAAAGTAGTGTGTTACAGATATTAAATCATCCAGTAATTGAGGAAATGCTTTCAATCTGGTCTAAAGTGAAACGGAACATTTGATCAGTCAGAAACTGACAAACGAAACCAACAGGCTCTCAGAGCCAGATCCAGCACACTGTGGAGAATCCCTGCAGCAGCTCCACACAAACGTCATCCCACATGCCAGCACCTCCAGTACGCTCATGTCCTCAGATACATGACATGGTGCGATACTAAGGCCTTCCGTCCTTGTTTTGAAGTACTGTGTCTGATGCTGACAGACCTCTCCCCGAAGCAAGCATGAGCTCTAAAACCAAAACCATTCAAATTGAGTACCCTAAGGAAGATTCTTAAGAACTGTAAGTTAATTCTCTGCATTCCCAGAGAGTCAAGTACCTCTGCTGCTTCCTATCTGACACAGCATTACAGGTTGCTGCCCTAGAACATCAGGCAGCAATGGCAGGGAGGCAGGAAAGGAAGACCACTGGAAAGTCAGCAGTCTACAATAAACTTTACACAGAACTAAAGTTTTAATTCCCGAGAGCGTAATAGTCACTAATTTGTCCACCACCTCTACCGGCAACTGAGGGTGTGAGGGAAGACAACTGAGGTCAACAGACAATCTGTTTCCCCGTGTGCCTTTAAAAAAATGGTTTATTTAACAAGCTAAGACACATAGCTAGGGATGCACTACCTTGAGCCGTGCAGAGTGTAGGAGTTGAGATAATATAAAGCTGCTTGCTCGTGTGACATTCAAATACTGTTAACCTAAAGAACTGCCTCACCGGAGCAAAGGACACAGAAGGATGTGGAACAGACTGCTGAGAACAGCAATAACAAAGGAAAGGACGAGCCAGGAAAATGGTCTTTCTATGGGTACAACTGCCTGAAGAAAGCCGGTATCATGCCTGACTCAGCCTGGTGTAGATAATCTGCTGTGGATACCAGAAGGTTGCTCTCATACACAAGAGCAATGCAAATATGTACGCAGTTGTAAAGAGGGAGAATAGAAGAGAGGGAATGGACCAGACAGCTTGCTGGTTTATAGTGTCAGATTCAGCTTGCAGATTTCCTGCTCTATCCAAATTGGCACTGAGAGGCAAGTAGGGAAAAGACGGAAGTTACCGTAGAGAAATTTCAAGCAGGAAAGAAAAGGTATTGTCTAAATGCTAGTCAAGCCCAATACCGTGAAAAAGCAAACAAAAACCACACCAGATTCCCAACAACTACTAGTTACAGTAAATATTTACATAATAAAAGATTTTTTCAACCTAATTACTGTGAAAATCCCAGACCACTTATGAGAATATTAAGATACTACATTTGCCAATTTTATGAAGCATCATCGTTTTCATCAAGAGCCCAGTCCAGATAGAAAGCAGACTAAAAATCCTTCAGATTATCTTTGAAAGAAAAAAAATCAAAGAAGCAGTGCACTGTAAGAATAGTGAAAGAAGAGGTAGGCAATAATCAGGGACACAGAAAGTATTTGATGCCGCTCACATACTCAAGGATTCTATGAAAAGAGTGTAACGGGGAAAAGGTGCAACTAAGTGGTCGCACAGTCATTGCTATCGTATTTCCAGGATGTCCATCACAACTCTTCTACAGAGCAGGTTAACAGAAAAGCCTCTGACACTGAACAAAAAAACAAAAGCTAATTAAAGCTGCATATCACACTTGCTTCAACTAGGGAGAGGGTAAAAAAGCAGTGAGCGTACAGGCATAGCAAGTTGTGCAAGATTAATCAAACACAGCACAAGCAGGAACTACACTGGTAAAGAGGAATAGCACAGAAACAGCTACATCTATAGGAGTCAAATCAGATAGGGCTATTGCAGCTTTCTGCACAGCCCAGTGCCTCGGGCATTTTCCTTCCCTCAAACACCAGACATCCTGCTCCTCTCTCAGGCCCTGCAGATGAAAGGTCAAGCAGAGAAGAGAGTCAGCTGAGGGAGCCACTTCCAGTGTCACGAAGCATCTCTGGAGAAGACAGTAAGAAGTCTGATTTGCAGGACATTTGTTGTCAGGCAAAGTGTGCAATCTGTAAACCTTTGCTACGTGCTGCTGCCCCAAAAAATAAACATAAAACCACACTTTTCTGTAATTTAAAGGGCTGCAAACAAAGGGCATCTGAAGTTTTTTAGTCTTTTGGGAGGTTTAGAAGGGAGTGGGTGAGAACTTAGAAGTGCTCTTCCAGATTCCAAATATGCTTTAAGTAGTTGAAAGAAAAAAGGAAAAAAAAAAATCAATAAAAGGCCAGAGAGCACAATGGCACAACATTAACAGAACAGCTCTTTCCCAAACTCAGAAGAATCCTGAGAAACCCCCAAATCGCTGTAATATTCAGTTTTTCCTATCAGTACTAATAGCTGAGAGCTAACCAGCAGTCACTCATCTGTCCCTTAACTCACCAAAGCTTCCTGCAAAACCTACATGAGGACAGTATCTACTGAGAAAGGTTGTGCAGACATAAAACAAAAGCAGATGAAATAAAAATTTTGAACGTGATCTTCACGCAGAAGAACGTGTCCTATAGCTGAGGAAATGCAATAGCAGCAACAGAGGAGTAGTCGTTTGCTGCGAGTTTTAGAAGAAAAAAATACAGAATTTTAAAGGGTTTACCTGGTAAGAACCCTGAAATGTGACCTTTGATAAGAACTAACCAGGAATTCCAAATATAACATATATACAAATATATACACAAATACACATCTCATATATATTAAGGACAAAAAAAGAATAATATGACTAAAACCCATGCTTATATTCAAATTTTATCATGCATCTATGTATGTCAAAACAACTGTCCAAAAAGTGCAAACCTGTATTCCCATTTCCATTGCAGACCAAGCGTATTGAACCCGTTTGCTCATTTTCTCACATGACTAGAGTTAACAAGAACGTGGTTTAACTTCCAAACTTCAGTTTTGAAAAAGGGGTGAAAGAATTGTGAGAAATTTCTCACTGTATTTTTCCTGTAATTAGCAGAATATTCCTTCATTTAAAAAAAAAAAGTGTAAGAATTACACACTTCAAACGCGCAAGGGAGAAATTAGAGAAGTAGAAGCATTCCTCAACTTCCTCAAGTCAGCAAAGAACACAAAAATTCTTAAGGATATCCAACAAACCAAATTATTAAGAATTTAACAAATCTCAGGAACGGGACAGGTCCTGTTGCAGCCATGTAGTGAGAAAGGATCCTGGTCAAATTATAGGTCATATTTAAGAAAATAAATCATAAAGCCAGTTGAATGAAGTTACTTATGTAAAAAAAATATATAGATGTTAAAAACTAATTCAATTTATGCAGTAGGTACTCTTGGAAAAGAAGAGATTTCCAAAAATATACATATATAAAAAGCTCATTGTGGTTCCATTCACTGCTACTTCCAGAATCAAATGAATCTCGATGGCATAAAGAGACACAGTCTCAAGTGTTCTGCACACGAGAAAGCAAGCAAGGACAAGCAAAGAAACACACAGACAAAACTATATTTTTATGATACATACCAATACAGAGTATCACCTCTGCTCCTGACCTTCACTAAAGCAGAATCAATACCAAAGACTCATTCTACAGCACTTCCTATCTTCCCAGCTTAAAAAAAAAACAACAGAGAACTGCCAGCTTACATAGCAGATGAATACAGCACACATGCTCCCAGTCACATGATTAAAAACATTAAGGGTATTGACTTAAAGTATTCAAAACTATCTCATCTCCTCTCTAAAGCGTCTTAACCCCTAAGGCTATGGCTACCCACAGTAGCTGAAGAGTTTTACCACCCGGCACAAACATTTGAGCCAGCCTGCTGGAAGGGACTGCTTCTTTCACGTTCACCAAATCGCTGATGTGAATACTCTTTGGTTGCTTTCAAACCAAAATGGCTGAACTAGTTGAAAACTCAGATTTAAACCTCACCTCATTTACTGATACGTTAGAAAAATCTCCACTATCAGAATCAAAGAGTGATCTCCTGCATAAGCACAGTAATAAGCAGTGAAATAAGTGGTAAAGTCTTCTAGTGTTTGGGTTTTGTTTAAAAAATAAATAGAATATAATCCCTTAGTACAAATCTAAACTAAATATAAAAGCAGATGTAACTCAAAAGCTTAAGCTTCACAGGAAAGTGCTGATCCTCAGCTGAGTCATGATAAAAAAAAACTGTCCTTGGTAGCCACTCGAGATGCAAGCCCAAAATACATCTAAGATTTGGCATTATTTTTTAAACTAACGGTTTGGTACCTATAGTTACAGATACTCTGACCAGGAAAGAAAAGAGGGACTCCTCTTGTGTTCTTGCAATCACATTCAGATGAGTAAAACTGAAATTTGTTAAGGGAATTGAAAGGCAAAACTCACTCCCTTTTTCCAAGACAGGAACTAAGACTGCAGGTGCGATTGTAGACAACACAACATTTTATCTGTTTAGTCTTCAGCCACCACATCTGTTTGATGAAAAAGGACAGCAACAGCATGCAATCTTCTCCTTATCATTTTTATAGGATTTTGTTCCTTTTGAGCATGAACTTGTGTTGCAATTATCTGAGAGGCACAGAAAAAAAATCCAGCAGAGCTTTCATGCAACACCAGGACTACCTCAGTTCTGTCATTTATACTCCTTTTACCTTTCCGGAGAAATGACCAGACAGCCCTCAGCTATGTGCTCAGACTCACAAGTTCAGAGTCTCATCTGAGCTGGCTGCCTTCCAGATAATTTTGCTCCAGTTCAATGCATTTATATCTGAGTGATCTGAATGATCTGAAAGTAGTCAAGGAAGTAAAAGAAAATGGAAAGCAAGTAAGAGGCCATCACAGAAAAGAGGCCCTTGGAACCAAGACACAAAATAATCAGAGTGCTGACCCCAACGGAAAGAGAATCACACGGCCAGTATTCAGTCTTGCGAGGCAACATTACAAATGAGGATTATCAGACCGGAATCAGAAAAAGTGAGGTAAAGAAGGACTGAAGAGATGCGCAACCAACAGCAGGACCTAGCTGATGGCTGCCCTTCATGGCTCTAACTAGACAGAAGCCACCTGATTTCTGTCAACACAGCATTACTGCCCATTACTGATTACCATTCTGGTCTTTTTCAAAGGATAAAAAATTAAATAGATCTGATAAGAGACTTGAGATATTAATCTCTGATATATTTATATCAGAGATTATCAGTTGCTTGTTTCCTTCTTTTTGAAATAAAAATATGTAGGCTAACCACAAGAGACATATCCATCTAAACTAAAAAAAAATGGAAAAAAAAGAAGCAGCAAAGCCCCAGAGGCACTGACTCCACCACAAGTGAAGCATGCACTACATCAAGCGCATTAACAGTCCCGAACACACACTAAGTTCCTCTCATTGAATATATTTTCTCTCCAGGTGTAAAGCTAAACTGTCAAGTACAGCTTCTAAAATTATGCCTACTTTGTCAGGGTCTACACATGGATGACAAGTTTCCAGCAGGAGAGTCTAAAGGGAAGTTATTACTGTTAAATAGTAGAATCAAGTTGAAAGCAAGGATCAATGTCAATTATTTTAGGAGGAAAAAAAAAAAGTGGTTCCTTGAGAGATTTTTAATTTTGAAAATTACAAGGAAAAGAAAGATTCAGCAATACTTAAAATGATGTCCAATACAAGAAAAGTTTAGATGTTGTGCTAAGGGGCACGGTTTAGTGGGGAAATACTGGTGATAGGTGGACAGTTGGACTGGATGATCTTAGAGGTCTTTTCCAACCCCGGTGATGCTACTCTTCTATGAACCGGTACAGAGTGTTTGGAAGTACATGGGGAACTACATTTATTTCCAGCATGTACACAGGAGACAAATTAATAATGGAAACCTCACGGGAAATGCTGCAGTAGATCAAGAACTACAGATAAATCAGAAAAAGCCAACAAATTTGGCAGGGAACTCTAATTGGAGACAGGAGTGGAAGGAGCTCAAACAAAACTATCGTTCAGGAAAAGGAATATTTCAATTTTAGTTGGCAGGATGACAAAATACTGAGTCACCTCAGGAGCTGTAATTTAAATGTATTACTGAAGTGAAATTATATTTTTTCTATTTGAATTTGGAAATGTTTCTTCATTAGACTGTATTGTGGCACGAACACTCAAAATGCATATTTGAGTACTCTCGTTAACTTCTAGAGAAAATTATGAAACACATACCGAAAAATGAAGAAAACAAGTAATCGCGGTAGAGCACAGAGTCTAATTCCATAACTAGAATGCCTAAGCAAAATGCACAACAAATTAAAAAGCTGAACACCTAGAAAGTTCAAGATGAAATAGCTGATGAGACTCCAGAAGTCATTAACTATAACTGCTATGAAGTTACACATTCTCTTATTTTGATTCATTTCCCTAAGCGTGTATTCAAGATTACTTGCTACATGATATAAACAAATGTGGATGCTACAGCTGAAAACATTTACAACTACCCTAATGGCTTCGTTCAGAATCCTTTCTACTATGCATGAAGCCCAGGAAACACTGCCAACTCTGTTCTCTCTGACAGCAACAGCTACTATTGAGTCATTAAATATAAATATTATCTCAAAGTTTTATGCCAATTTCTGAGTTTCTTCCTTTTTAAAGCAGAATACATTCCATCAAACAGCATTATTTTTACAACCTGGATACATCTCTCTATTAAAATCTATTTAAATGCATTATTATTTTTTTTTCTAATCATTCTCACAGATTATTTTATAAAGGCTTCCAATGTTCAGAAACAAGTTTCAAGTTAAACAGCTATGAAAGTTTGTAATGATCAACTTTCTAATACTGAGCATCCCGAGCAGAAGTTACTAAAGCCTGGAATACAAACAAGCACAAAACACTGCGCACACCTCATATTCACAAGCACAGGTAAAGACCTGGCCTGGTACATGAGCAGCTTTAGGAGTTGGTCAACACAGAACCTGCACTTTCAGGTTATAAAGGAAAGATTGATGCAGGGAGCTCAGCTACAAGAACGTGCCTCCAGAGCACATAGGCGTAAAGCTGAGGTGTGAATCTGGGGAAAATGAGCAAGGAAGGTGTACGAGCAGACTTGTGCGCATGATCACTGTCACTGCTGACCCAACGCAGGTTGCTACAGCTGCTGCCAATGAGGTGACTAAGCAAGAAGTTGAGGAACATGCAGCCCAGAGTCTGAGAGCTACAACAGTCTTCAAACAACTTGAACTGGCACAAATCTCTTCAACAGTAGAACTTACATTCTCTTATTTGCTTTTAATTATGACCAGGTTTCAAATATTTCTACCGCCAAACAATTCTAAGACTCCACCCTGAAAACTCCATCTGCACAGCAGCACCTATCCACATGCATATGAACTCACATAAATAAGGTGAGAGGAAAAAAAAGTGAGCATTCCTAGAATGCCCTTTGGCAACATTTACCAACTTGGAACAGCAGTCCCAGCTTTTGTGCTTACATTCAAGCAGTGCAACTCTGCTATCCAAATATCAAAGTAAGATGCACGCATACACAGAATCTCAGAATTGTAGGGGTTGGAAGGGACCTCTAGAGATCATCGAGTCCAACCTCGCTGCCAAAGCAGGCTCCCTACAGCAGGCTGCACAGGTAAGCGACTGGCCAGGACTTGAATCTCCAGAGAAAGAGGCTCCACAACCTCCCTGGGCAGCCTGTTCCAGTGCTCCATCACCCTCACCATGAGTAATTTCCTTCACATATTGGTGCAGAACTTCCTGTGTTCCAGTTTATGGCCATTTCCCCTTGTCCTGTCTCTACAGACCACTGAAAAGAGGTTGGCCATGTCCCCTTGACTCCCACACTTAAGATATTTTAAACATTAATAAGATCCCCTCTCAGTCTTCTTTTCTCAAGGCTGAACAGACCCAGGTCACTCAGCCTTTCCTCCTATGGGAGATGCTCCAGGCCCTTTATCATCTTTGTGGCCCTCCGCTGGACTCTTTCCAGGAGATCCCTGTCTTTTTTGTACTGGGGAGCCCAGAACTGGACGCAGTATTCTAGGGGAGGCCAGACTGGGGCAGAGCAGAGGGGGAGGATCACCTCCCTTGACCTGCTGGCCACTCTCCTTTTAATGCACGCCAGGATCCCACTGGCCTTCTTGGTAACCAGGACACACTGCTGGCTCATGGCCAACCTGTTGCCCACCAGGACCCCCACATCCTTCTCTGCAGAGCTCCACTCCAGCAGGTCATGCCCCAGCCTGTACTGATGCACGCGATTATTCCTTCCCCGGTGCAAGACTGTACACTTGCTTTTGTTAAACCTCATCTGGTTTCTCACTGCCCAGCTCTCCAGCCTGTCCAGGTGCTGCTGAATGGCAGCACAGCCTTCTGGCACGTCAGCCACTCCTCCCAGCTCTGTATCACTGACATACTTGCTGAGGGTGGACACTATCCCCTCATCAAGGTCATCGATGAAGTTATTGAGCAAGATCAGACCCAACACCGACCCCTGGGGAACACCACTAAATACAGGTCTCCAACCATACTCTGCACCACCAATCACCATGCTCTGAGCTCAGCAGTCAGGCAGTTGTCAACCCATCTCACCGTCCACTCATCTATCCCACACTTATTCAGCTTTGTTATCAGGATGGCGTGGGAGACAGTATCAAACACACAAATCCCTGAAGCAAAGTGAGAAAAACAACACATCACACCAGAAGTGTTTATTCAGAGATTTAGACAACATATACTGCGCAGCTAGACCCAGCTGTTCCTAGAACAGCCAGGAGCAGATTCTCACTTACAGGTGGCTGAAATACCAGTCTGTGACAAGCAGTAAGTGGAAAAAGAGCACAAGAAGTACAAACATAGCTGTGAGAGAAAAATGCAGGCCAACTCATAAAATAACAGGGTTAAGAACAATACGTTCACGAATAGCAGAGACCAAGAGCTGCAAAAGCCTTCCGTGGTTAAGGATTTGGATAGGCTTGTTCTTATAATAAGTCAATAAGAAATGTATATATATATAGAGAGAGAAAGAAAAACAAAAGAGAGAACTACTGCAGTATTACTTTTAACTTGAAAGAATACAACACAGAAAGAATAAGAATAGCAGTAGTGTAAACCACTCATAAAAAGGATACTGTAATGATCTGGCATCCACAGAACAGTGAAAACATGTTCCTAGAAATATTACAATGCACATTACACTCAACATCTACTGCTGTTTAGCAAAGAATTCAAAGGACTGACATACCAACAGAAAATAGAAGGAAACAAAACCCAACCTCCACTTAACTTGCCACAATATACATTGTATTTTCCAAAGTGTTGCAGACAGATTGAGCGTCATTTTGTTCAAAGCTGTGAGATCCAGGCTAGCTGCAGTTTTCTCGAAGCAGAATTACCCCCCTGACAGCCCAGAACACTGAGCTGCAAGTTTAGGTATGTCTGCTAACCAAGAAAACATCAAATTTAAAGCCGTTCACCAGTCTAAGACTTTTATCTCAAAAATAAATGATAGTGCCAGTTGGCAGTTCTCCATGGGCTTATTTTTACTTCACAGGTAAGTCTCCAATAATGCACAGATGAATGTTTTACACTTTACATTACAGTATACTGAAGTTTCTTAAAATAGACAAACAGCACTAATAACTATCTACTCCCAAACCTGTCATGCCAACACGTCTTGCCATTCAAGTAACTGTTCTTGCAAAGAAGCATTTCTGTTGCCAAGGGATACAGAACATAAAATCCATCACGGGTCCACCAAGAAGAGAGAAGTGAATGCAGAAGCATCATTACATGTGGTACCTAAATAGGCATTAACTTGATTTCTTTCACAAAGTCTGCATCATAAACTTCAGAAGTCCCACAGTACTAACAGGGTACCAAAAGAAATTCCAAACCCATGACATTTTGGTATATTTTCCCTATGGTATTTCTAAGTCCTTACTCTAACACAGCTGAACACCAGAGATGTTTTTATCTCGCTGTTCTGGCCTTGATTTACCTAGTTTAGCGCTTTAAAGTGTGACACAGCAAATTTATTATTCAACACGGAACATATCCCACCATCAGCACGAGTCCGTCCAAGGACTTTTGCAGCTGTGCACATTACGTGAGAACGGGCACACACTTCTTTTACCTTCAGCTCTGCGTTTCTGGATCACCCGGGCAGGGAGGCCAGCAGGGAAGCACGCAGCAGCCCCAAGCTCTACCCGCACTGTTCGGCTCCCTCGTCATCTGACTGGGGGGCTCCGCGAGGACCCCTGCAGCCCCCCAGACTGTGCCTGGGCCCTCCCCGGCCGGCCCTGCGCCAGAGCGCAGAGCGCAGCCCGGGCACACCGCTCCTAACCCCGGTCACGGCGGGAGAAGACACCGGACG
This sequence comes from Numida meleagris, assembly GCF_002078875.1. Taxonomy (NCBI): domain Eukaryota; kingdom Metazoa; phylum Chordata; class Aves; order Galliformes; family Numididae; genus Numida; species Numida meleagris. The sequence continues at coordinate 30,306,105 of NC_034412.1, read as the reverse complement.
TTTCCAGTCGGACAGCCCTACGTAAACACCATGCTGACACACAGCAAAGCCCGAGCCGGGTGACAGGAGGCGTCACGGCGCGTAAGCAAGCGGGGCACCCCTCCCTTCCCGCTCCAGAAGTAAGCGAGGGGCCCCGCGTCGGCGTCCCGCTCCTCGCGGCACCAGCACGCAGCGCTGGGCAAAGCCGTTCCCTCAGCCCTCACCCGGCCAGAGCCGCCATCTCGGCCTCGCCGCCAGGGAGCACCCGGCGGTCCCTCGCGTCACGTCGCGCTGCCGGAAGGCGCCACCCCGCGCCGCGGCCCCGCACCGAGCTGCGCGGGCCGAACCCATCCTGGCCCTACCTGCTGCTCCTCGGGGAGGCGCTGGCGCATCCTCCCGCGGCGACGGGGCGGGGTGGCGGAAAGGCCACTCACAGCGCGCCGGCCCCCGACCCAACGCTCGCTCCGCTGCCCGGAGCCCCGCCCCCGCAGCCTGGGGGCGGGGCTTCCTCCCTCCCGCGCGCGAGCGCACGCACGCACGCGCTGCCGCCTTTAGGGGTCGACGGGACGAAGCGCGCCGGGGTCGCGGCCGCCACTTCCGTCTCCCGCCGCCGACAGGGGGCGCGACTTCCTGAGGCCGCTGAGGGGAGCGGCCGTTAAGGAGGCGGTGCCGCCGTGCGCCTGACTCGGTAGGGCTGGAGTAGAGAAGTGGAAGGCGCACACGCTTCCGGCAGAGGGTTGAAAGTGGCGCTGCAGGTACGGGAGCTTGCTCAGAGCGGCGCTGTGAGACGTGCGCGTGAGGAGATGGGCTGAGACGAGCCGGGCAGAGCGGCGATGCGAACTCAGTCGCTCCTTAAAGCTCACCACACGCGCGCTGGGGCACGAGGGCCACGCAAACAGCGCGGGGAACGAGCGCGGCACCCCGGTGAGACGGCCCGAGGGCGCTCACCTGCCCCTAGCGCCCGGCCGCCTGCTCGCTATCCCGTGCCTCTATCCCCTTCTGTTCCCGAACGCAGCCGCCGTTCCACTCAGCGCGGCGCCGACGCGACCGCTCGCCGCGCGTTACCAGGGTGACGCGCCGCTACGGCAGGAGGGCGGGCAGGCGGAGCTGCGTTCGGCTCGGCACGGATCGGCCAATGGCGGCTGAGTCTCTGGGCAGGGCCGCCAATCGGGCCCGAAGGGGCGGGCCGGGGGCGGGAGTCGGGTTGGCTGCGTGGCTGTGGGGAGGTGAGCGGGGTTGTCGGCGTGGGGAGCGTTGCCCGTGAGGCTCGGCGGGTGCCGCTCCAGCCGAAATCGTGCAGGCGGAAGGAGGATCCCGGGGGCTGCAGGGAGGTCTCCTGCCGCTTCTCTCGCCCCGGCTCTGGTGGGGCGGCCCGGCCCGGTTAGGTTGGGTGTGACGCGGCCGCTGGTCGGGGCCCGGCCTGGGGTTTTCGCTGCTGGCCGGAGAAGCGCGCTCGCTGCGCGGTGCTGCTTTCCCCTCGTCTCTCCGCGGTGGGGCTGAGCGGCTCGGGCTGCTCGTCTCTCCTTTGGTGTCGAGTTGTCCCGGGCGTGGTTTGCGGCCCGGTGCGGCAGCCTCCTCCTGCGTGTCCGTGGTGGCGCCGGGACTCGATGTGCAGCTCTTGACCAGCCAACGCCCTGTCAGCGCGGACGGCCCTTGGCGAGACTCGCAATTCCCGTGCTCTAGGCAGGTGCGGGCCACCTCGTTTCCTACGGCATCGCTACCCGTCCCCGAGCTGCAGTCTCCCGCTTGCAGCTAGTGGTTGTACAGCGCAGCGTGCCGTAGGAACGCCAGCTCTGCTTCTTGCTGCTGGATCTGCAGTAGTACGGCATAGCTCGTTTTGTAGACACGGCAGGGTAGGAAGAGAATTTGATTAAAATCGCTTGAAATTAAAATGCTGTCCAATCTAGTATGCATCACCATTACCCATAACATAATACTGATGTTAATAGTGAGATTTTTCTTTTCTTAGATGTCCAGTTTCATGCTGAAATATCTTTCTTGTGCTTAAAGAGGAGGAAAAAAAAAATCTCTAAGTCCTACGGCCTGTCACTTTACTTGTTTTTTTTCCCAGTAATTATCCTCAGTTCTGTTTTTTCCCACTTCCAGTTTTGCGGTAAAAGTTACTTAAGGTCTCTTGCTTTGCATTTGTGGTTGGTTGGTTTAATTTGGTTTTCTTTTTGCTGTACTAATCAAGCGTTTGCCTTTTAGTGTGTTTCCACGGTATGGGTCCTTCATCTTCCTGAGACTTTGGCGCTCTCTGTGTGTGAGTAGCTTCCAAAATACTGGGCTTACTGTTTCTTAAGAATTGACATGTATTAACTTCCACCCCTACCATAGTTATGCCAAGTAGAGGTGAATGGAGGATTGTTAACTAGATACTGTAGCACTGTACAGTCTCCCCTTGCTAGCTGAGTCAGAAGTTACAGCACTGACTGTTTACTTCATTTTAAGAACAATTTTGTTAATACTGTCTGTTGAGATGAAAGACTGAAGCAGTTCTAGCAATGCAACCCTTTTTCTTCGCCAGCTGAGCAAACCGTATGAAAATAGAGTTGAGACTAGAGAGGGTAATGTAAAGAAAAGTTACAAAGCATATAGCGTAACTGAAGATACAAGTGGATTGACACTTGAAGGTACAAATAAAATGAATGTAATGACCTGGTGTGCTGGAAGGCTGACTAATTACAGTAACTAAATCTGTTCTGTGTTTTATGCCTAGTACTTGAGTAAGGATGCCTTAAGAAGAAAACTATGGATAAATATATTAAAGTGCAAAAAATTGGAGAAGGATCCTTTGGGAAAGCAATTCTTGTTAAAGATAAAGAAAATAGCCAGCAGTATGTTATTAAAGAAATTAACATCTCTAAGGTGAGTGATGTTATTAATTACTGTTATTTTACTATACTATTATACAACTGATATACTGTCTATTGTTTTTATATTTCTACTCTCAAAAATTGTTATTTTCCTTTTGAAGATGTCAAATAAAGAGAGAGAAGAATCAAGGAGAGAAGTTGCTGTACTGGCCAACATGAAACATCCGAATATTGTCCTGTACAGGGAATCTTTTGAAGGTAAGATTAATGAAGTAGAACTTAAGTTGGTAGTGACTGTGTACTGCGTGTGGTTTAAAAGTCAATGTTTTCTCTCTGTAACCATTTTTCTATCCTTTTCTCTCTTCATTTTTTTTCTGGTTATAGTTTCTTGCAGTTGCCAGGTTGCAACAATTAAATATTCCTGTCTCTTCCTTAAGTGATTCAATTTTGGTTGATGCTTCAATGAAAGGATTGTGTTTTTTAATTTTTCTTGAGTATAAATCTCCTTGAACGCTCGTGTGTAGCGTAGCTTCTTGGATGCGTGTGTATGTGAAACATGCACGTGGTTTGAAGTTGGATATTGACAAACTGGCAAGAGTGATATTATCTCATTCTCTAGTCCTCAGTAATTATGATCATATCACTGCTTCCACAAATAGAAAAAATAGTGGCGGTTACTTCATAAGCTGTAAAGGAAGGAGAAATTTAATTCTACATTGTTTTCATAGTGACTGTATTGGGGAATAAGCAGAACAGATAAAGATTGCAAGAGCCTATCACCTAGAGTGATAATACTGTTTTTAAAAAAAAACAAACCCTGAATGTTATTTGAAATGCTGCTTAAGAGCACTACTCTTGTATCCTTTTGTTCCTTCCAGATGATTTTCAAAAGCCTTTTGGTTTGGGATTTTAATTTTTTTTCTCTTTATTAAGTGAGAATCGTGTGTCATAAAGAGCAAAACCATGGTCTTCTGATTTAAAAATTTGTATTTCTCTTTTCTGCATATTTGAGGCCTGCTCTTTAGGACTGATCTTTTGTTTGATTGTCTTTGCTTTTCACAAGGTAGATTGTGTAGTCTGTAGTTCACTGGATTTCATATTGCTTCTTTCTTGCTGAACCGTGTTGACTTGGAACATGTGAATTTGGTTTATGAAACAGAACTATTCCAACACCAGGTCTGCAAGAAATCCAAACTTCTAGGATCTTCTATTAAAATAATTCCCATCAGAAATCTTAACCAACATACAAACATCTGTAAGCTTAAAAGAAAATTCCCACCTCAGTATTTTCAAATCTAAATTTTAGAGGTGTTCTGTGGAAGGGAGACTTACGTGACTCTTCTTGGAGTTGAAAAGTTAGAATGAACTTTCTTTTGAGCAGCTCATGATGCATATATTCTTCTCAAAATCGTGTCTAATCTAATCATCTAATCTGTGAGCAGTGTAGGTCTTGAGTTTCAGTAATATATTTGAGTTTCTATTCATGAAATGTTAAGATTTGCATTGATATGCTGGTAACTTGCAATGTGTTTCTGCCTAATCGCGTGTTTAGTAGTAGCTGGGAGAGACTGACAAGAAGCTACGGTTTTGTTCCCTAAAACAAATGTATTACATACGTTGAAGTGTTGTTGTGACAACTTGCGTAGGATTTCTGGAAGTTTCCCCGAATTTCATGCAAGAATGAGACTTTGATTATTTCCAGCCATCATTGCAGGCTGAAAGTTTTATTGCCAGTCTTCAATCTCTGAAATTGCATTTAAGTCTGGGATGAGAGCTGGTGATTGCCACTTTGTATAAGTAATACCTTGTCCAGGTAAGTCTGCAAGAAAGGATTAGGAAGATAGAGGCAAATTTCAAGTTCTCTATTTTTAGGGTAGAGTTTCTTTAGGATGTTTGCATCAGCAAACAGGTTTGAGAATTGTCTTACTATATTCTTAGGTGACATCTTTAATTTTGTAGCAAATCATAATGTATCATAAATACGAAAATGTGTATTTTTTTATTATAAGAGTTGCAGGAAAAAAAACAAAGACAAACCTTTGTAGTGAAAGTTGCATTAAAGATAGGTAATTTCTTTTTCTTTTCCTATTTTTTTGAAATATTTAGTTTTATTTTGCAGAAAATGGTTGTCTCTACATAGTGATGGATTACTGTGAAGGAGGAGATCTGTTTAAAAAAATAAATGCCCAGAAAGGAATCTTATTCTCTGAGGATCAGGTAATCAGCGAATTGCTGCCATAGTGTTTTGATGCAAGATCTCTTTTTTGCATTGGTTTCAAGTTATTTTGGTTTAATTTGGTGGGTACTGTTTCTTAATCTATTTACAAGGTTTCCAAACTGTGGTAGTTGTTGCCATCAGCCATGATATTGCTTTTTTGTAGCTTTTAAACCTAGAAAATATTATGGCATAAGATTTTTGTTCTGACCTCAATTTATCAGCAGTATAAAGTAATAATGTAATTTTACTTTGTAAAACAGAATAATCCAGCAGTGCCAAGGTTGCATAACTCCAAAGTATTTTTTCAGTAGAAAAAAACTAACATTGTATTGGAAGTATACCAGCAGATTTTCTTTCTTCTTCATACTTGCTAAGAAGCCGTTCATACAGTAACAGAGAAGATATGAATGTACAGCTTGGTTTCAACTAGGTGAAAATAGATCATGTGGGATTCAGGTTTTTGGTCATGTTTCGTGCTTCCTTGCTTACAGATTACTTCTGTATTCTTTTTTCTTATTCTGTATTTTATTACCTGCAGCCAGTAGGAACACATCAGAAACTCAGTTTACCTCTGGTTGAAAAGGCTTATAAGTGTTGGATCTAGAGCTATTGATGGAATTTAGAACAGAGTAATCATGAAACTTCTTAGGCATTAGTTGTAAAACTTTTCATTTGCTAATTTGGACTCAGTTAAAAGAAGAATTTAAAATGGAAAAGTAGAAGAAAAAGCCTTAGATTATAGTGTAATTTTGTCGTTTATGTACTTGTAAGTTGGGTATGTGAAAGCAGTATTCATATGAAAAAGTTCCTGCTGCTAGACCCTTTTTGCATTATGATGTTTACAGTTTTACAAAGAATGCAAAGGTTACTGCTTTATTTATGATCTTCTAATTATATATTGTTTTTTGCTTTTCTCATTGAAATCTGATTTGTGCGATTTTTTTAATTTATAAGGTAAAATGCATAAAACATACTTGCATCTTAAAGATCATGCTTTTGCTCTAATCAGTGCAGCAAGTTCATTGTTTGGAACATTTTTGCCAATTTAATTTGTATTGTATGCATTTTGTTTGCTACACTACATGTAATGAAATAATAATTTGATAATAATAATAATTTTAACATGTAACTCGGGTAACATGCTTTTTTCTTAGAAAAATCTATTATGGGGTCAGTACTGCTAAGGCCTTAATGGTAGCGTGTTATAAATGAAAACAGCTTTGTGGGAAGAGGGTAAAAATCTTATAGAACTGATTTGATGATGTCTTCAGTAACATAACTGGAGAAACTTTTAGATAAACCAAGTTGCTGATGTTACGTTTTCTCTTTTGTACGTAGATTCTGGATTGGTTTGTACAGATCTGTTTAGCACTAAAACATATACATGATAGAAAAATCTTACATCGCGACATAAAGTCACAGGTATGTAGGTCACTTTTCTTCAAAACTGAGTGTACTTCCGAAGTGATTACATCTATATCTTGATAGTGGAAGTTGGTAAATTAGTGAAAACAATCTTTTCAAACACTTTTAGTACTGGAAATGTTTTTTTCTTCAGAATTGTACAGAAGAGGTTTAAATGGCATTTTTACAAACAGACAAGGAAAAGAAGCTCTCTCAGTATTACCAGAGTAGACTTTTTCTATCTCCTTAAGTAATTGTATTTTACAATATTCAGCAGTGTTTTCTATAATTACGGTAAAGCAGGACAAGAATAAGTCTGGTGATTCACGGTCAGTGACATTAATGCTAGTGATTTCAGAGTAATTGAATGATAGCACGTTTTAAAAATAATGTTTTCTGAGAACAAAAAGTGTGCAATTGTATGAATGTTTCGATTAACAGACTTCTTAAAATTTCTATACCAAGAATATATTTTTAACCAAAGATGGAACAATACAGCTGGGAGATTTTGGAATCGCAAGAGTTCTGAACAGGTAATTCTTTTTTTAGTGCTGATTTCTCGGATATAATCGAAATTACTTTGATTTAGGAAAACGTAATTTGTGCACTTTGTGTGAGTTAATGTTTGTTCTTACTTTTTTCATAGCACTGTGGAATTGGCTCGCACTTGCATAGGAACACCATACTATTTATCACCTGAAATATGCCAGAACAGGCCTTACAACAATAAAAGGTACTAATAACCACTTTATTAAATATTTTTGGTGAGGAGAGGAAAGTGAGTTCTTTAGAAATGCAAGGCTGTCTATTCATGTGATGATGATAGTTTGTCTCTTACCTAAGAAAACAGAGCCTCACTGTACAGGCAGGACCTTAGTGGATTTGTGTAATACAAAACAGCACGATGCAGAGATGACTTAACGTAGTGCTTTGACTTCTAAATCTAGCTATCATCTTAATTTTGTCTCTGCTTTTGCCTGTGTACACATAACTGTCTTAATCTATGAATGGGAAACCACATTAAGAAAGAAATACGAACACAGTAATTGGGTTACTTTTAAGCACATGCATGAGTAGTCATACTTCAAGTAGTTCTCTTATACATTTATTACCTTGACAAGTAGGCTGTGTATGGTAATGGTATCCTTAAGGTAATTTAAGTGTTCAGTATCTAGTTAGTCTTACTCTGCATTAAGCTACTGAAATAGGTCCATTTTTACGAGTACGTTACTGTTTTCTTAAAAGATAACAATGATTATATCTCCTCATTTCTTAGTTTCTCTTACATGGGATTTCTTGTCCAGTTGTATTCGAACTAAATTCTACAATTCTCTAGCGAGTGTGGGTAATGTAAGCCAATGTCAGACAGAGTAAATGAGCTGTTTAATTCAATTTAAGAATTGTATTTGCCGCGTTCAGTAGTGGGTTTCTTTTTCTAAAATTCAAAGATCTCAAGTAAATGTCTACATTTAGAGAAAATAAACCTTTACCCACAGTTTGTCTGGTTTCTCTGATCTGAGCGGTGCAAATGAAAAAGTATAAGATCTGGAGCCAAATAACCCCATCTGCTTTTCAGATCGGCCGTGGTTTTGATTGTTAATTTTATTTGTTTGTTTCTTTGGTTGGTGAGGTTTTGTGCTTTGAGGAGTAGAGGATGTACATTCTAGGGAAACTGTAATCTACTCAAAATATTACATTTTATTTTCCTTTTCAAAGATAAAGAATTTGGTAAATAAGTTATTTGGTGGCCTTAAACCCACCACAAACTCTTTTTGTGTTCTTTTTGTTTTAGTGATATCTGGGCCCTTGGTTGCGTTCTCTATGAAATGTGCACGCTTAAACATGCAGTGAGTAGAAACTTCTTGTTTCTTTGAAAGAACAACCATGTCAGAGGTTTTTCCTGCTGTTCTGCACATGTATTTCCATTGATTCAGGGCTTTCGTGATTATTTAAAATTACCTTCAACATCTTAATTTTCTTTTCGTGTACCAACAAACATGTACTGTGTTTTGATTCATGCCAGTCTCTTTGCTTTGTTTGTTTTGGTTTGTTTGTTTTCTGCTTTCAAGGTAGATATTCAGTGAGGTTGAGTTAGCTGAAAGGTTGTTGGGTGCGTTAACAAACCTTCCAAAAGCTTGACATCTTCATTGAAACTAAGGAGACCTAAATTTAGACTGCCAGCTTTGGTGTAGGTGGATTTGTACGCTTCTGTTTAGAAGACTCATGGTTTTTTATTTAAAAAAAAAAAATTCTGAAGTGAAGGAGTTGCTTTTGTTTTTTTTAAATTTGATTCTGTATCATTCTCTTTCCAGTTAGGATGGGAAGAAAAAAACATTTTTGGTTGACTTGGTTTATTTAAGAAGTAATTATTTTTATTAAAAGAAATAAGATTATAACAAAATGTCCATTTGGGGGGGAAAAAAAAGGTTAGGGCATAAAGATAACATGAAAGCTTTTGCAATTTCTTATTACATTGTCTTTTCTGAGACATCAGTATTGACGAAGTTGCTTCTCTGAAGGGTGATAGCGATTTGTTTTCTGTAAACTGTGACACACGCTGTTTCCTTTGAACTGTTCAAAGGAATTGAAATGATGTGTGCTGCCTCCTGAGTTCGAGCTAGTCTAAACATTCCTTTGGATTCCACACTGAATAACTGTGAATGTTTTACATTCTTTCAATTGAAATGTGCTGTTCTAAAAAGAGCAGAAAGCATGTAGTGGAAAGTGTTCTGAAGAGCAGAGAAGATCAAGCAGATATTGTTATATAATTATATTTATACTTAACTGCATATTGCTATTCATCTGGATCTGGGGGAGAACACATATTTGCTTGCAAAATACATATAAATATGGCATGAAGTAGCTGTAATGTAATACACTTGCATAAAAGTGGAATACTTGGCAGCAAATTATTTTAAACTATTGATGAAAACTGTTGATGACCTTGGAAACAGGTTTTGGTATGCCCAGGCAGAAGAAGGTGTGGGCTTTTTTGTGCTTGACTGTATTCTTTTTTTTTTTTTTTTTTTTTTTCCTCCTTCACCTTTTATTCAGCTTTACATGTAGGCAAGCAGTAACGTGTAGTAACTGTCTGGTTTTCTTTCATGATACAGTTTGAAGCTGGTAACATGAAGAACTTGGTACTGAAGATAATCTCTGGATCTTTTCCTCCTGTTTCTACGCATTATTCCTATGACCTACGTAATCTACTGTCACAGTTATTTAAAAGGAACCCTAGGGACAGACCATCAGTAAACTCCATATTGGAGAAGAACTTCATAGCCAAACGGGTTGAAAAATTTCTCACTCCACAGGTATGGAGTTGGTTATAATTTAATCTGAATAAGACATCTTAGGACTATTCTTTATTCTAGTGTCAATATACAGTATGAGAAGCTGGAGTAATGGTATTTCCTAAAGCTTTTACGCAAACCTTTTCAGTTGAGAGAAGAAAGAGTTGTTACTGTGAACTGCAAAAAATAAAAATGAACAGTTTCAACTTACTGAAGTATTTGGTAGTTTCACAAACAAATTTGAATTGACATTATCTTAAGAGTATTATTTTGTATGTCTTTGTATACAGGGAGGAATTTTGAGTCAGATGTTCATTTGCTTATATCCACATTTGTTTCATGAAATGGTATTGTCAATGACTTGAGCATCAAATCTTAATTGTAATTTCTTCAATCCATTTGTTGTTGGCAATTTGGAATTGCCTGAAAGCTTGTTTTGTGAAATATTGCTAAGTAAACGTGATGTTTGAATTTATCTTGTATACATGACCTAGAAGAAATTATTCAATATTCTATTTAGGATCTATTGATATAATTTGACATCTATTCAAGCTATTTTAATGTAAATCTAATCAAAAGAGATCAAGAGCAACGAGCAGTGATGTATGAGGTAAGTAAATACAGGAAGAGAAAGGACATGAAGAGAATTAATGCAAGAGAAGACCTCATAAAATACAAAGAATTATGATGGACTCTAATTCTAACCTGAAGAAATCTTGGGAGAAGACCATCTATAATTGGAATTTCATTTGTATATGAAGTAAACTTTCAGCTAATGCTAGTTCATACTAAAGTTCCAGTGAAAGGCCCGATTCAGAAGTCTTTACAGCACAGTTGTAAAAATAGTAGAAAATCAGTCTTTTAAAAAAGTAAAAGCTTGATCAGATTTTACTTATAGCAGCTAGAGCGAAACTTCTATTTGCTGTTAGTCAGACACAGTATAACTGGTAATAGACTACTACCTGATAATGTCAGTATCTTCTCTTAGATTGAGTACAAATACTTATGCACAATTTTGACAATTGATTCACTGACGTGTTCAAATTAGAAATCTGCAAAAAAAGGCTGAGGAAGAAATGACCAGGAAACATCTCTTATTGAATGTGTTGGTAACTGGTGCATACGTATACTGTTGTCCTCTGCTTTCCCTGGTCTGAACTAAAGAGATCCTCCATGGTTCTGTCATCTTCAGAACATCACAACTGTTGCTGAAATGCTGCTCTTAACTGTCAGAAAATCAGTCTTCCATGCTTATATAAGTCCTTTCTTAATTTTCATAGTCACAAGTCTGCTACCTGTGATAGAACAGGTATGCCTATCACAGACAGCTTTGGTATTGCTTATTCTAAAGCTTCCTCCTTGCCCTTGGTTGTATTCTACACTTTTTATATTGGAATTATCATTTCTGCCCTTTTGTGTTTCTTTGCAAAATCCCATGTAGTATTCTAGACCTCTATTACATTGCAAGTCATCTTTTTACAGGCTGGAGATCTAACTTATTCTTTGTACTGAAGCTTTTGTATGCTGTTAATTATTCTTGCTACTCTTCTTAGAACCCTTTGCATCTCTAGTACATGATGTTTGAGATAAGGGATTCAGAGCTACATGCGATATTCAAGATGATATGTGAGGATAATCTATAAATGTTTTGTCTGTAGTCAATATTTATTTCAGTGAGACTGTTTTCTAAAGCTTCATTTTTTCGGCGTGTATAAAAAGCTCAAAGACTAAACCCCATTTATGTTATTCCTAGATATTCTATGTATATACGTATCTCATATTTTTCTTCCCTTCTTGGAAGGCATAGAAAAGCTAAAATCTGCAGAAGTCTCTAAAGGACTGTGCTTTGACACAGGCTGTCTGAGAGACTCAAGTGAAATGTGAGAACTATACATTAATACAGAACAGACTGTTCATGAAATACATGGTGATGCATACTTCAACTTTATTCTAGTTTCTTAGGTCACAGTTAAGGTAACGTGCAACCTGAAAACCAGACTAAATAGTTAAGTAAAAGTGATTTGATTAATATTTCTGTTTTCAATTAATGATTCAGTTTGCTCAGAGGAGAGAAGGCTCTGGGGAGACTTGATAGCAGCCTTTCTATATTTAAAAGAATAAGGAGGAGGAGGATGGACTCTTTAGCAGGGTCACTTGTGATAGATCAAAGGTAGATGGTTTCAAACTAGGAGGGGGGAGATTTAGACTGGATATAAGGAGGAGATTTTTTACAACGTGAGTGGTGAGGCGCTGGCATAGGTTGCATGGAGAGGTGGTGGAAGCCCTATCCTTGGAGACAAGACCAGGTTCTGAGTACCTGATGTAGCTGTAGGTGTCCCTGTTCATTGCAGGGGGGGGTTGGACCGGGTGACATTTAAGGTTCTCTCCCGTCTCAAGTGATTCTATGATTCTACATCAAAAACATTTGAAAATAACAAATCCAACTTCATTTCAATGCTAGTGATCCTATATTGAATACAGTTTAGTATTGAACTTACTATTCACTTCAAGTTTTATTAAATATTAGCAGTTAGAAGTTTAACTGAAAAAGGTATACCGACTCCGCTGAAAATGAGTTCTTTCTAGCTTTAAACATAAATACTCTTGGCTAACATTTGAACTCTTTTTCTAGCTTATTGCAGAAGAATTCAGTCACAAAATGTTTCACAAGTTTGGACCAAATGCTGCTCTGGGTAAGTAAATATGTGAAATGCTTTAGCTTTCGAATCTGGCAAGATAATATGCCTATCTTTGTTCTTGTATTGGTTTTGGTGTGTTCTTATAACTGATTCTAGAAGTCTGGGGGAGAGAAAAGGGAGGGAAGCAGTTTATTATGGTTTTTTTTTTTTCAGTGGGGAGCTGGATATTTACAGAGAACAAATCGTGGTAATGAAGTCCTTGAGCTTGTAATATTTTAGATGTACTTTTTCCTCTTGCAGTATGTTACGCTCCTATAATTTAAGATGATAGTGAAGACTGCAAATAGTAGAAACAAATCGTATGTTGTTATTGTACTTTTTTTTTTTGCCTTATTAATGACAAACGGGTACTGAGAAATCCTATTCCTTATTAAAAGTGGGGGCTTTGAGGTTTTGATGTAGACTCCAAGATTACGCCCTAACTTCAGCCCAGAGCCAGAGAATTTTTGCAACTGGTGGCAAATTAGATTGTTGTTCACTTTTTCAAGATAGTCATGCCATTGTTTTCCTACAACAGTTAGTTCATGCTTTTTTTTCTTAGTTTTTTTTTTTATTTTACTTTCTTGAAATTATTTGATAGTGTATTGAACGTACTTCACTGCTGTTCTGTAGTATGAGAACCCTACTAGCACAGAATCAAATTCATAAGATTTAATTGGAATATTTTCTGGAACTTCTCATGAGAAACAATATTCCTGGAGGCCATTGAAACTGCAGTTGTTTTAAAACTCATCTTGTGCTGAGCTGAGTTTTGCAAGTTGCAGTCCAGTGCCTCTTGATTATGTTGGGAAAACTTTTCTCCGTGTTCATTACAACTGGGTAAAAGTATCTGGCAGCTTGAGTAAGTTTCAGTTCTCCAGTGTAAAATGAAGTGGTGAAAGTGAAAAGCTCAGGGATTGTGTTCTGCTGTTTGTTACTAAACACAATAATTAGAAGAGCTGCTTTGGATACCTGGATATATTACATTTACACAGCCAGCTCACATGAATGAAATGTTAGTAGTTCATCGGTTCTCCTTTGACTCTGCTGTTCCAGTACCTAGGGCAAGGGAAATACACTATACTGACTGGCGTGGATATAGCTGTAAAACAGTCTCTTCTTGTTAAGCTAAAAGACCAGCTCAAGGACAAATCTCGGCTTCAGTTGCACCAGCTCAGAAAATTACCAAACCTGCTGCAAAATATGGAGTGCCTTTAGCGATGAAGAAGCGTTATGACGCACCCAAAAAGCTTCATGAGAAAAAGACATTGATTAAACTTAGGCAGGTAACTAAGTTAATTGAATTGAGTTAATTGAACTGTTTCACTAATGCTGTATTTAAACAATGTGAAAATATTATATGTTCCTTTTCAAAATGTCATTTATATGAACAAAGGATCTAGAGAAGAAATACTATTGTAAATGCTTGTCTTGCTCTGTCACTGATTTTGTTTAAGTATGATTTTTGGAGGCTGCTACCTGAAGCTTGCTGTCTAATTCCACTAATGAGTTAGGTGTGCTTTGCATATGTGGTTAGCTTCTCTGTTGATGTTGACCGCTCTTAGAAATATTGGAAATCTGTCAGATATTCTGTGCCAATGATCTTGATATAATAATCTTTGCGTATTTCTTCAGTGTTCAAAAACAATCTCCAGTTTTCAAACTTCACTGGACTTTCTAGTAATTTTCTCAAGTGTTGTCAACCAGATAATTGTGTAATCATTAAGAGTTTGCCAGGCTTAATTCTATGATCTAATGAGAAATGGTTCTTCATACAGTACTACTGATCCTTTTTTTTCCAGTCATCTTTCTCCATATTCCCTATTACATAAAAATGTTTATGGGTATTTCTTAATTACTGAATGGCCAGGAGATATTTCATGATACAAGAACTAGTTATGCACGTTCCATGCGACTAGTAACCAAGAAGCTCCTACGTCAGCATTTCCTACTCTTAGCCTGAGGAAACAATTCAAATTGTCTTCTGAACAAGTGATTTGCTTGTTTGTTTTATTCTCCACGTGGCATTTGGGGAAACATAATACTGAGATAACTGTCCATGAAATTTGATGTCTTATTTGATAGATGAACAGAAAAGGAGCCCTGAGATAGTGTTCCCCTAATCCTCCAGTAATCTCTGAATCTTTTGAACTTGTACCAGGGATTTCACGGGCTTCATTTGCTTATCGTGTGCAGCTGGAAAAAGAGAGCAAGAGGAAGTGAATGCAAAAACTTGTGTGTCCTTATGCGACCATGATGCTTTTTCCCATGTAAGGCTTGGTTGTGCAATCGTATGCTGTTCTGCTGCTGTTGGTATTCAGTTTCACAAACTAGCACTGAACCTGCATGTACAGAGACTGAAAGCCCTTGTTATGGCAGGGTGAACACTGAGGAAAAAATTTTGCACAGCAGTGCTACAACTTTAAGGTAATCCTTTGTGTGGAATGTACGTAATAGCAAGGGACACGATACAGGCTAGAAATAATGGCTACAGCATAATACATGTTTTATCCTCCTTGCTGTTGTTCCAGGCTAGCTATGCAGGTCACATGTGGATTTCTAACAAAACATGCAACATCATCACGTGTTTAGTGTTATTACGTGAATGCACTGTAGTTGAACTGCGTAGAAGCCTTTTAGAGACTTGAGTCAGTTTTTTGAGGTAATTGAAAAGTACTAATCTGATAGGATTTTAGATTGTCAGAAAAAAATCTTAGGAAGCAAGCTGTGTTCTTGTTGAGTCAGGAAAAAAAGGCACCATGCTTTGAGTAAACATCACTTTTTGAGAAGATTAGAATAAGCAGCATAGCTTATTATGTATAACTGCTTCTTTACCAGACATTCGATAGTGGCTTTGTTCCCATCTTCTGTGGGTAACAGGACAAAGCCTAAGGATAACCTAATAAATTTGTTCTCCAAAAAAAAGACTATCTTAATATCTAAGGACTGTCAAAGACCATGAAAAGATTATAACGTGGAATGATGCTGCCAGAGAAGAAAAACTGAGATGAAACAGATCTTAAATTACTATCTTCAGCCTTCAAGATGGAGCTCTTAGCAGAGGATGAACAAGTACAGTAGCATTTACAACTTCCCAACTAATGAATTATTTTTAACCCAATTTTGCACATACGAAGATGTGGGTTTAAGATTTTTTTAAAAATTTTTCTCTCGTTCTAGCATTGTGCTATCTAATTTTAAGTTTCACCTTTTATCTAGGCCTTTCCAACTCCAAAGAAGAAAATTATTCCAGGAGGAGAAAGGAGGAAAATGTTTGAGGTATCACAAAACTTCATGCTAATTTTCAATCTAAGCAAAAGCAAAGTCCAAAGCAAGAATGACAAAACAAAACCTTCAAACCTTTCCTCCTTATCTTTTTCTTCCAATCATTATCTAGCAATGATTTTTATCTTCATGGACATAACCCAGCAAGTGGAATACTAACCAGTCTTGACAGATGCTTCACAGAACAATGGCTGAGCAATAAATACCAAATTATATGCTTATTTTTCAGGAGCCTTCAAAAAAGAAAAGGTTAGAATTGCCTGAAAAAGAGAAACGCCAGAGAGATCAGGTAGACAAGATACTTGGGACGCCCTTTTAAATTATTTTTTAAACACCAATAGTAATTCTAGTGACATGTGTTGTGTTGCCTAGGAGATGGCAGTAGTTCAGTTTCCCAGTTACTAAATATATTTAATCCTTATGCATTGCAGATCAGTTTACTGAAGGCAGAGGAAACAAGAAGATTGGAAAAAGAAAGGGTAAAATATGTTTAAAATGTGTTAATAGTGAATCGTAATTTTTACTTGAAGTGATTCCTTGAATTATGTTTTCCTTTATTGTTTTTTTCCTTCAGATGGAACGAATAAACAGAGCCAGGGAACAAGGATGGAGGAATGTGCTTGGTTCAGGTGGAAGTGGTGATGTTAAGGTTGGCAGCAGATGCAGAAATGTGATGTAGTATGCTCCTCCCACCTTTGGTTATCTGGCATGATCTTCTCTTTTCAGAAAGAGCTGCTTTTGGAGTCAACTCTTGAAGTTGCTCTCTATTAATCTAGTGATAATTTAAGAGAGACTGTATAACAGACGTAATTCCCCGGCTTTTTGGAGTTCATGTGCAATTTTCATTTTTAATACCTAATAATTTCTGAATCTCCTCTCTTTCTGCCAGTAATGGTTTTCATGCATCACTTTCTTTTTGTTTTCCACCCCTGCTTTTGCTACTCTTCCTAAATATAAGCATGAAAAGCTTCTTTCATATTCAAATTTGTTCTTGAAATTTTTTTGTTGACATGTTTTTCCAGGTTCTCATATTATTATAATGGATATCTTCCCTAGTATTGAAAACATGCTTTTAAGCTTTTGTTTTTAGTTAACAACATAAATGACACTTCCAGTATCTGTGTTGTGTTGACTATGATGGCTGAGAAAATTTGGGCAAGCATATCTTTTTCTCAAAGCTGTAAACCCCTTAGTCATTCTCTTTTATGGAATTTAATTACATAATTTCATGCTATTTTTGTGACAGTTTCTTTGTCTTTGCATCTCTTGCTTCCATGGAAACATAACTGTTCTGGGAAGTAGTATGATGAAGGTGTTTGAATATAAAACTCTGGGTCTCTACTTCAATCAGACAAGAGCCAGTGCAGAAATTTAAGTATTGCAGTGATGTAAATCTATCTGACAATATGAAGTGGGTTTAAACACAGCTATTTTCTATGGTGCTAGTGAATCCTACAAAAATATCTGGCCTAAACATGTGCTACAGTTTTCATAAACAAACTTTGGCTGAACACTAAGGTCAAGATGAGAAGAGGTTTTGTATGAGAAAATAGTAAGAAAATGGAAATGCATGACCAGATTTCAGTAGCTGCTTATTGTAACTACACTTAAAAATAGACATCCCATTTCACTGTGTGCCATGCATTGTATAAATAAGCTTAAATATAAAAGCAAACATAGAAGTATTAGAGCTTCAAAACTGCCAGGTTCTGGTTTAATGGGAAATTGAAAAAAGTTGCTTGGTTTCCACAGCGTCTCTGTCAGAATGATGTTGACAGTCACTCATGCAAGCCTCCACTAGAACACTACATAAAAGCATCATGATATTTGGATTGGAGCTTTATATGTTCCTGAAAACAACCATGCCTTTGATTATACTGGAGAGTTTTATTTGCAAAGGCCTTAGACATGTAAAGATGTAAAATGTAAAGATGTAAAACATTCTATTGTAGCTAAAGTGACATCGCTGTCTTCAGTATTCTCAGTCATGTAGAGAAATTGAGGTTCAGTGGCTGTGTATTTTCACACAGTGCTACTGTAAAATATAAGAGCAAAGAGGCTTTAAAATTGGTTGAAATGTGTTCTTTAGCTAGGTTAGTTTTACACGGATCTTACTGCAGGCCACTAAGTTGTTGTCACTCAAGGTTTTCTTGTTCCATTGTTGTTTTGATTTAGTTGTCTTCTTTCCTTCTCCCGCATATAAACAGTGCAGCCAGTGACTCCCCGGTGATGCTGTTAGTTTAGAATATCAGCGTTCATGCATTCCAGGACTGCAAGCCACGTAGTCTCTGATGAAAGCACAACAAGGTCATGTGCTGCATTATTTTCTCCTCCCATCTTTTTTGGAGTGATTGCTGGCACCTGTTTCTGAGGGAAAGTAGGAAAAGAGATGTCAAGGACTTGGCTTTGGATTGAGCAGGGGCTATAACTGTTCTGCAGATGGTTGATGAGCACCTGCTTCTTAATGTTTGCCTAGAGATTGATCATACTATTTCCTGAGATGGTCCTTTTGGAAACATAAATAGTAATTGTAGGTGAAACCTTGAACAGTGTCCAAGGCAAGGCTTTGTATTCTATTTGTAGAATTGGCTGTCTTGTATAACAAATTATTTTTACCCAGAGGAACAGCATACCAGCATTCTTACTTGAATGCCTGGATAAATTTGTTAGTATTTTGTCATATGGGTTATGGGGAATTACTGGAGTGCATTGACCAACTGAAACTCAGAGTGAGCAAAATTCCATTACCAAATGCCGGCTGATGCAGGTCTTCTAGGTGGACGATCCTAAACCTGTCACATCTGCCCTGTCTTATTTGAAATGTGAAATAATTTGGAACATTTACACTATTGTCAATGCATATGCCATAGGTTCACTACCATGGGCTGGCTAGTTGACCACTTATCCCAGGCGTAAAGGGAACGTTTTTATGCATGTGCTGACAACCTTAACCTTGTTTTGCCAATTTCACACTTTGTGTCCATCCTTGACTATTACTATACACAGCTGCTTGCAACATTTTCTTGATTGTTATTCTCACATAAGGCTTCTCCAGGAATTCTAAGTCTTTGAGGATGACAGATCATTTTCGTAATGCTGTAATCTGTGGTAGATGTTTCCCTGGTCTGAGCTTTACTAGGGAAGCATCTCTATTCTGGTGATGCAACCAAGTTATAGATAGCTGAAAATGAGGATTCTCAGATCTGCTATTACTGCCATTCAGCAACCTTAAAGGCATGCTTAACCATTTCTGGTGTTAGTAAAAAATGGATGTTTGGGTAGTAATCATTTGTTAGTACTGTATCACTTCTAGTTTTTTGTGCTGAAACTTTTTTTTTTTTTGCTTGTAGAACATCTGCTATTTCCAGTTATGCTTCAGCAGATTCTTCACTGATTACTTCTAAAATATGTAGTAGATGTCTCATGTATAATTAATAGTTTAGAGATAAAATACCATGTTATTTTGGAGTACTAGCTGAAAAGTAAGTTTTAATTTATCAGTCTTGTAGTGTATTGAAATAGGTGAATGCCAAGATTAAACTGGGACCAGTTCAGAATGGTTGCAAAGCATGTGTTTGTGCTTTTATTCTGCTGGAGAGGTGAAAATTGAAAGGGCTTGTTAAAAGCCGTATTTGGGATTTTCAGCCTACCTCTTCTGATTTTCAGGCACCGTATTATGGCGGTGGAGGTGGTGTTGGTCCTTTTCCTGCCTCTTTCAGAGGACAGTATGAGCACTATCATGCTATTTTTGACCAGATGCAAAAGGAAACCTTCAAAGTAGCTGAAGAGAGGCAAGCCAAATGGAGGGCAGAAGTACAAGGCCAAGAAGCTGTTGAGAGGTATGGCTACCTTCCATGTGAAGTTGCATGTGGTCTGCTTCAGATGAAAGTAATGAAAGTTACTGTACGTATTTATCTACAGAGGAATTCCACCTGGAATACGTCCAGGAGTTCCTAAGGGGCCTGCAGGTCATCACCATTTACCTGATGCTGGTGCAATTAGGAAAAAAATGAAAAGGTTGAAGGAGGTGTCTAAACAAGCCAGTGCAAACAGGTTGGACTACAATAATCCATAAGTCTGTCCCTACATGTTAGAATTTTGTTCTCTCTTGTTCCATTTAGTAGTTAGACATGTCTCAGAATCATCTTTACCCATTGGTAGTGTGCCATCTGTTTGTGTGTTGGTTCCTCGCAGACCACAGTACTTTGAGAACCACTGGAAACCTTGGCTTTCCCAATAGGGGGGGGAAAAAAAGGATTACCAAATATCTAAACTAGATTTGAGCTGAAAGTACTGCCTTAATGCAGTTACAGACTAGGTAAAACAGCTTTCTTTGATTTTTATTTATTTATTTATTTATTTTAGTTCTGATTTCTGTGTTATGTGCCAAGACACTTCTTTGTCCTGTCATCTCATTCTAACTGCCTTTTCTCCATCTAAGCATTTTATTTTTATTTTTTTAAGTATAGAAGAGTATCTAGAAAGCTCTCAGCACTTCTAGCTCCTGTGTATTGATCACTGGAAAGCTCTTTGGAGCTTTCTTCATCAAGAGATGTGAATGCTAGATGTTAGAATGATATGCAGTTTATGAATTCTGTGGTACTTATTCTTTGCAATAACTAGAAAGTGAGTGTGCATTTTATGTATTAAAAAAAAAGACATTTATTGTCTACCTCTTTCAGGCCGATTGATAACTTCTTTCAGATAGTGGGGTTTTTTTGGTTTGTTTTCCAAAACTACAATACTTTCTTTCAAATCTCTTAATTTTCCAAGAATTGTCTCCACACTCTAGAGTGGAAAATGGAGAAATATGTACTTAAAAGTTGAGTACTGCAGCATTGCTTCAACACTGTTCTAACGTTCTTAGAGGGAAATTTTTTTCTTGTGAATTATTTAAACTTCTGTGCATCAAAAGCAGTGTCCTATGGTGGGAGAGATAAATGGTGTTAACGTGTGGAAGAGGAAGAGGGCAAGGAAAACGTTATTCTTAATTTATTCTAAATTAATTAATTTAGTTTGATGTTTTATATAGTATATGTTTTACCTTCTAGATTACATAGTATATATTCTGTCTTGTACTTTTTTCTGTTTTGTAAATTGCAATGATATTGTAGCATGTTTAACACTGATGTTACAATTTTGAACTCTGTAAAGTGTATGCCATTTTCTTTACAGCAATTGAAGCTAATTGAAACTCTTCCTGATATAAAAACAAAAACTGGAGTTGTATTTTTCTGGATGACAGAAATATGTCTTTTCAGCCTCCTCTGTTTATTCTCAATCCTTTGCACACAGTGCCACAGTTCCCAAATCTTTCCTAGGCTAGGAAATGTTATAGTATAGGTTAGGAAGTGTTATAGTATTGTTTGCTTCACATATCTGATGATATTAAATGATACTTTGCTTGACCTAGACAAGATTGTTTTAAATCTGTTTGGATTTGAGATGAACTATAGTAGTGGGTTGTGAACGATGAAGAGCATGGAGATCCTGAGGAGAAATTGATTCGGTGTTTCTTGAATCCGTGAACTGTGAAGCACTCAAGGAACTTAGTATTCAGGAGTTTCAGAACGGGTTTTTTTTCTTTTTATAATCTGGATTACTTTTAAATGGAGATGCTGTAGCTTAGCATTTAAAACGTGCTAAGTATTTGTACTTCAGTCTCTAAAAATAATGTTACTATTGTAGTCAACCTAGCGGTATTTCTCTCTTCAACTTATTTTTTCAGCTAGAGGTGAAATATAGTAAGGATGCTAAGCAAAAAAAAAAAAAAAAAACCACACACACAATTTTAATAATTATAACCTGTAGTGGAAGTGCTAAGTCACAGCCTGAAGCAGTGATTGAGCACCTGGTGGGAAGGCAGGGCTAACCCTGGGGGAGCTCAGGTGCGTGGAACCAGGATCCACCCCTTCCCGGATTTCATTTAAGGGTTGGCAGTGGAGGCAATGGTATCTTGCTGGAGATCCCTGCTTACCTGAGGCCTTCCAAGGGTAAGCAGATTTTCTTCCTTTATTTCTGCACTCATGGCTGCTGCATTTGGGCTTGTCCTCATTTACTGCAGCTTATGACTGTGCCACCCCACTATTATTGCTGTACTTTCCATCACATTATCGCATTACACAACCTTATTGAAGATTGGTGTTTTAAACTGTACATTTAAAAAGTTGAAAAGTCACTAAGTTACGATATTTCTGATTATGCTGCCCCAGCTAAATCCAAGAACTCTCAACTTCAGCAGTCTTTAAAAATTGGACAGCAATGCTGACCAGAAGAAATTTGGTTGAAACTTTTTAACAAGGTGAGTTACTCAGCCTTAGTGTAGGGAAAACCATTATCATAAATTTAATAGGTTTTTGCTGTGAGCTTGGTTTGAGACAGAGGGTGTTGGTTTTTTTTTTTTTTTTTTTTTGCTCAGGGTGCACTTCTCCAAAACTGCAGGCTAAGCTTCATCTGTATGATGTGTCTTGGTAGACTTCTTTATCTACCAGTTGAGTTTATATTTAATGAACAGTAACAGTCAAAATCATGTAGTGAGTCAAATAGACATATAAAAAGGTTATCAGGTGTTTCTTTCTTTACCAGTAATGTAGTGGACTGCTTTGCATTTCCAGAACAACTACAGCATTTGTTCTATCAAAGTAATTCTACTTGTCTTTCACTTCTGAATTATAGCATATTGGAATATCATTTCAATTCCTCATTCATTGCTGGGTAGTGCAGTGGGAAAAATAAGATGCAAGGGTGTTTAATGAGTGTGCTAATTCACTTATGAATTGCTAGCAGTAGCTCCTGTGTGGCAAAATGATTCTTTCATTAACTGTTTCAGCCTGATGGGTTATTGCTGTCAGCTTTTCTCATTATCCTCTTGCCTCTTGTTGGACTCCTAGTAATCTACAATCAAACAAGACTAGGGGAGCCTTGGAAAGGGGATTGCCTCATCATTCTACGATTTGTTAGAATTTCTAACTGTCCATGAGCTTTTTTTGTTTGTTTGTTTTTCATTCATTTTCCTTAAAGAGCTTCCCCATTAGTCTGCTTTTAACCAGTTCTTTCAGAAACTGTTTCTTCTAGTAAGTGATCGTGTATGCACTAGGAGACTTGCCAGGTGCTCAGTTACAATTACATGAATGCAGCTTTCTTGTCTACCCAAACAGGTCCCTGACCTGAGGTGCAATATGTGAAAAAATACCTGTTCTAGTTGATTTGGTGACAAGGAAGCTCCTTGAGAGTTGCTTTAAGAACAACTGAACAAAAATCCCACACAATCCACCAAAATGCTCTTGGAATACCACCATTGTTACAGTTGGTGTGGTAGAATGTAGTACGTGTGGTAGAAGCTCTTGCTCCAAGCCTAGATCAGACTTTCTGTTGGAGGTCTTACTGGATAGCTTACGAAGACTTCTTGCCTATTTCCAAAGGAAAACCTTGAAGGAATCACTCTGTCCTCTTTCTTTGTACATGATTACTAGTGAAACAAGCTGAGAAATTTTCAGAAATAACTACACTAAAATTGTGGTTTGACATTCATTTTGGTTTTGATGAACAGGATATGGAAGAGAGCAACACAGTCTTCTGGGAGGGAGTTTAATTGTAATTCTAATATAGTTGAGTGTATTTTTCTCCATATTGTGAAAGTCTTGACTTGAGCGTTTTTGCTGATAAAAGGCATTTTTCTGAAGACGTGTTCTTACAGAAAGTTAATTTTTTGTTTTCTAGTTAGAATAAATGCTGAGGTTGTATGAACATTGTATTTCAGAAGCTTAGAGCTTGCTATGTGTTACAATTATTCAGGCAGAAAGGATGGTTACCTGCAGAAAGAGCAAAGCAAGTTGAAGAATTCTTGCAACGAAAGAGGGAAGCCATGCAAAACAAAGCTCGTGCTGAGGGACACATGGTATGGAAAATGCAATCTTTCTTTGTGTATTACTGTTTCAGAATGCTTTACAAATCTTTAAATTAGTATCATGGGTGTGAAATACTGGCTAAATATTTTTCTGCATATTAAAATAAAATGAGGGGGATACATTTTAAAAAAAACCAACAAAGGCATCAAAATTGTGCAGACACTTCTCATTTTTGTAAATTCATGAATAAAGGGGAAAAAATACCTTTTTTGTGCATGTCTAACTTGATATTGTGAACTTAAGAACAGTGTTTTGCATTTTTCACTGGTCATAGCTGTAAAGTTTTGGTTAAAGTTGAACTTTATGTATAAACTAAACTCAACTATAGTAGTGTTTTCCTAAAGATGTGCTTTTTTTTAAGAAAGTGTTATGAAGACATCCATCTTTGAGGTTGATATTTCTAAAATCATGAGTCTCTAAGAGGTTAAATACTGGACAGTGTCACAAAATATTCTTTTTTTTCTTTATGCTTGCAGTACTAAATTCAGTACTCCTCCAGGAAATTTGTTTTGCAGTAACAGTATCTTGGAAGTGATTCCTTTGTATTAGAATGTTATGTAGTTGAATTAAGTATATTCATAATATGGGGAGTTTTTCCCTTGTTTAATGCTTTTCATAGACAGTCAAGTCACAATATTTATGTCTGTTGATTATGACTATGCTGTCATAACAGTTAGCTCTGACCAAGTGCAGCTTCATAGCAGCATCTCATTAGTTATATTTGGTTATCAGGTGATGGTGCAAGCCAGGTATTTGTTTCAGAGGTTATTTTACTTACAGTAAGCAATTCTTAGCTGTTTTGATTCACTGCTTTGATGCTAAAGTATCCTTAGGTTAGTATATTTGTTTCAAAGCATGAGTTTTCTGTTTTAAAAATGTATCTCTGTTTTAAAGCCTCTGAGACCAGTAAACCATTTTGATAGAAATAATGTTTGTTCAGTCTGCCTCTTTGTAGATGAGTCAGTAATAGTACTTGCTTCTATTTTGTTTTTAACTTCGTTGGCATTTATATAACTGTATACAATTTAACTAATGCAAAATACCCAAGTACCCACATTGCTATTTCTCGATTTTATTCAGCTGAGCCCAAATTCTTTGTGCTTAACTGGCACAAAACAGGGAGGCTATAACTCTAAGCCAGGGCTCCGTATTAATGTATCAGTTACCATTGATAGCAGAAGCCCTTAGCAGCTTTCTCTTATTTGTACCATAGGAAAAAAAAAAAAACAACTTGTATAGCTGTCAGTAGTTTTCATATAAAGAGCTGCTCAGTTTAGAGAAGAGGAAGCTCCAGGGGGACCTCAGAGTGGGCTTTGAGTACCGAAAGGGAGACTATGTGAAAGATGGGGAGGGACTTTTTACGAGGGCACGTACTATTATTATTATTAATAAGACAATTAAATGAGTGTAGGCTTAAAACATTTCTTCCTGATATCTAATTTACTCAGAGGGTACCGAGGCACTAGGCCAGGTTGCCCAGAGAAGCTGTGGATGCCCCACCCCTGGAGGAGTTCAGTGCGGGGTTGGATGGGGCTTCAGGCAACCTGGTCTAGTTCAAGGTGTCCCTGCCCACAACAGGGGGTTGGAACAGATGGTCTTCAAGGTTCCTTCCAGTCTAAGCCATTCTACTACTCTGTAATATAAGGATGGTACTATCTTCTAGAACACAATAATCTAAGAGGAAAAATCCATAGGAATCAAATAAGATGGTACTTCTTGTATGAATCCTAAGTCAAGTGAGTTGCACTAATTTATCCAAACTTAGTTCAATGTGGTTACTTTTGATTTTCCTGTTTTTAGTGACCCTACAGTTCAATTCAGTAGTTGAGTGGTATTTCCAATGTTACAGTCTTTAAGACAACTTCTGACCTAATTTTTGCTTCTTTGTAGCTGTGAGGCATTAAAAGACATTGAGTCCTTGTCTTTGAAAGTTTTAGTATGTTCACTTAAGTAGATGAGTATCAATGATTAGTGTTAACTGTCTGCAGTAAGAAAACCAGTTCTCAATAGTCTTGCTTCCAGTTCTTCTTGTTTAAGGTCCTAATTATTTTGAGAAAACTGAAAACTCATGCGAATGCCACAATGAGGAACAGCAAGATTACGTGTAAAGTGCCAGTTACCTTCTGAAAAGCTCAGGAACATGCATAAAATAAAGCTTAATTTTAAAAAGTATGTTTTCTGAAAAATAGAATATGGAAAATATACTTCTCTATTTTTTTTGACTTAACACTCAAGCTGAAACTAGAATTCATAGGATTCTCATGGTTGAATGCTATTTCTTACCTATGTGAATAGTTATTTTAATTTATCCCTTAGTGACTAAACCAGAGTTTAGCAGATATCTTGTTTTCTCAAATTACTGATTTTTTTTTTAGCTCAACCGGAAAGAATATTTAGCCAGATATTTGGATTTGATCCTTTTGCTCAAGCACTTAACTGGAGTATTGATGTACAGGTGTTTCTGTATACTCAAGCTTGGGAAAACAAAATAGGCAGAAGGTCTATATAACTATCTTACATACGTTTACTGTCGTTATTATGTGCTGAAGATATTTTTTGCTAAGTTTGGCAGAGAAAGAATATTGTGAACAAAAATATTTAACTTTAAACCAGATAGTGCAAGTATCACTTAACCCAAGGTTTCCTATTTTGAGTTGGAGTTATTTGTTGTTGTTCCCATAAAGGTTAAATCTTTTTGGTTACAGTTGGGATTCTGAATACATAACACTAACCAAGGTTATACAATTTAGATGCATGTGTATTAGAGTTTTTGAAGTTACTACTTTTAGTGTGTTAAAAATATATGTATTATGATGGAAAAAATGCTTAATGTACGTATGAAGATTCCACTTTCATTTTAGGCTTTGCTCATTGGTGGCAGAAATGCCAACTGTGTGGTGCTGTTAGCATATATTCTAGATGTACCGAAACTGCTGCTCATCAGAACTTTTCTAACACAGCAGGAAAAGACAAGAAGTGCGGGGAAAAGACCTCTATTATGTTTAAAACTAGCTTCTTTCTGGCTGCTCAGGACTGTCAGCTATTACTGTTAGATACTTCTTGTAAATGAAATGAGGTTATCGTTTAACTTCAGAGCACCTGCAGATCATTGATGGATTTGGTTTCTTCTAAGTGAGCAGTTACTGGATAAATCAGATAATTTTACCACCCAAGCCATTTTAAATTTGATACCATTAAATGGCAAACAGGGTACACTGCAAAACGTGGCAGATATCTATGGAGGCAGGCCCATGTCTGCAAGAGGAAGGAAATCCAGAAACAAGGAAGAAGAGGTATGCTTGCCGCATGTTTGCCACTTCCATCACAAAAATAGCTCTGTTTTGAACTTCACTGTGCCTTGTTTCCCTGCATGGTTCATCTGTGTAACACAATGAAAGGACTTTTGGAATTCCTAGGAAATAATTTATTTCTGGAATGTGAGCGTGTATCTTTTATTTTTTATTAAATAATCATAAAAGAACTGTTGTCTACAACAGTAATGAAAAAATGTCTGCCTAGGAAAGTTTCTTGAATGTGCATACATATCTGTATGATGTAACTGTGTCGTAATATATATATAACCATTCCTGGTCCTTGATTATGTCATTGACTTCATTTGACTTTTTGTGGAATCTTGTAGTATGGTTAGCTTACAGTACTACTTAAATGGTTTCAGTATAATTAAAACTTAATTCCTTTCTTTGCATTAGGAATATTTAGCAAGATTAAGACAGATACGTCTGCAAAACTTCAATGAACGTCAACAGATTAAAGCAAAACTTCGTGGAGAGAAGGTCAGTTTGAAAAATAAATAATTTAAGAAGTTGGCTATAGGATATATTCATTTATCCCTGCAGAAACGTTTCTCTCAGAGGCAATTTCACACATATTTTTACCATTTAATTCTGTTCCACAGTTACTCTACTTACATCTCTTCTTCCAGAACTAACAAAATTTGTCAATCCTATGTTTCAGTTTCATTACATGTAGCCTGACAATCTTCTAAAAATAGGACAACGTATTTACCTCAGAACTTGATGCACAAACCTCTCATTAAGCACTTCTTTCACTGAAAAAAAAGTCACCTAAGATTCTTGCTTGATTTTTTGTCAAATCATTTCTACTAATACTCCTTCTTATACTGCAAGAAGCCTACTAAATAGGCCTTCTAAATAGTTTGTATTAAATCAGAGGTCTGCACAAGTTGATCTTTGATAGTTAAAGGGTCCTGCTAAAACTAGTTTTTGCTCAACTCTGCCAGTTTCATCTGGTAAATTAGAATATGCAGAGGTTATGGAATACGAGTTATTTGAAAACAGAGATTTCAAAGGTACGCCTTATATGTTCTTACTTGTTTACATCTTCCACCTCCAGCCACCCACAAATTCAATCTTCCTAGTGTTGTTAGGTCAAGTTCAGGTCCATTACATTCTTACCTGTTTGTACAAACTTCTTATCGTAATAATCACTAATTTCAAAAAGAAAGTTTAGTCCACGTAGGTATTATATTTAAGTGAGAATTTACTCTGTAAAATTCTGACTTCTGTTAGTCAGGTGATCAGTCTGAATAACCCCATCAGTCACTTCTATCACTCAGCTTTTAAAAACATGTGCTAATGATAATTCTTCGAGGACTCATACTTTGCAGAATGAAGCTCCCAGTTCTGATGGACAAGAGTCAAGTGAGGAAGCAGAAATGAAACGCAAAAAGATAGAAGCACAGAAGGTAATTGTGGGGAGGGAGGAAATGGAACTCACGGTTTTAAAATTGCCTTCTTAACTCATTAAGTTTCTTGGTATCAATATCTGTTTACACATTCAGTAACAGAAGTTTTTGTCTCTGGTAAGTCATACACACTGTACTGAGGCGACAATGCTATTCAACTGATTTATCTCAGTAGTTTTAAAGTATGTTGTGATGTAGCTTAGCAAATAAAGATTTTCCTATCCATACCAATCTCTCTAGACTTGCTGTAGTCCTAAAGGTACTTTGTTATATCAACTAAGATAGCATTTTGATAGTGAAAGGGAAAGGTAAATGTGGCTTAAATAACATCTTCTAGTTTAAAGAATAAACGACTCTTCACTTGTGCAGACGGGGGCTCATGTAGATTGTAGGATGGACTATTACGTACCTCTTTGAATTATGTTTAGTTCAGTTGTTCAAAGCAAGTGTAGTTCACAGTAATCCGGTTTTTACTTTGAGCTTTTTTCTTTGTATTCTTTTTGTATCAATAACCACCTCTACCATGCTACATAGCAAGTATTACTCTATCTATTCCCTTTCTCCCCTCATCTTCCAAGAGCAATGTAATAACAAGCTGACCTTATGCCTAACCTTAAAACTAGAGGTGAAACAGCAACTGAAGCTTTTCTCATTTGTTGAATAAGAATTGAAAGTTTAAGCTATGTGTTGCATCATTCGTGCTTGGTGTTCTGGTGGATGAAAAGCTGGACTTGAGTCAGCATTGTGGACTTGCAGCCCAAAAGGCCAAGCTCATCCTGGGCTGCATCGAAAGAGGCAATGGAGGGGATTGTTTCCTATACTTTGCCCTTGTGAAGGCCACATGTGGAGTACTGTGACCAGGCCTGGGGCCCATAGCTCAAGAAAGATACAGAACTGTTGGAGTGGGTCCATAGAAGGCCACAAAGATGATCAGAGAGCTGGAGCACCTCTCCTATGATCAAAGGCTGAAGCAGCTGGGCTTGGTCAGTCTGGAGAAGAGAAGGCTTCTTCAGGGAGACCTCATTGAGGCCTTCCAGTACTTAAAGAGAATTTACAAACAGGAGGGAGATGAACTTTATACTTGGTCTAATAACGACAGGTCAAGGAGGGGAAACAGTTTGAATCTAAAAGAGGGGAGATTAAGATTAGATGTTAGGTAGAAATTCTTTACTCAGAGAGAGGTGAGGCACTGGAACAGGTTGCCCAGAGAAGTCATGGATGCTCCATCCCTGGAAGTGTTCAAGGCCAGGCTGGATGGGCCACTGGGCAGCCTGATCCCTCCCATGGCAGGGAGTTGGAACTGGATGATCTTTAAAGTCCCTTCCAACCCAAGCCATTCTGTGGTTAATGAGTTTGGCTTCAAAATAAATTTTAAGATTCTAATTTAAATTACTTCTATTAAAAGTCGCTGTCTATTCTATAAATACAATCTTGCCAATCAAGAATTGTTAGTAAATTTTGAGCTCAGTTATTGTGTGTAGGGATTCTGATCATCAGTTGAGTCTATGCAGTCTGCAAAGAATTTAGAGAGAGCGAGATTAAGCGATCCAAGAATGTGTCTTTGTAAAATGTTCCACAGAGTTGTGTACTAATGCTTTTTATGTTTATAGTTGATTTTTTTTTGCTTGCTTGCTTGCTTATTACAGGCCCAAGCAAATGCTCGAGCTGCAGTTCTAAAAGAACAGTTAGAGCGAAAGAGGAAGGAAGCATATGAAAGAGAGAAAAGAGCTTGGGAAGAACATGTAAGAAAACTTATTATGCACGAAGTATGTAGTGCTATGTCTTTGTATGAATAAAATCTTCCATTGTGAATTTCTAGCTTAGATGGATTGTATTCTGAAATGGGGGAGAGCATGAGCCAGTCTGAATTCTCTCATTAAAAGCCTGATTTTAAATATACTTGAATGAAGAATTTGGTCCAAATACTTAACACCAAACCTAAGAATCATTAGGATTATGTTAAGTATTTTATTAATTATCTGCAGCTTACCAAAGTGTATATAACCTTCATTTGATTCTGTGTGCTGTGGAGTTATAAGTCCAACTAGTGATAACTACAAAAATTACAGAATGTTGTGAAGCTGATTAATTGGAAATAGTTAACATGTGTAATTAACAGTTGCATTTAGTATGAAAATGTGACATTGCCGTTTTTGAAGGTTTACATGAGTGTATCTGATCATACTGTGTTGAATGTGCAGTCTTTAATTTGATTTCTTTTATCTTAATTGAATCTATACAGCTGATAGCAAAAGGTGTAAAGAATCCTAATGTGCCTTTTCATGTGGGAGCTGCAGGACACAGTCCTGTGCATGGAACACAAGATCCTGGCGTATCTCTTCCGAAGCAACAGCTTCCAGTTAAGCCCATCTCCATGACTTCTGCGTTGAAAGAAGTGGGAGTGGTAGGTACTTTTGTTAAAAGGTAAAAATAATCAAAAAATAGACAAACATACTGAGTTGAAAAGGGATTTTTAGAAGAATGTATATATTAGCTAGAAGAAATACTGATTGCTTCTGAAAAAAAAAGACAAAAAATTCATAAGCTGCTGAAACACACCTGCACTCTGAAACTTTAATCTAGTCAATTTTGGACAAAATAGCTTGTTTCTGAGTTTGTGAGTCTTAACATGCAACTTCATTTTTGATCAGTGAAGTCATAGAGCAAGAAGTCGTTAACTAGACATGAAGCCTCTTGAAATCAGGTGTCAATGAGTTTGTAATCTCTGCTTTAGTGGAACTGACAAATGTTGAGTAAGTCCAATTTATATCCTTGATTGTTTTCATTGACTTTGAAAGCATATACTGATTATAAAAGAAGTTTGGCGCTCAAATGTGACAGTGTGGTCTGGTTTTGTTGTTTGGAGACAGTATTCCAATTTTATATTTTCTGTGATCTTTGGTCCTGATAATGTCAGTGCTTACATATTTATCTTGACTGTCGTCGTTTGGTATAAATAATAGCTGTGAAAACTAAATGCGTGACTGTACAATTTAAGTTTTAAATACAATCTCTTAACTTGAATGCTAGCCTTTGTATTGTTACTTATGTATAGATTTCATTATAGTGCAGGATTATATGCTGTGTATAAACCTGGCTACGACTATAGGAATACAGTGAAATATAGCGCAAAATGATTTATATGAAATGTAATTCACTGAAAGATAGCTGGAAATAGCTGAAAAAATAAACAGTGCATATATAATGCAGATATCTAAATCATTAGCACTTCTTCGTGTGGATGATTTGTCTTACAGTAAAGTAAGATAATAACTTGATGAAAATCAGAGTGCTTAGTTGATCAAAAGGACAAGCCTTGTACATGAAGATTATAATTTCTACATTTCTGCCTTCAATTTTAAGTTGAATTATTATGCATGCTTAATCTACATTTTATAAGAGTAAAACATGCTTTCTGAAGGAAGCTCATTGTGATTGTTTTGAAAAGCCTGACAGGTCTTACCTAATAGTTCAAACTGTATTGCTCCTGTAATTGAGGCAGATCAAGAATAATGCAAAACATTTCTCTGCAAAATGCTCTGCATAATGCAGTACTTGCCTTTCTTTACTGAAATTGTACATCTGCATGTTGTCAGTCAACTTGATCCGGGCAGGTTTTCTATGTGTTTTTGAATACCAAGGAGGCACTATTTTCTTTTCACTGATGTGATAATATACGTGCTGTCATTAGTAAAGTTGTCTTTTCTCCCTTATACTTTTCTTTTCAAATGCTCCTAGACTCTGTCCTTGCAACTCTTTTGTTCTCTCACAGAATTACTCTTTTCTAGCATTGGAATTGAGTGTCCTTTTGCTGTATGTGTCATATCTAGCTTTATCTCTACCTGTATTATGCTATGAATTGTCACTTGTCTGCTTAAACGGATTCATTTGCTTGCCACTTAAGACAGCGAACAGGTCAGACTAACTCTGTCTGTGAAAGTCTTAGCGAAGCACCTCAAAACCAGAAGCATTGTACAGTCTGTCATAATCTATCTATGGTTGTCAATGGAAGGGTCTTTGAGGTGACTTTTCAGTATTATGTTGATTTTCTCAGGATTATTTTTTCTGACGTACCCTTTTGCACTATATTTCATGCTCCTTGGATTTAAAGGATGGAAATGTAACTGCTTCCCAGGAAGCTAAAGAGGAAATAAAAAAGCCAGATCTTGCAATGCAGGTATGTCAGGTTGTGTTCTGTTTAATTTTCTTTTCCTTTTTAAGAAAGATGCTGTTTCAGGTAATTATGTATTGGTCCTTATTTCAGAACAAGCGGCAAATACTGAAAAGATTGAATCAAAATCTTAAAGCTCAGGAAGATGAGAAAGGAAGAAAGGACAATAAAAATATCTCTGAGTCGGATGGGTCTGAAGATGGTAAAGAAGAGCAAGAAGACAACCATTTGCTTCTAGGAGATCGCAAAAGATGGGCATCGAGGGCATCGGATTTGGTAGTTCCTTTAGCTCAGTTATCAATGGAAGATTCTCTCTCTGGAACAGACCGTAAGTACTCTCTTGTCATGATATTAGCAAATATCATGATGTAATGCCTGTTTTTTTAATTACTCTTTTATTATCATCCTTTCTTTATCACTTGTGTCTCATTTGCTTCTAGAAAAGGTGGCCGTGTATTCGCTTGGATAAGAAGTAAGGCACGGGCTTAGTAGTTAAATGACCTGCAGGAGATGCAAAAAATAATCTCAACGAATAGTTACCTAATTAAATACATGGTTTATTTATTCAAGCTGTCTTTTTAAATGTCTTTTAAATAGGCACTAA
Source organism: Numida meleagris (assembly GCF_002078875.1). Lineage (NCBI taxonomy): Eukaryota > Metazoa > Chordata > Aves > Galliformes > Numididae > Numida > Numida meleagris. The sequence continues at coordinate 30,273,024 of NC_034412.1, read as the reverse complement.
TCTAACAGAACAGATGCAATTAAAATACGTGAACTTTATTTTGCTCTACATATCTTTGTTGCCACTTTCTACTTTCTCCTTTACTCAGGAAAAAGAGTTAAAAAGGTATCAAGACAAGGGATTTTCTATTTTTCCTTCCATATGAGCAAGCTGGTAGAAGTAGAGGTGAAATTTTTAATCAGGTAGTATTAAGACAGTCTCTGACAATTGTAAACATCTCTCAAACTTTTTCTTCTGGAGTACCTGAATGGCTGAAAAGAATTCCTGCTTTTGCTGTGAGGTGGAAGACGTTAACTGTCATTTAGTAACTTACTATTAAAAGGAATTGGCAGAAGAGGATCTCTAGACTTTTGACCATAGTCTTTAGCTCTTTGACTTGAGGTGAGATATCATGATACTGGATTTGTAGTTAGTTTTTAGTTTTGTGGAGGTTTTTTGTTTGTTATATATTAAGTGAATGAAAGTTTATAACATGGTTTTTGTGTTTTGACAGGGCAAACTATGGGGGAAGTAATTAGGCTAGATATTGGTGAACCCCGCAGGAAAGTCTGGGGCAAAAGCCCTACTGATTCGGTCCTGAAGATCCTAGGAGAAGCAGAGTTGCAGCTATCAACTGAATTACTGGAGGAACTAGACACAATAAATGGTAAGCATAGCTGGTAACTATTTGTACTGCAAGTGTAGGAAGTGTCAGCTTGACAGTTTGTCTGTTGAGAACAACTTTGAAGTGATAGAAACATATTCTGTCCATATTCTTGCTTCTTCCGTGTGTTGCCTCAGTTCTAAATGTTCCTATACGTTCTAAATGGCAGCATAAGCTGATACCAAAAGATGCTAAAATATTTCCAACTCAGTCAAGTAGTTAGAAATTAAGATGGATGTGCTAAGAGGGAAAGATCCTCATTTTGTCAAAAAGCCGTGGAATTTGCTTACTAATATAAACAAGTCTTTTTTTAAATGATGCCATCAACCCAATATTGTATTGCATAGTTCGTATAGCAGTCTTGTTAGTGTGTGAAGTAGAATTTCCTTCTAGACAAATACATTTTGTCCGTGATGCTAACTCTGTTGCTTCTCTATCCTTCCTGTCTTCGTTAAACAACTTTCTTACCTGTTCTTTTGCTGTTGCCATTTCTGTGTTCTCCTTCCTCTTCTGCTTTGTAAATGCTAGACACAAGAGGCTTTTGGATCTTTAGTGTATTTTTGTCTTTGTCAAGATAAAATAGTAGTTGCTTTTAATAGAACTGAGGATGGTGTATTTTGCTTTAAAAAAAAAAAAGTATGGCTTAGTTGTATTTGTAATGTATATACACCAGGAACACTGACTGTTAGCCAGAGCTATAGTCTATACCTTTTCATTGCGTGATTTAAACCAGTAAAACGTGATTACCATGCCAACTTTGGCTAAAATTGAACTTAAACTTCAAAATACTACAGAACAGTACGATTTCAAGTTTATTCCAAGTATGTAGGTTGCTCTGAAAGTAATGCCTCCCATTTATTTCTATGGAGATGACAACAGATTAAAAAAAGCACAGTGATACTGTTTGATAGAGTAAATTCTCACCTACAAAACACTCTCCTGTCTTTTTGTTTGTTTTGTACTCATTTTTAACGGGGTGTATGACTTAATTTTAGAGCCTGATGATTTGGAAGCAGAGATATTGAAAGAAACAGAAGAAAATAAAAAGCACCAGAGCAAGGAATTTCCCATTGCTGTTAATGAAGTGTGGGTGAATGAAGAGCAGGATAAGTGAGTTATTCCTTTGTTGATTCCTCTCTCTCTAGTTCAGATAACTAGCCACAACAGTTGCAGTGTTAAGCTTAGCTAAAGCTTCGTTGTTTGTCTGCACTTTGTGGTTGAGAATTTTTTCAGTGGACTAATGACTACTGTAAATTTAGTTTTCCTTATTTTCTAATAGGGAACAACATGACAGGAGAAATGAAGCAACTTCTGAGAAAGTAGTGCTTGATGAAGTGCAATCACACAGTGAGGCTCCAGAAGGTCAGTAAGTGTATCTTGTTCTGTAACTGGTGGGACAGAATACTGGAGCTATCCCTTCTCACTTCTTCACTAACCCTAAAAGAGCAGATTTTCTGTTCTCATTTTGTTTTTCAGTTGAGGACAAATTTGTTACAGGTTAGGAAGACAAATTACGGGTATTATTTTTGCCACTTTAGAAGAAAACATGTAGCAACAAAGCTATGTTATGTATACACAGGGAAAATAGCCCATTCTTTGTTACTTATAAGTAAATATCACGTTTCTGAATGTTGTGACCTATAATGACTATTTTAAGTGTTAGGAAATCTGATGGTTTTACTTAGTAGAAGTGTCACTTTGTTTATTGACATCACTAATATAATGTTAAAATGAAGCTTGGATAAAAAGATATTTTAAAACAACTGTTAATGATAATTATCTCCATTGCTGAGAAGAATTGCTTGCTCTTTGAGGTCTTTAAGCTAATTCCAGAAAGTATACATATTTTATAGTAGAACAGAAAATATATCTACAGTATCATTGGTGATAGTGTGAAATTTATTTACAGGTCCATTAAGCAAACTGTACATTTTTTCCAATGTCAGAGCACATACGTTGGGATAAGTTTGAAGAAATTTAGTATAAGGCAAGAAGCAGTAGATGAAAATGGATGATACCATCATTCCAGACACAGATTGGGTCACAATAAACAAGGAGGCTTAAGAATGGAATAGACTGTAGCTGGAAGCTATGTATTCTCAAAAAATATAAGAGAATTTCACATTATAATGCTTTTACTTAAGTAATCCAATCAGACTTTACTACTGTTATGGTGTGATCTATTTTCCCCTTTAATTGTACAACAGAAATTGGTTAGCTCTGCTTGTTTTAGTTACCTTTTGCATAAGAGCTTGGATTTAGAAATTGATTTTGATTTGTAATGGACTTTCTTATACCACCTCAGAAACTTGTTCCAGTGACTCTCTGCAACCTGAACCATTATTCCAGAGAGTAATACAGCCCCCGACTGTACCTACAGCCTCTCCAGTCCTATCATCTCAGTCTTCCCAGGAAGAGCCTTTTGTACCTCGTTCTCGTTCCATATCGCCAGCAAAAAATAAAGGCAAAAGTTCATTGTTTTTTGGGCTTTCTACAGGTTTGTTTGATGCAAACAACCCAAAGGTAACTTAAAAATAATAATAATACTTCTATTTCTTTAGTAACGTTTTTTAATCTTCTTGAGTCTTCATGAGGCCAGAACAGATAGCATAACAGTTTAAGCAGTTGTTTGTATTTGTCTAACTGCGTCTGCCATGCAGTACAATTGCACTGTGTTCATTGTGTGAGTAAGACTCGTATTGCATTTTGAGTCTCTGGTATCACTATTCTGCCTACAAATGTTTATGGAGGAATGATGTCACTAGAAGAATGGTGTCACTGAGACACAACTGAGGAAATTCATGAGGAAATTCTTACTCTCTACCTTTCTCCTTTTGTATAGTTTTACAAACTTACCTTGCACTACTTTGCCATCGTGAACACTGAAAAGAGTAATGAAGGCATTTCATAATTTTTTGCAGCAGGCTTAACATTTAGTGAAATGAGCGTGGGATAGTGGAATACGGTTACATGGAATTAAACAGATTTTAACAATAGGTATGCAACCAGTGGATGAAACAGGACTAAGTCTGTGCAATACTTGCACTGATTCTAAAATGCAAAGTGCATAAAAGAGAAGCTACTTTATGGGGAAACATGGATGACAAGGGTCCTCTGGAAATTCGCACACCTGCATTGCTCTCAATATATGAAGTAAAGGATTTCCTCGTTGATGAAATGCCAGATTGTCACGGTATTATCTAGGGATCTGCATCTGTGACAAGGGGGACAGGCCCAAAAGGGGGGGAAAAAAAATATAAAAAATCTGTCGGCGGTTAGGGGCCGGCCCTGAGCGGTCCAGCGACTAAAGCGGCAGGGAAGTCGCGGACCCACACCCTGGGGAAACAAAAGGGGAGAGGGGAAAGGCAGGGGACTCGTAGGCGGATCTAAAACAAAACAGCGGCATCAATCTGAGGAGGAACAACTAAATTTACTAAATATATTGAAATTGAGGTCAGTGAAATCCTAACAGAGAGAGTTTACAAACTGAGAGTCTTATACAGTAAGCTGCAGGAGGACCACGTGCTTCTCCACCGGGCAGGAAGGGAAGAGACCCCATGTCTCGCAGGCGGCTTCACCACCTGCTCCAACGAAAAGACCCCTGGGGAGTGCATCTCCTCCCCTCCTCGGGAGGACCACACACCAAAAAAGGCAGTTTGCAGTAAACAGGGAATTAACTCTTTAACTGCCAGTGCTTTACATGATGTTATGATGTGGAATACCGACAACAAAAATCACAAAACCATGACACAGGTCAAGAAGAATGTTTCTTGTGACTCTCTGCCTTTCTTGTGAGTGCATGAATGGAAGTTGCACTACTTGATTGAATATTGAAAAATATCTATTGGTTAATGAATTGCAAGGAAGCTTATTACCAGAGACAGTGAGTGCTGTTGGCACTGTTGTTCAGAAGAATAACGCTTTTTGATGTGCTGCAGAGAGACAGTTTTCACAGATTTAGGTACTTACAGAAAAGTTGTTACAAGCACAGAATGAACATTGTTTGTATCTGTATCAAATTTAAAGCAGTGGATGTGCTTTAATACACTGACGAGCTTCATTATACTGTGAACCATCTTAGCATGTCATGGTACTGCTTATTTGGTGTGTGTTTTGGCCATAAGTGTTTGTCCTAATTGTTAATTCAGTACCAGATGAGGTGTACATAATAGCAGAGAATTTGGAGAAAAGCAGCAGATGATGTTTTGATTTACTGATGCAATAGACTTTCTGAGACCAAAGAGAGCAATAAATTCCCTTCTCTTATTTGACTGCAGACAGAGTAAGTTCAGAACGTCTCAGTGAAGATTAGCTGTTTCTTTTTATTATTGGGGTGAATATTTAATATTCTTTTAGGGTTCTGAAATTTACGAAGAGAGCTGAGTGGATAACTGAGCAAACAGTTTTTTTGTTTCACTGTTGCTTTAGTTCCTCTGAAACAGAGTAGTATTTTAAACTTGCTTGTAATACTATGGAACTGCTCTGAAATATCCTGTCAAGAAATCTTTGTTTTCAGTATCCAACTTTGAGGAATAATAGCTGTCATTTAGAAAAAAATATTTGTTTGTCAGCTATTAATAATGGTTCTCTAGCCCAGGAGCTGGCAGGACTCATTGAGAGGGTTTTAAACTAGAGGTGGAGGGAGAAGGGGATAAAACCAGGCCTGCTAAAGATGAGCTTAGGGGAACAGTGATGGAATTGAGGGTGAGGCAAGGGGCTTAGTTGAAGTGCTTCTATACCAGTGCACACAGCATGGACAACAGACAGGAGGAGCTGGAGGCCATTGTGCGGCAGGCAAACTGTGACTTAGTTGCCGTTACGGAAACACAGTAGGATCGATCCTACAACTGGAGTGCTGCAATGGATGGCTATAAGCTCTTAAGAAGGGCAAGTAAGGAAGGAGGGGAGGTGTTGTGGCCCTCTGTGTTAGAGAGTGCTTTCATGCTGTTGAGCTTGGGGCTAGGATTGATAAGGTTGAGCCCCTGTGGGTGAAGATCAGGGGGAGGGCTGACAAGGTGAATGTCCTGATGGGAGTCTATTATAGACTGCCTAACCAGGATGAAGAGACAGACTAGGCATTTTATGAACATCTGGCAGAATTTGTGCAATCACCAGCCCTTGTTCTCATGGGGACACTTCAACTTCCCTGATATATGTTGGAAATACAATGCAGCACAGAAGAAATAGTTGAGGAGGTTTCTAGAGTGTATGGAAGGTAACTTCCTGACACAGCTGGTAAGAGCCTGCCAGGGGAGGTCCCTTGCTAGACCTGCTGTTCACAAGCAGGGAAGGACTGGTGAGAAATGTGAAGGTTGGGAGCTGTCTTGAACAGAGTGACCATGAAATAGTAGAGTTCTCCAAAACTGCTACCTTGGACTTCAGGAGGGCAGACTTTGAACTGTTCAGGATGTTGGTAGGGAGAGTCCCCTGGGATTCAGTCCTGAAGGGTAAAGGGGTCCAGGAAGGCTGGTTGCTCCTCAAGAAGGAAGTCTTAAAGGCACAGGAGCAGGCTGTCCCCATGTACTGCAAGATGAGCATGCAGGTAAGAAAACCAGCATGGATGAAGAGAGAGTTTTCCTGAAGCTCCAGGAGAAAAAGAGAGTCTTCCTTCTGTGGACAAAGGGATGGGCAATTCGAGGAGAGTACAAAGAAGATGTTAGCAGGGAGAAAATTAAAAAGGCAAAAGCCCAGCTTGAACTCAACTTGGCTGTTAGGGTAAAAGAGAACAAAAAACTTTTTTACAAATATATTAATAGGAGGAGGGCTAAGGAGAATCTCCCTCCTTTACTGGATGTGGTGGGGAACATGACCACTGATAATAAGGAAAAGGATGAGGTTCTCAATGCCTTCTTTATGTCTGTCTTTAAAAGTTAGACCAGTTATCCTCAGGGTACCTGGAAGTCTTGGATGGGGAGCAGAATAAACCCCTCATGATTCAGTTGGAAACTATTACTACTACTACTACTCCACCTGGACTGCCACAAGTCTATGGGGCTGGATGGGATCCACTTGAAGGGTGCTGAGGGAGCTGGTGGAGGTGATACCCAAGCTACATTCTATCATCTGTCAGCTTTCATGGTCAACCAGAGAGGTCCCAGAGGATTGGATGCTTGCCAGTGTGACTCCCATCTACAACAAGGGTTGTAAGGAGGATCTGGGGAACTACAGGCCTGTCAGCCTAACCTTGATGCTAGGAAAGGTTACGGAGGAGCATATCATCTTCAGGTAGATGACACAGCATGTGCGGGACAGCTGGGGGATCAGGTCTAGCCAGCATGGGTTCATGAAAGGTGAGTCCTGCTTGACCAACCTGATCTCCTGTGATTGAGTGACCTGCGTGGTGGATGAGGGAAGGGCTGTTGACGTTATCTACCTAGGCTTCAGCAAAGCCTTCGACGCTGTCTCCCACAGTATTCTGGAGAAGCTGCCAGCCCATGACTTGGACAGGTACACTCTTTGCTGGGTGAAGAACTGGCTGGAGGGCCAGGCCCAGAGAGTGGTGGTGAATGGAGTCACATCCAGATGGCGACAGGTCATGAGTGGTGTTCCCCAGGGGTCAGTACTGGGGCCTGTCCTCTTCAATATCTTTACTGGTGACCTGGATGAGGGTATTGAGTGCACCCTCTGTAAGTTTGCAGATGACACCAAGTTGGGAGGAAGTGTTGATCTGCCTGGGTGTAGGAAGGCCCAAGAAAGGGATCTGGGCAGGCTGGATCGCTGGGCTGAGGCCAGTGGGATGAAGTTCAACAAGACCAAGTGCTGGGTCCTGCACTTTGGCCCCAACAACCTCAGGCAATGCTACGGGCTTGGGGCAGAGTGGCTGGAAGACTGTGTAGAGGAAATGGACCTGGGGATGTTGGTTGACACTCAGCTGAACATGAGCCAGAAGTGTACCCAGGTGGCCAAGAAGGCCAATAGCATCCTGGCTTGTGTTAGAAACAATGTTGCTAGCAGGAGCAGGGAAGTGATCATCCCTCCGTACTCAGCCTTGGTTTGGATGTTAGGCAATTCTTCTCTGAGAGAGTGCTCAGGCTCTGGAACGGGCTGCCCGGGGAGGTGGTGGAGTCACCATCTCTGGAGGTGTTTAAGAAACATTTAGACGTTGTACTGAGGGACATGGTTTAGTGGGAAATATTGGTGATAGGTGGACGGTTGGACTGGATGATCTTGGAGGTCTTTTCCAGCCCTGGTGATTCTATTCTGTGATTCTGTAAGTTGTATTTTGATTGTTTACGGTGTGTATGTGTCAATTGCATATACATATTATCTACTGCAAAGTTCCTTTTCTTTAGGTAGCTTTCAAAATAACGAACAGATTTGCTCAAAACCAAAATCTGTATATCCTTTAAATGTTTCAGTCACTGTAACCTGTAAAGGCAGAAAGAAGGAAAACTTTCCATTTAGATGATTGGCAAAATTCAGGATATCAGGCTTTCAGTCATGTGCTGGACACATCTTTTCTCTTTAAATTGACTCTCAAATGAAAAAGGATTAAAAATCAGATTTGAAAGCTACATGAAATCACAGACTTGTATTGTTTCCAAACACAAGACTTTGTTACCTTTGCAGATGTTGAGAACATGTTCGCTCCCGGATCTTTACAAACTGTACAGAACCTTAGTTGATGTTCCCAGCATAGCAGATGTACAGCATCAACATAATCTTGAAATAGATGATACTGAAGATGAGCAAGCCAAAGAAGGACCCTCTGATTCTGAGGATATGTGAGTGCAATAGCATTTTCTTTTATTTCAAAAGGCACATCAAGAATGTTTTTGGTTATACATTATTATATACCATGCACCAGAATGGAATTGTTTAGCCAAGTTTTAAAAACCCTATATTTCACATTTGTTTGGTTTGAATCGATGTTCACTCTGAGTCTTGTTCAGAAAATTGCATATGGGATGTCCTATTTGCAATACCTGTCTGAATTGTTTCCAAATTACGTCTGTCTTACTCTGATTATTGGAGCAAGAGAGGAGATTCTGTGATAATCTTGGAGTGAGATTGAGACATAAGCGAGATCAAATGTCTGACCAGTTTATTATCAATTAAAGTGACAGGGAAGGGACAGGCTGGTGACTATTACTAATTAGGGCGATGGGGAAGGGACGGCAGATAATAGGAAAGATAGAAAAAGAGCAACAATTCTGTAAAGTGGGGATAGTCACCACCAAGGATTCAGCAGTGTCACCTTGTGCACCATTCCAATGGCCCAGGGCCGACGCAGGAGTAAGGGCGCAGGGGGAGGTGGTGGCAGAATGGCTGGCCTTAAGCAGCAAGCAGGTAAACAGTAGGCATCCAACAGCGGGTCCAGGAGAAACAGGCAGGTCTCAAGTGGCAGGCCTAGAAGAATCAGGCAGCACGCAAGTTTCACGCCGCAAGGTGTCTGATATGGGGCACACTGTTCCTTGGTTGTAGATGCCTTTTTTTATTCTCTTCTGCCAGTGTGGTGTTCGTGGGCACTTAGGCTAGAGACACATGCAGATCCCCTCATGATTATCTCCCTGGAGATGTGCCCACAAACGGCTGCTCATCAGCCATGTAGCAGTTGCTTATGTCTCATTGTCCCTGGCCCGTATGTCTTTTCTGTGGAAAATGTTTCTTCAACTTGTCTATCTCTTGAAGTTGTCCAACAGCAAGCTTTGAGACAGAGGTGCAGAAATAGTCGCTTACGGCATCCAAGATGCTTTTCTGTCTGTCTTCAGGTCTTTACATTCCCTTGAAACAGTTCAAAGTTGATGGCTACCACTCCTCTAAAAATGAAGGATTCTTTAATATATCCTTTCTTTTTATGTTCTGGGACTCATTTGCTCATCTGTCTCCCTTGCAGTGGTATTGGGATGTCCTTAAGTTCCCCCAGATTCTTTCAGGGGCCTCAAAATCTGACCCTAGGCTGACTATTCCCTACAGCTTGCGTAGTCTGCTGAGATGAAAATCATCCAGTCTGTCTATTCTGATGAGATCTAGATCTATTTTTCCTCTAGATAATTTTATGTGATTTCAGGTTTTCATTTCTTTCTAGCATTTCCTTATGATGTATACGTTTTGGTACAAATCCTGGGACTCTAAGACCAAGGTGTTAGTTGTCTTTTGTTTCCCTCGTCCTAAATTCTCTTCATTTTTTCAATGTGGCTTATAAACAAGACAATGCTATCATCTTCCCTGCTGATATAAATTGAGCTTAGGTCCTTGTATCCAAACCACACCTTGTTGCTTTTTTGTTGTTGTTCTTGATATTGTTGAGTTGTGTTACTAAATGCAATGCTTGAGAGAATATGTGGGGCTGAACTAATTTAATCAGTTTCATGCTGTCTTAGGACTGGATACTTGAAATTTACTTTTATCAAGGCTAGGGATAAGATATTTAACTCACACGTATGCATGTTAGTACACATATTTATCTCCTCATTTGTATTCTTGTGCTGTCTTTGTTTATTTCTTTAATAAATGCAAAACACACAAGTTATTTTCTCCACTTCATTGCTTATCCTCAGCCTATCTTCCTTCTGCTTCATTTTTAAGATACTTCTACTGTTGGTTCCTACTGCCAATTCTTATTGCTTGTGTACTAAAATTAGCCGATGGTCTTAGTAATGGAGGTTTTTTAGTGCTTGTCTAACATGTATATAGAAAGTGCCCTGAAATCCTACATTTGAAAATGAACAGAAAGTGAAACAACTAAACAAACAGTACAAATTCTGTGGTTAGTTCTGCTGCTGAAGGGCTGCTTGTGGCGCACTTGGTGCTTTTGTCTCGTGTCTTCTGTTTTTTTTCGGACAAGTGAGTGTTCTGCTGTGGAATTAAATCATTTTTTTCCTGTTCTCTTCTTGAAAAAACGATATCTGCAGTTTGCTTTCTTTAGCATCAGTTGTGCTTAGCCAAGTCAGGCTGATCAGTCTCTACCTGATCTCTAGTTTTCTCATCTCCAGTCTTGAACCTCTTGAGCTGTGTGGGAAGAGAACTCTGCCCAGTTTTCTCCCAGCCTACAATCCCTTAGAGAAAGACTGAAGAGGAATCTTAGCATTCGTTGTCTGAGCTGGAGTAATTATTTTACCATAATTAGTATTGTTGCACTTGCCAAGGTTTTATAACAGTGCATGAGTACATAGTTGGTTTTTTGTTTAAACTGATCTTACTAATAAAGTTTAATCATCTCTCTCATTGTCTTTCTACAAGATGGTCTGGTATCTGTTTAGATAGATCTTTACTCCCCATGTCTGGCATTATATAGTGGTATTAGAGTTGTCATCATGTTGGACTGAGGACATAAAGATCTACAAAAAGTGCTAATTTTATTAATTGAGTGGCAATAGGAGAAGAATTAGTCTTATGTATACAAATGTTTGTGTCTCATTTTCTTCTCCTAAAAGCTACACTGCCTTTCCAGTTTGTTGGCTTAACAAAAGATACGAATTCTTCCTACAGAGTTTGTCTTGCAAAGCGTTACTTCTATATAATCTTTGTCACTTTCTTTTAGCATGTTTGGGGAGGCAGATACAGATTTGCAGGAACTTCGGGCCTCAATGGAACAATTACTTAGGGAGCAGCCTGGTGAGGAATTAAGTGAAGAGGAAGAATCTACTTTAAAGGCTAACGTCATCAAATGCATAACAAACAGTACAGAGCTGGATGAAGCAGATGAAAATAACCCCAGCAGTGAAAGTGCACTTAATGAAGAATGGCAGTCAGGTACAATTTCTGTTATACCTGTTTCATAAGCTATTTATTGATATTAACAATAGAAACACGGAAGGTATTTGCATTTTATAAGAGAATAAAGCTCTGAATAATAGTTTTTCTACAGAGACTCAAAAAAAAAAATTCTGATGTTGTTTGAGATTTTCTGGGCGTGAAGGTCAATATCTAAGTAAATGTTTGTGCTGCAAATAGCAGCTATTTGTTAGGCACTGATCGTGAATCTTTTTTTTCTCTAGTTGCCTAAAACTTGCTTTCAGGGAAGATCAAAGGCTACTATACATCAGTTTTAGTAATTTAATAGCTTTCTGGTGTTAGTGATTTAATTTCATTGGTTCTTTTTTTACTGTTGTTTACTTTCTTTACAGATAATAGTGATGGAGATATTGCCAGTGAATGTGAAGAATGTGATAGTGTCTTCAGCCATTTGGAAGAGCTGAGATACAACCTGGAACAGGAAATAGGCTTTGAGAAATTAATTGAAGTTTATAATAAAATAAAGGTTTGTGGAATAAACTCAACTGGAAGCTGTTTTAGGAAAAAAAGACAGAAGTGTCTGGGGCTGCACACTGTGCCGGTAACAAATTGCACTGTGTGGCTAGAATTAATGCTTGAGTCTTTTATTTTGTTTCAACACACCTAAAATATTAACACAGAAAACTCCAGTGGATTAACAAGGAGAGCTTTGGGGTTAACAATAGACTACATCTATTAAATTTGAACTGTTTCTAAACCCATTTTAAACTTCACCACATGGATTGTTCTTTCTCCCAGGCCATACATGAAGATGAAGATGAAAATATTGATATTTGCTCAAGCATAGTTCAGAGTATTCTGGGAAATGAACACAAACACTTGTATGCCAAAGTACTTTACCTAGTCATGGCAGATGGAGCCTACCAGGAAGGTAATCTCACTGTGTCCTAGCAAAGATGGATTGTCTTAATGTTTGCTCTTGCATTATATAAAAAAACTTGTAAAATATTTTTAAAACAGCTGTGCTTTGTTATATTGATCAGCTGAACTGATTAGAAAATATTTCTTTCCCCACAAACAGCATTTTTATTCCTGCAACACAGTGCAGCAAACTTTGGTTAAGCATGCTGACCGCTCTGATTTAGCATGATGTACATGTACAATAAACTGTAATAATAGATGCCTTATAAAATGTGAAGAATAATTACATTCTGTGAAAATGTTATGCAGGTAGCGAAGATGGAGTGTAGAATAAAATTCTCAGAATAAAGAATGATTTTGTTGTAGGGATTAATTTCTTAGCTAAAATAGTATTTTTCTTTCCAAAAGTACCTTTAAGGGAAAGTAGTTACTTGGAAAGTAGTGATCCTGATTCAGAAAAGGAAACTTCATGTGGTTCTTTATTCTGTAACTGCAATTTCCTGAAAGAACTTACTGTGGAGATAAAATCCATCTAAGTATTTTAATGCATGTTAGCCAACATCTGCTATCTACATCTTTTTAATTTATTTCACAATTATGTTGCAATAGCAAGTGAATAAAAGGTCAAATAACTACAGCTTGCTTAAACTATTTATACAAAAATGGGAAAAATAAGTCTTAAAAACCACTTCTAAAAACACAATCATTGAAAATAACGAACTATATCTAGAAAAACTTTGTTTTCCCAGATTTTCTTTGCTACTGATACAGAACTACTGAATCAGAATAAACAGTAATTTGTTGTTTGAATTCTGTTATGGAAGTATGACGGAAAAGCATCAGAAAAATATTTTTTCAGCCACTTTACTATTTAACTGGAAAATAAACTGCAGTTGTTTTTCTATCAAGTGTCCAGAGGGCTGGCAATGCAGAACAGGAAGAAAACAATAATCACAGTGTTATCCATTTCTCTTTTTTGACACTTTGCCTTTTAAGGATATTTTAAAACTAATCCTAAAAAGCTTAAATGCTAATTTGCTGGAAGTGTTGGCATACAAATTGTAAGCTGTTGTCTGAGTGAATACTATTAAAATGAGCCAACTGTGATCTTGTGAAATGCCGATAAACAAGTGGCTATTTTTAATAGCTTCAGTTCTAATTCTGTATTCTACAAATCTGAGATATCATGAAAATGTAAAGAAAAAATAGTTCTACGTTTTTGCAGTTAAAATAAAAAATATGCTAATGAAGGCAAATAGAGGACGAGTGACTGAAGTGTGTTGAGGAGCTTCTGTCTCAAAGGTCTTACACTCTTCAAGTACTCTGACTGTTGCTTTCTAGCTCGTTCTGTAAAAGCAGGTTGTGTTTTGTTGGGTTTTATGGCTTGTTTTCTATTTTGTGTCCTTTTCACCCTGCCTTTCCCTCTCATGATTTTTACAGATAATGACGAATAAACCTGACTCAGGAAATTCCTTTGTGCTGCACTACGTATGGGTGTTTGAAGTCTGCGCACCAGAGTAACAAATTGTAGCTGAAAATGTAACATGGGGCAGGAGCAAGAAGAATTGGAAAAAGAGCACTGACTGAATGAAACAGAGGAAAAACATGCCTTTTAAACTGAGATATGTATACACTTCTCTTGTGTGTCTTGCATATGTGTTCATTAAATATTAGATGCCCAAATTTGAAAAACAAACTATAATCTCTCAAAAAAGAAACAATAAATGTAGCTGTTCTGATACAAAACTGATACCTACAACCTAAACCAGAGTTCTTGCCATATCAACAGCTGTCTGATAGGACATGGAGCTGGAAGGATTACTGTGTTGTGAAAGTAGCCATCTCTACCTGTTCATTTACATGCTTAAAGTAGTCCTTCTTTACACCAACATGAAGAAACTGCTCATTTTTATTGACCCCTCTGTTTGTATTTTAATAGCATCTTAATCTAGTGGTCCAGTTTGAGTATTTCACTTTTTTCTTAATAAAGTGTATTTTGAAGCTAAAGACTTCTGTCACTTCTTAAGTGTCATCTGAAAAATCTTAAAGGTATTGTTTCTAACTCAAGGCAGACTGATATTTCAGTTAGTGAAGTGCTTGGATTTTTATTTTATTTTTTATTGGAGGCAGTGAAATTAACATGGAGCTAGAAGATTTTCCTTACATTCTTCCTCCTCAAAATCCCAAGCATTTAGCTCTTCAAGTTTGCCATCCAGTTAATGACAGTGTAGTATATTGTTGAAAGAGATGTTTTCTCGCCTGTTTGTTTTTAAATTCTTATTGTTACTCTCCTGGCCCCAGCAGCCAGAGTGGATGGTATAAAATACTACAGGCACAAGTACTCCATGATATTTGTCATCATTTGGGGCATGTTTCATAGTTTCATGTCCTCCACCCCTGAAATTAATTATTTTGACCCACATTTTTGTTTCTCCAAAACAAAAATCAAAGCAGTGCAATACAGGGCCAACACTCGGTATGCTGTCGTTTTCAGATCATCTCTGAAGAAGTTCGATTGGCTTATCTGTACAGTAAGTTTCCTGTTGCAAACCCAATGAACTGTCAGACTTCCAACTGCCCTATTGAAGAAAATAAAATATATTTTTTGCAGCTACTGTAAAGTACAGCCAGCCAGAATCTAAAACTGTAGACTCTTCCACAAGGTACCATCAAATATACATATTATTTAGAACTGATAAAATATGTACATGTTTTTTGTATGATTGTTTTATGGTGTTGTGATTTCAGTGGGCAAAACTTCAAAGTGGTGGTGTGTTTTTTAAACGTGTCTGATTTAAGGTAGACCAAAATTACTTTATTTCAGCTGTAACATGGGAACCTACGGTGAGAAATCTTTAAAAATAAATAAATAAATAAAAATTACACATTTTAATTGCCCTTAATATACTGATTAAATTTCTATATGCATATTTACTTGATAAACACCTATTGCTTTATCTGATGAGGAATTTTCATTGCTGGAAACTGCTGTTTCTGACCTATGCTGCTTCACTTTTTTTCCTCTTTTTTTTTCTTTTTAAGCTTTCCATGCTCAATGTTGGTCCTTTTCAGTAAGCTTCTCTTCCGTTCCACTTATCTTCGAGTAGCTGGTAGCGCAGTGAAATGATCCTCATCAGCTTACATCATCCATCATGTTTAGCTAATTCACTCTAAAGAGTTTATCCAGAGTGAGTCCGCATTATTTTCCTTTTTCAGTATTGCTTTTTCAAAGAGTTCAAAATTCTTTAAACTTAATATAGAGAGACTTTCTCAAGGAAACACAAGCTAGGGGTTAGGTTCTGTTTAATTGCTTTTGTGTTGAAATCACATCGTGATTGATGTTCTTCATTTCTTATGCAGGTTGCTGGCTTGCTTTTGGTAAGAAATACAGACGTAATCTGCAGACTTAAAGCTCTACAGACATAGAGCTTTTTATCAATGAATGATTTGAAAAATATGCATGGACTGTGCACAGCTTTCCAAAGAGATTAATATGCAGACCTGTCAACCAATACTGAATATCCTTGAAAATCCCCTAAAAGCTAATTTTAATTTGACATGGTAAATAAGCTTGTCTGCTGAAGTAATACTTTTCTCTGAAATTTTAAAGCCCTATTTAAAAGCCCTCTTTAATGTACACTATAATGACATCAGTGTTTTTCAGGGCAATTTAGTGATCTGCATGTAATAATTTATTTGAATTGGTTGAGTATTTGCCTTGCATTCATAAAAATGCATTCACTGTAGGTAATTTTCTGCTACAAATCTAGTAACAAACAGATACAAAATGGTGGTTTTGGCTCAGAACATCTATAAACTATTTTATGTTGTGTCTCTGTACTCAGTCTTTCATCCTGACCCCTGAAGCCAGCTGTAGTTGAGAGAAGGAAAAAACAGTTTAAAAAAAAAAAAACCCACAACAATAATAATGAATCTCAGTACCTGCCTGCATTGCGTTGCCCTGCAAACATGATTCCAGTCCTTGACATGAGAATCTTCTGGCAAGCTGTGACTTTTTTTAGCCATATGTATATAGCACTGAGCTTTCTGACCCTCAAACTGGAGTGAAGTGCCAGCAGTAAAGCAGAACTAGAAGGAACCTGTCCCCATAGCCTGTGGCAGGAAGATGAGTCTTGCACTGTCCCAACTGCCTTTGTTTTGGGTGGAATAGGTAGACAGTAATTCTACCTAAAGCACTGATGCCTCAAATCTTTTTTGAAGAAGAGAGACTGAAGTGGTTTTTGCTCTTTGATTTGCTTTACTTTGAGAGTGTATTTGAAGTTAGTATTAGAAGGTACTTCAGAAAAATGTATTAGCCGGTCAGGCAATCAGAACCAAAGCACGTCACCATTTCTGTGGTCTGGAAAGTAAATGGCTGATGAAAGCAAAGTTAAGCTTCTCATATTCTGTCTGCTCATGTAGCTGTCTACAACATTGATTTTTTTTTTTTTTTTGCTTCTATATCCCTCTTGCTCTGATTTGTGCAGAAATGCTATATGCTTACTCAGATATGCCTTCTCCACTTTTCTGAAGCTTTACAACCTTGCATAAATCTGCTGAAAACTCAATACTTCTCCAAGATTTTTTTTCTACGCTTGTTTGTTGGGTAATTACACTCTTTGAAAACTGGTGGTCCTCAATTCCACATTGAAATGTGAGTTCTTAGCACAATATTTAGGAAACACATTCTAGCGTTCCATTCATCTTCCATATGTTTAATAGGAAATATTTCTGCATTGTTTTTAAAATTAAGTATGTTATACAGTATACTCTAAAAGGGAAGTATATAATAAATGGCCAAACATATTATTGCAGCATATCCAGATAAAAGAAATGATAGAATTTAAGTGATTTCTGAGTAGCGATTATGAAATTCAGGTTCTCAGTGTGCTGGATCCCCCCAGCTGGATACAGCTTCATGTATTTGTATGCGCCTACATTTTGCTGTAATCTGAAGAAGCCAGAGAGTTGTGGTCAGTGGGACAGAGTCTAGTTGGAAGCCTGTATCTAGTGGAGTCCCCCAAAGGGTCGATACTGGGACCAGTACTATTCAATATATTCATCCTCAACTTGGATGAGGGAATAGAGTGCACTGGCAGCGAGTTTGCTGATGACACAAAACTGGGAGGAGTGGCTGGCAAGCCAGTAGGGTGTGCTGCCATCCAGCCAGGCCTAGACAGGCTGGAGTGCTGGGCGGGGAGAAATTGAATGAAATGTAACAAGGGCAAGTGCAGAGCAAGCTTGCTTGCCTTTCTTAGTACTTGCTGTCTTCTTATTTTTGCATGAGAGAATCATTTAATTGCCTCTGCAGAAGTTGAAACGTTGGGATTAGGGTTATGTCATTTAAAAAACAAACTTAAAGAAAATGCTTCATGGTGAGCAGAATACTAATTTTAGAAGTCAAGATTAAAACACCTGTTACGCACTCATAAGTTATGCTTTCAAAGGAAAATATGTAAAATGTCTAATGATATCTAAGTACAGCAAATATCCAGATTCAGTATTTCTTAAATACTTCTGAATGTGTTTCTTGCCATATTAAATAATGTGCCTCTAAGTTTTATAGATTAGTTCAGCTGTTAAACTGATGTAGTTTGCTTCAAGTTTCATTTCTCTGTATTCTCTGATGGTGGGCTGGTAGGCCAAACGATTCTTTCTTTCATTTCATTCTTGTGTGTAGCATAGTTAATTTAAACATTTAACAAAATCTGAAATTATTTCTTTTAAACAGACAAATAATAGAAAACAAGGTTCTGTCCATCAACTATGCTATTCAGCACGGTGTTCCACCTGCTAACAGAATGCGCTCTCTGTGCAGCACTAGGTGCGAGTGCCTCGGTACCTCAGTCTCTGACCTTCGTTACAGAAGTACAACAAGAACCATTATTTCATACGGAATGTGTATTTTATAAATCTAAAGCCTGGGACGACAGGAGCGATCTGCGCGCGCCTCCTTTTCCCAGCCTGGCAGCGGCCCAGACCCAGCCTTGCCGTGGCGCGGCTGCTCGCGGCCGGGCTCGTGTGCGTCGCAGTTCCACGGTGCGGCCGCCAGGTGGCAGTATAACCGCGGGGCGCCGCGCTGCCCGCGAGGGGCGGGCCGAGCTTCGCGCCTCAGGCGGTGCTCCTTTCGTCCGTCCCCGCTGTAGGAAAAAAATACCCCAGAGGAGCGTGCTGCCTGGGCGGGAAAACGCTGCGGGGAGACCTAGTGCTTCTCTGTGGTAAGTCTGATCCGGTGTGAGTTCCTAGAATTTGTTACAGTTCTGTCTCCTAGCACGTGGCCGTACTCTAAAAACCCGACACCTACACACAAATGTTCAGTGTTTTTTAAAAAGCTGCTTATCACGAATCAGTTGCTGACAAATGAAACAGTCGGGTGCTTTCTCAAATTCCATTTTAAGTCGTTTATTCCTGAGCCATATAGACTAAAACTGAGCGTTAGTTACAGCCCCATTGTTACCATTTCTAGGCACTCGTTTTTGCCGTTCTTATCACAGCAGTTGAGATGGAGCAACTCCCAGAATGTACATTCTGGTTTTAAATCCGTAAAGAACTTCTTCCTTTAAATTAAGGGTGTGTGTTAATGCAATATACACTTCAAATGCATTTCCCAATCGATACGTTTTCCCGTTGAGCTGATGAGTTCATCAGTTCCAACAGTATCACTCTGAACGCTTGGCTTGTGCACGACTCTGAAAAATGCTTCTTCATTTTCTTCATGAAAGCGGAATTAAATTGCTTCTGTAAAGATATTAATTTGTAGCTACTTGTTATGCACACAGAGAGGAGTTCAGCTGCTGCTGCTCAATTGCCTGCCTTCAGCATCTCTGATCCAGGGTACTTTAAAACCAAGGTGTGAAGTAGCTGATTCCATTAACATCCTTTTTAAATGTATAGTTTTAAAACTCATAGAACTGGAGAGGTGGAGAGGTTTGTTTGTTTTTTTTTTACGTTAGCTCAGCAACATCTGAAAGCAGGCAGGTTGCGCAGTGGGAAAGCTCCGTGTGCTTGGTTTCAGAGAAGTAGTGGCAGCTGTTTCTTGAGTCCTCCCTGGAGTTGGCTCTATGCAGCATGAGGCTGGGGCATTGCGTGAGTCACTTTTTGCTTGGCTGATGGATGGTCTCTTAGGGACTGCAGTCAGCCAGGAGAAAATAAAGTTCAGTTTTCAGTAGTCCTGTGGCTCAAGCTGATGCAGATGTGCTGCAAGTATAATGGAACGATAATCTTGTGCTTGACATTCCCTATTTTTTGCTGTATCCTGCAGACACTCCTGACAGTAATCTCTTCTCTAGGGGAAGGGATGAAGCATGCATTTTTGCTGTTTCCCGAACATAGAATAAAACTTCCCCTAATTCAAATTTTAGCCAAAAATTCTGCCGTTCTAGCTCTGATAAAATGTGAAATCTCAAGCAGTGCTTCAGGGACGCTATTTTTAACTTCTATCAGTTTCCCCGTCAGCAGTTAGGAGTCCTCATTGCTCTTTCTTTTATTGCTGCTCGAGCTACTTTAAATGTGATCAGAGTAATTCTTAAATGGTAAGGTACATAGCCTTTTTTTTTTTTTTTCTGAAGAACAGATTGATTTAATGGAGATATAGAAAAGAAAGAAAACCTATCCTAACATGATCACCGCTCAAGTCAGACAGTCTCCTTTTATAAACCGCTCTAGCTGTCATAGTTTCTCATCTCTGTTTTTCCTCTGTATTAATCTGTAACAACTGCTGATAAAGGTGCCTAAGAGACAGTAGGCGTCTCATTTGCCGTTATTGTAGAACACTTAGTTCATCCTTTCCCACTGTTAGTTTTGAGAACTTAAATGGTAGCTTGGAGTATTTTACCATTTTCCTTCAAACTTTTTAAGAGAAGATCAGAAGGTGAAAATTATCGTGGCAGTTGCGATTCTCTGTAGCACATTTGGACTTATGCTGCATATATGGTTTCACGCTTTTTTAATTGTAAGAAATGTCAGTATTTTCTAGTGTTTCCTGCTAAACAGATGTAAAACCTCAGAAAAATAAACCTTCTAAATATTAGTAAACATTGATGAAGAATTCTTTCCACTGCAGTAAAACATCTCTAATGCAATTCTTAGCTATTACTAATACTGTGTCTTTCTCAGCTGTTGACAAGCCTGATTGCATGGTGTAGTATCCTGTTCTACTGTGGATTTCAGTATGTCAGCCATCACAGTGCCCTAAATAACTACACTCCCTGTATTCACTTAATTCCCCAGAGTGCTTCCTTTTCTCAGATGGCCACTATTGCTTTCTCTGCATTGGGCAATCTTGTTTGTTCAGGAAGAGGCTCCAGCAAACACTGACTGGAACAGACAGCAGGGTTAAGTGTTGCCAGCTGGGAAAGGGAGCACTGTTCAATCCTGTCCCACAGCATTTGCTAACCACACGGTCATACTACAGTAACTACTTGGCTCAGATTGGTAGTGGTTACATTTTCCACTATAAATGCCAGTATCTAGCCATACATACAATAGCGGGGCATGGGTGAGCAGTGTGATAAAGCCTCCCCTCCTCCCAGTAAAACTTAAATCAAACTTAAAGATTAACAGCTGAGTTCTGTCAAATCTCACTGTGACCGGTAAATATTCTCCTATTCTCAGCTGTCTGCCCTTTTCCTTTGCTAGTGGTTACTGGGACCAGCAGGATAAAACATGTGCTTACCCTCGTGCTTGAGCACAAAGCACAGCATCCTTGACTAAAGTGCAGAGTGGATGGGTTTGAGCCAAGTCACCCGGCTCCAAGCTGCAGTCAGTGGGGCTCTGAGCACATCTTCAGTTCTGTTTATTGTGCTGTGCGGAAAGTAATCTCCATCAGAAGGGTGGGGTACAACAGATGGAGGCATAACCTAAACCACTTTGTAACAGTTGCTGAAGCTCATCTGTCAAGGGTTATCTAAGACCGTAAGAGAAGATTATGTATGAATACAGTGTGAAATAGCCTTGCTTGGGGAGCACAAAGGTGTGCAGTGGAGAATATTTCTCTTGCATAAAAGTAATAATGCCCCGCTCCCTGCCCCTCTTTTCTGTATTTCTATTTGTCTTTGTGGTGTCTGAAAAATATGCTGTTCACTGCTTACAGTTACACCAGTGTTCATGGAAACTGCAGGTACCTTGCTTCTGGAAATCAAACCAGATGCTTTTTGAGCCTAAGGGAAGTGTGTTTCCTTGCCATAGGATAACAAAGAGGTCAAGAGATTTGGCGATCCTTGGGCAGAATAGTATGTAGAATAATAAAATGAACTGGAAAAATATGTGCTGAAAGCATCTGGGAAGTTTTGTGCATATTGGGCAATATAATCTATACTCAATTTCTAAACTAGAAGTTTATTGTTACCGAGGCCTAGAATTAGTCAAATAAAACAACAGAGAAGCCTTGTCTGCATGTCTTGCATCTGTTTCTTCCTAACATCTTTATAGTCACTCCCTCACTCCCTTTTCTGAAGGCAGCTGGGAGGAAAGGGCTGAGTACAGCCCTAATGACGTGAAGAAAAACACAGAAGGAAGCAGCAGGGAGGCCAAACTTTCAACCACTCTTCCTCCCTTACCCAGGAAAATTTTGGTGACCTCTTGACACCTCCCATGGGAACCTTTAAATTGATGACAGTATTTGCCAAGTAAATACAGAAAATCGCATTAAAACAGTATTGTTTCTGATTTAATCCTCCTGAAGTCAATGCAAGCAAGTTCAAGTTCCCATAGCAGCTACAATGTACCAGCCTCCTTCTAGGTGGCAGTATATGTGGATACATATCAGAATTGATTAATAAGCAGTTCCATGCGTTCAGAAGTAGAACTCACTTGGGAACTAAAAATGGCGAAAAATAAGTTTGTCCACAGATTATAGTCTGAGAAACCTGGTATTTTGGTTAAACTGCCACATGTCACATTATGCAACACTTTGCAAAGTCTAAACTCTCTTAAGCTGTCCTATGAAAACAGAACGGTAAGGTCTTCCAAGTTACTTATGCTCTGATTGTTTGTTCTGCCATGTTTTTGATAAAGGTAGGTGCTGGTGAAGGACTGTTCGGGTGCTTGGAGAAGATTCTGGTTTTATTATCTGTCAGCTGCCAATTTTTCTTCCGAAACCTGACAATGGGGAATGAGGGGATATTAGAGTACTTTACATCTGAAGCTCCTCCAAACCACTTCCACTCACATCTACAGAATACCTCTGCTACCCAGCAACAGTTGGCTCCTGCTCTTTAAAGTTACTAAACTGCAGAACTCCGGTTCAGCTGTGGAAATTGTGCCTTTGCTTCCTCCCCACCAAACCATTTAATTTATCCTCCAGAAATAACTGTTTGTGCCGCTCGCTATCACCCATCATTTCTCTGCCTGCGCTTCTCATTCCAGTCTTTTTCATCATCAGCTGAAGCCTTCAGTGTATGAGGTAACTCTCTGCCTTCATGCTCTGCATCGCTGTCATATAAGAAAGGAGCGGCACAATAAATATCATAAATAAGAATGCTTCCAGCATACAGTGCCAGCAGAATGCTTGCAGACTAATGGGAAACTAACAGATAGGAAAACGCCTAGCACAGGCCATTTGCTGACAGCCGTTTTGACCACAGCTGCCTTGCCTATATTTAAGGACAGTGACATCCTTTGTTTAGTGTAGGTGTGTCCTTCGAGAAGAATGGTGGTAGAACTGCATTAAGCAATTTGGAATGATGCTTGCTAACAGGTTTTTGGCACGCTTACATGTTGTCGGTGCCCCAGTCACATTTATATTTGTGTTTTCTGTGACGCGTGAGAAAATAACGCTTGAAAATGACTTTTACTGTAGCTTGTATAATGTGTATATTCAAGCAATATTTAAGGGCTGATTCTTAGCTACAGAGATGGAATCCAGCTGCCTGTTTTCTTTGGCCCTGAGAGTCAGATTGATATGATTTACATTTTCAGAGCTGTCTTCACAAAGAAAGAGCTAGAGGGTTGGTTTTGAGGGATTTTCTTCTTCTTTTTGCTTGTTTTAGTAAGTAAATATTTTACAGACCAAATTCCCAGTTCCACAAAATCAGTGACTCCAGGCTGTGGGACAGTATAAGTAAGCACAAAGGCTGGAATTTATTGCTAGTAATGATCTATGAGATAAGATTTTCAACTAAACTAGTGCAGAGAGCTCTACTGCCAGATGTGTGGGAGTGAAAGTGACACAAATCCACACACAAAAAAATCTTTGGCAATCCCAAAGTGGTTATATAGGCCTGTAGCGCCAGAAGCCTCAAAGAATTCATTTTGTGTCTCTCTGTCTTCATCAACTTAAAAGCCAAGTCTCAAGCTTTATAAAGGACATCCAAAGTACTGCCAGGAATACTCCATACATTGATCTCACTTTCTTAATCTTATTATAAACAAAGAAAGGGGTTTTTTTTGCTCTGTATTTCCCTCTCTTGTAAAGAACTGTGGTAGCACAATGACAGTGACTCTGCAAAAAAATCACTGGGGAATTTGTCCTTGAATTCACCTACTTTCATCTCAATGTAATTCAAACTTTTACAGTGCTCTGTCTAAGCGGCTTTTCCATCTGAGTCATTTTTCCACTGGAAATTCTTGCATTCTGCTTGTACTGTATCACCAGTGGAAATGATGGCTCATGGATGGTACGCTGTTC
This sequence comes from Numida meleagris, assembly GCF_002078875.1. Lineage (NCBI taxonomy): Eukaryota > Metazoa > Chordata > Aves > Galliformes > Numididae > Numida > Numida meleagris. The sequence continues at coordinate 30,249,157 of NC_034412.1, read as the reverse complement.
ACATACATCCCAACCTCTGCCTTCAGTCTTTTCTTAGGTGTACCAGAGACTGCAGATACCTGAAGCTATAAAAAGAGCTTCCGTATCCTTTAGACAACACAAGGAGCCTAACCTGTGCCCATGAGAATGCAACTTGCCTCCTATCTGACTGTATGTTCCAAACAAGGATGCTGCAGTCAGAGAAAATGCTTTACCATGGAATAAGACCGCTGCTTTCGCTAGTTTTGGATGAATGTGATTGAGCATTTTATATGCCGTAACATACCATAATTCTTTATATTTTGGTAAACGAACTCTTACAAAACCCACTGCATCACTCATACTTTGATATCACAGCAGAACTGTGTAAGTGTGGTAGAGATGTTTGAAAAGTAAACACACTGATAATTCTGCTTGCTTGTCAGATAGGTCTGCCCAGCAGGCAGTTTTAGGAGAAAAATGCTATTTTAAGGAAGTAAATCTTTTTGAGTAAACTAGCTGAGCATGCTTTTAAGAACTAGCATTACGGCTCTATCTGATTTATTTTATTTTATTTTATTTATTTATTTATTTTGGCAAGCTATCAAACTATTGCAGCACTCAAAATACTAAAATGGCTCAATTTAGAATTTAAACAAGCTACACGAGTCTCACGTGGAAAGATGTCACATATTTGTCCTAGAGCATCTTACAAGTCTCTGCTCCTCAGCCTGGGAGTGTGGCACAGCCATGTTCATTAGGACTCAGCTCGGGGACAAAATCAGACCAACCAAATTGCACAGCAGAGGAGATGTAGGTGAAGGGAGTGCGGAGTTTTTCAGCAGATTTCCTGATTTGAACGGTAGGAGGAACTGCAGGAGTCACCATAAAATGCACACACACAAAAAAATAAGATACATCCTTGCTGTTGCGATGTATTTCTTAATGACAGGTGTCATTAAATGTGCTTTAATGAGAAAAGCACAACTGGTTTTTAAGAGCTCCTCCTCTGTAACTGCATGGAAGCCTTTGCAGTAACTGAATTAGACACCTACTGTTAGATGTTTGCTAAAACCCGAAGAAACGTCTGAGTTTTCATACGGTGTCATGCAGCTGCTCAAATACCATATTGGGCATGTGAGTAGAAATAACATCGCTAAATCACCTCTTACAGAGCCTGTGCTCTGAATGGACCTGAAAACTTTGCATTGAGAAAGACTGACGGGAGTGCTTAACTGCACATTCTAAAGATGAATCCGGTGTGAAAGCGTGAGGATGGCCGGAGGCTCCAGCCTGCTACTTTTTCAAGGACACTTCCTTGAGGGTAGGCCCTTGCCTGAGGCTTTGACCAGGAATGTTTGCTCGGCAGGGGTTAATTGTACCCCGCTAGATAAAACAGTGCAGTGCTGTGGATTCTTCCCAATTCGTAAATCTTACTAACTTTGTCCATCTCTCAGGATTTTAGAGAGAGAGTGGAGCTGTAAAGCCTTTCCAGAAATATAAAATGTGATCAAAGGCAATATTTAGAATCTGTAGACCTGATGTAGCAAACACAGCCTTCTCCCAGTGCCCACGACAAACCTCTCTCTGCACAGTCCACATGCTTATGAAAGTGCCTGACTCTCCTCAGCAGTTCCAGCTCCTTCTGTCTAATATCCTAATTTTTGCTCAAGTTGTACACATGCCAACTATCCAGTCTCCAGCTTCTTTCACATGCTGCAGTAATGACAGAATCAGGTACGGTAATGGCGACTAAGTAAACTTCTATGAACACTGGATATCCTTCATTATATCATCTTTTTGCTTATTTAAAATTAAAAAAAATAATAATAAATTGTTTGGGCTCTACAAGTCATCTCATCTGTTTGCATTTTGAGAGCTCTGAACATTTGTCACAACATTTCTCCAAGGCAAAATTGGAGTTTACTCACTTGAGCTCACTATTACTCAAAGCGGTTGATTACAGCTCTGCCTGATCTCAGTCTAGAGTCAGTAACACAATAATTCTACTTAAACATTTATACCATTGTGGATTTACTTGTCCCTTTGAAACGCAAGTGTCAGTTCTTCAGAAGTTTTACCCTATGACTTGTATGTAGCCTTTTAAGTGGGGAAAGTATTAATAGCTTGGAATTTGCTAACAATGTAGCAAACTGTGATACACTTGTGAATGCTTAGGAGAGCAGACCTCAATCAGACTGGGAGACAGCTAGGAAAGGTCTGAACAGAGCATCTGGCACGCTCTGTCCTCATAGGAATCTCCCCTGTGGACAGAACACTGATTCTAGAGAAGCAAAGAACTGTTAGGACTAACTCTGCGGCCTCACCAAGTAGGTATGCAGTTTATCATCTGGATCCCAGGAGGAAAAAAAGATTATGTTAGAGTAAGCTTATCAAATATCAAGTTATAACATTTCTATTTGCTTTATCTTTTCTAAAATCTTCACAGCTGTGTTGCCTAGTGTGATTTCTTTAAATAAACATTCTCCTTTGCTTCTTCTTTAACCTTGTTTGTAGTAAGGGCAATTTCAAACTTGCTGGTTAATGAGATGCAGGCACTACATTCCATCAGTGTAAGGATCATTCAAATCAAGTTCTTGACCACCTACACAAAACAGCGCTGCAAGATAGGGCAGTGGATGCTGCAGCTTAGGCTGCATGGATCGTAAACACCCATAAGCCCACTAGGTATCCTCCAGTGATTAAACTGGGGAAAATGTGAGATAACTGAGCTCACCCAAAACACTGAGAATTTGTAATACAATTATTCTCCAATGCCACATCCAGTTTTTCTTTTGTATTGTTCCTTCGCTGTGCCTCAAAAGTTATTACAAAAGCCTCAAATATAGAATATGTGCGCAGCTTCAAATGATCCCAGCTTCATGTGGTCACAGAGCTAGTTTACAGCATTCATAAATAAACGACACTCTCCTTGAGAAAATAAATAGGAAACTAAAAAGTAATCAAGATTCAAATTACGTCCGTGTCTCATCAGGTCTGAGATACAGCCAGGCAATTTTTGTCAGTACTCCAAGCTAAATGCCTAGTTGGATACAGAATGGTGCTGTAAAACTAGAGGGCACAATGCACCGAGAGCACATCAACCCATTTCTCCTGCCTCCTCACAAATACAAGAGCAGCACAGATCCTTCTGGAAGGATGCAGAAGCCTTACAAGTATTTTTGTGTTACGGCCACTGATCTACTTATGACTAGCTCACATGCAGATAGTGCAGCAGGGGCAGCACAAACTCTGTTTGCAGGCAAACTGACTGGATCGATAGCAACCATGCTGAGCCCCATGCTGTCAGAATCACATAACAGTAACCAAGGCAATTTAAAGCTAGCACTGACTGCAGCGTGGACATCTCCTTGTTAAAACAAAACCAAATCAAACAAAAATGCACAACACAGATGAAAAGGGAATCAAAGAACAGCCCTGCTCGTTTCCACCAGAGACTGGAGAAAGTTGTCCATGCTTTGCTATGTGTTGTGCTTTCTGCTACAAAGCCAGCAGCGTCAGCATGGACACCAGTGGTAAACTCTCTTGATGTCACTGTGAGTCTTGCCTGGCCTTTGAAAAGAAATCTCCACTGCGTCTCCAGGGCTCATTTTACAAGGAAATCAGATTAACCTTTTTGGTCTGTGCTTGAGATCAATGTGGCATGGGAAAAAATAGGCTAATGTGGAAGACAGAAATAGTGAATTGACCTTTCTGAAAAAATTGGCAATAAAAATAATTTAGTATGAAGATGAGTATCCTCAAATGAAAGCATGCTTATTCTTCTCAATAGAAATAACATTGTTAAAGTTCATTCCTGAAGCCATAAACAACAACAACAAAAAAATTCAGCCCATTTCTTCCTCAAAACATCATCTTCTGTTACGCATTCTTTTTAGTAGGACGTAACACTTCTTGTTCCACAATTCTTACTACCTTCGTGTTAAGTCAGTTGCAGTCATCTTAAGATATTGAAGATGTCATTGGCAAATTAAAATAGGTACCTATATACTTATTCCCTCAATCCGGAGTTTCTCCTATTCAGCCTCCACTTAGTCAGCTTTGTTTTACGAATCTAAATACACTGACTGCTAATACAGTGCTTCCAGGCATGTGGATTATCATATTGTTGGGGTCGCAATCTTTACCGAGATTTTATAATATTCAAATGGAGGTCGGATCTAGTTTTGCTTTGCAACCCATTACTGTATTTTAGTGCATTCACCACTTTTGCTCAATGTCTGTGCATTTCAGAAGACTTTCATGTAACAAACAGAATTCTCTTCTGAAATATCTCTTTGTCAATTTTCCTAAGACACTAGATATAAAAGATTATATATAGAGTGCATGTCAGCCTCGCTTCCCAATTATATATATATATATTATAATACTTGAAGGGAGCGTATAAACAGGAGGGGGAACGATTGTTCACGAGGGTGGATAGCAGTAGGACAAGGGGGAGTGGTTTTAAACTGAGACGGGAAATTTGGATTAGATATTAGGAGGAAGTTTTTCACACAGAGGGTGGTGACACACTGGAACAGGTTGCCCAGGGAGGTTATGGATGCCCCGTCCCTGGAGGCATTCAAGGCCAGGCTGGACGTGGCTCTGGGCAGCCTGGTCTAGTGGTTGGTGACCCTGCACTTGGCAGGGGGGTTAAGACCAGATGATCTTTGAGGTCCTTTTCAACCCAGGCCATTCTATGATTCTATGATTATTTATAATTCATTGACAAAATCTGATGGAAGATTTGTAAAGATATTAAAATTCTGCAGGTTTTTGTGGAAAACTGATCATAGCCAGAAAAGGGGAAAACTGAGTGCCCCTACTGGGGCACCTCTTGTGCAACAGAGGTCAAGCTATCTTCTTGTTGGCCTGCCAGCTTACCAGTTAGTCCATGTTGCTCAGAGCCAGGCACAGCATATGCTGCCTAGCATTATAAAGACAGGGGAAGAACTAAGAGTACTTGGAATTGTGTTAGAAAAAGGAATCACTGCAGGAGGGTGTAGGAATAGAGGAACAGAAAGTATGACTGCATTGGCAAAGAAGGCTGAAATCACGGGAAGGTCTGTAGGGTGGTTGGCCTACAGAAGAACAAGAAGAGACCAGCAGGAGGGAAGGAGAAGAACAGAGGACATAGGTTCCTAAGAAATCAGGTTTTACCAGTCATGCTGCTGACATCTGGTCTTTTGCAGTTCTCTTCTGCATGTTTCCTTTTACATCCTCCTTTAACCATTGGCTTCCAGATGAAAAGAAATGACATATACTGAGGAGAAAAAGAAGTTTGTACCTGAAAAGCAACTTCCAGAGTACACAACAAATGACTAAAATATGTTTTTACAAATATGAAAGAAAAATAGGAAGTATAATTGTAGGAATCTAGCAATTTGAGTAATGGGAGAGCATCATAACTCAAATTGCAATTGTTCTCCACACTACACAACCTCTCCTTGGCATCTACCAGCTCCTTGCACAACGTTTGCTAAGCAATGAACTGTACACAGAAACAGAATGGCTTCAAGAATGAGGAGGGGGGTTCTCTCCCTGTGAAATACGTGCAAGTGTACAAAGCAGTTCCCTGCTTGTGCCTGCCAGCGAGAACGAATAAACGCTTAACTGTAGTGGGAATTCTGTCGGCCTGTTCTGGCCAGGTAGAGCCTAACACTTCATCCATAAGAGGGCAGTGCAGTACATCACCACGTGTACCCACTATTTTTCACACAGATGATATTTGTTTGAAAATTAACTACTGCTGCTGCTCAGGAAGTAACATGTACACCTGACGCTCTTCAGAGCATTTATTGCTCTGGCCAGTATACTCAGACACATTTAATATTTTACAGACTTTACGTGAAACATTACCAAAGACCAACCCTGACAAAGAGCAAATCTTTTTATGCCATTCCCCTGAACTTTCATCTTCCTTCCCTGGTGCACCACCTGCAATCTAAATGCTTTCATTGTTTTAATAGACACTTTACATTCCTTAGGAAGCAAACTGAGCTCAGACAACAACAACTGGGCTGCTTACAGAACCACCCTGTACTGGAAAGGCAAGTGGCAAGCTGTTACCACGCAGCCTTGATGAGGTCTTTTGGAAACATCATGGCAGAAAGCGGCATCTAATTGTGATATGCATTTCTGTTTAGATTCAACAAGTCAGCATTTCAAACTGATAATTCTTCCTGTGGCGGCCGTGAATGATGGAGGAATGCTGGGAGACGTGGCAATACTCCAAAGTATCAGCTGTTCATACCCTTCTATTTACGTTACAGCGCTCCCTGCAAAGCACAGACACAGACCAGAGCCCCATCTGTATCAGTTTCCTTAAACTCCACAATGCATGGGGGAGGAGGCCTTATTTCTTAATGAACTGTACGTATTTATAACTTCTACTATTTCTACTAAAAAAAACTCGCAACAGTCACAGAATATGATTTCCATAGGAAACAACCCAGAAGCACCACAGGCAGCCCCACCACTCAGCCAGCTTACGTGAACTGCACAATTTGTGAAAACAGGCCTTTATCTGCATGTAGCATTCAGCAGAAGTGACAACAGGTGTGCGTGGTGAACCTGAATAGCTCAGAGCTGTGCGTAGGGAAGCTTCCTGATAATTTCCTTTCTGAGTTGCAGCAGAAGAGATGCTTAATGGGACAGACATAGGGTTTGACTGGTCACCACTGGACACTGCTACTCCTGGCCCTTTCCCATGCCTTCTTGCCGTTTTACTATTCATTTGTACGCACTTCAGGCTTTCTTTGTGCTAACGGCGAGGTGAAGTGTTTCATAAAGGCTACGTAGAGAGCAAACACTCCTATGCTGAGCACAGGTGTGTGTTAGGAGAGCCGCCTCTCCGGGACAGCTCCCACCCTTTCCTGGCGGTTCGCCGAGTGACACTCCGTAACACCAGGCGGGCACCTTCCGCGGGGCCTAAGCCGCTCCGGTGACCCTCTCAGCCGAGGGCCCGACCCCGGCGCCTCTCCGCCCGCTCCCCGCGCCGCGCCGGCCCAACCCGAGGGCGGCTCCAGCCCCTCGGCACCTGGCGAGGGGGCCGTGGGAGGAAGGGGCGGCCGTTACGGCGCGGCCCCACCCGCGAGGGAGGCGCCGCCGCTGAGGGGAGGCGGCCCCGCACCGCGCCGGGCCGTGCGGGGTCGGGGCTGCCTCGCCGCCGCCCTCTCTGCCGTCCTCCCTGCCGCCGCGGCCCCCTCGGAGGGGCGGTGTCGGGCGGGGCGGAGCCGCCCCCCGCGTCAGCCCAGCGCGGCGGGCGGGAGGGGCCGGCAGCCTCGGCGCTGCCGCGGCGGGAGAGGCGCTGGCGGGGTCGGCGGCGGCGGCTCCTCGCGGGAACAAAGCGGGGCCGGCGACGCACGGTGAGAGGCCGGAGGGAGGACGGCGCGGCGCTGGGTTTTCCCGCCGCGGCTGAGGCGGGGTGACAGCCCCTGCTCCGGGGGCCGCCCCCGCTCGGGCCCGGGAGGTGCCGAAGTGGGCAGTGGGCAGGGAGGGGCGCCGAACGGGGTGGGGGGAAAAAGCGGCGAACCAACATGGAGGTGCGGCCCGCCGCAGGTAGGCACGGAGTCGGGGCGGGCGGCGGCGGCGGCGGCTCGCAGGGGCTCGCAAGTTCGCTCCGCGGCTCCGCAGTGCTGGCGGCCGCCCCGGGCGCCGCGCCTCTCTCCCGCTGGGCAGCGCGCGGCCGCTTCCTGCCGGGGGCTCGGGCCGGCGGGGGTTCTTCTGGCCGCCCCTCTTCCTCTTTCCAGCCGCGTACGTTCTGTGGTTGCGCGGCCGCTGCCCGCTCCGGGTCGCCTGACGGAGCGGGGAGCTCTCGGTGTGCTCGGAGCCGGGCTGCGTGGGCCGCTGCCGTCGCTCCGCAGGGAAGGGATGCGGCGGCCGGAGGGCTCCGCGCCCTGCGCTGCTGCGCCGAGTTGTGTGTAGCGGAGGGACGCTTCGCTGTCGTCTTTTGGAAAACGCGAGTGTCAGAGAAGCGGCCGGAGGTACAGATGAGTTCCGAGAGCTCGAATTTAAACCCCCGGGCTGTCAGTGCTTGTTACGGTATTTGAACAAATCGGGTAACTAAATGTAAGCCGTGGCCATTATTTAGTGCTAGTTTGATGTTTCTTTCCTATATTGAAAATGCAATATTGAATTAGAGTATAGAGGTGCTATGTTTTGCTCCCCGTAGGAGTATCTTTAGACAAAATGGTCCCATTGACTCTTTTTCAATCTTCTTAATGCCTTTCTCCCTCAAAAAATTTCAGAGCGCAGCCAGAAGAGGAATGGATGTAACATGATAGCCCTGGAGTCCTCAAAACACACTCATTCTGCTAAGATTCAGTTTTTTGGTTAAGTGCTACAAAGAAAATGGATGAATCAGCTCTGCTGGATCTGTTGGAGTGTCCTGTGTGCTTAGAGCGCCTCGATGCCTCAGCCAAAGTCTTGCCTTGCCAACACACGTTCTGTAAACGCTGTCTGCTGGGCATCGTGAGCTCTCGGAATGAGCTTCGCTGCCCAGAGTGCAGGACTTTAGTGGACTGCAGTGTTGATGAACTTCCGAGCAACATTTTGCTTGTTAGACTACTAGATGGCATCAAACAGCGGCCGCGGAAGCCTGGCACTGCCAGTGGGACGGGGGGCACAAATACTTTAAGGGTCCCCATCAACGCTGTCACTAATTGCGGATCCAAGGACCTGCAGAGCTCTCAGGCTGGACAACAGCAAAGGGTGCAAGCGCGGAGTCCTCCTGTTAGGGTAAGTACCGAGGGAATGCGGTATATTTTGTTGCGATCCTTTTCCTCACTGTTTCAAAACATCGTTTGCCTTTGTTTCAGGATAAGAACAGTCAGATAATAAATGTGGCAAAACAAGTTATTTTGGACAGTTGTTGTAGATGTCTAGCATCAGTTCTCTTATCAGTGATGGTTTATTGCTATGTAAATATCGACAAGTTAGGAATAATACTTTCATATTGGAGATCTTACTTTGGCTTTTGCCCTTTCTGTAAGCTTCCTGCAAAGTAGGTACGATGAGTATTAAAAATGGGAGGGAAATTAAATTTGTGTTGAAGATTATGAAAGTTTTGCCTTTGGCTTCGAAGGAGCTCGGCTTTTACTTTGAAAAAGAAGAGATCTTTGAATTGCCATGGTCTGGTAAGTTTGTTTGTACTTTCAGTCCTCGCCTCTCTGATTCTTTTCTTCCTGAAAGTACTTTTTGAAGCAATTTGAAGAATCTGTGTGCTGTGATTGGCAGACATCTTCTCATGTCTGTGCTCTGGTTCCTTCATGGGATCCGTGCAACCTGTAAACTTTGTTGTGCCTTATAATTGAGATTGCGGTGGCTTCGTTTACGGTTATCCATTCTAGAGCCCTTATCAGGAAATATCAATTTATGAGACTACTGACCTTGCTCTGTTTTGCCTAATGGCAAGGCGGATCAGCTTCATGAAGGGTCCTGCCGTCCACTTGGGGATGTTGCCTATCCTGAGTTCCCGTGATTGAATGATTAATGCTTTTTCCTTCTTGTGAAGTTTACTGAAATGTCCTATGGAGTTTCAAGGAGAGGGTTCAAATGTGTATTAGTCAAGGATAGTCTTTATCTTCGAGTACATCTGAATGCTTTTGTTTACTTAACCAAATGAGGAAAAGCTTATAAATACTTCTCAAGACAAAAAAGCATTATGACTGGAATCTCTAAAACATCTTAGATACGCCCCTTCAGCTGGCATGAGAATTTCAAGCACAGGTGTTCCTCCATTAGGTTGTATTGTTTTATCTGCTGGGTAATCTGATTAGGTTCTTTTCTCTAGATTATAACAATAATTAATGCCATGCTCCTTACTACTAATGAGTTTTGATCTGTGTGTATATATATTGGTAAGGGAACAGGAGGTTACTTCTGTTTCAGAAGCTAAGCCTGTATTAGCTTCTGAAAATTCTGTAAAGAAACTCAGGCAGAATCAAAAACAATTGTCTGGTCTTCTCCATAACCTTAAGGAGTTTGCTATGACATCTTCTGTTTTCAAATCTCTTCAGTTCAAAATAAAGCAAAAATATCCATATAACTTGTTTTTGTATGGTCATACATGTTTTCAGAGATGTCTTCTCCTCCAAAAAGGCTTCCAGTGTCACAGTGTACTGCATATGCAAGTGAGTGCGCACTGGAGTTTCTCAAAGCCTCACTAGAAAAATAATAAAATGGAATATGGAATATTCTTTTCTAATGTTCCACAATATCCTGTTATGCAACACTTACATTTCCAGATGTTGTACGGAGTAGGAAGTGATAACGTATGGAATGTTGCTTCAATTCGTTAGCTATTTTATGCCATGCAGCATGAAAATTGTGACCATGTGGATTCCTCCTGCAATTAATTGATACTCTGTGTATGTTAGTGGTAGGTGTCAGTGTTTTACAGTAAGTCTGAATACATCTTTGTTTCTGGAGCTTCAAGACTCTGTAGAGTAACACAGGCATTCTTGTGTCTTCTTTCCTTTGGGAGACAGGGGAAGGTGATCTCTCATCTTCTGTCCTCTTAGTCCAGAGAGCCGCCTTCTAATGAGGAGGGCAGCACTTCTAAGAATGAGCCTACTCTGAGCAATGGTAATGGGGAGAGAGGAACAATTTTTCCTTTTTCTGTATTAAAGGATTTTTAAAAGTCCAGAAAACAAAATGCCAGTTTCATGGACAGTGTTGAAGTGAATGTTGTATTTGTTTTGTGAACTATGGCATAAAGATGGTTTCAAATACAGTTCTTCTCTGGGAGCTGGGGAGGAAAATCTGTTTCTAGATGAGTGGCAGAGTCAGATTTCCTGAACTAATTTTGCTGAAGGGGAACTAATAAATGAACGTTGCTGTTACGTTAAATGAAGTGAATGTAGATGAAGGCTGTCAAGTCATAAACGTTCTGCTTATACCCTGAAGTAATACTAAACTCAAAAACGCCCTTTCAGAGGATGCCATAATTTTGAGAAAAGGTTAATTCAGCATGTACTGCAGCGTGATTTCCTGAACTGTATCAATGGCTATGAAACTGCCAGCCCTGTTGTTTTAGAGTTCTACCTATATTGCATTCTCCGGGTGTATGTGGTGACACATGGCAATAAACAAACAAATGGTTCCTTGTGTCTTAAATCTAATAAAGCTGGGGGTGGTGGGGGTTAATGTGCCTTGCACCTCATATCCTTCCCTCTGCAATAACCCTGTTTCTTTCTGTAACCTGTATAATCTCTCACCACTAAACAACTGCAATTTCTTGTTACGAGTTCTTAACCTCTTTGTGTTCCCTTCCGTTTTGATGCAGAAAGCCCTCTGCACCTTTCTCTGGCTGCCAGTTGGACAAAAGCAGCACAGTGCTGTGCCTGATGGAAGTTCTCTTAGCTGAGCACCCAGCTCTGCTGTTCTGAGTAGCCGCCTTGCCTGGGAGAACAAGTGGTGGCTGAGCTCATGCTGCAGCTTTCTCTTTGGTGTGGCTAATAATTGAGTGCCTTTTAAAGTGAAAACTTTCAGCTAGGTTGACCATTTGACAGAGCTTTAGGAACCACAGCATGCTGTTAAATCTGCTTGGGGCTGGTCATCAGGTGCAAGCTATTACGGTCTGCTCTGAGGGGCTGTGTGAACGTGTCAGCTTTCTTAAAAGGAGCACGTGAAAATTTGAAGATTCTTGCGTTCAAATTTCTGCTCTTATTGTGCATCTTGTTACTTCCACAAAGTATGTCAAACAGGTATTATCTTAAGTTCTTTATGGCAGTTTTACGAGGGCATGCTTATTGCTGGAGGCTTAAACCCAGCTGTGTGCATAGGTTAGTAGGTGTTGGAGAACGTTCTAGTTGCTGTACCAGAGGATAGGTTTAAGATGATAGACACGTGTGTCTTGGGCAATACAAATTCAAGGGGGAAAAAAAAGTTACAAATTTTCCTGCTAGTTTATTTATGATCCGAATAGTTAACAAAGTTAGGGCTATCTTCTCCACAGAATCTAGAGTGGGGTTGTGTAGATGGTCTGAAATCTTAGTGCTGTTGAAAATGTTTTTTCTTTTTGTTTGTCGTCTGTTGCCTGGACCAAGTTTAGGCAGAAGAGATAAGTGAGAGATTAAAACTTCTTTCCTTTCCAGAAGAGAAGTATGAATAGCCCAAAAATTGGCCAAGCCTGATGGAGTTGATGCTTATGCTGAATGGGTACTGATAGTGTAATTTGAGTTATTTATGCTGTCAGTGAGAAATGTTATAGAGAAATCCTACAGTGCAGAAATTGGAACAGTCATAAAGCTTTTTCCATTTTTTTCTTCATTTTCATCTTAAAAACAGAGACTTCACCACAAACTGCGAAGTCTCCTTGAAACAGGAAGGTAAAAGAACATTACAGGCTCTTAGGAGATGCTCACTTAAGGTGCTAATGGGGGCTTCCTCATTTCTTCAAAAAATTCTTGCTCTGTGCATTCCTAAAACTTTTCAGCACCACTAACTCAGGTGTTTGAGATATAGTCTTCTAAACCGAGGAGAAAAGAAGCCCACAAGCAAAAGCATGTTCCACAGGCATCTACTAATGAATACATGGCTGTGTGGCATCGCGTTGTAACCCCATGCTTCCATTCTCATGCAGGTGTACCCCGGGTTTAAACAGTAAGGTTAAAGGTTTTAACAGTAAGAGTTTAAAACTCCACATTGTTACTACAGCAGCAAACATTGCATTCTAATAGGTTTGCCTGGGAGCTGCTGAAGCAGCTGTAAGGCCAAGAAGGAGAAGAGAGATCCAGATTCTCTTTTCCCGGTGGTGGTGTCTGAACTGGGCACGTAGCTTTGGGCAGCAGGTATGATGAGGTGCCTTCTCTTCTGTTAGTGCTTGGGGAAGCCTGACCCATTTATCTGTCGGATTCGATTGGTGGTGTTGGCAGTAGTTCTCCTTTATGATCGAGCTCTGAAGGGAAAGAGCCCAGGCTGGCTGCCTACACAGCTGGACTTTTGGGCAGGATTCATGGACCCACTGGGAGCTAAAGTGAGTGTTGCAGCTGTAGATACGATGCTCGCTGGCCGACTGATACCTTGGCAAGTCTTTGTTTATGTCAAAAGAAAACACTGCGGTTGCAAATGTGCTATTCATAGATCTGTAACTTGAACAAAGGATTGAAAATAAACATGGGGTCCAGTTGGGGTTCTGACCAAGCACAACAGCAGATGTTGAATGGAATGTGTTTTTAAAACCTGCTCTGAACAAGAGTTAGCAGAACACAATAGTACTGAGAAATGTCCTATTGGTAAAGATCTGCTGATCAGGTACACTTAGAAGAGGCCCATATTGTGATGATAGATCAGATTGTAAGGAGTGCCTCTTAGGAAAAAATCCACTGTTGCAGAAACATGCAGCTGCTAATGCAGTTAGTTTCCTGCCTGGTATTTGTGCTGATAGGTTAGCAAGTCATTACCTGGCAATGCTTGATTTTTGAGGACTGTATTTGTACTAGATCTGCTTCCTCCTTTTTTTTTTTAAAGTGTAATTTACTGTTGTCTGTGCAGTTTTAATCACATTTCTGCATGTGTTCTTTCTTAGAAAAGTAGGAAGAAGCAAGGTACAACTCAGGGATTTCATACACTGACTGCAGGGAGAGGTGCCCATTTGTATTCGGCAGACATGATTAGAAAATATTTTGAGAAGTCTCTCTCAAGCATGTACATGCACTTCTGTTGCCTTTCACGCTTTCTGAAACAACAGAGTCTGGTTTTACATCTACAATTGCTTGTACCGTTTTAATTACTTCTTTGTAAGCCTTCTTTATGCTGTGTTAAGCTAGATAAAAATTTAACGGAGATTATAAATATAAAAGGATAGCAGACCATCTCTTGTATTAATGTGTCTGGCTGCTAGATAACTAATTAAGTAGAGAGAAGGAGGATGAGCAGTAGGAAATACTGTCTCTGTCTGAAAGTACTGGGCTAGGAGTCAGTGCTTCCGGGCTCAGTTCCTGGCTTTCCCACAGATGTCTGTTATAACCTTGCACCAAGTCATACACAGCCCTTTGTGCCTCTGTTTCCCATTTGTACGTACGACTGATAGTACGTCCTTTGTCTGAGCTGCTATTTAAACTGTATACTCTGTAGGGCAGGGATTGACTTTTTATTTTGGATGGATGTATAGTGTTATACAATGGGTCCACAGTCTCAGCTGAGTTCAGTAGATACTGCGGTGCACTCACTAAATAGTTGACTTCCAGATTACTGAAGAGCTGTTGATAATCCACTTCCTGTACCAGAGATGGTCCAGTGCCTAGTGTTGATTTGTTAAAAGGATTTCCTTTTGTATTTGGGTGTTTGATAGTCACATAAATGTCTCAGTGAAGAAAAGCCAGACACTTAAATATAGCTGGAAGCTGATGTTCCATTCTTTATCTTGGAAAATTTGTATCTGACTGGAAGTCTTGTGCATAGATTTGAGTGTATTTTGAAAGGAATGAAAAGAGAATGTCTAATGTGAATGACGCTGGTGGCACTGAAATATTTAATTCCATGCTTTGAACCTTGATAGCAGTCTTTCTCTGCAAGCTAACAGTAATCTGCTTAATGAAATAGGTGAGAACCTACTATGATTCCTTTATTATAACTAATTAGGTTTTGAAGTAGCTTGACCTAAAAACAAAAACTCAAAAACAAATCCACAGTGTTTGTTTGGCACTTAAATGTTCTAGTTTTGTTGCTCTCTTACAGTTTTGCACGTTAATGGTATAACAGTGTTGTTGAGGGCTGCCCTGAAAGTAGTGCCTCCTATTTTTGATGTTGGCCCACGACACCAGAGGCAGATGTTGGTGGTATGGCAGTAGAGGCTGAACCTTCCCACCAATGTTCCGGTCCATTTTGTTGCTGTGTGACAGATGGCAGCAGAAGGACAGCCTAAGATAATGGTGTCTGACGTGGAAGTGCATATGAAACAAAGGTGTGTCACTGAATTCCTCCATGCAGGAAAAAATGGCACCCACTGACATCATTACCGGTGACAAGATGTGAGGTCACCTCTATGAGATGGAGTCAAAATGGCAGTCCATGGAGTGGCGACATACGAATTCCCCATCAGTGGAAAAAGTTCAAGACGCTGCCCTCAGCGGGTAAAGTGATGTGCGCTGTCTTGTGGGATTGGAAAGGGGTGATCCTTATGGATTTCCCGGGACTTGGACAAACCATGAGCTCTGACAGTTACATCGTGATGCTGACTCAGCTGAAGGCTCAAACTTCTAGAGTCAGGCCAGAGAAGAGAATCTTTCTCTTGCGACATGGGAATGCCAGGCTCTATACCAGTTGCAAAACTGTAGTGCGCATTGCCTATATTGCCTATATGTCCTACTGTATAGTCCAGGTTTGATGCCTTCTGACTTCCCGATCAATGAAAGATGGACTGTGTGAGCAACATTTTCCTGGCAACGATGCTGTGATAGCGCCTGTGACATAGTGGGTCATCTCTGCTGGTGTAGATTTTTTTTTTTTTACAAGCGCAGCATGCAGGCTTTTCTTCGTGGCTGGCAAAAATGTATAGCTAATGGTAGTGACTGTGTTTAAAAGGCAGCGTTTTGTAGCTGAGAATTTGCTCTATCAAATAGTGTTATTGTGCTCTACGTATCTGTTGTAGTTTTCATGGAAATGAATAGGAGGCATTACTTTGACAGTGACATATCTATAATTTTTTCTTCTTCAGGAAGAGAAGGGGACTGTCTTCGTTTCCTTTCATTTCCTGATTTAATATTGGTATTCCTCCATCTCTGTAGAGCATTTGAAGCTTACAGCAATAATATGGTGTCTTTTTTTTTTTTTTTACTCGGCCAGTGGGTTACAGGTTATTGCTTTGATCATTCAGGAAAATCTAAACTTCTGCACACAAAAAAAAGAAGCTTAAAGCCTGTATTTTTAATGGGCTCGTGTAGAGCAGCAGTCTTTTTCTTTTTTTTTTTTTAAGGGTATAAAAATGTGTTCTTCTTTTTCTCTTTATTACCATAGAAATCAGTACGAATACAATTGCTTTACGTAGATGGTCCAGGTTCTAGCTAAAAAAAAAAAAGTCACAGTAGTACTATTGCTGTGTTTCTTTATGCATTGCGCTGAGCTTTTTATGATTGGTGCCTCTTAATAGTTGCACTGTAAGGTAGGAGAAGCTGGGGGGGGGGATTAAAATGGGGCTCAGCTAGAAATCTTTATTCTTCCCTCTCCTTTACCTGAGGGAAATGGTTTTCAGGTGGTATTTCCTATTCTTTCTCATTTTACATGTGTATATATAGGCCTGCTGTTCTCTGCAGTTCCTGAAACTGCAGCTGTAGTAATAAAATTTGGAACTCTTATCTTCATTTGTTTGTCTTTCAGCAGACTTCCCATTGCAGTGCCTTCTCTGTATGATATGCTTCGCTTCTTCCTTTGGCTTCGTCGTTCTCCTTTATTCAGCCATCTGATCTCTGATCTTATATAGTGTACTTCTTGCAAAGAAAAATAAAACATATCTTGCTGCCCTTTCATGTCCAGCTTGCCCTGGACTGTGTCAAACATAAGGCAAATAAAATAAGCAATAAGGGAAAAAATGCTCTGAAGCGTCTGGACTGCAGAAACTCATGTGGTATTTATGATTATCTACTGAATGAATGAAGAGCATAAAGCATAGGTTAGTGCCGCTATGTTGGTTAGCCTCCTTTAGTTGTAAAAGGAGTGCGTTCTCCTTTATATCACTGGCTATATGTATATCTTAGAGTGGACAGGAACATGTCTCGGTAATTGAAGCTGAGATATCATCTGGTCAGCTCTGTCTACATGTGCACCTTCTTACTGTGCGCACACAGGGAAGTGTGCATCTGTTATGTCTCAGTTCCAATCACATGCCTCTTTGTTAGGCAGAAAAGCTTCATCCCAGGAAATCAACAGTGAATTCTTGGGTCAGTCATATTATGCTAATTTCTTTGCTATTCTTTTCATATCACCACATGGGAATCTTTTTAAGATTAGCTCTTTTGGACCAGGAATGCCTGCTTTGAGGTGAGCTGGGTTAATTTTAGGAAGTAAGCAGCCCTGAAGTGGGAGAATTGCGTATTCAGAGAAAGCAGCCTATTCTGCACATTCCTCACCTTCCAAACTTGTGAAGATCACTTAAGCCTTTCTGATACGTCTTGACAAAGTAATAGATACCTTGACTCTGGCACATCTTCAGAATACTGAAGAACAGTGATATAGCGTGTGTTATTTATAGATCTCTACCTTCCTATAGATCTGAATGAGGGGGAAAAAAAAAATGGTCTGACAAGAGCTTCAAAGGTAGCTTCTTAGAATTGATGTGCCTGCTTTACGAATGCTGTGTTGCAGTTCTCTTATTCTGGACTTCAGTTATGCTTCAATGTCTGCATTTCAAGAAGTGTTAACATAAAGAAACAATAGCTCAACTATCTTATAAGTCCTTTGTTCATTTTTGGTTTCCAAATCTATCACATTCTGGCCCAGTAGTGCTGACAGTTGAAGATAACATCTTGACAGAAGTCTCCTAGGCACTGCACTGTCTGTACAGCCAGGACTGTGGTATGGTAGGGAGTTGTCATGTTTGATCATCAGGCTGTGGGCATCATCCCAGTTAAAGCCTTGCTGCGTTGTGCTTGAGTAACTGCTTTCATTTGCACTCATCCTATAGTTACTGCTTGGGCTGCACGTAGGTTGGGCCCCTAGCTGGTTTGGTCAGCACAGAGGCAAACAGTTAAGCCTTTTCTTCCTCTTCTCCATCCTTCTAAGTGTCAGGAAATTATCAGTACTCAGGTGTTTTTGTAGGGCATCCACATATAATCGTCTTCAGTTTTCTTCAAGGTACTCCCTGATCAACTAATTAATATTCTGTTGTCTCTTCCATGAGTTAGAAACATTAGATGGTACTGGAGGGGATTAGACCAGGTGAGAGGGGGGAGAGCTAAGGACACCATAATCCTGTTTGCACAGATCTCTGTGGCTGCTCTCTGGCTTCCTGGTTATCGTAATGAACATGAGATGTGTGCATTCTACCTGTGGAGGACAAGTCAGTCTGTATGGTGTTCTGGCTTGCTGATGCTAACGTGGAGAGCAAAAAAGTGGAACAGAATGGTCTCTGAATGTTCCATGTCATTCTTTAAAGGAGATGAAATACTTGTCATTATCAGCACAGTGCTAAAATGCCAACAAAAATAAATGTCTGTTCTGCTCTTGCATTTAGCAGCTGTACAGAGTTGTATTTTGATGTTAACAAATTGCCATGTAATTTCCTGACGGGCTGAGTCACTTCTTTAAGAAATAAAGCCGAAACAACAACAACAACAAAAAGTTTAGTTCTGCTGAGATCTGGTTGAGGCTACAGATGAGCTAGTCATTGTTCTGGAGATACTGGATAATCACTTCAGATGAACTGAGTTCAGCATTTGGAGTTCTTTGTCATTGTGACCTAACAGTTGGCAACCCTGCCCACTGCAGAGGTGTTGGAACTGAATGGTCTTTAAGGTCCCTTCCAACCCAAACCATTCTGTGATTCCATGATCTGATGCTTATGTGCCTATTTTCAAAATGTCATTCAGAGTTTTGTGGAAACATGCACGTTTGGACTCTGCAGTTGAAGGGAAAATATTACACGACAGTTCAACAGAACTCTTCATGCTCCATTTACAGGCACTTATTGCTGAGGTGTCTGGGAATCTAAGCCTGCTAGGTAGGTGAAAATCAATTGTGGCAAATATGGGCAATCCATCGTGGAAATCATTTACGCATGTACCCTTACAAGCTTATGATTGTGATACTCATTTGACACTTACTGTGACACTCAAGTGTGTGATTTTTTTGTTATCCAACATAAGGTTTTTGTGGCATAGGAATAACAGCACTTCAGGATTTGAAGTAATTGAATTTATTGTCTGGATCTTCTTTTCTGTCTTAGGTGACCCTTGATTAATTTTGCTTTTCCGTCTGCAGTGTAAGTGCGTAAACTTTTAAGTATAAAAACTGAACCTGCAAGAATGTGTGTCTTGTCCTCAAAATGGGTACATGATTCTCTTTGACGCATTTATACGCTGTTTCTTTTGCACAGTAATTTTGTTTTTAAAAAGTGCTGATAAGCTCTGCCTTCCACATTTTAAAATGTGGTATAAACGTGTGGATGTAGTGTTCACTTGTTAGCTCTTGAAATGAAAGGTCTTAGAGCAGGAGTTTAACTGTTCTTACCCTAATTCTTTAGAGCTGAGTGCAGGTTGTCCATTTACACTTTCTGTAAGTGTGCAAAGTATAACTTGACAATTTTTAGCTGGGAAGTGAACTGTTCACCATAAATGAATTTTGGACTACCGGTAAGCATTTGAAAGGTGCTTAAAAATTAATACAAATGTCCTTCTCCTCTTCTCAAAAGTGAATGTCATCAGTGTTGCACAGCGCTCTTAATTTTCAGCCAAGAATGAAGTCAGACACCAGTGAACATCTTATTGAACTTCCTAACAGCTGAAGCAGTCAAAAGCAGTGGAACACTTTCCTCAGTCTGTAGTGTATTTTTGTTAATAAAACTAATTTTGTTCATGCCATTGACATTACAATGAGATGAGGTAACTCTATTCTCCTTTTAATAAAGGAAAGATGTATATATTACCTCTCTTGAATTCCTTTTCAGTACCTAAACTTTGAAAATATACATGGACATTAAAAAGCTTTTTGAAGAACAAAAGCACTGTTTTATCTTGTGTGAAGCATAATTTTCCAAGACAAGCATTTGAAAAGCTCTGGTTACAGACAAAAGTACCCACTCCTACTAGTCTTTCATACTGCTGAACTAAAGGAAGGTAGTCTTGCTTGCATAGAGACGTGAGAAGATCAATGCTGAATAATTTGAAACAGGTCTTTTAAATTATTCTCTATTAGCATGCTCTATTACTTTAGGTTATGTAAGTTTATATTTTATTTATATTAAAATAATGAAAAATGTAGGCACTTCTTTGAATACTTCTAACATGTAAATCAGTCAGATGATCAGATGACTGACTTGACACACACGGGGCACAGCTATTCTAGAAACTTATTTTAAAGGGAGTAAAGGTGCAATTGGTGTGCTGTGGTAATGCAGCTTGGAGAAAAGATGAAGCTTTTATTTTGAAGCTTGGAGATTGCCAGAAGAAAAACTTCTCAAGGACTTTCAGTTGTTTGTATGTGTCAGTGCGCTGCTATCTCACATGGTCATCTTTTTCATGAGCTAGATAAAGATTTGAAAGAAGACTCTTAAATCTTATCCACACTAGCAGAGTTAAGCCATTTTCAAAACCTGTTTAATTTAACACAGTTTTAAATCCACAGCCTTATTAAGTTAACAAGCCTTCAGCCTTGCCACCAGGTTCTGTAATCCTCTTAGATCTTCAGTGTAAGCAGGGCAGGGATAGTCAATAAGCAGATGAATAGATAATCTTTCAAAAGACATATAGGTCTTCCAGAAATAAGTCTTGACATCTACACTGGTTTTTGAAAGGTTGAGAAATACCACTTTGAGCTTCTGTTTAGTATAAGATGTTCTACCACACTAAATAAGTACAACTAGAGGAAAAGATGGAGAGGACTATAGCTCATTTGTTGGAGGAGGGAGGTGACAAATTTTCCTGTGCCTTCATTCATGTTTACAGCCCAAAACAGTTATGGCAGCGCAAGAGATTTTAAATATAAAATAGGGTAAATAAAAATAAGATTGTTTCATTGCCTTTGTCTGTGTGCAAATGAAAAGCTTCTTTGTGGTTGTTTCATGAGCTATCTTGTAAATCTTTCAGGCAATCAGTAATCCACAAATCACAATTTTAAAAACATGAATGCAGATAATGTG
This sequence comes from Numida meleagris, assembly GCF_002078875.1. Classification (NCBI taxonomy): domain Eukaryota; kingdom Metazoa; phylum Chordata; class Aves; order Galliformes; family Numididae; genus Numida; species Numida meleagris. The sequence continues at coordinate 30,228,402 of NC_034412.1, read as the reverse complement.
GTATTTGCTACCACCACAACCTGCACATCTGTTCAAATTTGGCTCTTCAAGGCACGTCAGACTTAAGCTGTATCAGGGCTGTGGAGGTAGGTAGTGGAGCTACAGAAAGGAGCTGGGAAAGCCGCATAGGGGAAGAAGTCAGCCTAACCATAGGATCTGTGCCTGACACGTCCAACAGTGTGGAAGCAGGAGCAGGGGAAATACGTGTGGGGTGCAGGCCAAGTCTGGGAGGTGCATGATCGCCTTCGTGCCTCACACTCTCCACGTGCGTGAGGCATGAAGGCGATCACTCATCTCATTGGAGGAACAGAAGAATGCTTCAGGATGGAGATAACTGATAAGCAGAGAAATTTCAGTGCCAATGGGTGCTAAAGAGCAGAAAGGTCAAATAACATGGGGTGATTGTGAATTAGGATGAAAGAAAACAAACCGCATCAGTATATTTAGGATACCATATTCCTGTATCTTCTGTATTGCTCTAGTATGTATGTGTTTTAACTTTAAAATACTGTGTATTGTTTATTTTGAAATAGTGTCATGTGCTGTGTGGCATTAGAATATTTCAGTTCTAACAAGTGCTGAAGGTTGAAGAACTTCATAACCACAGTTGAGAGGACTGTGAGGATTATTTAATACAAGTCTCTACAGCACTTTGAGATTCTTCACAATATTCTGAAAATAGCAGCTTTGTTACTAATAAACTGTTCTTGTAGATCTAATAAAGCCACACGTTCCAATTCTTCATCCATTGAACTCAACAAGAACGTTGGTAAAGGTGTGCTAACGTCTTAGGAATTAACAGGGTTGGCACAAGTTTTCTTGTTTGCTTTGAGAAAAAGAGTCCAAAGAAGGAAAAGAGCGCGTTTCCAGCTTCTGATTTGGTTGCATTTTCTTTCACCTTCCTTCCACGTTTCCATGTCTTCTGTGTGGTCCTTTTATAGTGGGGGAGGAAAGAGAGACAATGAACCTTTTGGCAGAATATGGTTTTTTGACTTAAAAGGGAAACCAACCTCTATACCAAGCAGGATTCGCATGGAAGCAGCACTGCAGTATCGTGGTGCTCTGGGTTTAGGCCCAGGCTCCAAATACCAAAGTCCAAGCTGAATGCGTTGCTCTGTGAACAAAGTAGCTGGTTGGTGCTATGCTCAGGGAGAAGTCTTTTGCAGATTTCTTTCTTCTATTCAGCAAGTTAAGTTTATTAGAAGAAATGCATCCAAAGTGGTCTTAAGTAAATACTCGCCGTATTTTTATTTCAGTGCCTTCAAGACCTTGAGAAATGTAAAGGCAGATTTGAACTTTGTTATTAAAACATACTTTGGAAAACAAACAGTTGGAATACAGAGGAGTGTTAATGGCTTCTATGAAAACAGATCTGGTAAAAATTAACAAATTCAGCAGATACCCTTCGCTAAAGGGACACTGGTGTTAGTGTTCCTGCAGTAGCCGAAAGAACAGCAGCTGCTGCTCAAGGCACTGATCAGCAAAGTAAATCTACAGCAAGGGAAACTACTCTGTGAGGCCTGGTACAAGCGGCCATAAAGATAGCGGGCTGAGTCAGTGAGTAGTGCCTGAGTTGGGGGGGTGGGGAAGAAGAAGGGAAAAAGGAAGCAGGGATGGATGGGAAGTGCTGGTTAAGCCTGCAGTTGTAAGATATGTGTGCTGTTGGTTATACTGTTTACAGAGAATCGTGACTTTGAGTGTTGTTGGTAAACAGCATCTTGAATTTTCTTTTTGTCTTCCTGAGGGAGGTAGGATAGCAGGGACTGGCCGTTCAGTTCTACACGTAACAAATACTTTGCATTTTAGCTCTGCTTTTCATTTTCGTTGCGCACAGTATTTTCAAAAGGCACTGGAAAAAGTAGCAGTGCTACTACTACTGCACTGCTACTTTTTCCAGTGCTTACAGAAGTCTCATGCTTTTTGTGTTGTCATTCTGTCAGGACAAATTAAATCTACCTTAAGTTAATCACCTTAATCAGCGTAATTCAATCTTCAGTTCAGTATTTAACTTCCTGTGCAGATGTATAGCGGAGACTGTAGTAGCCTGGTTCTGTAGATTTATGGCGTCTCCTTCTAAAGTTGAAGCTGCTCTGCTGTGTGTAAATAAAACATCCTTTGGAAAAATGATTCAAACCCCACTGCCCCCATCTCAGATGAGTTCTTGGGCCACGGAGCCAGATAACTGTTCTGCTATCTCTTTGAATGCTGTGATAGAGGTTATGGGAAATCCTTGTCAGGGTACACGCTGGCAGTGGTTTGCTCAGTCAGATCATCTCGGGGACAAAAGGGAGCTAAACCTGAGGTCTCTGTGTCCCGGGCGAGTGCAGGAACCCTTTTTGTTCCAAGGTGAAACAGAGTGCATTGCAGGTACTAATGACAGTCTTTATGGAAACTGTATCTTCGTTGTTTTTTCTTAGCCTGCTCCTTGATTTCCCCAGCGATGTTTTTGCTCAGCTAAAACAATTTTGATTTTATTTTCTCTAGAAAGAAAACAAATATGAACAGAATTTTTGATTTTGATTTTTGACTATCAAACACAGCATTCATTAGCTGTGAGATTTATTTTCCTCTATGACGTAAAGATAAGATTGTTTTGGGAGAAAATAGTTTGTTTCTGACTTCTGTTTTAAATGAGAAATTAATATCTCTTGGGATAAACTTTCATGTGTTCAAATATTGTTTTGAAAGGAACTCATATTTATCAAAGCATAAATTAAGATTTTTTTTTCTCTAGTCACTTTTAAAAATACAGTTTTAAAAGCATGCATAACTTTGAATATACACTTCAGGTCATCTATATCTCTGCCATATTGTGGGGATTATATAACTTTTGTTGAATTTGAGAGAGAAACAGCAAAAACGATAATTTCAATGTAACATTTGTTATTCCCGTAATAATAACATGCAAATTGCACGGAGATGTGTGTGGATCTCAGTTTTTCATATGGCGTTGCCAAGTATATCTAGCCCTTTGCTCCTACCAGTGCAGTGTTCTCTTACATGAGATCAGCGTGAGGTATGTTTTTTCTAGATGGTAGAAAAAATAATTAAATTTTCGGGGCTTTAAGTTATCACAGAAAGTGTTTGAAAGCCTCGCTAGTGAATTTGTATTTAAACTGAATCGCTGAGCAGTGCGATACCCTGATATACTTTTCTTTCCCTTTTAAAAAAGCAAAATAGAACCGCAGTCTTTTACCTCCTAGGCAAGAGAGCAATGAGGGCTGTACAAATGTAGTGTTATTGAGAATTACAAGTGCATACTTGTGTTACAGCTCCAGGTGAAGTGTAACAGTTCTGCTTTACGCATGCATGTGGGCACATAATAGCGATTGGGATAAGCTATATAAAATGTTGGCACTAGAAAGCTGAACTGCTTTTGTGTGGAAATTATCCCTTTGTTCTCTTTTCACAATCTTCATTTACCCTATGCAATATTTTAAATAAAAATCAGAATTTTCACGGGTTTATGTCATGTACAAAGTTATGTATTACTTATTTTTTTAAATGTAAATTACTTGGGTGTGTTGCTCCAGTTGATTTTCTTAATCTCTTTTGACTTCAAGGTGCTTCAGTGCTGACTCTTCTCAAACTTGTTGCAGTTTGTCTTGGTGTCAACTATGTCTTCTAATTTTGCGTTTAGAAGGATGGTCCCCAAACAGAGTGTGCAGAGAGAAGGCTGTTGGGCTGGCTTTGCCCTCCGTGGTCTAAGTCCCTCAGGAGTAATCAGTACAAGCATTACTGATTGTTCCAGCCAGGCTGCATTAGCACCGAGTTTCTAAGGAACCACTTGCATCTAGTTTTGTTTCATTAGTGTTGGCAGTGGTAGAAGCAGAGGAGTGTGCTGCCAAAATTATTAACAGTGTATGACCCACACTTTTCCTTTTTCTGGGGGGTGCGTGGAGGATGTTAAAACAAACCACTGGAGCCTAGCTTGCATCAGTACTCTGCTTTAGATATAACTTAGGCCAAGGATGGCAAAATCAGGAGATTTTTTTCACGAAAACGAAAGCCAGTACATTTTTTTATCCAGGAAGACCTGCTGAGTTTAGTATTGTTCAATTAAAAATGCCTCCAAATCAGCATGGGGGATATTATACTGTCTTCATTTTCCAAAGACAAAATAAAGGTTTGTTTGTTTTACGCTTGTGGTGAGGATATTAAGTGACTCTGGTGGCAATACACTAACATCCCAATATAAAACTGACAAAATAGATGTAAGGTGGTAAAAAGAGACGTTTTAAATCAGGTACGACAGCACAGAACAGCCACAGTTCAGGATCCTGTGTAGGTGGAGTGCCATGTAGTAGGTCAGATAGAACCACTTTCACTCACAGTGAGAAAAGTGGGTTTTTTTGGGCTTTTAGGGATATCTTGTTTGCCTTTTTTGCTTCTCAAAAATATGTCAGTTAAAGTAGAGGGCACAATTTTAAGAAAACAAATTGTAAATAAATGCCTTGTGGTGCTTAGATTAATGTGAATTTCCCAAATGAAAATTGGTCCAATTACTTCAAGTAGTGAAGGAGAAGAGGTGTCTGCATTTTGACTGAGCGAACAAGAATCGCCTCCAGTCTCCTTCCTATCTTCATTTAACAAGGTAGTTTCTGTTTTGTTTTTGACACTTTGACGTTCAGTCAACAGTGACTTTCAGTTTCGATATTCAGAATTGTCCTAAGTATTTTATTTAAGTATATATCCACTATGGATTTTTTAAATAATCTTACATAAAATAATGTGAGATTAAATAGTCTTTGCCAAAGATGCTCCATGCTACAATCGATACTCAGCTTCCTTATAAAAAATGTGAGGGAGAAGTCCCTTGAAAAATAAAATATGTTGCACCAGAAGCTTTGAGAGCATAGGGAAGTACCAGCAGAATGGAAAATATGTCTTCAGACAAAACGAATTTCCTCATATTTTCCCGTACATATTAATTCATGGTTTTAAAAACAGAGGCATAAGTGCAGCTTGATGCTGCCGTTACACGTAGGGTTACCTTTGTGCTGGAACTATTGTAATGGAATTGTATTGTAATTGGAATTATGTTTTTTTTGAAAGAAAGTTAGGAAAAACATCTAGGTGAAGTAGAAACTGCTGCTCACGTCCTTTTCACAGAGGAAATAGTCCTTAGCTTTGAACAGCAAGTAACTTTTAACTGCTGATGCGCATTTTGTGTTGGACAAATGGAGCAAAAGAGTTTTCAGTATGAAGGAAATAGCTGTAAGCCTGTTTTGAGATGCTTTGTACAGTAATTTTCCTGTCGTATCAGAACGTAATATTTCTGACTTGGTAAATGACTGCAATGTGAGGTATGAGTTATTCCATAGTTCCTGCCCTGCAGTTGTTCCATGGCATGGCAGTGGTCAGCTATGTATGTTTTGCCTTCTTAATTTTGAATGGAATGGTCTCATTTATAAATTAAGATGTAGATAAAGGAACCAAGAATGATAAATTGTAGACTTAAGTGGTATGAAAAGGAAAGAGCCAAGATTTCAGGTCTGTGTTACATCTTACGTATCCTAAAAATGTCTCTTAAAAATGTATGACTTGAATATTAAGAATAGGAAAGCATTTAATTTAAATTTCTATTGAGACAAAGTATTTCCTGTTTTCAGTAAGTATTGTGAAGATACTGAAAAATTCTTTACGTGTACAGGTACTGTACACAACTGTTAAAAACGTCACAAGAAGGTGGTATCAATTAAGAATTGTTTTTTTTTTATTAGTGATTCACTTGGATATGTTATGGCAAACTATTCTGTTATAATAAAAGAGATTGTGTGAGTATTGCAAGATTTTAGGGCGGAGAAGGACAACAAATAGTTTTCTAATAGCTTCATGTAAAAATGTATCTACTACTTAACAATCACTGTTTTTTTTCTGTTACTTTTTGAAGGATTCACCATGTTAGTCTGAGTCCTTGTTAAAATGATTATATTAAGATACTAAATTATTTTATGGAATATATTATTTATGTATTGGATTGTTGTTCAGGTCCTGTTCCCAGCATGGGGAGATGAGGTCCATAATTCTAAGAAGTAAATTTGAGTGGAACAAAGTTAGATTGAATCCAGTTCACAAGCCCTATAACCAAGATGCATTTAAAAACCTAGGCGATGTCCATTTCTGCTTTGCCGAAATTTTAGAACAGTTTATCTTACTGTCAACTGCATTAAGTATTGCAAGCTGTGAAAATAAGGTGGTATTTTCAGAGTTCTGATTGAAGCCCATTATTTCCTTTCAGAAAAATAACAGGTTGTATGAGAAAGGTGTTTTCACTTCTGTGTGCATGAATGTGCAAACACAGCAACAGTATTAATAATATATTCATGTGTGCAGCAGTCAACGTATTGATGCCTTCATAAATATTGGTCTGTCTGTGTGTTCAGCCAATGTTGCATGCAAGTGCAGTATCTCCTCTCCAGATTTTTATTTCCTACTGTACTGGCAGTTTTTCTTCCATACTTGGGTTTCATGGACTTGTGGAGACCCTCCATTGTTTTTTTTTTTTTTTTTTTCCCTAGACTTCTTTCACTGCTTGAGATTAACAGTATAGATTAATCATCATCTCCCGTGTTCTTTCTGCTGTGGTGAGCTCAAGTATTTGTATTGAATAACCATGGTTTGCTTTTGGAGCAAGACATGAAATACCATGTCATGAAGTAAGATAGCTTGGCCTGTTTACAGAAAAAAAAAACCTTCTGATTTCCTAGGTAAGCGAAAAGAGAAATACCAAGCAAAGTTGATCTCTGTCCATTGCTGTCGCCAACGAACTCTTTAAGGGTGGTTGTGTAAGTTAGCTGTATTTTTTTTTTCAGCTAAAGCTATTGCTTCTTCTGGGGGGTTTTATTTCTCCATTTTCTTCCCTTTCGCTGGTTGACTCCTGGTTTTGAAAAGAAAGACAAAGGACTCATTACTGTGGAGAGAGATGATCAACTCCAAATGAATTTGCTGAAAATGAGATGACCTTGTATCGCAGCTTCAGAGTGAATTTAACGATTTCAATTCAGATTCATACTGTCAAGGCTGTTCCCTAGCCCAGCTGTACAGAAATATGATGGTGTATGAATTAGAAAAAAATCTGTTTTGCAAGAGATAATATTCCAGATAAGCTGCGAAGTTTTTGTAGTTTTCTGTAATTTTTTTTGTCAAAGTTGTACGTGACAGAGCAGAAAAATGGAAGCACTTAAAAAATTGGAAAAGTAGAGGATGGCTTCAAAAACTTCATTTTTTGCCCTCAGTAATAAAATGTGCTAATGAACAGTATCTTGTAGATAAGGCTAACAAAGATACTGTTAAGTTCCAGCTCTTAAGCTGAATATATGATGCTGGACAAATCGCTTAGTCTCTATGTGAGCTGAGGATCTTCGACAGGTTTATCTGAGGCTGTTTCAGCTGTTATCACTCCTGCCTTCTGCTGAAGGTTGCTGACAAAGTCATTTGAGGCTAATCTGGAGGTTACGAGCTGGGCCTGCCGATGAGCTAGCGTACAGGTTTTTCCTGTTGTCCTTGCCAAAGGGACAATAACCCACTGCAGGAAAGTGGGGTAGAAAATAGAGGCAATAACGTCTTAGATGGTGTAGTGATGTCTTCTAGAGACGGTGAATTAATCTTCGGTTCTTCCAATGTGAAATGAATATGACACCTTTTCATGCTCCCTCACTTTTTAAAAAATTCTGTAATGAAAAGAACACCGATAATCTCTACGCTTACCTAATGTTTTGTTTCTAGCACATTTCGATCTTCTCTGTGGGTGTAATAGATAAGAAATCTCAAACATGGAAGTACTGCATATTGATGGTGTTTACGCTAGAATACTGTGTGGTGTTTTTCAGGTGATATATCTTCCTCTTGAACTCTGTAACACAAGAAATTATGGTTGCTTACTTGCAGATGTGTTTTTAACGATTCTGTGTACGTGCTTGTTGAAATGGAAGTCATCGTACTGATGAAACAGAATGAATAGTAATTTCCCAATGGCGAGCAGGGTATTAAAAGAACCATGTGCAACTCTTGGCAAAATTGGTTACAAAACCCCTGTGGATTATAGCAATATAAATCAGATTTTTTTTAGCATAAATTAGATTAACTGTGTAATGTGCTGTGTTTGTGAGTGACTTTATTAATGTGTAAGTACTCTTATCCATTCAGTAAACAGGAACATGGTGTGTGTCTATCACTTTACTAATACTTGGTTGCGTATTCACTTCAGAAAATTACAATTGACCTAGCATACAGTCTTGTCTTTAGCCTTTTTTCGCATAGGGTCCTTAATTACTTTCATTATGCCTTCTTTTAATAGGGTTTTTATAACTTTGAATGTATGCGTGGTTGATCTTTCTAGTTCATTAGAACCTTAATCCATATGCAAGAGAGCTGGTAGAGGAACAGCATTGTGCCCTGCTGGGCTGCAGGGAGATGCACACGGGAGGCTGTTTGCTCCTCCTCTGAACTTGCTGACATTTTGAGGAGTATGTAGGAGGCTATTTAATTTTTTTCCCCTGGGGACAGTAGTTCACATGCCTGTGTAGGAATGGGAACTGATGCCCTCTCCCCTGGCTGGCGCTGGTCTTGGTTGCCCTCTGGTAGAAGAGCAGGGGGGTGAACTGGCAGCACCTTGCCGTGTCTATGACTGGGTGTCATGTTTTGCTCTTCCCACTGGCAGTTTTCATGGCACAGCATTTTGAGCTTTTGGAACTGCAGAACTGCAAATAGAAGGACAAGGGGAAACAAAGACTTCATTTTCCTTGCTAGCATGTCCCACAGGCATGGGGAGAAATATCTGGTGAGCTAAAAGAAATGGAGAAACGTTCTTCCCTCCAGGGCTTCTGGTTCACAGTAGATGGTTGTAATTTTGGCTACCTAGCGTCTCCTCATCTACATCCTCTAGACAACACCCCTTATTTTTTCCTGCAGAGATTTAAATTGAGCCTTTCTCATTGAACAGCTGTCAATGTGAACAGTGTTGCCTTGTTAACTGCAATGTTTTGTATCATTTTTGTAACAGTAAGTTATTCATAACTGTTTGCATGTAATGCTTATTATTACCAAGGATTATTCAACATACTTATTTTACTCTGTGTATTGCTACTTACGTTTCTGAGAGTTAGGCTTGATTACCAAGGTACGTTTTAGTATGTAGAAGCTGTCAGGAGCTTGAAGTGTTGAACTTTTGCAGCTGACGTGCTCCAGCAATCTTTGGATGCTTTCATTTTTTATTGCTAATATCTTCACCGCTCTTAGGCAACGAGCTGCGGTCAAGGAAAATTGTTAGTTTGTATTGCAGGGTGTGAAAATGCCGTTATTATATATTAGTTGAGGAAATTGAATGGTATTATTGTTTTTCAGTTCTTAAGATGAAACAAATTTTTTCAGGTACTTTTTCAAAGTCATTTTCAAAGAAACATGGTCTACCTCTGTTCAGTCTGCTAATGCTGGCTCAGCCACATCAGTGAGTGAAGGAGGTGGGAGGTCTGCCTTTGTCTTTTGGCTTCAGAAGTAGCATTAGCAACAGTGCAAATATTTTGTGAAAACTGTATTAGTGCAGGCAGGGGTTATGCCTCTACTAAATAAGATTCCTAAGGAAAGGTCTTTATTGTGTGAAGGACATGTGTGAATTGATCTGGGATGGCAACACAGCTCCTTTTCCATTATGAACTAATGTTTGGTGAAATGTTGTTGTCTACAGTTAGTTTACTAAGTCACTAACTGCACATGATTTTGGGTTAATTTAGGGTTAAAAACTCTTTGCAATTACATTGTAATACAACTTAAAAAAAATTGTCTGGGAGGGCTCTCTCAGGTCCTAATGATTTCCTTCTCTCTTTTCTCTTTTCTTTTTTCCTTTTTTTGCCTTCAACTGAGAGTATATATGTGCTCTTCTAAAGACGAGAACAAAAGTGGCAGGAAAAACTAAGGCAATAATGAGTTGCAATGCGCTACAAAGGGATGAATGACATTCCTAAGGGAAACAAAGTAGGAGGGCAAGGCAGAGGTCATTTAAACGCTGGACAGTAGCAGCTATTGTCTGCTGGGAAAATGGAGGGCCAACAAAAAGCATATTTCTTCTCAAGAGCCCATATTCCCTATAACAAACATTCAGGGGAAACAAAACAAACTCTGATCTTCAGTATTCTCAAAGTGATTCTTTCTAAGACTCGAGGCTTTTTGCATGGCTGCAAAGCCTACACCTATTCCAGGGGGAAGTTAGTTATCTTTTGACAGTGTACATTCATTTCTCTAATTAGGCTTTGAGGGATCGGGATGGAGAATTGTGTGTTTTCCAAGTCATTGTTAAAGTAGCCCCTTTTTGACTGTGTCCAAAATGTGCTTGGTGTTCAAATAGCATAGTAAATTTATATTGCAGAAAGCTTCTATTGTGCTTTTATTATCAAGCTACCAGTGAAATAGTTTGTGCAAAAATATAAATATGTACTAATTCTTTTTCCCCTAGTAATAATTGTTTAGTATGACTTTAATAATCCTGGCTAGCTTCTAAACTAATCTGATATTTGCCCACAAGTTTTGAGAAACAGAAAAATAGTTAATTATTTTTTTGTTGTTTTGTATGAGTAGAAGTATAATAAATGCACAAAACCTGCTATAGTACTGATGCTGACTTCCACTGTAGTAACAAGCAGTTCTGAAGATGAGTCTGCGTGCATTGCCATGGGTGTAAAGGTGTGTTTTTAAATCACCTCTTGTGAATTTAGAAAGCCTTTTACTGCTTAAAGCTGTCTTAATGTAGTCAGGAACTATTGCATTAAATATTTTTAAGATACTGATTGCTTTTTTTTGGATTTCCTGACATAATTTGTCTCTTTTTTTGGAGTAAATGGAGTCTCACTGTGCATCTGGAGATAGCTGATTTCTAATTCACAGATCCTTTGAAATGCAAATATACAAACAGTATATAGAAAATAGCTAGCTGATAGGCTTTAGCTTTTCCATTCTCAGTTGCCTGCCTCAAATACTGTAATCCTAACTATGAGTCAGACTTCAGAATACTCTGTCAGAATAGGAAAGTATTTGGCACAGTGAATTTAAATGGCCCATTTGGAAGAGCTTTTTTATAATATTAACTGAGTAGATTTCTTTTTGACTATTGAACACTGGGAAATACGTTTGAAGAGTACAGTTTTTCAGTGATCTTTGCCTTCAAATAGAATGTGGAGGATGAAGGGAGAAATAAGGACATTCACTTTTTATTTAATCAATGTGAAAGTGTACCACAGTTAAAATTTTTATCATTTTGTACTTAATCTTTAAAATTTAGATTACACATGAGTTTGTACTAATGAAGTACAGGTAACAATGGCATATAAGGCCAACCCCAGTATTTCAATTCAGTCTCAGTTATCCTCTCTCCATTTTGAGGAAGGCAAAAATGAGATTGTCCATAAGAGAAGTGAAGAATCTTGGCAGGGCAAGGGAAGGGTACAGACTGAGAATAAACATATTTTAAATGGGTAAAAGTTAATACTGCAGCCAGTTTCTCCTGGGAAATTCTCATATTTCTATGAGGTTACGTACAGCTACCTAACAGTACAGTTTAAGTCAGGAGAGTATAGATGTCATAAGTCTTAAAGCAAGGGATAAATTCTATAATCTAATGCATATCCATGGGGTATAAATGATGCTTTGTTATAAAAACTTGTGCTCAAGTTACTTTAATCATATGTGTGTTTGTAAACCTTCCCTCCTCCAAGGCTGCTTAAGCTGTTATTTAGCTGGTCTGCTTAGCCAGCAGGGCCAGGAAAAGGCTGCAAGCCAGAAATGCAGGGAAGGAGTTAGTTTCCTCTGAAGGCCAATACTTTTGCCTCTGTTATCAGAGAAGACTGAATCAAACAGCTGGTTCACCACGGACAGCCACAGACGCTAGAGGTTGATAGAAATGATACTGCTTAAAGTGAGACCCACCTAAATCCCATCTCAAGCATTCTCGATAAATACTTCTCTCATATTTTTGCTTATGAAACTTTGGAAAGGGAAAGTGTGTTTCCTCTTTACCTGTGGGTGTAATATTTGGTCCATGAGTAGCCAGCTGAGTGCTTCAGGTGTTCTCTTTAAAGTAGTGGTTGCATGATGTCTCGCATTTCTCTAGACTTTGTAGTCAAACAAATTTAAGTGCTTACTAGTTACATGGTATTAATTCAAAAGCATGCAATAGTGTCCCGTATGGAAAGATGTGTGCATCTTTGTGCATGTTGCAGCCATCTCTGGTACCTGTTCTGTGAGTTGCTGAAGCACTCATTGCACACTTTCTGTATCTTGGGAACGAGAGCTGGAAAAGAGAGGAACAAAACAAGTCACCAAAAAGGAACAAGGGCTTGTGTTGTTAGCTTTTTGCTTTCATGTGTGCAGAGAAAGTTACACCACTCCCTCATCTCATGAAAGCATTTATGAATATTTATAAGCAACACGATTTTGCTTAGCATAATTAAAACCTTAGTAAGGTAAATTAAGACTTAGTATTTGGGGTTGGTTGAATGAATGGCACCTGGAGACTTAAGACAACTGATCAATTATAAGAAAAGAATATAATAGTCTCTTCTCTAAAAGTTAAAACAGTGATCATGTAATTGAAGGTTATAATTCAGAGGGATAAGGTAAAGTTCTTCAGGCTCTCTCAGGTCAGCATTTCTGACTGTGAGGACCCGACTCTCACATTACTGATTTTTAACATAAACTGCAATTGAAAGGAAGAGACAGTAGAGGAGTTACCTTGTGCCAAAGTGTAAGTTAAGTTCCACTGAGGAACTACCGAGACTATTGTTGGAGGAGCTGCTTTGTTTTGAGCTGAAATTCCTTTTCTCTTCAGATTCCAGTATAAACACCAGTAGGTAAAGTACAGTCTCTGCTTTTTCATCTCTCCAGGGAAATTATGGCTTATTACTTTGTTGTTGTTGGTCTGGATGGGTGAAGCTAAGGTTGACATCATATGGATTTTGCCATATTTTTAGAAATCCATTTGGTCAAAAATAGGTGGGATAAGGAGAGCTACTGGGATCCTACGGTGGGCTGACTCTTATTGAGCCGGTGACCAGACTGACAGATCCAGCAACTTACCAGTCTGATTTATAAAATTTATTAAATAAAAAATATTAAATAAATGATACGTATTTCAAACTTCCTCAAGCTAGTGGGAGAAGTTGACATTAGATTCAAATTCTTATTTTTTGCTGTCTTATTGATAACTTTCCTCTTAAATACAAAATAGTGTATTACCTCTCAGGAGAGATCTCTTAATTTACGCAGGGCAATGCCTCTCTTATCTTCACCCTCTAATTTGCCGTACTTCCTTTACCTGTCCTTCATTTCTTTATTCAGGTGTTGGATTAAGTTCCGTATTTGATAGGCTTCCTGATGAAATGCATTAAGATGCTGATTGGCCTCAAGCTTTCTCTGTTCCTAGTCCAGATTTCTATGGCTGTATCATGGGTGCTTCATTGCTGAACAAAACAAAAATGAACTTCTTATGCTTCTGAGAGTGGTGAATGTCTATCACTTCATCAGAGTAATTGCTGAGCTCCCTGAGGAATGCATTTGCTCAGGTAGTTTCGGAGAGCATAGGCCTGGGCATGGGATACTTGTGCTGTTGAAGCCTTTTCAGAGGCATCTTATTCCAGGGTCACAGAAACCGCTTAGCCAGAATCCTTTCCCACTCCACTCAGTTTGATCTGATGGAAACAAGTGAAGTTTGAAAGGATTGAAGTAAGAACTGTGGGTAGTAGTAAATGTGCTACAGTAGGGATCAGCTAATGTTTGGAGAGATTGCAATGCAGAATTGTTGTGTTGTCTTTGCTTTAAGAATCTGGCAAATGCTGCAGAAAAAATAAGGAGGGCTTGATCCACACCATTAAAATGTAGAGGGTTAAACTAACAGTTTTAGAAGTTAGTAGTACCTTTTTCATTATATTGCTATTTTTGAAGCTTTATCAGGACAGGATGTGAAGGAAAGCTGTTCTTGCTGGAAGACATTGGAAAGCTGTTAATATTAAGATGATTACAGGATGAAATTGAAGATAGGAGAAATAGAAAACCCTCACCTTAACCTGTAAAGTCATTAACTCTGCTAGAGGATAATCAGTCGTAGCAAGGGGGGGGGGGAGAAAGAGTTTGGTTTGTACTTGCATTCACTGTGATTTTACAGCTTCTTAAATAGAGTTACATATGAATATAATTTTTCATCTACTGAATGCCAAATAGCTGTGGAAGCAGCATCTTGTCTCTTGTTTGTAGAGTTTTAAAACTCGTAGAAAAAAAATGCAGGCAGGCAGATTTCTTCTATTCTTAGTGTTAAAAGATAGCATTTGAGACACTAAATTCTATGTTCAGATTGACAGGCTAATGGTTTGACACTGATTACTGTGTGTGTGTAAAAATCAAAAAGAAAAATCAACATGTTGATAAACCAGCTGGAGAGAAGTGGATGTGTGCTCTGTTTTGTATTATACAGGCCAGATATATTTAAAGTTATTCTGACTCATTTTTCTTTTGACACAGTATTTTGTTGGTGTAAACTCAGAGGATTAAAGTTGAGAAAATATAATAGTATTAAATATATTAGCGTAACTTCATTTGTGTATACAATAAAACAAGTCTCAATAATTCGACCTTTAGTCCTTGTTTAACTAGGCTAACTTGGATATAAAAATTCTAAGGAGAAAAAAAAACAAATTTTCAGTAGACTTTTTAGTAGAACCTTTGTTAATGCAATATGAAGCATAAAAAGGCCTCATTAAAATGATCTTTTAAGGTGAGATGTGATGAGATCTTTGTCTGTGCTTACATAAAGTAGCTTAGTACATTCTATGTTCCAAAGCATAAGCTGTACTTTTTTTTTTTTTTTTTGAAAATCTTGAATTTGTATTGTGGATGATGTGATGGAGGATGGCTTCTTTGAAGACAAACTGGGTTGGGATCCTTTGTCTTTCTCCTTTTGATGTGAGACTTTCTTTAAAGTGGCATTTTGAGCATGAGGAAACAGTCAATTCTTAGAAGACCTTAAGTATTTGCTTTATGTGAGATTTTAAATGTAGTTTTTTTCTGTACTCAGAGTTCACTGGTGTGATGAAAAATGATGTGTTAGATAAGGTCATTACAGTCTGTGTGGTATTTTTGGGATGTAAATGTGCTTTGCTGACTGCATGTTGTTCTGATGGAAGGTAACAATTCGGAAGAAGCAGTAAATGCTTTCCGTGGAATGACTTTAGTACTGCTTTAGAAGGCATAGCAAGCTAAAGCCAGTTTGATGTATTCTCTGCCAGAAGGTGAGCTTTTACGTGGAAGGATACAGGTAGTCCTGATCCGTACTGAGAGCCAGATGAGTAATGAGCGACTTGAGGGGCTGCAGGGGCCCCTTGGAACTGTGTAGGATGGGCTCCGAAAGCTGTGCAGGTCTCCCAGTCTGAGCAGCGTATCAGAAGTCCTTATTCTCAATGGTCACCATGTTGCACATCACACAAGTTGCAAGTTGAGATTTGCTTCATTTTTTTGTGACAAATGAGTTCTACTGTAAGACAGGAGAAGCGCATTTATCGTGCAGTAGTGAAGCAGTTACTGCTCTTACAGCCGTAGGGCCTGAATTTTGGTGTTAGCCTTACGCATTGCTGTCTGCTCCTGCTCTCCTCCAAGGTCTAATACAGTCCCAGTGTAGTTCTTCGGGAAGCTTGTTTTCGGGTGGCTGGGTTTGTAGCTCTGTGTCCCTGAGTGAACCCGGTGTGTCTGGCAGCATGGGTCTCGTCCTTTTCTAAGAGAGACCAGGTGAGCTGCAGTCCCTCAGCTGCTGCTTTTTGGAAACTCGAGGTATGCTGTAGTTGTCAGTTTGGTGCCCTGCCTGAATGCTCTCAAGCCATTTTCAATTTACTTCCTGGTTTGTTTTTTGCTTATTATGTTGACTGTTAGCTAATGACAAGCTGCGGCAGTCACGCCGCTGAAACTGAATAGAAGAAAGTACTATTTTTATTCTTATCCATCTGCATTATTTCTCCAATTTGTATGCATGTGACTTTCTGGAAAGGCATTTAAACTTTTAGTCCCCTCCAGTTAAGAGATTTGTTCATATCAACACTGTGGTAACCTCTGGTGCCTCCTCGTATCCTGTGTTAGCTGCTATCACGGTATTTTGACTCTGCTGGCATCCCTTATCACTCGCCCCTTGCCAGCAAGTTGGAGAAGAGACGCCTGTGACTGGTGCCCAGCCATGCACGTCGGTACCGCAGAGCCAGCAGCCGTGGGGAGCATGGCACGAGCACGGCACTCAGCCCTTCTGCCTGCCTGCTTGCTTTAATGCGGCTTGCTGGAGAGGCGAGCAGAGCCGGCCAAGGCAGCAGGGATTCCTTTTCAAATGTAACCAAGCTAAAAATTGCTTTTGGCTCAACAGCAAGCATGGAACGTCTCAAACAAATGGGAATTTTTCATAAAGTCATGATCGGATCGTGGAATTTTCATCCATGTTATTAAGGTTTATATTCTAGCTCATGCTTACAGCAGATGTTAATAATAACAGTTATTGTTTAGAACGACTTTCCAAAGTATGTGTGGCTTTTATTATTATTGCCTTTAATGTTTTAAAAGAAAATCAAGAACATGCTTTTGAAATACATTCTGGTTTGTCATTATGACAGTGCTGATTTGTAAAATGTGGTTGCTTCAGATAGATACAGGTATCAAAGACATGGAATTTAAACAGAAGGGTTGTGTGCAGTTAATTTTAGGATCAGTGTTACAGATGTAGATTGAATTGGTAAGGAATATTTTTTAATGACTTCTTGTAATTAAGTAGTGTTTCACACAAGCTTGCATCAGCTGCAAGGAGAATTGAGGAAACCAAACTGTACTATGTGTTACACATCTGGAAAAGCTTTTACTTGTAACTAGCTAGTGGTCTATTTGCAGAGGCCAGTTAAGCCAACGCTGTGTTTATGCTCACTAAACTATTAAGTGAACTCCTAGAAATTTCATTTTTTAGTGTTGTGTCTTGCTTTATAAGCGGGGGAGGGGAGAGGCTGTATTGCATGTCTGACCTGCTCAGCCGTGGTAACATCTACATTTAATTGGAAAAGCCAGCTGTCAAATCCTATGTTACTAAGCTGTCCAACTGTATAACTGTGCAAAAACAAATAAAAGCATATATTTAGCCCTCCCAAATAAAAGTTGAGAAATAAAAAAAAAAAATAGTAGTGTAAGGAGTGCTGGAGACATCATGTTGCTGAGCTTGGCCGTTCTTCAGTAAAACTAATTATCTACTGTTCATACTCATGAACATGTTCATGTTTATACTAAGCATAAGCTGATTATTTAGACATAAAAACTGCAGGGAAGTTGAATTTGAAGACTCGAATAATGGGACAATAGGTTTGATTTCCTTTTGGCAGCATATTAAAGTTGCAATGTGTTTTGTCTGATGCATAGGTGATTAATGCCAATTGTAGAATCGTGTGTGTGCAACAGAGCAGCATACCTGGAAGAAGCGTGGTGTCACACTCATTTTTTCTGAAGGCTACAATTTTGTTTGTGCTGCAGGATGGTCACACTGCTGCCTAAAATGAAAGTGCCTTCGTATGTCTAAGGAGAGACTTTTCTTGGGGTTTGCAAAAACTTGTAAATAAGAAAAAGAAGACGTGCTTTGGAAGTTATTTTAGTTTTATTTTCTACAGGCTTTCTTTATCCTTAATGTTTTTGCTGTCAAGAATTTGACGGATAATCAACACACTGTTTAAAATATGGAGAAACTGAAGATATTTTTTTATGATGCTATGGAAAAAACGCTGCAACAGCCTTGCTTTTGCATTTTAAGTTGTGTTTAATTGGAAAATCCACGGCGGCGTCTTTGTATTTAAATTTTCTTCTCAGTCTGTGAAGTTTGAGACTTGAATCTGGGGAACCAAAAGGTGTAATTTCATGTGGAAAGTCATACAGTTTTAGAAAATTATGATTCCTGTGTCAGGACTATTATCACAGAAGGCTATTCCTTTGGCCCTTTCTTTTCTTAATTATATAAAGACTGTTAAGGGATCCAGAGAAAACTCATTTAAGTCTATTAATAGGGAAGATTGGAGTTTTGCTGAAGAGGAGACAAAGCGTGCTTTGAATACATTTGCTAGTACGTGGTTTCTTTTGCGTGCTCCCAATCTCACTTAAGAGACATTAAAGAGACTACTCAGTCTGTGTTACCGGCAACTCAAACATTCAGAATGGAGTTGGGGGGTCCTCCAAACTCACGCCTAAAGAAAAGGAAAAATCACATTTGGAGGTAACAGATTTTGAAACTACAGGCTTTTTTTTTTTTTTTTCCAGAGCTAGAAGAATTTTATCTTTATTTGTGAATACATAAGAGTGTATATTTAAATAACAGTAAGCCCACTGTTTTGAAATAGATACTAAAATCGGAAGACTGAAAATCACAAAAACTGGAATAATGTGCCAATTTTCATATGCTTCTGTGAATCATTTGCAGTGTTCGGAGTTATTCATGTGCTGCTTCTGTGTAAATGCTGCAGAGCTTGTGCTGGTGGGACTTGATCCTCCTGTTTTCGTGAAGAAAGCTTACTTTGCAGTACAGCAATGATAACAGCAGTGTTGATGTAACCATTCTGATCTGACAAATCCTAACTTCCAAAATACTTTCTCAGGGTTTGTTACTAATACAGAGAATAGGGGAATTGCCTGCAGATAGCTGCAAACAGCAGCTTGTTGAATTGTAAGCATTGTTAAAGCATTTAGGAGTAGACTCTTCGTATTCTTACATGATGACTCCTATCTCCTCCAGGATTCATAACTGATACATATATTATGAAATATGGTCAGCATAACTTCATAGTTTAGGGAAGTTAATTTGTTGGAAAATATGAAAAGGCCTTAAATAGTATTTGAAGAAAGAAGAGAGCAAAGAGAGATTATATGTAACTAGCTGTCAATTCTTTAAATGATTAAAAAAAAAAAAAAGCACTTAATGTAATATAAAGGAAATTAAACTGAAATTCTTCAGGATAACAGTCTTATTCTGAAGACCTTATGCATCTTATATTAACATAATTTTAGTTTCTTAATAATATAGGCAATTATTTTCCTTTACAGAATATAGTGAAATATATAAAATATGATTGAAATACAATTTTCTAGTCTGGGTCCTCAGTCATTTTTGGCTGTTGTAATGAAGTTCAAGACAAGTAGTGGTTGCTTATGAAGACAGTGAACTCTCTACAATATAAGCAACTCCTAATTTGTTAAGTCAGAAGAGCTAGTTAGGGGGAATGCAGGAGTTTTGTTGCGTACAAGTTGTTTCACTTGAAGCTGGTTGGGGGAGTTTGAAGACAACTGTGTGTGTGTTGGCTTCGTATCACTGTTGTCATACCATGTACAAGTTTTGCACCCACAAGAATGTATATTCAAGGCTTTTTGTTCAGTACAGCATTTCTGTGTCAAAACCAATTCACACAAGTGTGCTGAGTGAAACAGTTAGCGAGTGTTTATTATTGTAGTTGTGATCCATAGGATTTTTAGGGTATGTTTGTGGGCTGTTGGTGTTTTTTCTTTTTTTTAAAAAAAAAAGAATAGTTGATCGATGTGGTTCTGCCTAGATGAGGTAGAATCTCACATAGGATCTGAGAAAAGCCAGCTCTAGTAGTGGTGGGACCCATGCTGCAAGCTGTTCTACCAACATGATCAAACCAGGGACAAGAAATCGTAAAGAGGTTGTGGAATTTCAGTCAATTTGAGCAACCTACTCAAAGAGTCATCTTGCGTCAGGCCATGCCTGAGTCTAAATCGGAGACCTCAAAGGCAGCACTAATAACATATCTTTTCCAAATATATCTTAACCAGTTTAGTGGCATGAATAGTTGAGAGAGAATTAGAGCCATCAGCCTTTCATTATCCTATCTGATTCTTAACTCTTGGCTCCAAAGCGATGCTTTCCATTATAATGCATTACGTTTGAACCACATAATTAAAATACTTTTTATCTAAATGAGAGAGTTGTATGTATTGTAAGTTGTTCTTCGGAATTTATTTGTGGGACATAATTATTCTGTGTTCCTTATTAAAGTAAGTAGATGGTTATTAATTTTGCTTAGTACGGAGTCTCAAAGGCCGGAGGTGCTTAAGCAGTAGAACTTTACATAGTCCTTAAAGTTCTAGAAGTTAAAATTGCCCAAGAAGTGGCAATGCCCAAGTGCATGGTCTTAGCCCACTGGAAGAGCTTTCTGTTTCCTACAAAAGAGTTGATGATATCTAGTTGGTTCTTGTTACTATTTTATCTGAGCAGTATTACTATCCTCAGAAGGCAAGTTGGGGGGGGAAAAAAAAGTCTGGGTATCATAGAATTAACTTTCACGGAATAAACTTCCAGTGGGGCTAACCCGGCTGGAATAAGAAGTATTTTAATCATTTCAAAGAAAACCTGGAGATCATGGCATGTATCACATCTGATGATCAGAGGACTGAAACCTTCTTCAGGTTGAAAAATTTTTTACCTCCATTAGCAAGTCATTTATAGTGGGAGCAGGTCCATAGAGGAAAAACACTGGATGCTGAAGACTTTGTGGCCATAGCCTGTATTTTTCTAGAGGTAATACTTTTAGCCAACTCTACTCTGTTTTCAGTGAATAAATACTCATTAGATTCATTGTTGGAGCACGTTTTCCATTTTATTTTCATCAAAAGGTAGTGCAGTTCTTGCACTTTAAGACTTCTCCAAAATGAAAAAAAGATAAGAATGTACTACTTACAAAGCTTGATCATACACATAGCCACTTGATTAAAATCATTATATAGAGAGGTATTTTCATTTATGGCATGAATACGAATGAAAACTACTAGTAGAACTGAGACAGCTAATAGTATTAAGTATGAATCTTCTTCTCCTTCATTAGGGGAAAAAAATCGTAATTTTCATTGAGCTGGATAAGAGAATGATTGTGTTTATATCATAGGCAAATGGGAAAAGTGAACTAACGTTTTCAAGTATTTGAGGGTTAAAAAAAAAAACACAAAACTTGTATAAACTTGTTTTTCATAGGTACAGAGACTGATAAGTTGTGATACAAGTCCAAGAGTTATTTTGGACTTCATTTTACAAAAGACTTTAAAGTTCTTGTAACAGTTGGAGAGGAAGAGGACTTCTAAAGAAATTTGGCTGACCACGTGTTAGAGTTGGTGTTAGATTGCTGTTTGAAGTAGTAAAGACGTGTACTTTGAAAGAGAGGGCTTCTTCTAAGGAGAGGCTTTCTGCACATAATACTCAGTGTAACGTTTTGAGGCAGTATCTACCAAATACAAAAAAGATGGGTGAAGATTTCCAGATGAAATAGTCTGTAAACAGAGATGTGATATAATCTGTGTTGTAACACCATAGTAATGATTGACTTGTTATTCTTGAATTTCCTTTACTTTCTGTACTGAATGCAAATACAGTTACTGAAAGACCATTCATACAAATAGTTAAAATATTTCTAACGTCTGTGACCTTGTGAAATCTGACCTGTTTGTTGTAACCAAGAAATAATACAATGTCAACAATGCAAGTGGACTAGAGGAGCAGAACTTGTTTAATCAGACCTCCCTGGATCAAAATTCTGGCAGTCTTCCTGTGGTAGAATACTGTGAGATGAGCAGGTCATCCCCTCAGTGTAGGCTTAATTTCCTAGCATTTCTAACTCTTGTTGACCTGTAATCTTCAAAACAAAATGTAATAAACCGCTGATATACAAACAACTGCATTTGAATGCAAAGTGGAAAATCCTTTCATATCTGTGCTGAAATACCCAGTTCTGCTTCATGTACCCATTGTGTAACCCTCCCTGCCTTTGACCATGGAGTTACAGTAATGAGAGATTTTGCTGTATGTGAACTGATTTAAAAAAAAAAAAAAAAAAAAAGCACACCTGTGCCATTAAGGACATTCTAGAGCTTGGCAATTTGGAAGAAAATTTGTTCACGTTCCACTGGAGTAATACCTTATTTAGGTATTGGTTCCCTCCTAAAATCGGTGGCGACTCTTAGTGGAATGAAGGGTTAATGAACATTCACAGGTGGATTTTCCACCATGCTTTCGGAGGTGGTCACGTACTGCTGGAAATGGGTTTGCTGGCTGAGGGAGGGGGGTGGCACCAGGGCAGGAGACCTGGTCCAGGCTGAGGCAGGGAGTGGGCTGGGCCTAGCGGGAGGCAGAAGGGACTCCCCACTGAGCACTATTTCACAATGGAGGGTGGGGGGAGGATGGGAACAGGGACGGATGAAGCTTGAGGGATTTGACAGCACTCAGTTTGTAGGTATGGAACTGAGGAAGCCAAAGCCTTCAGACCTGCAGCTGGGGAGGCTGCAAGGGGCAGCTAGAATGGCCTCCTCAAAGGTGCAGGAACAGCACAAGGGGAGCATGGTGATGCAAGGTATGTCTGAGAAAGTATGTCTGAGAAATGGCTGTGTACCAATTCAGACATGATAAAACTCCAGACACACTGATTGGTTTTGCATTCTACACTGTTACTTCCATGCTAGAGCTGTTCATTTGAGCAGCATGTAACATGAAGTGTGGTGCTATGTTTCAGTATGCATAATGGATTCAAATCTCTCCTAGTGGGACTACACTCAGCAGAAGGCACATGATAGCTGGGCTGTTCATCTACCTTTTACAGTGTAGCTGAAGTGATTGTGAGGTGCAAACTCCAGCTTGTCACTGCACAAAAGATAAATGTTAATGTAGCATTTTTCAGGCTCACTCAGCTCTTCTGTTATAGTAAGGAACATTTCATAGGATCGTAGAATGTCCTGGGTTGAAAAGGGACCTCAAAGATCATCTGGTTTCAACCCCCGTGCTGTGTGCAGGGTCACCAACCACTAGACCAGGCTGCCCAGAGCCACATCCAGCCTGGCCTTGAGTGCATCCAGAGACAGGGCACCCACAAACCTCCTTGGGCAACCTGTTCCAGTGCGTCACCACCCTCTGAGTGAAAAACTTCCTCCCAGTATCTAACCCAAATCTCCCGTGTCTCAGTTTAAAATCATTCCCCCTTGTCCTGTTGCTGTCCACCCTCGTGAACAATTGTTCCCCGTCCTGTTTACACGCTACCTTCAAGTACTGGAAGGCCACAGTGAGGTCCCCCGGAGCCTTCGCTTCACCAAGCTAAACAAGCCCAGTTCCCTCAACCTTTCTTCACAGGAGAGGTGCTCCAGCCCTCTTGGTCGCCCTCCTCTGAACTTGTTCCAAGAGCTCTGCATCTTTCTTGTACTGGAGGCCCCAGGCCTGGACACAGTACTCCAGATGGGGCCTCACAAGAGCCAAGTAGAGGGGGACCACCACCTCCCTCTCCCTGTTGGCCACTCCTCTTTTAATGCAGCCCAGAACATAGTTGGCCTTCCGGGCTGCCAGCACACACTGCTGGCTCATGTCCAGCTTCTTGTCCACCAGGACCCCCAAGTCCCTCTCCGCAGGGCTGCTCTCAAGGAGTTCTTCTCCCAGTCTGTATAAATACCTGGGATTGCCCTGGCCCAAGTGCAGCACCTTGCATTTGGCTTTGTTGAACCTCAATAGGTTCACATGCTCCCACTTCTCCAGCCTGTCCAGGTCCCTCTGGATGGCTTCCCTTCCTTCCAATGTATTGACTGCACCGCTCAGCTTGGTGTCATCTGCAAACTTGCCGAGGGTGCAGTCGATTCCGTCGTCTGTGTCATTGATAAACATGTTGAAGAGACTGGTCCCAGGACTGAGCCTTGGGGGACAACACTTGTGACCAGCCTCCACCCTGACATAGAACCATTGATCACAACCCTTTGGCTGCGACCAGCCAACCAGTTCTTAATCCACTGAGCAGTCCGTCCTTCAAATTCATACCTCTCCAATTTAGAGAGAAGGATGTGATGAGGAACCCTGTCAAAGGCTTTGGAGAAGTCCAGGTAGATGACATCCATCGCCCTTCTCCCATCCACCGATGTCATCAGTCCATCGTAGAAGGCCATCAGATTGGTCAGGCAAGATCTGCCCTTGGTGAAGCCATGCTGGCTGTCTCAGATCACCTCTTTGTCTCGTATGTGCCGTGACATGTCTTCTAGGAGGATCTGCTCCATGATCTTCCCAGGCACAGAGGTGAGGCTCACCAGCCTGTAGTTCTCCATGTCATCCTTTCTCCCTTTCTTAAAAATGGGAGTTATGTTTCCCTTCCTCCAGTCACCGGGGACTGCACCAGACAGCCATGATTTTTCAAATATGATGGAGAGCGGCTCAGCAACCACATCAGCCATCTCTCTCAGAACCCTAGGATGGATATCATCTGGCCCCACGGACTTCCATACATTCAGTTTCAGGAGATCTTGGACTTGTTCCACTGTTACAGTGGGACAGAATCCGCTCCTCTCACCTACCCCTCGAGGTTCAGGGTCCTGGCAGACACGGGGAGCCTGACCACCAGTGAAGACCGAGGCAAAGCACTTACTGAGCACCTCAGCTTTATCCTTGACTGAGGAAGCCAATTCTCCATCCTCATTTATCAGAGGGAGGAACATTCTCCTTGACCTGTCTCTTCCTGCTTATGTATCTGTAGAACCCCTTCTTGTTATTTTTCACATCCCTAGCCAAGTTCAGCTCTATCTATGCCTTGGCTTTCCTGATCTTATCTCTACACATGTGGACAACAGCCCTGTATTTCTCCCAGGCTACACAACCCTGCTTCCACTTTGTGTACATTTCTCTCTTTTTCCTCAGTTTAAGCTGCAGGTCCTTGCTCAGCCATGCCAGTCACCCGCCTCCTCTGCTCAATTTCTTCTGCTGGGGGATGGAGAGCTCTTGCACTCTCAGAAGGGTGGCAAGAGGGCTCTTGCACTCTCAGAGGGGTGACACGTTTTCTCTTGTGAAAACTGCATAATTCGGGTAGGATTAGTTGCCTTTTCAAAAGACCAACCAGCTGCTTCAAGGAGAAAAAATTAAAGGATACATGCAAATAAATAGCAAATTGAGTTTGTCACTTACTCTGTGCACACAGCATTACATGCATTTGTGTGTATGACAGAGAAGTCTAAAATTAGCATACACCTTGTTTTTTTTGCTGTAGACACAGGGCTGCCGGAAGTCAGAGCATTGAAAGAAATTAAACTGGTTCCAGAAGAACTTCAAGGAAGTGATAGGGTCTCAGGAGACATGGTATTGCTTCCAAATCAAGCTTAGTGGAAGTCTCTCCTGGCAAAAGGTATCTGTGTGATGCCAGACAACGATGTGTGACAGAATGACCAGTTCATCCAGATGATTTGACAGGCAGCTGAACATTTACAAAATACTGAAGGTGACAGGAAATAAACCTTAATACACTTTCTCATCAGGTAGTAGAATGTCAGATGTTTTCTTTTTTAAAATCCAATTCATGTAAGAGGTGTGTGTGTGATTGCTTTGTTTTTTTCCATTTAATTGACAGAACAATTTTGATTTCAGTCTTTATATTGTGTTGACTTTAACACCTGAATGTGATAAAAAGCAAAATATGCTCAAATAAAGTGACAACCTTGATAGAATTTCATAAAAAAGACATACCAACCTTCTCATTTGCTACTGTTTTTTTCCATTGCCCAATCTTAGGCTGCAAAGTATTTCAGAGATTAAAGGTATGTTTCTTCATGCCAAGCTCATCAAGAATGAACTTAGTCACTTTCTTGTTCAGAGTCACTTGCTGGCTTTGCTTCTTCTGTATCATGTTCAGACTCCTCACCTTCAAAGCTCAGTAAAACTTTGCTCTTGGCAATCTAATTTTTCTCTCTTTTTTTTTTTTTTTTTTATGTATGTATGTATGTATGTCTTTATGTGTGGAATTCCCTCAGCTTTTCTTGGTTCAGTAAGTAAACATACTGGTTTTCATATCACAGTGAGCAAAGTTTGTTTATGCTTATTCAAAGTGTAGAAGCTTTTAGAACCATACAGAGTGTTACTGTCTAATTTTTACATTGCTGATAAACCCTTTGGAGCTTTTGATACTTACGCTGAAATGCCAGTTCCCTCAAGCAGGGACAGGGCCTCCTGTGTTTCAGAGCTCTGTTGGTAAATCAAATGTTGCAATCTCTTCTGTATTAGAGTAGATTAACTTTTTTTTTTATGTGAGCAAATAATGTGTTTTGTAAAGTGGTGTTATAAAGCTTGGATTTGTGAAAGAATTTTAAATGTGCTCAGGAAGTTGGCATTCTGAAGACATTCAGTTTTTCGTTTTAAAAGAAGTTTACAAAAACACAGATATTGCACAGAAAGTGACAGAGTGAAGTCAGGAAACGTCCCTTTCTAACCTTCCATGCTATTAGTCTGATTGTTTTGGCCCTAGGGCAACATTTTTAAATTCCTTACATTCTCCTGTATTCCAGCGTTTAATTTCAACGCCTTTGTGGGAGACAGTTTCTCTTACTTATAGTAAACAACATTGTATTTATGTCTTGACATCAGACAAGAAAAAAATGCCAAAATATTTCTTCTGTGTATGCTAAAAGCAGTTAAAGCAGAGGAAGCAAAAATATCTTTCATAAACCAACTCTATCACTTTGAGTTGCCCACTGGTAGTTTACCCCAAAAGAAGATATGAAAATTGATCAAGTAAGGAGAGATGCAGCCCTTCTACAAAGTGCAGGGTTTTTCTGATCCTGTCTTGTGGAGTTCTGCTGAAAGTTGCCAAGAGCACAGTTAACTGATAAAGACCTTGCAAGAGTTGGGCAGCCGAAGGACTCTAGCAGTGCATGCAACTCCAAACTGTTAAGTGACTGAAACCTGAAAGTTAACATCGTTTCCTTTGAGTAGTATTCCGATACATCTAGAACCAGGATCAAGAACAAGTAGAATCAGGGTAGAACGAAAAAAAATTGCAGCGTTCTGTTGTAGTTAGCTGTTAGCAGAGAAGCTTTGAAGGTCTACTAAACAGACTTTAACTTGATTATTGAGTTAAGTAATTGTAAAAACAGTGTCTAGTTTCTTCAGTGATCTAATATTTTTCCTAGTTGCATTTGTTCAGCTTCTCCAAAAGTATAAGAACTACTTTGATGTGATTGTCCTTCTTATCCTGCGTCCTGTTTTTTTTTTGTAAAGAAAGTTTGCTTCAGAGTTGTGATGTAGGGCACTGTAAATTTGCACAAAGGTGGCGGATTTCAGGGGTAACCTGACTAGCTAATTTTTTTGTGATGCTGTTTGTTTAAAAAAGCTACTTTTACTAAAATAAAGAACGGTACTCAGTTGTGACTAGCCATATTTAGATATGGCGTTTCAAGACAACTATAAATCTTTTTACTATTTTAAATCAAATGTGTTGTTGTTTTATAACTGCACTGAGAAGAATGAGATCTAGTACAGCTATCTCATTGTAAGCTTGTAGAAATGAATGTAGTTGCCAACATTAACATTGCTTACTTCCCTAATCTAGTGAACTGTCGCAGAAAAAAAGCGAACTGTCAGATACTTTTCCATGATGTTCAGTGATAGTAATTCACATCATGTGATACGAAAGATTTGTTTTTATGGATACTGCAGCATACTGACAACATGGTAGAACCTCCTGACATAGAAGTATCTCTCATTTTTATCATTTATACTGGGAGGTAGTTCAGAAGCTCTCTACCTAGAAATCATTTCATTTGCACTCATGACCTCTGCAGTCTTCCACAAAAGTTCTGGTATTATAAGAATGTCAAATTTATTCCACTATTAATTTAGAATTGGATGCAGGTTAATAGTGCTTCACTGTAACCTTTCTTCGAACAAATCTGACCTTGTTTGTGTCATTGCTTGAATAAGAAAGAAAAAGAGCTTTTAAGATTCTTCTTGGACAGTGGAAATGCTTTGTGTTCTAGAACTCAAAAAGAAATGGGGAGATTTAGTTGAAAATGTTAAACCTCTTGGTTTGTGTTTTCTGTAAATCTGGCTATTCAGATGGGATGATTTGCGGATAGGACTGGGCAGCTTGGTAAATGCCAAACAAGGCGAGAAAGGAAAAATGCATATCTAAAGAAAAATGCAATTGAAAGATCTGAGGCAAGATAAAGGAGGAGGGACTAGAAGATTAAAAGGAGCAATACTCTCATTGAAAAGTATTTTTTTCAGTAGGAGTCAGAAGATGAAATCTTGGGTATACCTGCATCTGCTGGAGAATGTACATGCAAAGAATTTGCCCGACCCAAATCTGCCTTCAAAACAAGCTGACTGTATGTTTACTGTAGCGTGTTAACACCTTTCTTATGTAAAGGCAATTTTTATTGGTGGCTGAGTATGTCTTATAATACTGGTTCTCAAGACAAAAAAATGTTGCACTTGTAAGTACCTCTGTAACACTAAAGTCACTGTACTTCCCATTGCTTTGTAATGGAGTTTTTCAGTAATCGATTTCTCATCTTGTGTTGGTTATTAATGTGACTTAGTTTGGTTTAGGAACTCCATGGAAAAGCAAGTAAAAAGATAGAGGAAGTAAATGTCATTTTTCTACCTTTATCTGTAAAAAAAAAAAAAAATCACAATTAACTGTTGATAATTAAAGATCTTATAATATGGATCAAAATGATGGTAATTCCCAAGTTTTGGGGTTTCCCAATGGAAAGGCAGGAGTTACTTAGGGAAGCTGGGCATAAAAACTGCTGCTGAGTTGTCTGAGCAGACTATCTTTTTTTTGGAGGCAGATAGTGCTTTGGTTTTGCACCTAGACAGCACCAGAATGCTTTTTTGTCTGTCCAGTGCTCTGTAAAAAGAAAACAGCCTGCTCCCTTGGAGGC
Source organism: Numida meleagris (assembly GCF_002078875.1). Taxonomy (NCBI): domain Eukaryota; kingdom Metazoa; phylum Chordata; class Aves; order Galliformes; family Numididae; genus Numida; species Numida meleagris. Next base: position 30,199,689 of record NC_034412.1, on the reverse strand, counting down.
ACTCAGTGTCTGGGAATCTGGAATAGCTGAAAGCTCTGCAGATGTTGTGGGTAAGTTCAGCTGGTTCAAAGGAGCTCACAGGCCACATTGCAGCCTGGCAGCAGGAGGAATCCGTCTCAGAAAGGGACGGCCAGCAGTGCTGCAGCAGAGGCTGGCGGGGAGAACTGCCTGTGGAACGTGCTTCCTTGCGGGGCAGGAGCGGGAGGTTGTTCTTGTGCTCCTTCAGCACAAGTTACACAATGAGCCCTGTTTCACGCCAGTGTAAGCATATTTACATTTGGGCTTCTGCCACAGAAACTTCTTTTTAAAAGGAAATTGAATCTCCTTTTTCTGTGGCATAAGTTTCTCTTGGCTTAAGCTCATGAAAAATATATACAATTGCATACTGTCCATTAAAAAGGTAAAAGTAAAGTTAGAAATAAGGTGACTAAGGAGAAAGTGTAAATCCAAAGGGAATTGCAGGGGAATTCTGTAGGTTTGTAAGGCAAAGCCTCTGGATGGGGGAAGGAATACAAGGAAGCATAAGAAATCCTAGCCTCCTATAAATAAATGCATATGCACTTCTTGATACTCTTGTCGAGCTGTTTGTTTTGATGTCACCATATTTCTTCTGTAAGGGAATCTCGCAAGTGAAAAATTATGTATTATCTATGTCTTAGCTAAAACTAAATTTAAACCGTTTGCATGTAAGCTGTAGCATTAAAAATATGAATATTTTTAATATAGTCATAAGGATGACTGAGGGAATAATTCTAAGAAACCTGTTTTGCATGATGTCTTTCTGGGTTTTAACTTTTAATTTCCTAAAATGTTTTTTGTCTATTCTTTGGTTGCTTTCTCAAAGAGCTCCAGGGTAAATGGCAGCTGTAAACCTCAGGGTAGCCTTCAAAGTTTTTCTTCCAAAGCCTTCCTTTCATGTGTAGCCAAGCGAAAGGCAGGGAGTGAGCTGAAAACTCTGGCTCAGCGTTATCGCAGCGGCTGGCTAGCCTGGTGAGCAGGCCGAGAGGTGGAGGGGAGGCCGAGCAGCGAGGCCGTCGGGTGCAGCAGGCGAGAGCTGTGGCGACCCGGTGGGCTACGTCCTGAGCACGTGTGCCTGTGCACGCCCTGTCATTTCCACTGCATCCTTTGCCTATTGCAGAAGGCATTTTCTGTCTTCCTTTTTCAAATCGTTTAAGCGTTTATCCTTAGTTGTTGGCAGCCTGACTGAGAACAGGTTTGTATTTCATTGAACGTTGTTCTTTTGGGGACCATTTTTATTTAATTCTGTGAAAAGGCTTTGGAGAAACTCAGTCTGTTCATCAGTAACTGATTCTTTTGGGCTTGGTAGGAAAGTGCCTGCGTGTAAAATACACGCAGATGTTTGTGTGTTTGATTGAAGCTTCGTTCCTGTGGGGCTTTGTGATAAACTGTGTAAATGCAATATTGAGTTCACTTTGACATAAGCTGTTCCACTGGCACTCCTATTCTGATTTTGTTTGTGTATCCGAAAAGGATTTTTTTCTAAACAGTCTTTAAAGTTCTTCCCCAATACAGGGAGACAGGTGACTTTGTCCTGGGACAACTCCGGTTATTTTCATCAGTGCAAGACAGAGACTGTCTTGTCATAGCCATGACTACTGGGTGCCTTCCTTCTGCAAAGTAATTCTTGGGATCATAATCCTTGAAGTGCAGCAGGTTTTTTTGTTAGCTTGTTTGTTTTACTGGGGAAGGAAATGGATGAGCAGACAGTGCTTCCTTTGTTATACAGAGGTGTGCTTCTTCTGTGGCCCTGAATTTCCCCTTCAACCATTTAGAGCGCACAAATTCTCTAGTTGATATCTTTGTCTTTATCCCTATCTGGGCTCATACAGAGTATGCTGTTACTGCTTATAACGTGCATCATTGCAGTTAAGTGTGATCATGAAAACATATGTTGTTTTCATCAGTCTGAAGATCTCCGGATTTTTGTCAACAATTATATGAATGGTGGTAATATAAAGGATTTAGTGCCCAGCCCCTAGCTGCAGTAGAATGAACTGTGGCTTGCCTGTATTCCTGTGTAAATCAAACTCATCTGTACATCTGTTTGTGTATGTATATATGGTTATCCTTTGACTTTGATATGGAAATAAAACTGTTAAATAAGTTTACAAATAAATAATACTTTTAAAATACAATTATTACTGTGATTGTAAAGTCATGCACAAAACTTGAGAGAGTCCAAGGAAACTGGATTCCATTGAAAGATAAAATTTCAAGTGGTAAATATGAAATAAATTATCAAATACTCTGCCTTCTGTCTAACGACACAGACTCTGAGTGGTAATTCCTTTGGAGAATCTCCTTGCATTGCATGCTGCTTGAGACACTGCATGCGCAATTGCAGTTTACAATCTGTGCTGGTAGACAAGAGACGTACCATGGCGTAGACCTTTCTGAGTAATATTACCAGCACTGAATTTCATTACAATTTGTCTTTTCTATTATATCTTTAATACAATTCCATTAAAAAAAAATAATACTGTGCTGTAGTTGACTATAAATGCAATCTTTTGTATGGAAAAACTGTCTTGGTAGTGCAAGCTACTGCTGCTTACATTAGCAAAGGGTTGCGCTCCATTCTGAATATTTATCATTAGAGAGAGAAAGAGTTTTGAAGGAAGTAGCTCTAATGCTGGAGTTTTATGGCTCACTCTGTAAGGAGAGATCACAGTATTTTTTTGTAATCGTCAGATGCATTCAAGAGTAGCACTAATTACGTACAGTTTTCAGATATTACAGAGGAATTGGAAGAAAAGCCAAGGATGGTCACTTTAAACTGATTTGTTCAGTAATTCTTTTTAGCTGTGTTTGAAAAATAAATAAAAGCAGTCGTTCAGGATGAAAGCGCTCATCTTTAATAAAGTGAGATTTGTTTTTCAGGCTGGAAAGCACCTCCCTTACGTACTCATCCTCATCATTAATAAGCAAGCCAGACAGGCAGAAAACATGCCTCAAAGGTCTCACAGCAAATTTGTTATTCTAATGCTGTATTTTTTTGCAGAATTTTTCTGTCATCTCTCTCGAGTGGTCAGAAAAGTTTCCAGTAGTGCTCCTCCCCTCCCCCCCCCTTTTTTTTTATATTGAACTGATAAAACCTAGTGGTTTTGTATATAAACATTTTAGTACAGTGGTTTTTATTTTGCTTCCTTGGTGTCTTGTAATGCTGCAGTGTTGCTGAAAATAGAACTGAAACTCTTAAGGTAAAATCAGTAGAATCACTACAGTGACATAATATGTACAATTTTACTTTGCAATTTTCTATGTTTACTTTCATTCATCGTCCCCCAAAGAATGTAATATAAATTCTATTTAGTGATACTTAACTAATTCTACTGGTCTTTTCTTTTTCTTCTTCTGTAGGGTGTACCTCAGTTACCATGTGCCAAAGCATTGTACAACTATGAGGGAAAAGAACCTGGAGATCTTAAGTTCAGTAAAGGAGACATCATCATTTTGCGTCGACAGGTTGATGAAAATTGGTATCATGGAGAAGTCAATGGTGTCCATGGCTTTTTTCCTACCAACTTCGTTCAGATTATTAAACCTTTACCTCAACCTCCACCTCAGTGCAAAGCACTTTATGACTTTGAAGTAAAAGACAAGGAAGCAGATAAGGACTGTTTACCATTTGCAAAGGTAAATTCTGAATAAAATAAATATTTTCTTTGAATAATTTCATTCACTTGGAAAAGAAATAATAAAAACATATGTAGTCTTGTCTACATTTTTAATGGATCTATACAAATATGAAAAGGGCAGATAATTCTGTAGGTATTTTATTTCTCTTATGTAGATTAGTTTTGCCTTCCTTTTCTTCTAAGTTGCATACAGTTTCTCTAAGGTTTTATTTTTGAGAATGCAGCTTTTCATAATTGCAAAAGTAGCATTCTTAATTTCCAAGAAATAACCTTTGATGTTACAAATTAAGTGTTCCGTCTTCTAAAGAAACTCTTGACATTCATTTTCAGCTATACATTTTGTGTGATTTTTAGGCTCTAGATACTAAATACAAAGCACTACTAATCTTTGTCATTCTGTAATATCACTAATTGCCTTTTGGAAGATAAGACATTCTTAAATTGTTTCTGTTGTAATTAATTGTCCATCTTTTAAGGCTATGTTTTTAGAGGAATTAGAGCTGTTCCTTTTTTTTTTGTTACTGATTCTTTGGTTTATCAGATTGCACAAAAATGTTTCAGGATCAGATGTGAGCTAATCGCATTTTCATCCTTGCCTATTAAAAATGGAAAGGATGGCTAAAATTCTAAAAGCAAAAGGTTTTTTCTCTTTTTGTGAAATTCGCACAAGTACGCTTGGGCAGGCAGTGGTTTTTACTACACATAACTGTTAATGTTGGGGATGATTGTCATTAGCTTGCATATTTTGATTAGATTGTTGGCAGCCTGTATTTTCTGATCCTCAGTCATGCTTGAATTGACATCTTATGGTTCCACATGCTTTAACTTACGTACAAAATAAATACGAATCTCAGTGTAGCAATGTTTAATACGCACACGATGCTGTTTTTATATCATGCACAAAGCCATATCTAGAAACAAAAGCTCGGGATATATCTGATAGAAGTCATGCCACTTACCAGTGCTCCTCAGTGTTTAAGTAGAAGAGCAACATCTATGGAACATTAGATAATGAGTCAGTTGAGATGTAAAAAAAAAAAAAAAAAAAGAGAGAGATCCTGTGCATTAATGCCAACATTTAAAAGGGGGGTTAGATAGAGTACAACAGGCTGAGCATGCCTGGAAGTCTGTTATGAAAGACAAAAGTCAAATGACTAAGGTTGGCTGTGGACAGTTAGTTTACCTCCATCAAAACAGGAAAAGGAACACCTGGAACTGACTTCAGCCCCCAAAATGGCATATTTGTATTACAGAATGCTTTCTGTGTGGCTCTTGTCCATGTACCACTGTCTCTGATTACCCATGCATTATGGAGGGAAATTTAATTAGAAGTTTAATTAGAGTTGGGAGACATAATCACTGCATGTTCCCACAGGATGATGTTCTGACTGTAATTCGCCGTGTGGATGAAAACTGGGCAGAAGGAATGCTAGCTGACAAGATAGGAATATTTCCAATCTCATATGTTGAGGTGAGTTGTGCTATCAGTAGGGTTGTGCCCATTGCGTACTTCATCTTCTACAAATGAACTACTGAAATTAACGAGTAGTATTTCTAAAATAATAGGTGCTGTTGATGATTCTAAAGTAACCTGAGATAGATTATTCTAGGTCTAAAATTATTTCTGAGGTCTGCACACTTAGTTTAGGAAAGTTTATGACTTCAGCGGTTGAACCAGTGATTTTTACAGTCATTCGATACCTGTTTTCATCAAATGAAATCGGAATGAAAGCATTGGAAGCAGTCACTGTATTATCCTCTTAATACTGTGAGTCATGTAGTCAATCACAGACCACACTTAACCACAAAATGAAAGCAGTCAGCAAGGCAGAAAATTGTAAGCTTTGCACTGTCCCTCTCAAACAAAATCAGCACAACTAGAAAGTTAGAGAAAACAGGCTGTTGTAAAGCAAGTGAAGTATTGTATTTTACATCAGATGGACTGTTACATAAAATTTTCTGTCTTCCTGTATTTCTCGAGGTAGCACTTGACAGACTCTCCCCAACCTTTTAGGGTGTCACATTTGAAAGCTATTTATCTTCAATATAGAAATGAGTGAGTCATTAAGAACAGTGTCTACAGCTGCAACAGTAGTTATTGTAATTTGCATCACAGGAAAATACAGAGGCTAGGAATAGTGTTTGTCTCTTTCTAGTAGATACACTGTGGGTATCTGTTAACATACACTTCTTGCACCAAAGTGATTTTATTTAAATAAATGAGACAGATGGATGAAAGGAAGTATTTTCACATTATGGGTGGGATGAGAAATTTGTACCTTAGGTCACAGGAGAAATGTGTAACCATACTAAACATTCAGTCAGGTGTTATTAATGCAATTCCCGAATGCCCTGCCGAGATGGGAAATTGCTAAAAAAAAACAACACAAAAACATTGTTTTCAGACAATATAGAAAACTTTCTTTAAATCTTTAAACTTTCTTTTAAAAAGGAAAGATAGGTGTATTCATATTTATAGATTGGTTTAAGTATACTTGGAGATAGAAAACTTCAAATGACTTAAAAATAAAAACAATTTTTGTAATAATAAAACACAAGAAACACGTAAATGTTTCAATGTACTCAGTGCAATTCTGTCTTCCGTTTAAGATTTCAGAAGCTCATTTAAGAAGTTCTTGCCCCTGGCTGTTCATTCCTAGCTCCTTGCAGTTAACTGTCACTTCAGCTCCAGCCAATATGGCTTTTTCTGGTGCTTCTTTGAACTGAATCACTTAACTTAGGCAAGTTAGGAAAAAAAAAAAAAACAGTCTCTCGGGCTGCTATTTGGGCTCCCTAGCTAACTATTCAGATCCCGTTTCTATGAAAATCTGCAAAATGGAAATTTACTCTTGAAAACAGTTTATGTAAATGTGACAGTCACAAATGTCATGGTTTTGTGATTTTCGGTTATTGGTATTCCACATCATAACATCATGTAGTGGATATACCTGGTTCTCAGAAGAGAAGGACTACTACAGTCCCCACGGCACTTTGCTCCTCTGTTACCATTTTCCAGCCGGAGGGAAAAGATAAAAGCTCGCAGTATAAAAACTTGCAGATCACGAGACCTCGTCCCTTTTTCCGCCGTCTCTCATCTTGGCAGCACCTCGCTCTCCAGCCGTCTTATCGTCGGTAGTAGAGTAAGGCCTACCTTGATTTTGGGACATTCTCTCTCTCTGTATTGGATTTATCAGCTTAAATTGTAATTATATTGTATTATAGTGTGTTGTTTTGCATTCCGATATTTTATTTAGTAAATTAGTTTGTTTCTCCTCAGATTGTTGCCGCTGTTCTTTGCTCTCAGGGCCATCTCCCTACCCTTTTCCCCTTTCCCCTTTTCCTGGGACGTGGGCCTGTGGGTCCCCTGTCCCCTTCGTCACGGAATCGGGCCTAACGCCCGTAAACCGTTGACAAGTATTTCACTTGAAATTTTCAGACCAATTCCATCAGCTAAGAAAATGTCTTAAACTAACCCTTGTAGATAAACTAACACTTTTAGAACAGGCGCAAGCACTTTTATACATACACTGAAATCCCCAGTATAATGACGAGAATCTAGAACAATATAAATTACAAAATCACAGGACAGTGGATATTGGAAGGGACTGTTGGAGATCATCTGGTCCTGCTCAGGTAAGGGTCCCCTAGGGCACATTACCTAGGCCCTTGTCCAGATGGCTATTGAAAATCTGCAGGGAAGGAGATTCCACAAGCTCTCTGGACAGCCTGTTCTAGTGTTCAGTCACCCATACAGTAAAGTTTTTCCTCACATTCAGATGGAACCCAGAGGGTTACTTCAGATCACATAGGTGTTGTTTTTTTTTTTCAGTATATACTGAACTAAAGCACTTGCTCAAGTGAAGAGCAGTGAGATACGTCAAAAAAGAAATGTTTGAATTTTGGAATGTTTGTTTTCCGAGATTATGTAACTATTGTTCTTGAAAATATGCAAACGGCTGGTGGAACCAAGTAAACTGAACCGTTCTTAGGTACATTATATTGTATTTATTACATTTATGAAGACTAAAGTAATTTTTTTTGTTATTTTGATATATTTTTAGATACATTTCCTAGTCCTGTAATCATTACCTGTTTTTGTCATAATGACAGATGCATCTCTGCCTTGTATGTGTCAGTACACTTTTTATTTTTATTTGTTTGATCACACAGTAGCTGCGTTTACTGGAGGTCTTAATGGCTTCTGTCGTTAAGTTTAAGATGAGTATAATCTGTCCTGTTTATTCTGTAAGAACTTAAAATATATGTTGCACTTTGATGTGATGGAGAATAGCACTTTAGATACCTTGAAGTCCGTGAAAAACTCTAATTGACTGTATTTGTGGACAGCTCATTACCTGGAGGAATATCCCCTAATTCAACGATTGCCAGTCTGCTCTATTCATTTATATAACTCAAACATATTGAGTCCGTGATAATAAAAAAAGCTAAGGCTGACAACATTTTGAAAGGTCTTTTAATAGTGATTGCATTAAGAGAGTAATTTGTTAACTGACTCATAAAACATTGTCTGTATTTGTAGACACATGACGCTGTGAAAAAATCACTTCTCTCTCCAAGTGAAAAATAAATAATGTGAAACATTACAAAAAAGAGAACGTCTGTTTTCTAAGAAGGAGAAGTGCTAAAACAAAATACTAGAAAAAGCCCTCTAGCTTTATTAGAGTAAGTCCTAACTAGGATTGTCTAAATTACTAAGCTTTTGACTGATGGAATTTCAGCGTATTTGCTTTAAAAGTAGATACAGTTCTGAGTAGAATATAATTAATTAGAACATCAAATTTGATACTTTGATGTGGATTAACATTTAGTAAACACAATGTCAAAACTATTTTCATTATTTCAAGTCATTTAAAACTCTTAAAAAAACAGCTAGAAAAATACAAATATCCAGAATGAAAAAAAGAAAGACCGTAAAATAGGTCATTTTTCAGTCAAAATGTCAGTAGAGAATAATGACAGCTCTTGTTTTCCCAAGTTAGTGTGAACAACTGGGAAACATCTCTTTATTAATCCATCTCCTCTAGCCTTATTTATAAGCAGTCTTTCAGAAATACAGTGAAGTATTGTTATCTGTATCTTGAATGCTCACTGATGTAGAACATGAAGTTCGCTGTCATTTTAAGCTGCTGCATCCATCAACTAATGCAACATATTCAAAAATGGTAAAATAAGATTTTAAGTACCTACTGTGTCAGAGTGGTGTTAGCATCTTTTCCACTACTAAACACGAGTGTTTCACAGCATTTTTTAATGTGCCTATACATTTCAGACTGGATTTTTAGACTGGATTTCTAGCATATTTTTTTAAACATTGTACTCGCTAGACTCAGCTTTCTGTCTATCGCTGTTATATGATGTGATCTAATGGAAACACTTCTGTAGCAATGCTGACTCAGAAGAATACTTTTTGACTTTTTTTTTCTGGCCACTTTAGAGCAGAAAATCTATGCAGAAAGTGGATATTATATATGATGCTCAAAATTGGAGATAGGTTTTAGTAGAAAATCATAGTTTAATTCACATTATATTTGATTGTGGTAACCTCAGTGTTGTCACTCCAGTAGCAATTATCAAGTGTCATAATTTTGATCAGTTTTCCTTACAAGAACTGCAATGCAGAACTACTGAGTTTATTTCAGAAATTAATATAAACACAGCTCTGCTTCTGACTGTCAGCTGTTCAAGTTTTGTAAAAGGATTCTTCTGCTGGTTTGGACAGAATATATTCTGAAACCTTAATTACAAAGCTGAATTTAGATTTCTGAGCTATTACCTGTCTTCCAGGGGGATGTTTAGCAAGAGTAGTAACGTCAAATAAGGACAATATTTGCCTCTAGTTGGCCAAGTTACACTTGGAAAATATATGGGTGAAAGTGAAATGCAGCCTAGGAATTGGTATTTGACCAATAATAGCGTTGGTGATGCAGGGAAAAACAGCTCCTTGATGCATGATAATGGAGTAAAATTTTGTGAGTAAAAATTCTGGATGAAGAATAATGAGGCTAACTTAAGGGAGCAGGTAGTGTTTTGACTTACTTTCAGAAGGTGATGATACTTGAATTCCATCTATCTACATGTGAATGAAAAATGCCGGAATTCATTTGTTAAATAAGTGCAGTAAAGCACAAGTAGGAGGCTGGCAGTGGCCATTTGTGGTGGTCTGCCTGATGGTTTCTCCAGACGGCTGCGAGGAGACGGAAGCCCAGACCCCCGCAGGGCCAGGGAGCTGCTTCGAAGCCAGCTGACTGTGCTGTTACCATCTGGGGAGTTGCTCTGTTTCCTGGGGTTTGGAGAGGGGAATTCGGTTTCAGGTGACCTGATACAGCAAAGATTTTATTAATGAAAAAATAAAATTATGTGAATGCGAAAGTTAAAGAAATTTCAATTTAAATGTGTCTACTCAGGAAAACATCTGATAGAAAGTGTAGAAATAGATGCAGGACCATTTGTTGGAGAAGGGAATACTGTATTCAAGCACTTGATAGCAGTGGCTAGCCATTTCTTTGGAAAATAAATGCAAGCTCTTCATTTCTCAACAAAGAGATGAAGTGCACTCTGCAAAATACTGTGCAATACTGCTGTCCTCAGGTTGTTTCTTTGAAAAGGCCAGCCATCCATTCACTGCCATCGTTAGGCTGCATGTCACCATCCTGTGCTTGTTTGTGTCTTTAAGAAAGCTCAGTATATTGCTTATATTTGAATCATTCCCATGAGCAGGCCTTAACTGTTGTCTAACATATTGTTTGCTTTATAGAATACCAGATTCTGCAGGCATTATTAGTTTCAGGAGGTAAACAAACATAATTAGCTGTAACTGGTGCCTCAGGATGCTTCTGGCAGTGAGGCGTTTTTGTTTTCATTTTGTTTTTTACTCATGGGCAATCCCTTACCTTTTCTGATTAGATAATTTGTATTTTAGAAGTGTGTAACTGTAACTGTTAAATGAGGGATAGAGAATGGATTGGATAAGTTTGGTTGTGGCCAGTGTGGTGAGACAATGTGGAATATGCAACAGATTCTCAGGTGAAGTAGTGTGTGAAGAACTCAATTTTGAGTTGAGAAACAGAAAGTGACTACTTGTACAAAATATATGAAATTATTAGTCTTTGAAAAGCCTGCCTGTTCTTCCATGTTGAAGAGTAAGTAGCAGAACAGTCTTCCTTTGGTCCTGTTTTGCTGTTTGTTTCATATCCTTCAGCCTTTTATTGGTGTTCTGTGTTAAAATAATCGTTTTCACTAGTCTACTGAGCATACGTACAATCTAAATTTAAAATTTAACAAATAAAAAAAAAAGTAAGAGTCCAAATGATGAATTTGTAAATTAGTTGTAGAAAGCTGTTCGTATACTTTATCTACTACATAAATGGTATAAAAATATTTTGTCTATATGATTCACGTCCCGTGGGAGGAAAGCCTAGTGTTTACACCTTTCATAGGAGTGCTTATTACTGTGACATTGTTCTCTACTATTCTTCCTTGTCTTTTTGGGTACATTTTAAAGAACCAATAATAGGAACTTGTAGGAATCATTCCTGTGTTGTCATCTTTGTATCCTTTTTCAAATCTTCCTTCGTCTGTGCTGTATTGTGGGTTCTTTAAGGCCTTTCGTATCTTAATTTTTCCTGCCTTTATGACTTAACAGGTTTTTATGTCAAGTCCTCATTATTCAGTAATTCCCACTTTGATAGTTGTTATTTCTTCTGTCTGTGCATGTAATTTCCTTCCAGATCTTGTCTTTTAAATACTGTTTGAAAATCTTTTGTTTATTTAACGTATTTGTGTGTGTATTCTGTGTGTGTGTGTGTGTGTGTGTATTTTACCACCTTATATTATCTACTTGTTGTCAGAGCTCAGGAAGTGTTCAGAATATAAGCTATTGACATTTCTATGAGACACACTTAGGTCACTCTTGATACTAACATGATTAATAATGCGTAGCTTGTGTAGAAAAGTTTTGATGGGACAAGATACTTCAAAACTCCTTATGAGGATAGTTTGGTGTCTTAAGACTTGTAGGAAAAAGATTAAAATAAACAGAAAAAAATATGCTGACAAGCAAAAGTAGTGCATCCAACAGTTGCTGATTTCATTCTTTCATCGTGTTCTTCTTGAGATAAGGTTTTTTTCCTTCTTCGTAATGGACTGAATTACCTGAGTGGCACTATTCATATTTAGTGGCATGTATTAATGTTAATTAATTTGTTCAAAAGATTGGTGCTTGTTTACATCCACGTATGAATAAATGAGAGTTATGATGCTATTATTTACAGTAGCTTTAAAATATTAATGAGATGAAATCAAGGTTTTGTGAAAATTTAGATTTTTTTTCCCATTTCTGACTAATCTACTGTAACAAGAAAATGTACAGGATTCCATACTCTGTTATCAGAGAGGAAGGATTTGTTTGCATTTTATGTCATATTGATATAACAAATTAGCAAATAGGGTCTGTTCTTGTGGGGAAAAAAAATCCTGTTAGGTAAACTTAAGAACTGATTTTACGCTCTTATGCTGTCTCAGCATTAGAAAATTCAGAGGCTACAGATTGCTTAAAGCTGAGAAGATATTTCCAGCAGGTTCTTGCTGTGTATTTCCTTTCTCCTTATCCTGTTCTATGCTTGTATGCTACTTGTTGTCGGCAGTACATGGATATAGCTCTGCCCTACTATATTATTAAATCTGTGCTTAGGAAGCCTGTTTTTCAACACTGCTAGTCTTAAATATAAGTGCATAAATAGAAAGGGATGCTAGGAGGAATGTCTTCAGGAACCTACATGCAAAGGTTCGGGTTGATGTCAGAAACAACAAAAAAGGCTTAAAATGAAATGAAGGTTTTATGTAATACAGATTCCTATGTTATAAAGTCAAAGGAGACTGTTGTGATTTAGTCTGACTTCTAGATAACACAGGCCAGAAATATTGCTGAATTAATCCAAGTTTGGACCAGTTCATGTTGTCCTTTCTTCACTGAAATTATACCTCCTGTAGGTAGTCCACACCAGTCTGAATCTAACCATGCTAAGTTTGTAGTGAAAGACTCATCAATCTGTATCAACTAATTTGTTGGTCAGTGTGGCACATTTTTGAATTTTGAGTTGCATAGTTTAAATTTTACTATAATATAAATAGTAGAATTAATTAGTTAAATAGTAACATTGGAAAATAGATTTTGGTTGTCTATAGGTGATCTTTGTGAAGAAGAAAATACTAATTTTTTATGTGTGAATATTCTCTTGTAGTTTAACACAGCAGCCAAGCAGCTGATAGAATTGGATAAGCCCTCAGGTTCTGCTGCAGACTCTGGAGAAGGTACCTCTGGGGCAGCCCTCAACAGTTCAGTCCAAAAGCACACCGACACTAAGAAAAACACCAAAAAACGACACTCTTTTACCTCCCTCACTATGTCCAACAAGTCCTCACAGTCTTCTCAGAATCGCCACTCGATGGAAATTAGTCCTCCTGTCCTCATCAGCTCTAGCAACCCAACTGCAGCAGCACGCATAAGTGAGCTGACGGGACTTTCTTGTAGTGCCCCTTCTCAGGTAATTTACATGAAATTAAGTATAAATCATGCTTTGTTTTTTAAGTAGCTATGAAGGCTTCTTGTTGCATTATTTACTCCAAATTATTTGTTATATGCAATTAATACTATGATTTCACAAAGCTTATCTTCAAACTTTACATTTTAAAGAAAAATATTTACAATGGTCCTTAAAAAGTGATGGCAGATATTTTTGGTCTTGTGAGTTAGGTTTTTTTTACTGCTCTTGATTTCTTAAGAACCACAAGTGGTTGTTAAATTTTAGAAGTGATGACTTAATTTCTTTATTTTCTTCTAAATTGAATATAATACTAGATATTAGTAAAGCATATACAAGTGAAAGGTAAATTCAGTGTGGAAAATTACATGCATTCCAGAAACATACCGCGTTAATCTGATGGTGAAAAGAAATAGCAGTTATCTGACTTAATTTATTTGTTAATCTCATGCTTATCCCAAGCCTTTACTTACAAGCGACAGCAGTTGGTGAGCTTCACATAAAGAATACATTTTGAGAGTGGAGATGGTAATGTTCGGTATGTAGTTCAGTGCATCTCCAAAATTTCAGAAACATCAGAATTTTTTTTTAAGTGAGAAGTATGATCCAGTACCTTTTCCAAGAGTATCTGACCAAAAATTATTCCTATTGTAAAATTTGGGGTAATAGAATGCTGGTGATTTTGACCATGAAGCTTACAGCTGAGTCAAAAACTGCTCCCATAAAGCTAATCAGAACTGACTCTGTTCTTTGTTTGCTTTGTTTTTTTCAACAGGTTCATATCGGTACTACTGGGCTAATAGTTACTCCACCCCCTAGCAGCCCAGTCACAACAGGGCCTTCATTTACTTTCCCATCAGAAGTTACCTACCAAGCTGCTCTTGGTGTAAGTACCATTTAAGAAAACTCAGCCTTCTCATACATCTTTGGTCTGTGCAGTCACTTTTCTTTCTGGAGTTTGATACACTGATTTGGAATAATGGTCTTATGATGGTAATCTGTGTAATAGAGGATAATATAAATTGAACTACAGCAGAAACATTTTTTTCATAAAATAATTCTTGCATCATGTGATCCCTATCAATTTCTCTAGCTTTCCTCAATCTGTTAGACTTCTTTGATCCTGTCCTTCAGAAAATACTTACAAGCACTGGGCAAACAAATTCATTGCTGATATCCTTGTTAGGCAGAATACAATTCTAGTTAATGTATTTGCTGCAAATGTAAAATACTGATTTGATTTGTGACCAAGATGCTCAGTTTTGGACAGGATGGGTTAGAAAGGTTTTAAAGCATAATTTCAAAATTTCTATCAGAAGGTCTTTTTGTGACGCTTTTTCTTGTTATTAAGAATTAGTAGGTCTTAATTTGATACCAACGTGGAAAAACACTTCATTTTGGTGTTGGTGCAAAGTCATTAAACCACCTCGGGTGCTTTAGTTGCATAAGCTTGTTCAAAAGCAATCTCACCATAAGTACCCATGGAATTAAATTACAGTGCTAAATGCAGCATGGAGTGAACCTTTGCCACATGATTGTCCTGTATCCTGCAGTGATGCTTTCTCTTTGTGATAACTAGGTTCCTGGTTATGTTTCCAATTAGGCATATAATTCCCATTGAGAATCTGAATTATTATCTGCCACCCTCTTTAAAAGTCAGTAACCTTCTGTACATAATGTTCCATTTCTTAACTTGTTTTCAGCATGGCTAAAATACAAGCTGACAGCTCAGGCTATGGTCAGGTAGTTCTTTTCCTATAGGTGATATTAGATGATTTATAGTCACAGACTGAAGTTCATCTTTAGATTCCACTTTTCCACTTGCTTCAGAAACGTATTTTAATTTTAGAAGTATGCAGAGCAGCTCTGATCAGAGAGAAAGTGATCTTTTCCCTCTAGATATTTTTTCCCCTCTGGAAATACCCTCCCTAACATCTTGAGCATTAACTTTAAGCTACAGAACAATTGTGCTGTATGATACAATATTCCAGTGATTGGCCTGAGTCTTTTTGCCTTTTTTTTTTTACTTGAGTATAAGCTCTTGCACTTTTGAAATCTTCCCTCTTTGGCTTTTCTCTTTGTTTATGATACTATTCTAATGACAGGAGAGCTGGGATGGAACAAGGAGTGTTTCTCTTTTGCACGAATATGATTTAATTGGATATTGTACATTGTTTTGGTGTTTATGACACTATTTAAAGTAATTGATTGTTCTTTGAGAACAGGCAGTCTGATACAACTGCTTTTGCTTCTCGCTGAGCTCAGATTAAGGGAGAAGGAAGAAATAAGAAAGCATGAGTGTAACTCACAACCAGTGATGAACAGGAAGATATATTTCTTTGCTGTAATTAAACCAGATTTGATTAGGAAAGGGGTGTACTTCTGTGTGACAGAAGAGCCAGGGAGCACTGTAACTTTAGAAAGTAGTAGGGGAAAACCTCAGATTAGTCCCAGAGGAATTTGGGAGGACTACTCCAAGAAGGTAATGCAGCTCATAGCCCAGCTGAAGTGCCTCTGTACCGATGTACACAGCATGGTAAATAAGCAAGAGGAGATGGGCACCGTGGTGCAATTAGAAAACTATGACCTAATTGCTGTCATAGAAACATGGTGGGATGAAGCACACAGCTGTAATACTATGATTGAGGGCTACAAGCTTTTCAGAAGGGATAGGCAGGGTAGGAGGGGCGGGGGATTTGACCTCTACGTTAAGAGGTGGATAGACTGCAAAGAGCTGCCTCTGAGAGACAGCCACAATCAGGTTGAGAGCTTGTGGGTTAAAATTAGGGTCTGGGCCAATAATGGACTCTGATGGTCGGGGTCTACTGCAGGCTGCCTGATTGGGGAAGCCTGCTGATGATTCCTTCGTGCTTTAGATACAGGAGGCATTGTGCTTGTAGGCTCTCATCCTGATGGGGGATTTCAGCCGCTCAGATGTCTGTTGGGAAAGCAACATGGAGAACTACAAGCAGTCCAGGAGAATCCTGGTGTCCACTGAGAATAAATTCCTGGTCCAGATACTGGACAGACCAACCAGAGATGAAGCATTGCTGGACTAGGTGCTCACCAGTGCAGGAGAGATCATTAAAGACGTTAAGATTGAAGGCAGTCTGGGCTGCAGTGACCATGCACTGATTGAGTTTGTGATCTCAAGGAATATGGGCCTGGCATAGGGCAGTCAAGACCTTGAACTGCGGGAGAGCGAGCTTCCAGCTGTTGAAGGAATTTTTGGATGGGATCCCCTGGGAAGCTGTCCTTAGGGGCAAAGGAACAGAACAGAGCTGCCAGATCTTTAAGGTGACGTTTCTGAGAAACAAGAGCTCTCCATCCCTCAGCACAAGAAATCAAGCAGAGGAAGCAGGAAACTGGCATGGCTGAGTGAGGGACTGCTGGTTAAACTGTGGGAAAAGAAGGAGATGTACAGGCGATAGCAGCATGGACTGTGGCCTGGGAAGAATACAGGGATGTTGTCCAGATGGGCAGTGAAGACAGGCTGATGGAGCTGGGCTTGTTCAACCTGGAGAATAGAAGTCTCCAAGAAGCCCTCATGGCAGCCTTCCAGTACTTGAAGGGAGCTTATAAACAGGAGGGAGAGCAACTGTTTGCATGGTCCAATAGTGATAGGACAAGGGGGAAGAAGGAAGGAAACTGAAAGAGGGGAGATTTAGTTTGGATGTTAGGCAGAAATTCCTCACTCAGAGAGTAGTGAGGCACTAGAACAGGCTGCCCAGAGAAGTTGTGGATGCCCCACTCCTGGAGGCGTTCAAGGCCAGGCTGGAAACTTATCTAGTGGTTGGCGACCCTGCCCACCACGGATGGTTGGAACAAGATGATCTTTGAGGTCTCTTCCAACCCACGCCATTCTGTGATTCTATGAGAATACTCTATTTATGCATTTTTTCTTGTATTTATGTGTCCTGAATCTACAAGCGAAGAAAAGTTACATTCTGCTCCTACCTTCTGTAAGACAGATGTGGATTTTTTAGAGAAGATATTTTTACCTGTCTTGTTTAGGTAGAAAGTCACTCTTATTAAGATGGTTGAGATGAATTCCCAGCCTCCAAGTCTGTGACTCCTGTATCTGCATACTATTATAGGACGACAATTTACACAATTACATTGCTTTTTGGGAAATAATACAGTAGTTCAGAAGATACCAATTGCATTCATTTTATTTTGTCCACAATCTTTTGTAGATGATATTTGGTACCAGAATTTGTATGAGTTGTATGTTATAAATTTGTAGCCAAAACTGACACAAATAAGAATTGAGTGCTTTTGTTGAATGGCCATACACACTATCTGCTGCATGTATCTCATAAGCAAATTTTTATTTGCATTAAGAAAGCCTGTGGTAATTGAAGTTTTATTTTACAGCAGAAGTTCTTTTAACTAGTTCTTTTCGCCAGAAGCATGAAATCTCATTTTTAGATTTGGTTCTTTGAAATTGAAGAAGCTATGAACCGAGACAGACTTCTCATAGCTGAGGCTTTTGACTGATACTATCACTTACAGTGTTCTCTCGAGTTTCAAACTACATCTTTGTCCTTAATAGGAGCATTAATTGGTCTTCTCTTCTTGGCTACTGGTGGTTTTGAACCTTGTAGATACTTAGTATATTTGAAGTTCTTTATAGAATATAAATCGCAGATGTCAAGTTCAATAGTTGTTGGGTGAAAGTAGGCACGTACAATTATGTAAGCCATGTTTACTTGGGAGGAAGCTCTTGGACGTAGTTTATAAGGCAGTTATCTGATGGAGGAGATCAAGTTACCATAGTCTTTGCCAAAAAAAAAAGTTAGAGGAAGTATGTGACTCGAGCCACGATACAGAAGAAAAGAGATGAAATACACCACAGCAAAGTTCATTACATTCATAAGCAGCATAAGAAAGACTGACAGCAACAGGTAGCTTACCATCCTTTCATTCTGTCTTTATATTCTCTTGAGATGTGGAGTGTGTTTTGGACTGTAATTGCCTAGATATCCATATTCCTGCCTATTCACGTTAAATATCTGATATTTGAAATAGTGGTATATGCAAAATAGATGGTCTATATTTGGATGATTTACATTAATTTACATGCTGAAGGTTTCAAAAATTTTAAAAATCCCTCTTTTTCTGGTTCTGTTTGTTCTCTCACCCACCCACACAAAAATTGCCCTTCTGTGTTAAAGTACATAAGATAGTCTGATCTATTAGTGATGAGACACAAGCTGTGAGAGTTATAGTGTACTGATGACCTACAGCTCTCTTTCATGGTGTTCCAGCTGATTCAGTAGTGTACATCAGGAGGAGGTTTAAATAAGAACTGAGCTTAAAACCAACAAATATTCAAATTAATTTCTGTTGATAAGAGGAAGCAGCTGAAAGAAATGATGAGGTTTTATGTGAGAGGCTTGCTCTCAATAACTTACAGTTCAGGAATTTTGTTAAAAATGGGCCCTAATTTGTTAGCTCTGAGGGGATTTTGCAAGTTGTATATTTTTTCCTAGGCCTTGTGGGAATTAATATAGTTAATTAATGTTTTTTTCCACTGCTGTGCACTTTGTTATTCTTTGGATGAGCTGATTGCTGGTCTGCAGCTGACTGATACGGGAATGAAGCCTAAATATATTTAAAATTATTAATATATGTGAGTTTCTAGAACACGCTGAAAAGTACTATTTGAAATTTTTTAAATAAATATCAAATTGTATAATGGTTCATCTTTCAATTGAGGAACAATCATCGCACCTCAGAGATGCATGTAAGATGCCGTTTTATGCTGAAAGTACATTTGCTGTGTGAAGAGCAGTTGCAGAAAGCTTTTTTTTTTTTTACCAACTCAACTGCCTGATATAAAAAATACTTAAAATTATTTTGATAAGTATATTTTACTAAATCGTATGGGACTTGCATATATTCTTTCACAAAATTTTGACTATGGAAACCATCAAAATTAGCTTGTGTTAGAGGTAGGTATATTTCTCAGAAGCTACAAAAATAGTTAAGTGTTGGAAAACTTACTGAAAACTTCGCTAGAGCATTTGGGGCCATTTTATTAAGCTGTCTCATTGCAAGCTGAGAAGCAATTGTCTTCTAAAGCATATCATGTAGTTTGTTTAGATTTCTAAGTACTTGCCCAGTCTTTAGGAGTTTAATTGGGCTGTGGCTCACTGCAGGTTTCATTATCATAGTAATAGACATGGGAAGGGGAGCAGAACCTGAATGGAGCAAAATAAAACAGAGTTGGGAATGTGCCCTTATTGCAGCTAAAAAATCTATCTATATTGTGTGATCTGATGAATAAATACAACGCCCAGCATTTATAGCTTTAGAGATGCAGAAAGTATGAAATATCGACACCTTGGTATTGCGCATGGATAGGTTTAAAGATTTCCAGCTAATCATCTCTAATATGAATTTACAGATTCCACCATGTATAACTGAATCTGCATTCCTAAAAAAAGATGTGAATTTATATTATTTAGACCAGTTGCCTAAAAGTTAATTGCTTACATTCGACTTGGATTCATATATGACGTTTGCTGAAGCTGATTGGGAGAGGAAATTAACTTCTGCTGTGAAGCAATTAAAAGAGAAATGCTTGTATTTCAGTATGGAAGATAAAGATATTTTTAAAATACTGCTGAATGGGTAGGAGTCTAGAATGTGAAGCAAGTGTATCTGCAGTTCTTGTAAAAGCTGTTAGTAGCAAAGCTCACAGTTATTTTTCATGGCCGCTTTGTGTTGGATACAGTTGGTCTGGTTTAAAAAAAGAAAAATAAATTAATGCGTGATTAGAAAAATAAAATAAAATTATTTTGCAATTTACCCTTCTATACATATCTAATTAAGCATAAGAAGTTTGACAGAAACTATGATTGCCTTAAGAGACAGTCAGTTTTCTCTAGGTTTTGTACCTTTTGATCATGTAATTCTTTACTGTGTCTTGATAATGTAAGACTAGTTCAGAGAGTCATCTTTTTATTAACAATCATAAAATGCAGTGAGGTACTAATCCCACAATGTAGAACTACTTTGTCTGTACATTTTTGTTTAGAAAAATAACAAGCTTTTAGAAGTAGGCTGCTTGAGGGGAATTAAAATTACTTTCAATGCATTTATATGCAGATGTACTGAGTGAGCCAGGCAGCATTTCAGTACATTCTGTTAATTTCTATTTTTGTGGGTTTTTTTAGATCTCAATCGGCACAAGTTAGAGTATTAAAGATTGATTTAAGTCAGAGATCATGTATGAAATGAATTCTGTTTTACATTTTGAAATATGTGAGGTTTTTTTATTTGTTTGTTGTAATACAAATAATTATTTTTTGGAAGGAGGAAAGAAAAATTGTGCTTTTGTGAGATAATTTTCCCAGGAGCGTCAGTACACAAGCTCCTAAAGAATTGTCTGAGGCTTTATAGAGCAGAAGGTAACAATTGCTCCATTGAGTCTCAAAAGGCATAGAATCCCGTAGGCAGAACCCCTGTTAATATCTGCCTGTAAAGGAACTTTGCCTTTTTACTGGAGTGTTTGTTAAAGATTACCAATCTCGATAATACTGAATTTCAAAAGCTAACTCTTTAAACTAGAAGAATACGTGAAAGCAGTAACAATAGCTCAGTGGCTATGATCTCATATTGTGCTTGCTTTTTGTTTCCTATACATCAAAAGAAATTTTCCCCCAAAAGGAGTGGTTTTGGGAGCACTGCTGTTGAATGGTATATTATGTTTCAGCTTCAGGTTACAAAAACAAGAATGTTTTGAAGTACAGTCAGCAGTAGGACGCAAAATCAACCTCCTGTAAGGCTTCTGAATTTTCGTTCAGTCCTATCCTAAAGATGTTATAATTAGAAACAATGCCATCGGTTTTTCCTCCAAGATTACTCGTCATTTGCTTAATTAGCTGCCAAGACTTCTAGATTTAAACTTGAAAAAGCCAAATACAGGCTAACCTAACTCTGTAGTTAGATTTCACTAGTAGGCAGTGGAATGCTGAACTTTACTGTTTTTTTGTTTGCTTTCCTAGCATATCATACTTTTGTTTGATGAGTTGAATCAGCTGGAAAAAAGATACTGATCATTTGCTGCTTTTTTTTTTTCCCTGAAAACATCAGAATACAAATCCCCCACTTCCACCACCACCTCTGTCCGCTGCAATCATTGCATCAGCCTCTTCTGGACCTCAGTCTGCAGGTGTAATTCAAAGGTCTGCATCAGGATCAGCTGACCAAATGGCACATTTAAGACCACAAACTCGTCCAAGTGTGTAAGTAAAACTGAAACATTCTGCCAATCAGAAAAATGCGACAAGATCAGTAACTTCATTTTGTAATTACTTCATGTCAGCTGGTTATGTTCTGCTGAAATTCCCAGAAAGCCACACATACTACTTTAAACAAAAACAGCAAGGCATACATAATGGTGATATCCTCAAACGGCCTTAGTACTGAGTGTTATTTATGTCATAAGTAAATATCATCAGCTCATGCCATGTGTTAAAAAAACTCACTTCAAAAATAAAAAGCATTTATCATGCAGTATATGAATGAATCCTGGTTAGCGATGAAGACTGTATAGCTTGCAAGTGGCAAACAGTGGAGTGAATTTATTCAATGTTTTCTGTTATGAACGGAATGAAAAGACTGTTCTCATATGGAATAACTTATGCTAAAACATAAGAAATGCTGTTTCTCATTTAGTCTGCCGTATTAGCATGTCATTGTCAGTCTGCTTGTGTAAGCTGCAATGGAAATTTGATTGAGGATTCTACGGTTCAGTTAATTACTGGGTGTCACTTTGAAATGAAGGCAGAAAGCTGCTAGTTAGTATTATGTTTTCACACTTATACAAGCAAATGTGCTTGATCCTTCTGGTTGAAAATATTTCGTGTATTAACATGTACTCGTGACAACATCTTTTTTCTTGGAAACTTCATTGTATGCAGTTTGGAGAAAGGAAAAAAAAATGAGTGGTTGAGCCATCTGATAGGACACATTTGAATAATGCAAGGACCTCTATTGCTCTGTCTTTGTTTTTATTGTTGCACCAAGTTTTCTTCCACTCCAAAAGAGTGCCCATCTTGTGGAGCAGGTGCATCTGGATTTGGGCTGTTTCTTTGGTATCGAGCATTTTTAACACTGCTTCTTATGGATCGTTATTGCTTAGTGCTGCTAATCAAGTTCCATCTCAGTTATTCCCATCCTCCATCATCAAAAGATTGCTTTATTTGAGGATACTAATGAAATGGAATGATTTAACTAAAAGGGAAGTTAATGAACACCAATTAAAGCACATCATTTGCTTTCCCATAGAGATTCATTATAGGGCTGGGTAGATCACCCCTAAATCACATGCCAATGGATCTTTTTGTTGCCATTGTATCGTGTTGCCTTTAATGCATATTTTGGACTTGCTTTACTGAGTACCTAGTGCCTTTAAAGCATTTTTGCAGGTAATGCAGAGATTGTTGGGTGAACATCAAAGAACACAAATCCAATACAAAGAAGATAAGCATACAGTTAGTGCTGTCATTACTGTGCATAAAAGACAATTTTGAGCAGAGAATGTTTTGTAAAGCCAGCTTTTAACCCTTAGGATAACAAGGAGAGTGGGAAAGGCTGGCAGTGCAAGTAACTGTGGATCCTTTTTCAAAACAGATTATTCTACTCATCTACAATGATTGGCTCCATCTTGTGAAAAATACGTTCTTTTTGAGAAAATATGATTTATTAGATTGCCATTTCCCATAGGTCTGGGTACAGTTATATAGACATTTTTATTTAAGTGGTTTAAACAGTTTTGTTGTGTTCAAACTGTGGCAGAAAATAGAACACCGTTCATTAAAATAGTATCACTTTTTAACGTGACACCGTGCAATCTTGTTTGAAGACTTTGCTAGGAGTATTTCATCATGCAAATGCAGAAGCTTCTGTTTTATTTTTGCTTCTTCCTTCTGTAAATTGAGACACAGTTTTCCACAAATATCTTTCTTGAAAAAAGAAAAAGTAAAACATTTCTCAACTCTCACTGTGATTTCAGTTGCATTGTATTATGCAGTAATGCTGCTTTGCAAGGAAAAAATAAAACTTTAAAAGGTTAATAACTGCTAGCTAACTTACCTATGAACTTCAAGTTCTGGTAAAACTTGGCATGTTGTATAATGTAAAATATATTAGAAGCAGGTGTAGTGAGAGTGAGGTGGGTTTTGGTGAGATCTGCAGCTGATCAACACCAATTTAATTAAGAACAGTAAATTAAGAAAGTGGTTAGTCTTACTGGAATTAACGTACATTACATTAGAGTGCAATTAGGAGAATATTTTTAATGGTCATCGTTTCCATTGACATTGCCAGACTTCTGCTTTAATTTAGTTAACAATGTGATGGATCAACTATCACATAGCCTTTTCTACCACATCTTTTCATTTCTGACTCTGAACTGTCTCTGATTCTGAAATGCAAATGATGTTTTGAATTGTTTTAGTTTTAATAACTACATCTACTTTCCTGTCTTTCAGATATATTGCTATATATCCTTATACTCCTCGAAAAGAGGATGAACTGGAACTGCGGAAGGGAGAAATGTTCTTAGTATTTGAACGCTGCCAGGATGGCTGGTTCAAGGGAACTTCCATGCATACGAGCAAGATTGGTGTTTTTCCTGGCAATTATGTGGCTCCAGCTACGAGGTATATTTTTAAACAGGTGTCTAAATAGTTTTTCTAGTTTCAGGTCCAAAATGATTGTGTATTTAATCCTAAAGCTAGGTATTGGAAGAGCTGCAGATGAGTGTCGGTACGCATTGTGTTTCAGTATTTGTTGTTAAATTTTTACAGGACAGTGACAAGTGCATCGCAAACGAAAGTCCCCATGTCTACTGCTGGTCAAACAGGACGAGTGGTAACTATGGTCAGCCCTTCCACTGCTAGTGGGACGTCTCAGAAGCTCCAGGGGAATGGTGTGGCAGTGAACTCTAGCACCGTACCCACAGCTGTGGTTTCTGCAGCACATATCCAAACTAGCCCGCAAACCAAGGTCCTTATGCATGTGACAGGACAAATGACAGTCAACCAGGCTCGCAGCGCGGTTAGAACAGGTAAAAGGAAAAACAATTAAAAAAAAAATCTTTGTATGCGCAGTAGTATCTTTGTAGCAGACAAACTGTAGGGTCTGTCTGAACTGGTGGCTTGAGGCAGGATGTGTATAGACATCTGAGTTTCTTAAGCATTTTTTAAATATTGTCTTATAGAGCTGAATACTTTCTAGAATTCCAGTGTATCTCTCTGTGTTGTTCAATCTTGTTCAGTTATTCTCCTCCAATCAATTGTATGCACATACATACTCCTCCTGTTGAAAACTTATATATGGGTGCTTTAGGTGGAATTACTTTTTTATTCCAACAGTACCTGGAATGGAGGCATTCTGTGATCTCCCCTGCTCATACGCAGTTCATATGGTAATAAAAACAATAAGAGTCATAGCTTTTTCATGTTAACTGCATACAGATAATTGCAAAACTTCAGGTTGCTGTACTTTAGCATTTACTTTTAAATGATCTCTGATTGTCTTTGAAGATGTCTAGCATTCATTCATGCTTTTTCTCAGGGGTCAGCATTGGTCCTTAGACTTTCTAGTCTGTTGTCTGTGCTTGACTGTAACTTCTTCCAGCTTTGACTTTGAAACCCTTTAGACTGTACTGCCTTCAAGATGCAGTATATTATTAGACAATCTATTGTCATATTTAGACAATCTATGTCATAAAATTCAGTATTTCTGAGAGGTGTAACTCTTTCTAGGGCAGGCCATATAATAGTGAAACGTGCCTTCTCATTATTTAAACCCTGATCCTAAAAGATTGATAGTGCTGTTTTCAGGAGTTTTTGTTTACCGAATCTGTGTGTTCCACTGTGAATTTGGCAAGCTAGGAAAATACCATGCAACTGGATCCTAATCTGTTTCAGTTGTTGGATTTTTTCTTTTCTTTTCTTTTGAGGAACACGTCCAAAAACAACAATTAAAAACAAAACAAACAAAACCCCAAAACACAAAATCAGATTCCACTGAAAATTTTCCTGGTGTTCCAACTTTCAGCCTTGTATTTAGGCTGTAAGGTGTCTTGGCTGAAAGAGTCATGAATGGAAATGTTTTTTTTCTTCACTAGATTGTAATTGGCAGAGCAGAAGAGAAAGGGAGTTGCAAATGGTATAATCTGTTTCCAGTTTAAGGATGATTGCTCCTTATGCTCTCAATATCCATGGATTCGTGGAACTCATCCTTCCTTCAGAGTCATGCTTCTCCCAAAACACTTTGCATACGCTCAGATGTCAGCACTAAGTTTGTTTTTGAAGGCAGGATCCATGCATGTGTCTTTAGATACTATATTTCCTTAATTGGCCATCTTCCTGCAGTCTGATCTTAGGCTGGAACAGATGCAATAATCTTTTGTTACAACTTTGTTCTTTACTTTTAGATTAAAAAAAAAAAAAAAGGAACAACACCAGGTGCTATTGGCAAGTGGTAAGAGAAACTAAGCTTTCTTGCCTCTCAGGCACAGGTGGTTCCCACTTTAAATCCTTTTGAGCTGTCTAGAAGCTTGCAAGTGACAGTGCAAAGGAGAAAGCTCCTGTGGGCTCAGGAGGCTTTTCTGTCTCTGCATCTCTACACTTCTGTCAAGATGCATAAGCTCTTACAGTTTATTGAGCTGGAAAGCATGACAGCATACTGCCCACCAACTTCTCGGGTCCTAAATGGAAAATTCAGAGCAGCAGCACTCTCTTCATAGAGAACTTAACATTGGATTGTGGTGTAAAAATGTACTGTTCAGCCGCAGTTCACTCAGAACTATAGATCTGTTCCTTGTAAGGGCCTGTTTAACTAGAACTGAAGCAATAATGGCTGCTTTATATTCAAAAGTTAGAGAACTATGTAGTCAGCAGCTGAAACGTGATCATCTTGAGCTTTTGCTGGCTGAGCATTACTCTCTTGATGAGGCTTCACAGGCTAATGCTGCAATTTGTAGGGCTCTTTTTCAGTTTTTGTTTAGCTTAGGACTTTGAGGATCATTCTTCAAATTATCTTAGACACTGATCGTCTTCACTGGCACTGAGGAGTTTGTGTTCTTTGACTGAAAGAAACTGGGATGGAAATGTGTGTTGTGCCTGTTTCGTTAAAGGATGAACTCTGTGGAAACAGAGGGGCTTCAGGTGTCTACCTGCAGTTTCCATTACAGTTCAGAAAACAAAGCCAGAAAGCAGTCCCATTCTTGCACTCCATTATTTGCATGCAAGCATAGACACAGCTTGCAGAAGAGCAGGTACTTGCAAGAAAACTGGCTTTATCTCATGAACAGGAGGCAGTTAATAATTGTTGGCTTTTTTTGTTGTGTTTTTGTTCTGTGCTTTTTTTAATAATCAAAAAGGTTGCCGCTTTTGGTTTTAGGCTAGCCTGCATTCTTGTGATCTTCCTTTTTGAAATGTTCACGATACTTAAGAAGATCTGATATGGTGGGAGAGATTACGTGTCAAAAAGTATACGTAGCATTTAGCACTGCTCTCTTTTTAAGAAAGAACTTGTGTTTCCTATCTCAGAGATTGTAATGGAGTATAAAACTTACTGTAGTATTGTTATATCAAACTTATGAACTGTGTCAGTCTTCTCTAATACACTGTTGGTGCAGTCTACCAGGGGAATTTGTAGAGGGCACACTGAAGAGAGGAAAGCACTACAGGCTTGATTCCGGGATATCATTTCTGTAACAAGCCTAAAACTCTAATTTGGATCTGAAAACTCGAAGTGAACTGATGTATTTGAGAAGTGCATGCAACACACCAGAGGGTTGACCCCTTCCTAGATATTGAGTTTCAGCATATTTGAGGAAAGACTTTGTACAACAATGGAATGCTGCATTTTGCCTTGTATTGTTCAGGTGAAATGTCTGCACTTCATACCGCCCGATGGTACGGAGATATCCAACCTGTTTAAATGAGCTAAAGCATATATTGTTGACAGTATTTCTGTAACAGCAGTGTTGCTTCTTGGAAAGGATAAATTCATGTAGAGGTCTGTGCTTTGCAGCTGGGCTGCAGCCCGGGTTAATATATTCATCCCTATGCTATTCTCCAACTTCCTGTATAAATGTTGCTTTTATTTCACATGGGTATGAGTAAATCCATTTCTATATTTAAACGTCCCAAGAGACAATAGCATAATGTTTTCAGAAAAACCACTCATAGCAGTAATTGCCATTGTACTTATTGTTTGAAAGACCTACTAAGTCTGTTGTGGATTTTGTTTAGGGAAAACCATCCAATTATGTTTTTAGCAGCTTCTATAAAGGAGTGTTTCTGCATTGTTTTATATGCACTGACAACTACACAGCATATAATAAGGAACAAACAAATTCCAGGCAGTATTTATCTGGCTCTTGTGAACTAAAATGCAATCTTTGCATTGCTTTTTGCATGTGAAGTACTGTGCTTAGCGGCTTGGACACCTCCACAATAGCTGCAGTGCTGTTAATCTTCCTGTTGCATACTGGTGCAAGTAGGTTACTAGGCATATGCTGCTCCGTTATTAGGTTGAGATGAATTTGATGCTGTGTAAGATGTTATTATGGTAATATAAATGGAATTGATACAGTAGGAAGAAAACTTCTTAAAATCATGTAGTTGCAAGTCAGTTACTTTACCTCATTTTTTGCATGCCTTGTGCAAAGATGAACTCTCTCATATTATCCTTTTGTTCTAGTTGCTGTACACAATCAAGACCGGCCTACAGCAGCAGTCACACCCATACAAGCACAAAGTCAAACATGCCTTATTCCCGCAGCTGTGATCATTCCCCACCACTCTGTTGCCTCCCAGCAGCTCCAGCCCCAGCTTCCAAATACTGCTGCTTATGTCACAGCTGTGAATGTGAACCGTTCAGCCATCCCACTGGCATGTGCAGCAGCTTCTTTGAATTCTCCCAACATTGCTGCTTCACCTTTGGAGGGAGATATAAGTGGGAGAACTGTGAACACTCACCCTGTAGCTCCAGCATCTCCAGAGAGCTCTTTAGCAACTGGTGGAAGTGCTGCTGTCAGTAAAACAGAGAAGGATGTCAAGGTGCGTAGAGAATCAAATCAATCCCTTGAATGCTCCAATTTTAATCATGCACGCTTCTTAGAGATCTGTATTTTTTCTTATATTTGCTGAGTAGCAGTGCTGTAAGGTTAACAAGGCTTAGCCTGAAAGTCAGGAAGCCATTTTGTGACTACAGCTATGGGCAAGCCCATTCGTGGCCATTCAAGAATATAAGGATATAAATAGGGAATATAAGGATATAAATAAGGAAATAAAGATATAAAAAATACAGAGCAGACGTTAGAGAAGGGTTAAAATAGAGTAGCTGGCTCATGCTGTTATTTGTATGAAAAATGATGAGTTGAGAAAGTTCAGAAGAGCTGACTGGCTGTTGGGTTTTTAAATAATTTATATTCTGGACCTGAAGCCAGGTTGCTGGATACCTAAGAAAGTTGCATGGTTAGCAAATGTTATCTGTAAGTCCATCTAAACTTACATATTAATGTGGCAATGGAGAAAAAAAAAGAGTTAACAAAAAAAACCCAAACAACTTACAGGACCATTAAAAGTTCAATCTAATTTAAAAAAATTAATATTTATTGTTAATCAGTATTCCTTTAGGTTGGATAAATGTGTGGAAAAAATAAGACTGCCTTACAAAATTTGTCTTCCTTGTTTAAGCAGTCACACAGATTATGACAAATGTGTTACAAGCAGTGTTTGTTGCACAAAGAAAAAAAGTAAGCTGAAAAACCAGACATGTAACTGACTTTTCTAAATGAAGCGATTCCGTTTTTCTTCCTTCCCATTTCAAGTACTTTACTCTGCATCCAAATTCATTTTTACTGTCCAGCAGTGTCATTATGTTACGTTGTTGGCAGAAACATTCCTCCAAATTTCTAACCATTTTTGTTTTACAGTTGTGGAGTATTTGAAACCTTGTTTTTCTGTGGTTTTTTTTTTTTTTTACAACTTCCTTTAGATCTCAAAGTACTCTCAAGTACTTTGCTACTTTTCACCCACAGACTCTCCTAAATGAAGTTTATGAAGGTTTTAATCATAGGCTATAACAGTAATCTCACCCGCTTTTTAATTATTTTTGTTGATTACTGTTGAATGGAGAAACATAGAACTTCATTTTTGAATGACTTTCAGCTGTAACCACTGAAATCAGACCAAGGTGCCTATAGGAAGGACTTTTAAAAAATAGATTTAGAGTTTAAGGTGAAAGATGCTAACGTATTTAAACTGTGCTAATTCCTTTGAGTTTCTCTTTTTCTTTCCCATTTCGTAGACAACAGTTCTTTGCTGAAATAGCTTGAAGTTGTTGGAGACT
The DNA here is from genome assembly GCF_002078875.1 of Numida meleagris. Classification (NCBI taxonomy): domain Eukaryota; kingdom Metazoa; phylum Chordata; class Aves; order Galliformes; family Numididae; genus Numida; species Numida meleagris. Next base: position 30,170,084 of record NC_034412.1, on the reverse strand, counting down.
TAGAAAAAAGACAGAGGATTTTTCACTCACAGTTCACCAATTCCACTGCATCCTAAGCAATAATAAAAGTCTCACATTGCTGAGCTTTTCTCTTTCTGTGGTTAAATAGCTTATTTTTGTCTTCAGGGCTTACAATCTGGCACTTCTCATAAGCACTAAATTCACTTAGTCAAAGAGTTGGTAAGACGATCACTGCCACACCCCTTAAAAAAAAAAACAAGAAACACAAAAGCAGCTTAAATAATTCTCTTCAGGGTAAGTCCTAGTCTTCAGGGATTCCTGTCTGGACAAGCAAAAAGAATGTTTACAATTCTCCCCTCTAGCAGAGCAGCAAAACACAATACGTTCCCCTTGTGGCAAATTTTTGCTAAATCATGAAGGCCTTCACTTACTGAAGGAGAATAAATAAAAGACACTTATTGAAACAGCAGCCCGCAGGGCAGACTTTTCTCCCTGCTTGGTCTGAAGTAACTGATTCCTTCCTAGAAACTTCCATGTTCACTGTTTTACTTCTTAGATTCCCCTTTGCGGGTATCTAATGCCTCCCTTCTTTTCGTAGATGAGTTTTTGGTCCGCTGCCATTGGCTTTTAAGGTTAGCCTTCACTTACCTTAACTAAGAAAAAGGGCTTAGCTGGTTTATGATCTAAATGAGTTACTGCCTTTCTCTTCAGAGTCTTAGTAATTCTCTTTCTCTTTTATAATTTTCGTAATTGTCTCTTGTAATGATTTCTACGATATTAAGTATTTCCTCATTACTAAGTCTCCTCCGGACAAGGTGGCATCTCTAAGAAGGAAGTATTCAACTCTTTGTACAATACCTTTGTTCTAAAATGAGGCACTGCCATTTGCTTACAGAAGGAAAAAAAGGGTTTGCTGAAACTGCTTTCTGGAGCATCCACTAAACGCAAGCCACGGTTGTCACCTCCAGCTTCTCCAACTCTGGAGGTCGAACAAGCAGCCACAGAGTTAGCCCTGCAAGGCGCAGTTGGGCCAGAGCTTCCATCAGCAGGTGGTCACAGCAGAGCTGGAACTTGTCCCACTGACTGCGAGGTCTCTGGGCCAGCACAAGAGATGTTGCAGCGGAAAACGAGTTCCATGGATTCTGCTATTCCGATAGCACCCCCACCTCGGCTGCCTTGCTCATCCCTGGGTCCAGTCTTGAACGAGTCCCGGCCTCTTGTCTGTGAAAGGTAAGTTATCCTCAGCCACAAAACTTAGGCAAACCAATAAAAATCGCACTCTGTGATGTTCTCTGTATATTAGAACTGCTAGCAGTTCTTCATAATGCTGAGATCTTGCAGAAGACTAAGTTTGCTCTTCTAACAATGCTTTATATACTTACCAACCAACTCTAATATTTGTGTTCGTTTGCTTTCTGTTACTTTAAAGTTTTGGCATAAATAGGTTGTAAAACACAGTGATCTAACCCTGGTATGACAACTGAGGTAGAGAGAATAGGTCTCTTTTGTAAAACGTGAACATTACAGTTTTGCATATAGGATTATCAGGTTAGACCTTTACAATTATTAGCAGTACATAACTACCAACCCAAATCTATATTGAATAAGTAATTTATCTGTGTGTCAGATTAATACGTGATTTCTTAAACTGTTGCAGAGATGTTTTTTCTACAATAGTTCCTTGTTACTATGCACTCCGGATAGGAATTGTTAGGACAACCTCTGCATCTTGACAAGTAAGACTAAAATGTGCACATGTCTGGTCTCTGAAGCTGCCAGGCAGTTACTTTAAAGTTCAATCCCTTTCCTTTTGTGTCCACTCAATATTTTCAGATTTCAGGGTCCTTGGTAGGTTGCAGGGACTGGGAAGGAAGAGGCAGGTTTCTAACTGCAGTCTCTTTTTATTACCCTTGGAAGCAGACAAGCAATATGAAGACTACTGTAGGATTTTTTTTTTCATGGTAGCTACAGGGCTGTGAGACATGCAGAAAAAACCAGCAGGGTTGCAGTGTAATGGTTCTAAACTGAATCCTGCTGACTAGTGTAGAGTTTGTTCTCATGCTATTAATTCATGATACATGGGCATACCATTGTACTTTGAGTCTCATTGATCTTAAGCTACATCCATGTATTAAGAGCCAGACAGTATACAGGTTTTTACTTTGTCTTTTATTTGACTTCTGTCATACCTTTAACTTTATTTAAAAGTTTATTACTGTTTTTATGCTTTTTTCTTTGTGGAAATTTCTATTTCATATTGAATTTCTGAAGTAGATTTACACTTGTAGATGGAAGATAAAAAACAATATTTTTATTTAAAAATAATTTCTTTTCACAAAATTGTGAGTCACTTTGGCATAGTAGTATATTTTTATGCGTTGCATGTGACAGTAATATCAAATTAATTCTGGTATGACCAGTGAATATTTGTATAAAGCTATGTGCATCGTCACAAAAAATTGATTTTGTACTTCCATGATGGAGACTCATTTCGTGGAACTACTTGTTAAAAATGATGCTGTATACTTCTATAGATCTAATAATAACATATATGAAAAAAATCCTTTTAATATAACTGTATTCTTAATATTTAGGGAAGTGATAATCACCACCAGGGAGGTGCTACCACAAATTCATTCTCTCTGCTACTTCTGCAGAGTTATTATATTTTATGTCAGTGTATTCAAACAGAATTTCACCTAGATTCTCTTTGTGCTTTTCAGGGCAGGCTTAATACTCTTCTTGCTGTCGTGCTTTTGTCACGTTTCTGTTTCCTTAGGCCAAATCACTTGTGTTGCTTAATAGGACTGTGTACTTATGACTTACCCTGTACGCTGTCTTCAGAGTAACTTGTGAACATGAATCGGTCTTATTAGTTCTAGGGAGGGATGTGTAGAGTAAATGCACTGTATCTTCAGTTAAAATTTTGGGGGAAGGGAGGAAAATACTAATGAAAGAAACCTCAGCAAAGAGCTAAAGAACAGAGAAATCCCCTGCTAAGATTGTTCTGCTCTTACATATCACAGTTCCAATCACAAGCTACAGTCAGTCTGGAAAAAAAGCCAGTACTCTATTCTGACTTTGGAGAATAATTATTAGTCTTCAAGTTCTATTTTCAAAGTTGACTAGAGGATTTAGGATTTATATTCTGCTGATGTATTCTGCATGAATAAGGAGCAAAAGTGCCTGAATCAACTCTGAAAAGCACTTGAAAACATTTGTTTGATACTGAGTTTTCCCCGGAGTCTTGCCTTCATTTAAGACACAGGAACACATTCTTCATTGTAATCCCACTGTTTTTCCATTCAGTAGAATTGCCAAGTTCTCTTATAGTATATTTAATGTATGTTCTGTAGAAAATTGGAAGTAAAACTCAAACCATTAAAGAGCTTGTTTACATTCATACGGAATAAATGTATTAACAGATTTGAGAGTACACAAACTCTTTGTGGCATGGATCTGCAGATAAATACTTTGATACCTGTAGCCATTTTTCCAAAGGAAGTGAAGATGGTGGCATTCCCTACCATCTAACTGCTGCAGGTAGTCTTTGTAGCAAACCAGCAGTTTGCTTCCCATTACTATACATACTCTTCTCCCGTGAGCTAAGTTGACTGCCTGTTGGCATCCACTCTCCTTCATATCTTCATTGTGTAGGAGATACAAGGAAGTTACATAGAAATTTCAGCCAAGCCTTGTTTCCAGTTTGGAGCCGTTTGGAGAATCCTCTCTCCTCAGAGCGTGTATTAGATTACCTGAGACTTTGCAATGGTGTTCAGTTATTTCTGTTGATTCTCCAGCTAAGATGCAAGTTATCTTAAAATTGAACCTTTTTTTTTCAAGAGTTTTCTCTTTTAGAGGGAGACATTGATTAAGTAGTCTTAGGTTTTACAGTAAGTTTACAGCGCTGTGATAATAAATTTTACAGCACTCCTCATGGGTGTTAAAGACCTGAAATTGAATGTAGAGGCACATCACTGCATATCCTGAACTGTAATACAAGTCCTTCATCCAGATATAGTGAAGGACTGCAGTAACTTTGTTCTGCGATTAAATTGGCCCCAAGTCATTTTACCCACCACAAAATGACCCATATAGTAACTGCTTCCAGTGAGAAGGCTGGTGGCTGTAGAGGGCAGCAAGTTTTGTCAGGTCTGGCAGCATTAAATGCTGTTGAGAGTCAGTCTGCTCTAGGTGGGGGTTGATATGCTGTGGGTGTTGAGGCACCTACTCAGCAGATGAGAGAGATGCACAACAGCAGTACATAGATGAGCTGAAAAGTAAAAATTCAAAGGAAAGAAATACGAAAAGTTGGCTATAAATTTAACATACTGTAATAACAGTAATTCCAACTTTCTGTATCTGTTTTCTTCAACTAAATTTTTCTGCATGTGAGAAAATACTTCTATCCCCTTGGTGATCAGAGAAATGATTTGTAGAACAGGGTTATGAAAAGCATAAATAAAATAGTCGTAAAAAAGCCCCATGAATAGCTAGAAAGAAAATGGGTATTTTGCGTCTGGTGAAAAAGAAGCAATTACGAAGGAGAAACGCATGAAAGGTATAATGCTTTTTGTGTTGTTGAAAAGTGCCCCAAACACCAATATTACAAATAAAAAGTATCATGGAGAAATGTGAGGCTAGACCACCATACCTGCCCCCAAAATAACATTTCACACATACAAAGTGTAAGAGCATTATGGGATGCAGCCAGAAACATCAGGAATATCAGGAAAGAACTGAGGGCTAATGCAGTGGTTGCTTCTGGTAAGCTGATGTAAGTTTGTCTTTATAATATTAAACTTTGATCATTGATGGATTCAAAAGAAGTAGAATAATAGCTTTTTGTTCTGTTTTGTGTTTTCAGAACTTCTGAGCTAAAGCATAAGCTTCTTACTCCGCACAAAGGTGGTAATTTTGGCTGTCTGTTGTGGGTGCTGAAGTAGGTAATAGAAGTATAGGTTTTGTTCCATACCTGATAGGAGATCTGAATGGATAGCTGTGTGAATTTATGATGAGTATGGATGAGATCACATCTGTTTGGGCAAATAGAATTCATGAAATGTGACATACAGTTTGATAGTTTGCCGTCATAAGAAGAGAAAATGTAATTTAAAGGTGTAAGTTCTCATGGGTTTCTTGTTTATCATTAAGCATTGCAGCAGATAGTAAAAGTGCACTTGAACGCTGGGAGTGTTGTGTTTTGTGTTAGGTGAAAATCAGAGTAGTTGGAAAGTTAATGAGAAGTTCTAAACTATTGCAGGACTGTGGGAGTTCACAACTGTATGGAAAGCCACTGTATTTCTGTGCAAGCTTGTGATGGCCTAGGGAGAGCTAAGAGAAGATAAATATTTACAAAGCTGTTAGTTTCTACACTTAAGAGGCAGCAGCAGAAGCTAGGGAAGAAATAGCCTAGTCTATCCATTCAGGAAAATGCAGAGGTGGCTGATGGACAACACTAGAAACTGGAACCAAATTTATTTCAAATGGAACAAATATTTACTGGGCAAAATTTGAAAGAATGCAAGATAAGAATTACAAGTATTCTTTCTTGAATCTCGCTTTACGTAGGCTTGCTTTTGGATAAATCTTCTGTGTGTTACGTGGTGTGCTGGCAAATTTTCAACCCCAAAGCAACTATTACTATAGTATAAGTTCACTGTAGCTTTGTTGCAGCTCTCCGTCTTTTTGCTATCCTGTCCTGTCTGAGCAGAGTCCTGATTAGAGAACTGATTAAGTCCCAATGTGATTTGCTATACATAGATCTCCCAAGAGACTTTAACTGTTTACACAGTGCTGCTACCCTTTTCTGAATGCTTTTAAAGATGTGGGCAGACTTCATTTTTGTATTATATATTCTTATGCAGAATGCACTTCTTCAATCTTTCAGTGTTTCTGTATTGATCTACAGTCTGTATTTTGTCCTTTACATTCTGTTTTCAAGAGATTGTTAATTTATTGTTTTTCTCTTTAATTAAAAACAAAAAACAAAAGAAGACTTAATCAGTGCAGTGTTCTCATTTTAACCAGAAACTAGATTTTGTCCAGCACATGTAGTAGCACTGCACTGAAGCATTTTTAACCTTAGAAGCTTTTGAATTCTGCTGTTACCCATTGATTCTATGCAGTTTCAAGGTGCAGACAGTACTGATTGCGTAGCTAGAAACTCAATTATAATAATTATCAGAAAACTTTCAAGAAGTTGACATAATTGTCTATAGAGCTATAGCACTTAAACGTTAGGGTTATGTGAACTCAAGCCATCGTAGAAGGGATTGAGTAAATATAGAAGAGTATTAGAGGCCTGTACTAAATGCTTAATGTAGGTCATATTTGAAAAGTGATTTTACTGTGGAAAACTGGAAAAATACATTTTTATCAGCTGAGTGCTAAATTGTTGAGCTGACCGCTTCTTAAAATGTTTATTTTTAATGAAGTAATACACAAATTGTGCAAGTGTTTAAGATGGCACGCGTTCTTTTCCTGGAAAGCTCTAAGATAAACAAAAATAATTAAAACCAAATGCAAATTAGTAGATTTTGTTTGTTGCTTGTTTTTGTTCTGTGCTCTTTAAGAGCATTCTCTGGGATAACATCATATTAAACATACAGATATAAAAAAGAAAAAGCTCAATTTCTGTTCTGAATGCTTTGATTATTTTTGAATCATAGTAGCTGGAAGAGTCTCAAACTTATCTTCAAAAATGTCCTTACGGTTTTCTCCTGTTAATTGCCTTTTTGGTTTATTTTTACAGGAGCCGTTAAAAACAATCATGATAGGAGATGCATACTTTCAACTTAAATTTCATTACATTATTATTGTTATTTTCTGTTCAAGATATACTTAACTTTTAAGTTGCTAAATGCACAATGCTTAAGAGTTCTAGGCAGTTTCTTGTTCTGTTAAGTTTGAATATGCATAGGGATATTTTAAAAGCATTGGTTTTAAAAAAACAAAAAAAACTAATTTTTTTGCTGTTGTTTTTGTTTTTTCCCTATCAAACAGGTACAGAGTTGTGGTATCCTATCCTCCTCAGAGTGAAGCAGAACTTGAACTTAAAGAAGGTGACATTGTATTTGTCCATAAAAAACGTGAGGATGGCTGGTTCAAAGGCACTCTGCAACGAAATGGAAAAACTGGCCTTTTCCCTGGCAGCTTTGTAGAGAACATTTGAGAGAATTGATTCCAAGAGCTTCAAATCATACTGTACTGTAAAGTAGCACAACTATTTTACCGGAAAAAGCACAGTCATGAAATATTTTCAAATGACTGTAATGTAAACAAAAATATACATATTTTTACAGTGTCTATAGCACAATTACACCAGCAAACAAAGAAGATGAAGGCATCTGCTGGTTTTATCACTTTTGATTCTTGAGTGTGATGTGTGCCTTGTACTGTCTGATTTATTATTTAGAAGAACTTTTTTTCCCCACATATGTTACATAAATGAGCAATTGTTTACAAGGCTGTAACTAATTTATTGTTTTTTTTTAAAACTTGAATTTTGTGTAATAGCTAAAAATCTTGTGACTATGATTTTAACAAATTATTAATTTATGAAAGAGTAACTAAGGGGAAGCTGGATTCTCTCCTTATGAGCAAGCGATTATGTCTGATAAAGAGCCTCCCATTTATCCTCTGGACATTTTTCCCCTGCTGTGTTTAACAGTGGAGTAAGTCTCTGTTTTATGAGTTAATATTGAATGGTGGTGATGTGGCGTCAAATAGAATTTGCCAAGTGGGGAAAAAATGTGTTTTGTTCTTTGGATGGAGGAAAAAAAAGTCGATGGTGTTCTTGAGTCTAGTTCTACTCCTTTGTAAATCACCCAAGTGGAGTAATGTTTCCAGGAGGCAAAGATGTATGTGAACAACTGATTAAAATTCAACCATCCCAAGGTTAGAGTTGTTTCAAGGTTAGGAAGGAAGAAATTTAAGAGCGTTGATGAGAATTTCCCTATACCTTCTGATTTTGTAATAACTGGGCTATTTGAACAAAGCTTAGCTTTGTGTATTTGGCCTTTTTTTTTGGCATTTTGTGCTCGAGATCCAACAAAATTGGAGGGAATGTTAAAGCCCAATACTGAGAAGAATAATATCTTGAAAAGACCTGTTTGATAAGACTGAATATGAAAATAAAATTATAATTGTACTTATTGTCTAAAAATGCCTAAGAAGTGTAATTTGCTGTTTTCTTCTCAAACTGACTTGCATGGCCAAGAGGTGTTTTAAAATGTCTGAGCAATAGTGGTGGTAAGTGATACACTTGTGTTAAAGTAAAGGCTGTATGAAACACTGTGAAAATTTTACTAACGTCTTAACCATTTCTACTTTGGTATGTTCTGGCCTTTTCTTTGTCTTGCATGTGTTACTCAATTCTAGCAGTAAAACAGCTGTGCATGATTTGCATTTTCCTTTTCAATTACCTATTGCTGGGTTATTTTGCTCTGAAAGTTTCCCAAAAGCCACTTGACCAAAACTAGTGAGCGACTCATTTTCAACCAGAGAAGGTGTCCAGTGTTTGAATCAGTAATAAACTATTTTTATTTCCTTGCAGCTGATGGATATAAAGAATACAGCCTGCAAGGAAAATGTTAGTCTTTCAGGGTTCTTTTAGAGATTTGACACTTTTATTTTTTGATTGTTGAAGTTCAATTGTTTTTTTGCAAGACACTGAGCACCATCATCTCCAGTTAAATCTGATGTAATTTGGCTGTTACTCAGCACTTTACAAAGGGAAGCCAGTAGTGTGATTCAGTATCATGCAGTATGTAGAAAGTGATGAACAAGTACACAGCAATGTGTTAAATCCTTATTTTATTTTTTTGAAGTTATACATTGAAAAATATCAAATGTTAATGACAAGGATTCTTTGCCATTATCATGTATTATCATCGTGATGGTCTTAAAAATAAGAAAATATATATATCTATGAGTATATGTAGTTGACAGCATTCCCAAATTAACTATCTCTCTGAAACACTGTATAATTCAGTTTTTGTGCTTTTTAATATTTTTAAATAGTTTACTTGAATATTCATGTAATATATAAAGGTTTTGTGAAACAAATTTTTAGTTAGAAAGGAGCTGATACCAGCTTTTGTCAGCATAAATTGGCACTAGTGTGTCATAATATTCTTATTTTGAAAAATGTAGTGCATTTTATATTAAAGACTACTAAAGGTTAATTTTTTCTATTTCTGCTCTCCATATTTTAAACTAAGTGACTAAGTTACCTCTGTTAATAGATTTTCATGGTGTAAAGTCAGTAAAAAATCAGATGTTAATCCAATAGTTCTGTTAGATGAAATACGGTTTTAATTTTTTTAACAATAAATGTTTGTAGAAAGGGCTTATTACATAGCAGTGCAATGACAAAACGCAGTTATCCTGCCTTTTTTTGTGATCTTTTAGGAGTTTTTTTTTTTTGGTATTGGCTTGGGATTAAATTCAGTGTCGAAACAGACAAACCCTGTGCATTTGCTTTGTGTAATTCCATACAAAAAATTTTTGTAAGGTATTTTATATCTATGTTTGAAGTTCAGTGAATGTTAAATGTTCGATTTGTTATGTTAAACTTCCAATCGTAATAAATATTTTCTTAGCAAACAGCTAAATCAAAATGTGTATGCAAACATTGAACATCAATTGCTTGTACAGAATTTGACAATAAAATTACCAGAACTTAATTTTAGAATTTATAGGAGGATATTTCTGCTCATAGAGGAAGTCTTCAGATTCCATAATCTTGGAGGTTTGGAATAATGAATATTATGCAACAATTCTAGGGAGAACTGATGGCCGGTTGTTTCCATTTCCTTATTTCTGCAAGCAGCTTCCAAACGTGTAGGTAACTTCCATCTCAGTGTGATCGTGACTGACTTGTTTGCTCTAGGGCTTGTTATATCAGGAGTTAAGAAGTGCTTCCCCTAGAGGATGAAGTGCCTAGCGTAGTAATTTGCTGTGTGTGTACTGAAGGAGAGTCCCCAGCTCTAAGGCTGAAGCAGCTGCAGTAACTTTCTCTGAGGGCAGAAATGCTGAGCGGCAAGAGGCTCCTTTCCCCTGAAGAAGTTTGCTGTGTGCAGCAGTCAAATGGTAAAGCCAAACTAGACCTTCTTGATTCAGATGCGATCACCTGTCTACATGCAGCTGATGGGGGGAAAAAATATATGGGGTTTGGGAGTGGAGCCAAGAGGAGACAGCATTGCTAGAAATGGAGAATAGGGATTATTGAATAACAGCTTTTTTTTTTCTTCCAGAATTGTGATCAGACATCAGTGTGTCCATAGGAGAAAAAAATGCACAAAGTCATGGTAAGAAGTAAAATCGTTTCTTTGGATTTGAGGGATTTTATTGTTGTTTCGTTTTTGTGTAGTAATTATTGAGAAATTCTAATATGTGTTCAACATTTGGATTGCCAGAGGTGCCTGAAATCCTATTCACCCTCACTTTGTTATCTCTGCCTTAAAATAGTGATGCCAGTAGCTTTGCATAGGCTCAAGAACGTGGCTTCTGAGCATCCTAGCTTTTTTGATAGAGTTGGCAAAGTGTTTTAACTGGATAGCTCTGTCCAGTAGCTTTAAGCAAGAGTGTTCAAAGGTGCATATTGACTTTAATGAAACAAAAGAATCCACTTGTCTATTTAAAAACCTTTGTGCCTGGCATGACACTGTGACTGTATGGTCTCTCATATATATTTATACCATAAATAGTGAAATTCTTGGTTTCTATAGGACATGCCAGTGCACCCATCTTTTGGGGATTGTTACCACGAATCTCAGATATCTGTACGTCTCAAATCACTGTCACGTGCTTTCTTCCTGCACTGTGGTAGACAGTTAATGGTAAACCTTATACCATCTGAAGCTTGGCTTGAGCAAAACCAGTGTCATCGTTCTTTTGAATGATTTAAACATTCATCGGCTGATATACTTGAAATACAGCTATATGAAAGTAAGAGCTGAGAATGGTGATGGTGGAAGATGAGGACCCGGACATTAAGTGTGAGGAAGGAGTTAGAAGACCCGTATATGCGTCTTACCTAACTTATTTGTGATATAACTTCTGTTATCAGAATCCAGCTCTGTGAAAGGACCTAAGAGGCACATGAAAGTCTAAGACTGAAAATGCATCCCTTGATCTTTACATAATCTCTTAAGCTTGTGTTTGTTTGCCTGTGTCTAAAACAACTACAGTTGTGGTTGGCCTGAACTGCATAATTGTTCTCATGTCAAAACACTTTGAAGTCCCAAGCTAGGTATCTGTATTCCTGAATTACCTGAAAGGCACCTGATGGATGCGCTTTGAGAATATGTATTGCACTGAGTACTGACTTAAGTTTTAGAAAAAAAAAAAATCTGGCCCCAAAAAACACAAGAGGAGTTACAGGTTGTCGTTAATAAACAGTGGTAGTGTTTGCTTACGATGTAGTCCATATAGTATACTGATATTTGAGGGTTGTCTTTGGAAAAAGTATGGATACGATGAAGTCATACTCCGCATGTTATCCAAATTCCTCTTACTTTCTAGAGGACAAACTTGTCAAGACCCTTGAAGTTAGCAGCTGCTTGTAAAAACCTGAGGTCTCATATTTTGAACCTTAGTTTCTTCATTTGCCAAACTGACAGTTCTTGTGAGGTATGTGATGCTGAGCCTGTTTAGAATGTAAATGCTCACTTTTTAGTGAACTTGCTGGTAAATGCTAATTGATTATGTGTGCCTCCAAATACGATCATCAGCTGGAACATCTAAACCCTTCTCCTAGAGAAGTCTCCTACAGACTTATTCTGAGGGTGAGAGACTTAGCTGATTTGTTGGACAGTTGAAGAGCACTTTGATCAGAATCAGCCTGATACATGGAACAAAACAGATACGAATTTGCAGCATCTAATCTGCCATGGGCAAAAGCCATTCAGAATGTAACGTGTTTGATGCATGCCTATCAAATCATGGGAATTACACTGAATATGATGTTAGTGGATATCAGAAAATACTATTTATTTGTTCCTTCTACTGCTCTCTTTCCTGCCAGCTGTATTATTTTGCTCAAAGTAAAAATGGCAAAATAATTTCTTAACTTCTCTGCTGTTGCTACTCAATGGATTAAAGACAAACGCAATAACATTAGCCCCAGATTTCAATTACTCACGGTTATAACTAGCTTGTAAAAATTCCTCTTAGCACATTTAAATGAATAGCGCTCAGCTGCACTCTGCAACCAACTTGAGTGCCTGTATTATGGTCCTGTTTATGTGGCATGCAGAACCCAAAGGCCTTCAAATGTTTGCATCTGGTATTTACTGAAATCAAAACCAATTCAGGAGATGTGCCCAAACTGTAGCTATATTGTAATTTCAGAGTGCTGGGAACAGTGTGTACAGACCAAAGAGTAGGAATTGGGCACAGAAAGGAAAAAAAAATACTGTATTACAAAGGCAGAAAGAAAAATATCAGGATTTTAAAATATCAGTGCAGGTGTTTACTGTCCGTGTTGTCTTAGATGCATCCCCATTTCACTAAACAAATGGACTTTGATTCCTCCTGCTTCAGGCCCCCTACACCCACCCTCTACACACGCTTCCCAGAAAGGAAGGCTATATTAGCCTTTAAAACATCCAAATTCTTTGGCATTGGAACACATGGTTGTACTCTCAATTACTGCAAATCAGTGCTACTTCATTGATTTCATTAAATTTTGCTGGCACACACTGAATATGCCCCCTGCTGTTAAATAGCGAAGGAAAATATCTTCCCTGGAGAAATGACTATATCTGAAAGAAACCGAGCTTGTCGATTGTCGTACTTGGAAAATAATAGCTACTAGGGCTGTGTTATCCTTTTCTCAAGAACCGTTTGTCCCGCTAATAGGGATAAGGCACTAGTTCAAAGATGATGCCATCTAGCTGCTCTGTAAAGTGTAGGAGACTTGGTTACTTTTCAGTCAGATCTATAAATTTTCAGATCCACAATTACAGAGGAGGGTTTGGTTTGCAAACGGCTGCTAGCCCCAGAATCTTTTGTGGTTAGCTCCTGCTGTATTTTCTCATGCTGTATCTGTGGATGCTAGGAAGGGAAGATGAGTCAGCAACTGAATGACTTTAAAGTGGTCACTGACATTGTTTTCCACAAAAGGGATGTGACCTAGGTCAAATATCTTATTTCAGCTGGTTGAACTTCTCAGTAAGCTGAAGAGTGCTAGCTCTTAAAAGTTTACAGTTCAAAGAAGTTTTCTCCACTCTGGTAGTCAGTCTCAGTGTGACTTCTGAATGCATGCAGATCAGGAAAATCTGTTGGGTTTTCTGCTCCATTATCAAAGCTTTCCTCTGTGCTTCTGTCCAACTTCTAAGTTAGTAGCATACAAATAACTATTGTCCTGCATATCACTGAAATCTTTGCATATAGTAATTTACATCTAATAGACATTATTTTTTTCCTACAAAATAAAATTTAATAACTTTTAAAAATAATGCTGATCTATGTGAAGGTCAAACTTTTCAGGAAGGATGAGTAAACATGCAAATAGATGAATGTTTTAAAACTTTTTAAAAACAATTAAAAAAAGAGGATACTCACTTTGTTGTGCATTCAGTATTCTCGCACCAAGGGCATATTCCTTAACACTGAACAGGTGGTGTTTGCCAAAGGCTGCTCGGCATATCTCTTAGAAAGCTGGAGTGCTTCTTTTGAGAATGTCTCCAGTAAACAAGAGCAAGAGTGACATAGTGTCTGAATTATGTCACGTGACCCAGAAAGGTGTTCTGAACCAACTGTGACTGACGCAGTTATGCATGCCACAACCATATTTTTATGTGGAGGCCTGCTATGGCTTTGCTTAAGAAAATCCAAGAAAATACTCCTGATTTCTACCTGTTCAGATGCAGAATATTCCTTGATAAGGAAATCAGCATTAACCTGGTATCACATGTGAATAAGATTTGGTCATATCCACAAAAAACAAGAGTGCTCTTGTAATTTGTTTTCTCTCATTTGATGCGGTATTAATGAACATAGAATATATTTGAAAGGAGCCCAGAAGGATTACTGAGTCCAAGAAAATTTAAATACTAAAATATAAATTTCTGTAGGTAACATTTCTCAAGTGTTCCTGCCGCACAGGATCACCTGGGCTTGAAGATCAGTTTTGAGTATGGGAAAGTTGCAGCAGTTCTCTTGGCATGGCAAGATGGGCAAGTCAGCAGTGAATGTGTGAGTGGGGAATGAGTGGGAGGAGAACAGCCCTGTAATTAAAGAGATCAGTGAAACATTGTCTGGTTTAACCACAATTGTTTCTTTTTTTTTGTTGCTAAGCTATCTTTTAGAAATGATTCAAGTACTCCTTTCCCACCACAGGGCAGTGTGGCTCCTTACTGGATATGACCATATATTTAGATGTCTGGGAGATGAGGGCCACAACAGAGCTTGACTACTGTCATATCTGTCAGGCTTTCTCTTTGTGAGGCCCCTGCCATCATCCGCCAAGTGCTGGCCCAGGCTAGGCTGAATTGGTGGTGGAGATGAGCAGCATCCTCGGATGGCTAAACCAAGCCATGAAAGCTGTTTGCTCCGAGAGCAATTGCGTCTCTTCAGAGGTTGTGCTGGTGAAAAAAGATCAATCGGCAGGTTGTGTCTGTCTTCACACCCATAGTGTATTTATGTTGGCAAACCTTTGTTGTGTAGACTCAGCTGAAGTGTGTTACTGATGAACGAGATGATGTGAATTTTTCCATCTGCTCTCTTCCTACTTTTGCTGATCTATATAACAAATTCAGTGTTAACTGTGAAGTATCACAGTCTCATAGCTGATGGTAATAGAGCACGCTCACACAGCTGTGATTTGATTACACTACAGCCCTGTTTTAGAGTAATGGCTAAATCCGCCAGTACAAAAGGTATCTTCTGCCAAGTACAAGAACTAGTTTAGAGAAGAATTAGCAAACTTTTACTGAGCTTCTTGAACTTTAACATCAGATAACACTGGCAGAAGCTGGATCTCTTCCTAGTTGTGTGCGAGTCTGAAGGTCTGTCTGCGTTTATCTGCATGTTTTTTGTTTTCAAATCAAAAGCAACATTTTTCAGGAAATAATTGAAAATTGAAGTAATTTTTTCAAGGGCAGTTACTAGATACTAGATTCTAGTCCACTTTGGGTTGATGTTTTTTTCTTAAAGTTGCCACTGTGTCAGGCATTGTAAAATAAAGAAACAACTAGTATGTGTTCTTGCAACTAAAAGCTCTATTGACGAATTTACAGTAGCTTATAGCTAGCTTATGCTACCTTTTGTGCTATATTTAGTAACACAATATAATGTTTTGGGAGCAGATACTGTACGTGGAGATACTGATTCCAAATATAAAAGAGGTCCCTAAAGCATTAATATAATTTCTTGTTTCTAACTTTAAATTACATTTTTGTAATTAGAGTTAGTATATCTAATGGCTGATTGCGAAGTAGCCTGATGTTTTGCCCGGCCACCTTTCTCACACGTACTTTTCTCTTAACTTCCTAGGCCTTCTTTTCATAAAGGATTAAGTGTATTGGATTCATCGGAACAAAAAAGCAAGCAAAAATGTTAAGCACTTTACGGAGCAGACATAGATTTAGCGTGATTTTAAAAGTTAAATGTATGTAGACGTGTTCTGCTGAATCAGTTTTTCTCTGTTTGGACCATCCCAGAAATAGTGTTGTGTGAAGCATCTGATTCTAGGGAACAAAAAAAAAGCAACATTATGTACAAATGGAAGTTATTTACACACCTCTGAACCAGCAAAAATAAATATAATTGACAATTCAAGCCTGTAACCCGTTTCTTGGGTGCTTTAATACTTAGATATGAGGAGAAAGTGCAGCACTTTGGATAACACACAGAATGTTTTCTGTTTTTCTGTTTGAGATGTAATGGTCATGGTTCACTGAATTGGCCCAGAATACTTTCTCCCTTTCTCCCACGTTATGCATTAGTCACCATGGCTGCGTTTGGTATAATCCTTTGGTGTATGCACTAAAGCTGCTCTGATTTCAGTGGCAGTTTTGAGTACTTACGAGTTTTGCTGAATCAGAAACTTAAATGATGTCTTGGACCATGCTTAAGCAAATAATCCCAGAGACTTCTCCATCTGGGTATTTTCAGACCCAAAGACTTTTCCAACTGGATCTGCTACACGAACAGTAAAAGCACCTGTCTCCACAGAAAGCAAGTTTGGAGCAAAGGCCTTCAGTGCGGTAATCAGGCAGCTCAGCACATGGATCGAAACTGGTTCCAAGAAATCCTAGCAATGCTGACAATAAATTCAGTCTGTTTATTCGTGTCACACATTAGTCATGTGAAGTCTCCTCTGTCACTAGTGCTGGAAAACTGCTGAAGCATGCGGTGAGAAGTTTTTGTAGGTGCAGAGTTAGAAATTAAGAGTGCAAATGCTTTCTTAGGGAGGAAAGGAAATGAAGTGCTAGATGCCTGAGCTAGACATTGGCTCAGGCATTTGTAGTATAGCTATACAGCTTTGCTTTTGGTGGCAGGAAGAGAATGCCTGTGGTACCTGGGAGAACTGCTTACTGTGGAGAAGTAAGTTGAATGCTACGTGTGCTGATAACTTGAACACATAGAGGTGTGGGAGAGGAAGGCCTTTTTCTGGAGTAGATGTACTCCTTAATTTCAGGGTAACCAAAATCTGGCTTATTTCATAACAGCTTTCATCTTCTGTGTTTTAGGAACAATTTATGGCTTGACACATTCAGTATGTCCAATGGGCTGAATATATGTGCTTTTCTTTTGTCCTTTTTTGTACTTCTTAGAAGGGAGATCATTGGCTTTAGGGAGAGGAAAGATTGAGACAAATAATTCTTTGCCTTACAAGCAAACTGGTTGGGGAGCACAGAGGGAAGAGGACCTAAGAAAGAACTGGAATTGTGTCAGTGAGGGGGAGCAGTAATTCTGGGATTGGTACTGGTACCAGTCTTGGTATCAGCTGCAGGAGGGGTTGCAAATAATCCAGCAAAACTGCTGTACCTAGAAATGGAATGGCTCCACACCTTACTAACTAAAAGATTTATACTTACATAATGTGCTAAAGGTATGAAAATTATGGCAAATGTGTAGCCTGTGTTAAAGTCTGCAAAAAAGAGCTGCCTTTCAAATGATGCTATAAAAAGAAATTAGGACCTGTAGCATTGCAACACTTAGCTCTCAAAAGGAAGATACATGGATGAATACTGCGCCATTAGTATTTGTATGGCTCTAGTTGTTTTGCCTCAACGTTTCTGTGCTAATGCGAGTGTTTTTCTGAAAGAACTGAATCAGAATAAATTGTAATAATTACAGGAAGTAGGGCTATAGAGTAGAGCTGTGATCCATGCAGATGATCTTTGTTCTGCTTAGATATAATTTTGTCTGCTTGTTTATACTTTGCCTAATGCATATATCTGCTGGAAAAAAAGAATCTTATTTACAAAATGATTGCATTTAGAGACATAGGAAGTACAAAGTAATGTTATGATAAGAGAGCTTTAGTCAGACGGTTGAACTGGGCTTTGTGTTTTGCATTTTTCCATCACAAGTGTAATTCTCCTGCGTTTGGAAATAGATGGAATGTGTTACTCTTAGGGAGAATACTATCCTCTGTGTTTTTATTTTTGACAGAAGAAATGAACTAATAATTTGCTTGCTAGGCTGATGAAATACACAGAAATGGTAGGTATTAGTGATAGTTGTGATTTCCCAGCTGGTGTAAAGATCTTCAAATTTATGCTGCTTTTCGAGTTTCCACGGGTGGAATACCTATGTCCTGCTCATCCCAGCATATCCATTTCATCATCAAATGAATCTCTGCATGGGTGCCTTGCACATGCCTGGAGATGTTCATTAGGAACCCGGCAATGGCTTGTCTCTCTTTAACATAAATGTGCTAGCACAGACATTGCGCGCTAATTCCACATACATGGGTTTTCTCATCCCTCAGGGAGCAGTCTGTCTTATCAGAAATGGAATGACCCTCCTGTCAGCGTAACAGATTTATTAACTTCCAAGAATCTTGTTTTGGAACCTCCTGCTGTGTTATGAAGTTCCAGATGGCAAAGCACAAGAGCATGGCAGCAATTGCATTTGCCTGCGAGCTCCCCCCACATCCACTGACTGACTTGTCTTTGCTATAATTTCCGATTGTCTGGGTACAGAAGCCTTGCAGCAAAAGGCTTCCTTTTACGGCTAAATAATGGCGATCGCTGCCTTATTTATTTCCCAGTCTATCTTTTTTTCCCCAACTGCTTAACAAAATAGGCAGCCTAGATTGGTTTAAAGCTATGAGGGATGTTGCAACTGGATGTAGCATTGCAGCCAAAACGGGTTATAAAAACATTATGCAGAGTTCTTCTGCTAAAAATAGCTACACATTGAGTTGGGGAGAATGCAGAGAGGCTGGATAAGGTCAGTCAACACAACCTTACCCAGTTCTCAAAACAGAGAAAATCTACCCAGCGTATCCACATGTTTTTCAGGCGTGGAGTCCTGCTGTGTACTGGGTGAAGCTTTTCTGATTTTTCCTTCTCAGCCCATTTGGTTTTCTGCTGTCCTCCTTCCCTGTACTCCCCAGGCTGTTTCTGGCAGATTCTCAGCTCGTTCTTTTTTCTTGCTTCATTGTTATCGGGCAGTGTACCAATATGTCATAAATAGAATTGCCTAACACATATTTAGCAGATCATTTATTTACATGTACTTAACAGCATTTTAATCTAGACACACATTACCAAAAAAAGCCTTATTTCTTTTTAAATAACATGTTTCTTCCAGAAAATTTAAGTCTAGCAGTGTTTAGTAAATAGGATAAATCTTACTTCAAAAATCACAGAAAACACAAAGTCATCAAACTTTTTTTACATGGTCATCTTTTTGGAAACTCCCCTACTCTTCCCAAATGAATTTATTTTTGTTTCCTATGAAAAAATCAATTACTGTTTCCTTATAAAAGATAATTCCTTTCCAAATGGGGCTTAAGGTGTATATTCAATTGTATTCAAGTGCGTTTATCTTTCAACATTAAATCCTAAAAGTGCTCCTACAAAACAAACAAAAAAAAACCAACCAACCCTGTACACTGAGATCTTTCCCCAGGGCTGTGACAGTAAGAGAGCTGACAACCATTAGCCTCAATTAAAGATCAGAGGACTAACATTCAGAGGGGAAAAACATTAAGTGGTTTGGCAAGTCTTAAAAAAATTTGCAGCATGTCCTCTGAATTGGAGTTCGTAAGAACACCCCTCCTGTTAGCAACCTAAACAGTCTATTGCTTTAGCTTCCCATTCCTCTGCTAGTTATTCTTCCTTCTTCATTTCACTTGGAAAATAAAATTGGAGTGCAAGCTTCTGGGAATCACAGCTGCCATCCTGTTTTGTTCTCTAAAATGGCTTTCATATTCTGAGTTGTAAGAAATTGAAGTATAAAAAAAAACCTATTTTCTTTTTTTCTTGCTTTTGTCATTGGTAAATACAAGTATTTGTAAGTGGTGGTTATCATGTGATGTTAGCTTCCTCAAACCTTCATATTCCAATGGATTTAATGAGCGTTTAGGAGCCAGATGGCGTACCATATTTTTTTTGAAAACATTTTAGAGTACGACAGACAACTGATGTTGACAGGAGTACTTCACTGAGGTGTAAGCAAAGCAAATGTGTGACTTGTTGCTATTAGAGCAGAAGAATTGTTTGTGAAAGGCATCCTCAAATTGAACAATGATTTGATAAAGTAAACAGGAATGAGTTCTGCTACGTAAACATCGCACGTTGCAGAAATGTTACCTACTTGTATGGGATACCTAAAATAATTGTGATCTGACTGGAAATGGATGACGCAGAGTTGTATTATGCAGTGGTAGTTAATCCAGATTTGGGCAATTTTGCTTGAAAATCTTCAATCTGTAGGCAATAGTATGGAAATAAATGATTGTGGATGATAAAGATAACTGTTTCATTTTCCTGTAAGGCAGAAAAAGAGAAACATTCTTTCTCCTTCTGTCTAGTAGGGAGAGAGAAGAACACAGAAGGAACAACCACATAGAAGTAAGAAAATATAGAAAAGCAATGGACTTTCACCATTCCAGTTAAGGTTGGTTGGAGCTGCAGATACAACATAAAAAGTCATTGATGTACCTCTTGTTGCAGAGAGTAAGATGGGAGGAGAAACCAGCTATCTGGTTTTGGGAAATAGCAGGGTCTCTAAACATCTAATCATTGCTTATGCATCTTCTCTGGCATAGCAGCTAAACTGAGACAATTAGTAGAGAAATGCTACCTTGATTTTTCTCAGAATATTCATTATTTCAGCTAAGCAATTATGTGAAAGGTAAACCTTTTAAGTTTTCTTAAAATAAAATAAAATATGGACAAATGTACTTCTGTCTTTTCTCACTTTTTTTCCTAAAGATGCACGTTATTTGTGATTTTTTTTCTGTGTAATTTTCAGTGCTCTTCAAAACTTTTCTTTTTGCTAACGTGTAGTTCCCTAAAAAAAATCTTCTCTGTTCAAGCAGTGGTGTTTGAATGTTGTGTCTGTTGAAAGAAATTGGATGGGCAGGGGGAAACATTTCCTGCATTCAAGAATAAAGAAAATGATATGAAGAAACTGGATGGTGAGGAGGGTCGAACTCTGGCAGAGAGTTTATCCGCAGAAGGCTGGGGATAATCTTATCACTGTAATATATAGAATACACTAAATTCTGTACGTTCAGTATAAAAACAATACAAAATCGTACAGAGAATGTTTAGGCAAGCGAGGATAAAAATAAAAAAAGTACTTAAAATACCTAAGTGAAATTTTTCTGTTTTGCAAAAATAACTCAGATTCTTGTAGCACCCTACAGGTGTATCAGCTTGCATCACATTTTCACAGCCAGCAATAATCACAGTGTGGTAAAAGACATACCTTCTAGACTGATCTTCTAAGTTGCTCTTTTTTTTTTTTTTCCCCTTTGCAGTTAATATTTAATATTTTCTATAAAACTAGTAACTGTAAATATATGTAATTCCTAAAATGTCCTTCTGGGATTTCAGGACAGTAGCCTTGTGCCATCCTAGGTTTCTGTAAGCCACACATTGTGTGGATGGGCAGGAGTGGCTACCGGACCTCTTATTGGGAGCTAGAAAAACATGTTGGACTTCTAGGAGAATCTTGTAATGAATTGTGCTTTTGAAAATCCATACCTATAATAAGTGATTAAAACTGTTGAAATAAGGTATACATTTTATATAAACAGCCATCACTTCATCTGACGTGGTCTAGAGTGAGCAATAGATAATTCTTTTCAAGGATGCTAATTGCTTCTGATCTTTTTTTGAAGGAGAATATTCACTATAATAGGTAAATTAAAAAAATGGTGCCAGATGTCATCTAAAAATAGCTCTTCTCATCTTTAATAACCTACTTTCTACCTCATTAAGCCAGCTGATCGGGTATTATTATGCTTTAATACTTTAATGCTCAGTCATTGGAAGAAACTACAACAGTAAGGGCTTCGGCTGCTTAGTGAAATGCGTGAACAGGATGACATGACAACAACGTATTTCTGTGAGGAGATGAGATATGAAACTAGATTTATTTAGGACAATCTGATAGAGAAAATTGAATGTCAGGAACTGAGTTCCTTGAAAGCTTTCCAAGTGTTAGTGTATGTGTTTCAGGCTGCAAAATGGGTAACAGCTGTAAAGAATATTGTCTTTGACATTTCCTGTAATACTGGTGAAGATAAAGGAGGTGAGCAGTCTGTGAGATATGAGTGATTGTTGCTGTCACTATCACAGTTGCTATTTATTATGGACCTTGTTCAACACTCACTGCTGGCAAATCATCAGCTGAAGTTCTGCCAGTATAAGTCCTGGTTAGGATCACAGCTATTTGCAGTTATGGTGGAATGGCTGCACAGTCCCCTGACTTGCTGCTTTCTGTCAGTAAGTAGATGTGCCACATTAAACCAGGTATTCCTGTGCTCAGTAAATCTGTGCCTCGTTAGTGCTAATCTTGGAAACGTTTTCATGGTCCTGCACTGAACAATCCTGCAAAATAGGTGAGGCTGTAAAAATGGCTTAATGCCATTATGCCCTCGCTTTCCTGCTTCAAACAGCCTATGGTCTCTTCCTGTTCACACAAGTTACAGATTTCTAAGTAGATACTACGAGAAATGAAAGTGTTTCACTTGTGTGTCTCAGGTCTGTGTGCTAATTACTGTCTCCGTAAAATAAAGCTTTTGCTTCTCTAAGTTCTTAAATTTTATAGAAGGAAGGGAGATGAAGGAACGAGTCATGCTGGTTATTAATAATCATTTACTACTCCTGCAGTGTAGACCTTCAGTTGAGATTTTTTAATTCTATTGAGTTCAGTCTAAATCGTCAGTTAAATTTATTCCACATTTATTAACCTCTGTCTTCTTTCTGACTTTTTGCTCCCTTCTCCTTGTTGTCATCTCCCAACATCCAGTTTCTTCCCTTGTCCCAACAAAACAAACTTGCAGACGCAGTAAATACAGCGCACTAAATGGAAATATGAATAGATGCAGAAATGAATTTTGCTGCATTACAGGACCGGAGTGGGCAACAATGCCAAGTTATCCGTACCATGCATGGAGATTCGATACTTGAGGTTGTGATTAGTGATATGTCAGGGTAGGAATAACTCAGCATCATACTACGATGGAAATGTGTGCTGTTCAGAATGTTTTGCTGTTAGTCCTAATGCTGACAGCAGTTTTCTGTATGCTCATGAACTAAGACCCAGTTGTGTTTGCTGATAAATACTTATCAAAAATACTCGTTTCACCAGCAGTTGGAATAATATCCAAAGAGGTTGTTGCAGGGTAAATTCTTGAAGTGATTGCCATAGATCTTATCTTGCAGCCAATGTAAATATGTAGCGAATATGAATACGGATGAGGCAGAATGAGAAAGTTGAGACTGCTGATACATGGTGAAGTAGACTGATGCGCTCCCTGGCATTGCACTCCTCAAATGAGGAGGTGATGTATCCGGGGAGGCAAGAGATCTCAGGAGGCGCAGGGATCCCAGCAGACATTGCTGGTCTGGAGTCCGCAGATACCTGCTAGGAGTGGCCGGTGTCTGGAGGCACGGTGACATGTCATCTTTGCAATGCTTCCTGCATACCGACTTCTAAGAGCAAGTGTGGCGGGGGGATTGTTTTTAATTGATGTGCAACATGCAGCATGACAGCGCTGGGAGTGAGGTGCTGGATGCCAGCAGCAGCCGGAGCAGAAGTAAGGGATGCTGCTCCTCAGAGCCCGGCTGGTGCAGCTCAGGGGCCATGTGAACTTTGGCACAGGCCTCACGCTTAGGTGTGAAATCATCGGGTTGTAGTGGGGAAACCTGTTTGGTCAGGAGAGCACAAAAACAGCAGTGACTTGCCAGAGCTTCTGATGACTTTGTTCTGGGTGTGTGTGTTTTTTTTAAGATGTAAGACTTTACAGAAGCAGGGCAAATAAAGGGAAAGTATGCTTGTGTATGTGTCGAAAACGTGTGTCCAATTGCGCAAAACCAGCTAATTTTGGTATGATAAAGTTCACTGCCGCAGAGGTGTGGGAATGGCAGCGTTGCAAGCTGGCAGCTGTACAAGCGATTACAACCTGTGTCAGTGACCAGGGCCGGTTTTCCCCCGTGCCCCTCTGACCGCAGAGATGAGGGCAGCCCTCCCCGTAGGGTGCCCACGCGGCCGTTGGCGGCGCACATCCCCGCTCGCCGGCGGCTCGGTGCCGCCCCCGCTCTGCTTCCGTGGAGGGGACGGCGCGTCCCGGCGTGCCCCGCGGTCCCTGGGCGGGCTGCGCTCGCGCCGGAGTGCCATCTTGAGCCCGACCGCCGGGGCCGCGCCGCGGAGCCCCGCCCCGCGAGGTGAGCTTCCGAGCCGCGCGGCGTCTCCGCGTTCGGCGGGCGGCTGCTTCCCTCCGCCGCGGTGCCGTGCGGGTCCTGCCGCGCTCGGGCGCCCCCTGGCGGCGGTTGGCGGCCTTTGCGCGCGGGGCCGCGGGTCGGCGGAGCGCGGTGGCGGCAGCAGGCAGGCCGAGCCTTCTCTCCCCGCCCGAAATAAGGGAATATAATAAAGAGAAGGTTTGCTGCGGGGAGAGGAGGTTGCGCGTCAGGGACGGGGTGCTGGCCGGGCGGCGGAGCGGGGCTGGCCCGGGGAGGCGCGTCCCCAGCGGCTCTCCTTGGCGGTGTCCTGCATGCGTCTGAGCTGCCCTGGGCTGTGGCGGGCACGGGTTTGTAGCAGCGCGTCCCGAAAGAACGGGCCCGAGAGTGTGAGGGGAGAGTGGGCGCTACGGTGGGCTGCGTGGTGGCCTCGAGAAGACGCTGTTGCTAGGGGGAAACTTGGTTTTCCGTGCCGTTCTTTGAGCAGGGAATAGAGGTTTGTTCTTCCTGCTGTAGGTTTTTGTCCCAAGTCGTAACTCCATAGAATCTTTATGGTGTTTTTGTGTCAAAACATAGGCTGGAACGGTAAGAGCCTTACACGTGTCCCTGTAAATACCTGGTTAGTGCCCGAGGGCTTGGAGCATTCCTTCTGCAAGCTCAGAATCGCTGGGCCTTTTCCTTTCCCACGGAGAGCAGGAAGGGCAGAATGACGCAGCTGAAGAAGCCGTCTTCCCAGTGCTAAAAAAAGTCACGGGTCCTGTGTTTGCACCAGCGGCTCTGGGGGGCCTGTACATACAGGCATCTTTGGAGTTTTTTGGAAAAGAGCATGCATATATGTCCAGCTGCATCGTCAGCGTAATATGACTCACCGTAGGTAATCCCAGAACAGATGCTGGAGAGTTGCAAGTACCTAACAATACTAAGGCGATACTCCAAACGTGCCATGAGTTTCTTTCATAATTATGGATATCCTTTGGATATTTAGCACTGAACAGGACAAGGCCCTGAGTGACGAGACACAAACTGGCATTGCTTTGGGCAGAGGAGTTAGATGAGATGGCTGCCAGAGGTTCTTTCCAACCTGTGTCATTCCAGGTTTCACATGAATGTAGTAGAGTAAGAATGTCGGGTACTGGTGAGAAGAGACTATGGGGAAAGAGAAAACATTGTTGCAACAAAAAGACCAGAATTTCCCAGGGTCTGTGTGGTTGACTGCGTGAAAGAACAGATCCCTCTTGGTGGAAAAGGCAAGACTGAGACTTAGTTGCTAACAAAATACCTCAACAAAATACCGGTTGGTTGTGCCTCTAGTCTGCCCAGTCAGTAAGAGCTACAGTTCTTGGGTGCAGAACCTCTTGATTAGTCTGTTGCAGACCAGCTTCCTAGTGTGAGTACCTGAAAGGTTAGCCTTCTTTTTGTATGTGTTCTTTTGAAAAGGTGTCCGTCTGAGGTTGAAGCATTTATATACATTCTTGTATATATATTCTTCTTCCTGCTCCTGGGAATCCAATGTGCCAGTTGGGAAGTGGGCATGTGGATTGATTTCAGGCACTGATGTTCCTTTTCTAGTCTGTAAAAGGTCAGGCTGCTCCCTCAGGCAGATTTTGGTCTTCTGTAACCAAAATCTGACAGAGGGAGCACCCAGTCCTTTTCTGATCTTGTGTGACTAAAAGTGTTACACAATTATAGGAATTGATAGCATTCGTGTATGTGCAGTTTTAGTTTAAACACATCAAGAAGGGCGTAATAGAACTAAATAAGGAAAAGGGTAGGGTGTCAGGATTTGTACAGGCTTTAGCAGGGTATGGAATTGCTTCCACGTCTGAGAGTAACTAAGTAGACCTGGAAGAGGATACAGGGGATAAGATAAAATGCTGAAGTGTAGTCTCTGAAGTTATGAGCAGAAAGGGGAAGACACGAGGAGAAAAGTGTAGCATTCTCAAATCAGAAAGCAATTTCAACACAAAAGGAAGTACTTCTCCACAAATAATGCAACTTACTGCCTCAAGATATTAAAAGGCAAAGTGCAATTGGGTTCAAAAAAGATTTATTTAAATGTATGGAAAAGAAGTTCATTACTATTGCTTGGATCCTTCCTTTGGCTCCAGAAGTCCCTTAGCAGCTGGTGATTGGTTTCTAGAGGTTACAAATTAAAATCTCATTCTGTAGGAGCACGGTTTTACAGTCCTGCCTATGCATCTAAGCTAGCTATTTCTGAGTCGTTTCAGATTTCAAAAAGCATTTTCTATCTTCAAAAGTAGAAAATCAAACAAAAAAAAGGCTTGTGGTAAAACATAGTAATTTGTAGTGCAACTTCGTACAAACTTAGCGTAAATATAGTGTTATCAAGTCATACTCCAGCAGCGTTTGCAGCTTGGGTTTCCAGCACTGATACATAGGATGGAGAGAGACCTTGAGGGAAAATTTAGTACTAGAATAGTGCAGAAACAGTATAATTACATCTACCATGTTGGCTTTGAATAAACAGCTGAGTGACACATTATGGTGTTTTAGATACAGAAACCACATATTTCCTCAAATAAATAGGAGTTATTATGACACTAGAACTGAAATTCTAGGCTATGTGCATAATTTTTTTTTTTGCTAGTTCAGAAATTGTTGAAGTGGTGTCTGATTTAATTCAGCTGTTTATTTTTCCATGAATAAAATAAGAAGTCACAACTTTTATAATCCAGTATTACAAAATGCTGCAAACTAGTAACGATCGTGATACTGACAAGAACAGTGGTTGTTCTCTGCAATGTTTGGCCTGAAGTTCATGCTGTATTTCCAATTTGTGAATTATTTTTTAGGATGGGCAAGGTTTGTGCCATTTTTGGAGGATCCCGAGGAATAGGAAAAGCTGTTGCAGAATTATTGGCACAGAAAGGCTGCCGCCTGGCAATTATTGCTAGAAATCTTGAAGTAGCCCAAACCACTGCACGTGGTCTTGGTGGTGAGTATGCTGCTTTGCAATGATTTCTTTGCTGTCAAATGCTTAGGTAACTTGTGAAAGCAGTAAGTCATTAAATTAAACTTTGTTTTCACATTACTCTTTGGGAAAGGTAAATATGTTGCAATTCATATTATGCAGGTAGAATAGATTCAAGGAGTTGTTCAAGGTCACAGCAGGGAGTTGGTAGGAATTGAGTCATCCATGGCTCCTGACCAAGCCAGAACAGAGGCCAGTCAGATCATGCTGAAGTTCTGACTTCAAAAGGCCAAAAATATGATGAGAGTTGTCATGTAACGAGTTAGTATAGTTCTTGAAAAGTGTGCTGATTTAATTCTCTGGAGATGAAATGGATTCCTCAAGTTATAACTAGTTCAACATCTGTTTTTTCAGTTGAGTTTATCGATTCTTAAGATTTATGGATTACAAACTTCTTTTTACTGTTATTATCACATGCCTTTATTTCAATGCAGCTGGCCATCTGGCACTTAGCTGTGATATATCCAGAGAACAAGAAGTCCAGCGTGCTTTTGAGGAGATGCAGAGGAATTTAGGTCCTATTAACTACTTGGTTAATGCAGCTGGGATCAACAGGTAAGTTATTAGTTACAAGATAGTAAGTAATTTTAGACTAAACCATATTCTTGTAAGGTGCGAAATATGGAAAAGGCCTTTGCAATTAGTAAGTGTGTTGTTAATGAGAGCATCTGAGGATAATACCAAGTATTTACTGGTATTTTATTTCTGATGGAAGTCAAATTTTAACAGATAAAAACAGATTTCACTGTAGATTCTGAAATGTGAGTTTATAAATTCCACCTCTGTTTTCTCTCTTGTTCTCCCTGAAATAGTCCAAAGCAGTATTTGTTGCAAATGAAACGTTGTTACCAGAATAGCAGCACACTTTTCCTACTGTGTGTCATCCTGGCAATGTCAAAGTTTTGAATGCTAGAATATCCGGAACCACATAAATCCCCTTTAATAGTCTTCTAATTTGGTTATGTTTTATTGTGAGTAAATGTGGTCATTGAGGTTTTGCAGTGAGTTCTTTTGTATTTTTTGATCTGTTTGTCAGGGATAGCCTGTTACTGAGAACCAAGACTGAAGATATGATATCCCAGATTCACACGAATCTTTTGGGAACAATGTTGACATGCAAAGCTGCTGTAAAAAGCATGATTCATCATCAAGGAGGTGCTATTGTTAATATAGGTAAATTGCTTGTCTAATCCAGTGGAATGACATGGAAAGTACTTCTCTAGAATGGTTTGGCATGTGTAACATTGAAATGTTGCTTTTTGCAATTGACTGTTTTCTTTATGTGTCTTTCTATTCTATGTTTAGCATTTCTTTATGAGTGCTCATTCCTTTATCTAATTTCAGCAACTTCTGTATGTTGCTTAACAGCTTGTTTCAGTAATAAACGCCTAAGAGTTTAAATATTTCTTGGAAAAAAAAAAAAACCAACAATTTTACCGTTCCTTATCAAGGGACTCTCAGTAGCTAAATCTACCAGCTGCTGGTCATAAGAATCAAATGGTGTGGTAGTTCCTTTTTTTCAGTGCAGTATTTCTCCATTTTACATTCCTGGTACATGCTCCTCAACATAGATGTGCACTTATCATAAAATTCACAGATAATTGAGGGATTTGCTTACTGCAATAGACTGTAAAGTGCATTGAGTATACTTTTAACTCCTTTTCCTTTAATCTCATTTTCTATTAAAAAATTAAAACTGAAACAATGAAGCTATTAGCCATCTAACCTCTTTGACGTTTCTTTATTTTAGGAAGTGTTGTAGGACTTAAAGGCAACTCTGGTCAAAGTGCATACAGTGCTAGCAAAGCAGGAATAGTTGGATTTTCACGCTCTCTTGCTAAAGAGGTAGCAAGAAAGCAAATTCGAGTCAACGTGGTTGCTCCAGGTTAGTTTTTGGGAAGTTTGTAAATCCTTGGCTATTGCAATAAGTAAGTGGACTTCAAGACTGCTAGATATTTGGTGTACTCTGAAAGTACTTAAGGCTAATTACTATTTCTTTCTTCAACCTTTGTGAGTGTTTTTATTTTTTTTTCCTCCCCAGATTAAGGTATCATCTATTCTTTTACAAAACACTTCAGTTTTTCCTAGGGAACACTGAGAAATTTGGGAGCATGCGTCTACCTGTTCTGCTATCCACACTTACATAACAAATGGCTTTTTTTCTTTGTTCCTCTTTCAAAACCTGCCATCCCTACAGATGGAAGAATTAGAAATAGCTGTATAGAGATAGCTACCTTCGTGTCCTGCTAAAGAGTGTTTATTTGTTATTAGAGAAACATTGAAGACCACGAGAAGCTGTCTTGAAGATATCTCTGTCTTTCCTTTTAGTAAACAGAGATGATCTGGATAGAAGGATTATGAGAATGATTTCACAAGACAGGCTGTTCCAGGCAAACCACCACCCTCATGGAAAAACCTCGTTTGTCTTTTCTGACTTTCTGTGCTCTGAGCTGTGTGAGTTCTCTGCTGCGCTCCTTGTGCTGCCATGTCTTTCGGACTTCCATGTGAACCAATTCAGCTCATGAACTAGGGAGGAAAAATACCTTTTCTTGGGTAGTGAGCTGAACAGCTCGTGGGGGAGATTTGTACAGCAGGAAGTACAGCTGAGACTTCTTCTTGGTGGCAGATGAACATTAGATCAGATCGTTAAGAAGCTACAGTTTGTGTGAAGGGAAGTGCAACAGTGGGAAAATTAAATCTCAGAAAATTGAAATGGTGAAGAATTGTCCTTCAAAATTGTAAAGAAATATTCTTCAGGTAAGGGTTATAGTAGAAATTCTGCAAGTGCTGTAATAAGCTCTAAAATGTAATGAAAGCACTTGCAAGCTGTGGGTGTTTCTTGTCAGGGATTTGACGCCCATGTTTATTATTGTGCGTGTTTTGGTGGCCCGTTTATTTTTGGTCTTTCAGAAAACTGATACAATGTTTTTTGAGCACAATTTTAGAGTTACCTTTTTTTTTTTTTATTTTCATTGACTTACACAGATCTCTGCATTTCAATTATTACATCAGCGCTTCCTAAACTGTTTTGTTGGTTAGGTAAAAAATTTGTTCTTGGCTACAAAATGGTGCAGCCTGTCTTCTAAGACTTTGAAGAATGGTTGCTGGGGATGGTCATGTTGGAGGTTTCAAGGGAAAAGCCACTGGAAAAAAATTTAATTGGAAATTAGGTTACTCTTCATGTTTTTCTCTTCTTAGGCTTTGTTCACACAGAGATGACTGCTCATTTGGAAGAAGATGAATTGAAGAAATCAATTCCCCTTGGAAGATTTGGAGACCCTCATGAAGTTGCACAAGCTGTTTTATTTCTTCTGGAGTCCCCTTATGTTACAGGGAGTACTCTAAT
This sequence comes from Numida meleagris, assembly GCF_002078875.1. Taxonomy (NCBI): domain Eukaryota; kingdom Metazoa; phylum Chordata; class Aves; order Galliformes; family Numididae; genus Numida; species Numida meleagris. The sequence goes on along the minus strand of NC_034412.1, from coordinate 30,139,903 downwards.
TGTGGATGGAGGCTTGCAGCTTTTGATTTAAACACTACCTTGAATAAGTACCTGCTTAAATGTCATGATGGTAATATGTAAATATCTGCTAATTAAGGAGGGGGAAATTAGTAAAAGATTAATGTATGCAATTGACTTCATATTCTTAAATCAGATGAGTAATTCGTCAGCAGTAAAGTGCAACAGGTATGTTTAGGTACCTGAAATTCGAGTCCATTTGGTAGTACAAAGTTTGCATGTGTAATTATTCTTAAAAAAAAAAAAAAAAAAAAAAGGGCCTGGCTCTGGTATGGTGATAGTTATAAATGATTTCCTGATGGATTTTTGAAGCACTGTTTTTATAAAGTCACGTTTTCCAGTTTGGAAACGGAGTAGATATTTTAATCTGAATAATCGTGTTACACAAAGGTTAATAAAATGCAGGGGCATGTTTATTTGCTGTCAGTTATGATTACATCAGTTTTTCATGTATGTTGAAGATTGTGAACCGTATAATTTTTTTTATTCTTATCAATCAGTCCCTACAAAGTGGCGAAGAGTTTCCTTTGTTTTTTTGTTTATAGCAGAAACTACAAAGGTAGAAGCTTCTTGGTCTCCAGCATACCTGAAGTGCCTTTACGAGATGTAATTATATGCAGTATATTTTTATGAAAACAAAAACTGTGCAGTTCCATTCTTAAATGTATGTACAGCGATTGCTTAATTCAGCGGCACTTGATTAAAGGACCATTCTTTGGTCACTGGAGTTGCTTATTCTGTAATTTTCTGAGTTCCAACTGCATGTACACTGGTCACTGGAGAACACTCTGGTTGTGGGCCTTGCTGCGTAGCAGTCTGTTCACAGACTCAGTACATGCTGAGAAGACAAGTATTGCTTTTGAAGTGCAAAGTATTGTTCTGTGTCTTCGTCAGCTCAGTCCAACTGTGTTATGTTGATGCTCTTTAATATGTATATAAAGTCAATAAAATACCCATTTATTTTTCTCAAAGCTGCTTTTGAAGTAAGGTAATTATTCAACTCTAAATGATCTTGAATGTTCCTCTCTTACTGAAAAATCACCAAGAGGTTGACCTCAGGCTTTTCTGTTGAGATCAAGTCATTTTTGGTATTTGATGTTTTTATCTTCTCTGAAGAAAACTGCAAAAGTGGTTTAGGATTTTCTTTTCTTAGCTCCAGTGTTTGTTGCATCATGATCCAGATGTTGATTCAGCTTTTGAAATTGCTTCCCGTCTTGGCACAAACCGAAGTATGGAAAGAAGAGATCTCACTGATGATAACTTTGATTCTTTACAGTCTGAAATTTTCTTCATTTGTGCGGCTGGGAAGTTTTGTCTTTGTGCCAGAAGACAGCATATTTTCAAGCTTCTCACAGGTATGTATTAAGAAATAATAGAAGGAATGGTTGTATTTTCAGCGAGTTTTACAATTGTTTGTGTTGCTTGCTTTGCTACCTAAAATGTAAGTGCTAATTGTGTTTCTCTTTGATATTGCATGGATTTTGAAAATGTGCTTATGAGATCACTGAGCTTTTAAGAGATTAACTCTTACATTCTTCCTTCCTAATTTCTACAGTCTGTGCCAACGTGGTTTATTGAAGTTGTATCTTCCGAAGCCTTTCCGGGCCTCAGCCTGTTTGGTCTGCTAATCACAGATAACACATTAAAGAAGAAGGTAAGACTGCAATATAATCTAACAGGAGCTGTCTCTCAAAGTTTATTTTACCTACAAGGCTATCTTTATCCTCTGGAGTGAATAATTTGTATTTGTGCTTATTAGAGCTAAGGACTGGTCAAATTTTTGGTGTGATTGGTAACTGACATTCTGACACGTTCAGTTCTGCGTGGACCGTATGCTTTGAGCCACAGGCAGTTTCATCTGCAAGAGACTTTTTAGACCTGCTTTTGCTTAGCTGTGGAGTTGAACACTGCTGTGCATTACTAAGTCTATTCGTTCAATAGTTTTGGAAATATAGACAGCGAAAGAACCAGCAGCGTAGGTTGAAGTGGAGTTAGAAGCAAACTGCCGTTCACTTGATCGAACTTAATGCCAGGCTGCACATCTCTAAGGATACTGCAGCTGTAATGCTTAAGAGTGCTGTGAAATAGAGAAAAAACAAAAAACAACAAAAAAAACCAACCTGGCCAGCTCTTTTCTGTTCGTTGATGCGTATTTTTGAGCTCTTGTTTTCCTTGTATCATAATATATAACCGTTTCTCCTTCTGAATCCACAAACCAGTTGCAGCCGCTTGGGGGAGTTTTGAGAAAGTGAAAGATTAGGCTGAAGGAAGGACAGTGGAGAGTATCAGAATTCATGTGATATTGAAGAAGTTGGAAGAATAGTCAAAGACTTTTTAATTTGCGTTTCTGTTTTTCTAATTGTTTGCTTTTCATGCTGTGAACCAGGAAATTGCAGTTGCTGTCATTGGATGCTGCCTAGTCCCAAATTAAAAGGAAGAACTGAGAGGCTCCTGAGTTGCCTATTTACAACATGAAAGGATGGAAGCACTTGAAAATGAGAGAAAAGTCAGCAAGAGCCTTCTTTCCTGATCTCAAGGCCTTCCGCTTGCAAATGTTTTTGAAAGGATGGGATCTGTTGCTTAGATTAATATTAGATCAATGTATCCTTAAGAGGCTTGTCACACAGTGAAGAACTACGTTGCCTGCTACCTGGACACAAATCTTTCGGTTTCAAACAGGCATGGGGCTGTTAATTAGCTGCTGATGTTGCTCTGTTTGTACGTACACTTGTTCCTATTATCTCACTTCTGCTTGGGCTGAAAATATGATATTCTACCACATGCGTGAAACAGTTTAGGAAGTATCTCTTAGACATGTAAAGAGTAATAAGTATCAGGATTTTAGCCAAGCAAATAAATGACTTGGAAATGTAAGAACTCCACCAATGTTCCTGTACCCTGGCTCATTTGAAGTCTCCTCTAAAGAAGTCTCAATGGAAAAAATGTGATTCGGCCTCAAAATATGTATTGCACTTGATTTTTCATCTTTAAAGATGTGTGGCGTAACGTGTATCCTCAGAGTTCACCCTGTGGGCTTCTGTTATTGGCGAGCTCTCGCCTCCTTTGCTGTGTAAATCAAGTAGTGTTTTTAGACAAGCTTCTAACAAAGCTTACAGCTTTTCTTTTTTTTACAGTTTTCCTTATTTATTAATGCATTCTTCTATTCAGGAGTAATGTTTGTATGTAACAACAAGTGGGATGTTCCAAGTGTCAATTTCTGAACTTAATAAGCTGTTGCGGTGGGAGTTAAATTTCACCAGGAGGCCGTCTGTGTCTGATAGGTGGGGATAGCACAGTGCAGAGGCTCTTGTGTCTGACCTTTCTTCCAGGCCCTGCGCTCAGAGCAGCATGTGCAGTAGTTCAGTAGATACTTGGATGCTGTTCACAGTGAGGGGTACGTAAGGGTGTAGGTACCAGAAGCACCCTGTTGGTTTAGAATACCTTTTCTTACTAGTTCTCATCTTTAGCTGTGGGTGATTAAGATTTCCTTGGTCACAGCTACTACTAATCCTGGACTATGAGTCCACGCGTACATTTTTCTGGCTTGAGAGTGATGTTAAGACACTGAGGTACCCTTCTCCCTTTGTTTACTGATTCTTTTCCTTCAGCGTCTATCATCTTGCTTCTGTATACTGGGAGCTTGAGTTTTGGGGAGTGTTAATGATACTCAAGGCTTCCACGGTTTCCAAAGCTGTCCAGGATGTCTGGTAACACATCTGATATTGATCTAGCATGTCATACAGTTAAAATGTTGATGTAAAAACTTAATTGATTTTCACTTTAATTACATATAACCTCGTCAGAACTCGTAGTCCAGTATTAGCCTTTACCTTTTTAATGGATGTCTGAAATCAACTGATTACTTACTGTATTGCTTTAAATTTTCCATAATCTTTGTCACACTTTTCGCATCACCGTCTCTGGCTTTTATATTGATTTGTCTGATCTTTCTCACTATTTTGCCAGCTTGAACTTAAAGGAGATCTCTTGGTTGTTGTGAACATCTTGATGGAAGCTGGTCAGTGAGATCATTGCTGATCATGTCAGGCAGTTAACATGGAGTCATAAGAAGACGGCGGTGGCAAACAGGGAAGTGCGATGCATGAGGTTACATCCTGTTATATAATCGAAGAAGGGCTTGGGTTTGAACGGACCCCAAGGATCATCAAGTTCCAACCCCCCTGCCACAAACAGAGTTGCCAACCTCCTGATCTGGTACTAGGCCAGGTTGCTCAGGGCCCCATCCAACCTGGTCTTAAACCCCTCCAGGAACAGAGCATGCACAGCCTCTCTGGACAGCCTGTTCCAACACCTCACCACTCTGTGAAGAACTTTCCCCGAGATCCAATATGAACCTTCCCTCCCTGAGCTTAGGGCCATTCCCCCTTGTCCTATCACTGTCTCGTAAGGTCTGCATAACACCTCCAGAATGTGCTACATGTGTTTCTATGAGTCTCAAGAAGTGGAATATCTGTGTAGAGATTAAATGACCCAAGTTAGTGCTCACCTCTAGACAAGGTGTGCTGATGGACAGTCGGCTGAATATGAGCCAGCAGTGTGCCCGGGTGGCCAAGAAGGCCAATGGCATCCTGGCTTGTATCAGGAATAGTGTGGTGAGCAGGACTAGGGAAGTAATCCTGCCCCTGTACTTGGCATTGGTGAGGCCTCACCTCGAGTACCGTGTTCAGTTTTGGGCACCTCAGTACAGAAAGAAGATTGAGGTGCTGGAGCAAGTCCAAAGAAGGGCAATGAGGCTGGTGAAGGGCTTGGAGAATATGCCCTACGAGGAGTGACTCAAGGAACTGGGGCTGTTTAGTCTGGGGAAGAGGAGGCTGAGGGGAGACCTTATTGCTGTCTTCAAATACCTGAAAGGTAATAGCAGCGAGAGCGGGGTTGTTCTCTTCTCAGTGGCGACGGGTGACAGGACAAGGGGAAATGGCCTCAAGCTGCGCCAGAGGAGGTTTAGGTTGGATGTCAGGAAAAACTTCTTTACAGAAGGGGTTGCTAAGCACTGGAACAGGCTCCCCAGGGAGGTGGTTGAGTCACCATCCCTGAATGAGTTTAAAAACCGTTTGGATGTGGTGCTTGGGGACATGATTTAGCGGTGGGTTGTTAGGGGAGTATGGTTAGGTTGTGGTTGGACTTGATGATCTTGAAGGTCCTTTCCAACCTGAGCAATTCTATGATTCTAGGGTGGTTACAGTGTGGCTGCTGAGCCAGCGGCTGCCTCCTCATGGGGCCTAAGGGCATGTGCCACCCGACCAATTGAGGGTGACTCTTGTGGAAATAGAGCATAGCTCTGAACACTTTCAGGGCAAGGGGCCGAAGCTTGTTGGAAACTGTGCTGCAGCAATTGTTTTGCTTCTGAAATAGATTAAGGCTTCCCTTAAGACTTGTGCAGTTGTTTCTATGTAACACCAGATGTTGGAGTGCAGCGTTCTGTTGAACAAGATGTGCTCGTAGTTTTCCTTGAAATCCTTTAACACTTGCAATGACCACCAAGCAAAGCTACAGAGAATTTTTTTGTTATTTTGCTTTTTGGATTTGCTGGAGATATCCATCAGTCTGTTCTTCTCGTACTGCTAAGTCATCTGACAGCGTGTAGTGGTGACTGCTTTGTTGATCTGTTGGCCAATATTTGGTGGTCTTGGCAAGTGTTTTGCTAGGCAGTGAAATAAACTTAAAGCTTAAACTTGGAAAACTTCTAAAAGTGATTTTTAACCATGGAAGTCTAAAAGCCTTTGAAAAGCATTCATTTATCTGCTTTATGAAGTTAAAATATTTTAGCCCTTCTGTTGTCTGAAAACATGACTTGATGACTGTGTTTGTTTGACAGCGGGTTGGGCAAAAGTGAACCTTACAGCTAGGGGGTTTGCAATAAAGCGGCTGACACCGTAAATTATATCAGTATTAAAGATGTTTCATTTATTTCCAAACTTCCAGTCCTGGCACTGGTTATCTGAAGTTATGTTGAAAAGTATACAGTAGTAACAGATGTGGCTGTTTTGTTACTGACAAAGTGACTGATAGGCCTTCATCAGTTTTTTTTTCTGGTTTCTTGTTTGTATGGAGGTAAGGGCTCATGCAGAATACTGTAACTTCTTGCTGTACCAGTGGTTCTCACTCTCAGAATAATCTGCCTGGGATTATGGAAGTATGGCTGTAGGTGGGTGTAAGCGCAGCCCCGCTCTGGTCCACCCTGGGAGCCCGTTTGTCATGGATCTGAGCAATGCCAAGGAGTGTGTGCGTACATGCAGTTAGACTGGGGGGGGGCAGGTCTCGGTTTGTAAGCAGGCTGTAGCTGGATCCTGTGCTGACTGTGTAACAGCAGGGTGCTGGGAAAAGCTCTAGTTGGAGAGACTCTAAATTGCAGAGCTGACGTGTGGAAGCTGCTTTCTCTGTAGCAGAGGCAGATGCTGTTAGGGAGGAGGCAGGGACTTATTTCACTGTACTAATGTTGTTCAGGTCTAGAGTGAGGAATCCAGCTAGTAGCGTCCAGTCCTTTACTTCCACCTGCCTGGATGCTTTCCCGTGCAACCTAATGCAGGGAGCCTGGTTCAGCAGGGGATTGGACTGGATGATCTCCAGGGGTCCGTTGCAACCTCTACGATTCTGTGAAACAGTGCTTTTAGAACCGTGCCTTGTTCTAGTGACCATCTTTCTTTGTCCATAGATAGGACTGAGAAGAATCAGTTGACGCTTCTTGGTTATGTTTGGGAGCTTTATGCTTACTTTTTCGGCTACTTAACTGTGAGACTTTTCTGTTAGCCAAGCAGATGGTGCGGTTGATGTTGGAATGGTATCTGGGTGCTTGGATGGAAGCTTCCTTTCTTATTTATCTTATGCAGAATACTAAGATGGAATTAAGAATTGAGCACATGCAGGACGGTTCACCCGTGAGCCATGACCCGGTAACAATTGTGCTGAAGTCATTTGATGCTAGACTGCTCATGCAAGTCAGTGCTCCCTTCTTTAATGATCCTCCTGCACCGCTTGGAGCGCCAGGGAAACCCTTTAGAAAGCTGCAGGACTGAGAAGGTAAATGTAACTGTTCCGCTGCAAGTATCTGGTTTCTGCAGTCACTGATGTTCATCTGTAATTAATGTACCTGGTCTTCAAGTTTCTCTGGTTGCTTTCTAAAGCAGATCTAATTTGACTGCTTCATCCTGAGCACTCTGGAAAAAAATGCTGGCAAACAACTAGGTTGTAACTCCTGCCACAGTTAATCAAGTTCCTGAAGTAACCGTGAACTTCATACTGTATTGAACTATCAAGTCCCTCTAACTGTGTTGAGAGGGATACTCTTTCCCTATGTGGTGAATAGTTTTCATAGCACAATTGACAGTAAGGTGAATGGTCAATAAATAGAACTAGAACTGTGCTGTTATCTTCATGTCAATAGCATTTGAAAAAGCTCCGGAAGGTAGGATTACAGCCCCGATCTTGAATTGGAAAGCAGGAGTAGCATGTACACAGTTAGTCAAACTCTGGGAAAGCACAGGCCAAAAACCATTGGGAAAGCAGTTGCTTGTGAAAGTCTTGGAATATAACGGAATAGATAACTGGTACGAGATAGTGACATTCTGTCTCTTTTAGGTTGTAGAAGCACTTTTCTTGAGTGACAGGACTGAACAATACTGAACTCTGATTTTTTGACTGTCACAGACACAAGTACTGTTGCTGCTTTCTGGCCAAAGAAGAGCATGGAAAATAAGTGGTCGAGGGCATTTGTAATGTCCAGAACCTAGCTGTTTTTCAGTACTGGTTTCTTGGTTGAAAGAGAGCTTTTTTTCCCCCTGACGTTAAACAGGAAGGACTTCCCTTAGAATTCGATGTGACCAGAAGGGAAACCAAATGCAAGGGTAGAGCATCTTCCTTGGAATTATTTTCCATCAGGCACTAACACAATCAGTGCGTTTGCCAAGCTTAGAGTAATCTAATTTGGTTGAGTAAGTTCCAAATGCTCTCGGAACAACGTCAGAGGACAAGGTTTCTAAAATTCCATCACTTGATGGCATCGGATCATAAATGTACTAATATTGAAGACTAATGTCTTTGCAATTGCTCCTATTCTCTGGGAAGCCGTTTCAGTGGGTGTAAAGGACGGCTTGAAATTAGATCTTCCTCCCTAACTAAACAAGTGGGAGTTGACTATTAACCGTTGGGTTGCTGGTTTGTGGGCATTTCTATCTGCTTAGATACTCGGATCGTTATACATGGTGCTTTTTTTAATGTTTGTTTGTAAGGTTATCTTACACGGTCTGAACATGAAGCAAGAAGACATTCCATATATCTTAAGCACTGTGAATATGGACATAAATGAAGTAATTACCTGCTTGTTTAGATAAATAATGTCTTGTCTTGATGTGGATGTAGGTAATGTTCTAGACACAGATGTATAAACAGATAGAGATAAACATTTTGTAAGACTTGAAGTACTTCCCATTTTGAAGTGGTATATGCTATTGATCGAGCCTTCCTCCCGCTTCTCACAGGCTGTATTCATTTAAAATCTGCTCAGATCACACTCAGTTTTCTGTAAAGGTGTGGGTGGGTGGGGACCGTGTTATACCCTTAATGTATGGCATTAACTGTGCTTTTTCAGTTCTGTCAGCAAATACCGTTACCAAAATTAATGTGTTATTTAAAAGCCCTACTTATTTCTTAATGTAGGGGAGTATACTTTGTTATCTGATACAGCCAACTAACTTTGCTACCAAGAACTCAGTCTTTGTCACTTTGACTCTCAAAAGTCAATATTCTGTATAGTTCTATAGTATTCTATATAGCTTTAGTATATCTTAGGTAAGTGTCAAGAAAGCAGCTGATTCCAATGAAAAGTATTTCATTAATGCTAAGACGAGATTTTCCACTCCTTCTAATATATTCCCAAAGTAACTGTAGAGCAAACCTACGTAACAATACTGGCAGCTTCCGGGTCAACAGATGATATGCAGACACATATGTGAGTGTGACTGCATAAAAGAGATTCTCAAATGAAAGCTGAGACTGGGAAACTCGAGCGCTTACATTTACAAGATTACCTTTTAAGTATAATTATTACTGTGTCTTACTAAACTTAAAATCGGTACTAATTGTTTATATTAACTTGCTTGTTTTGACTTAAAGTTGTAAAATATTAGTTTGGCGCTTTCTCTTCCTTTCGCATTTCATTTCCGTGTCCCAAAGCTGTTTTAAGCCTTTTGGTACCTTACTTAGCCGAGAGCCAATAGAAAAATCTCTCTTACGTATGGAGTGGAACGCAATCTGCCCAATTTCAGTTACAAACTCCAAAATACGGCTGTGCAAGCAAAGAAGAGAAACAAAACTGTTTTCCTAACTATTTGTTATGAGCAGGTACATTAGTTAAATTCCAGTTATAGGGTCAGTTAAGTTAGACGGGGTATTGAACATGAGTGTCTAAGTGCTACAATACCACGAATAAACTCATTCTCCTTTTATATTCCCCCAAAATCGTTGAATGCAAATCAAAACAAATTGAGGAAGTGACGGTAGCGTATTACTTAGACGCACTCAGATTCCAAGCCTAACCAGCAATAGTCAGATTTACAAAAACCATTTTTAATTGTTGAATCGTAGAATCATAGAATGGCCTGGATTGAAAAGAACCTCAAGGATCATCCGGTTTCAACCCCCCTGCCGTGGGCACGGTCGCCGACCACTAGACTGGGCTGCTCAGAGCCACATCCAGCTTTGCCTCGAACGCCTCCAGGGATGGGGCCTTCACCACGTCCTTGGGGAACATCTTCCTGCGTATCACCACTCTATGAGTGAAAAACTACCTCCTGATATCTAACCTAAATCTCCCGTCTCAGTTTAAAACCATTCCCCCTCATCCTATCACTATCCACCCATGTAAACAGTCATTCCTCTCCCATTCATATGCTCGCTTCAAGTACTGGAAGGCCTCAATGAGGTCTCCCCGGAGCCTTCTTTTCTCCAAGCTAAACAAGCCCAATTCCCTCGACCTTTCTTCATAGGAGAGGGGCTCCAGCCCTCTGATCATCTTAGTTGCCCCTCTCTGGACCCATTCCAAGAGCTCTGCGTCTTTCTTGTGCTGGAGCCCCCAGGCCCAAACACAGTACTCCAGATGGGGCCTCACAGGAGCTGAGAAGAGGGGGACAATCACCTCCCTCTTCTGGCAGACCACCCCTTTTTTTAATGAAGCCCAGAACATAGTTGGCCTTCCGGGCTGCCAGTGCACACTGCCTGCTCATGTCCAGCCTCTCGTCCACAAGGACCCCAAGTCCTTCTCCGCAGGGCTGCTCTTGAGGAGTTCTTCCCCCAGTTTGTATAAACACCCGTGATTGCCTGGCCCGACTGCAGCACCTTGCACTCGGCCTTGTTGAACCTCTGCAGGTTCTTGTCGGCCCACCTTTCTAGCCTGTCCAGGTCCCTCTGAATGGCTTCCTTTCCCCGCAATGTATCGACTGCACCGGTCAGTTCAGAGTTGTCCACAAACTTGCTGAGGGTGCAGTCGATTCCGTCGTCTATGTCATTGACAAAGATGTTGAAGAGCACCGGTCCCAAGACCAACCTTTGGGGGATGCTGCTTGCAACTGGCCTCCACCCTGACATAGAACCATTGATCACAGCCCTTTGGCAGGTGAAGGTTTGGCACATCACACCTCCTGTCACTGGCAGCACAATTTCTGTAGTAACAAGACAGTGGCCTTACATCTGCCTTTTGCTAGAAGTACGATAGACAACACAGTCTCTTTAAGATTGTCAGTAAGTTATCTCTGGATCTGTGTCCGTGACACAGGGACAGCAGGCCCACATGCCCACCAGCCCGGAAAGGAAAGAAAGAAAAGAGAAAAAAAAAAAATGTTAGTGGTTTATGGGCTGGCCCAGACCAGTCCCGCAACTAATGAGGCAGGGGACCTGCGGACGCACGCCCTGGAAAAAAAAAAAAAAAGGGGGGAAAAGGGGGAAGGGTAGGGGAATAGTAGAGGAGTCTAAAACAAAACAGTGGCAACGATCTGAGAAGGAACGCTAATTTACTAAATATGACATTGGAATTGAAGCCAACAAATCAAACAAAAGGAGAGAGAGTGTCCAAAACCAAGGCCTTACTCTGTAAACTGCAGGGGGAACCACGTGCTTCTCTGCAGCGAACAAAGCAAGCCAGTCCAGGCCTTCGAGGCAGGCGCCTCCAGCGCCCTCCAGGCTCAAAGACCCCCGGAGAATGCAGCTCCTCCCCTGCCCCTCTGAGAACCCAGCACCCAGGAACAGCAGTCCACGGAGACAGAACATGAACTCTTTAACTGCCAGTGCTTTACATGATGTTATGATGTGGAATACTGACAACAAAAAAAATCACAAAACCATGACAAGATAAACTTCAGCTTGCCTGTCACATTGAGATTGCTCAGAGGAAATCCCTTGGCGTGAACAAGAAGCAAGGCGGTACTCCGCTTCCTCCTTTACTGACTTCAGGTCAGCCACCTCGACGGCCAGATCAGCTCAGCACTTTCAATTGGCTTTTGACCACTAATGAGCAGACTGGCATCTAAAAGGCACATCCCTTATATATTCATTATCACAAATATATGAACACAGGTATAGCCACGCTCTTCCTCTCTCGACGTTTTTTGCCCTCAATCTATGTACGGCTCCGATTTACCGAGACCATTGTAGCGAGAATGAAGCTGGTTATTGCACGGGTCCCACGAAAAGCTGAGGTTAAACTATTTAAAGAGCCTGTGTAATTAAGTACTTAATAAAAATGAATATTTGAGTATTTGCTGCTCAAAACTGGGAGAAGTGTTTTCTCATCCAGTAACGCAGTTTTCCAATACCAAAAATATTTCTCATTTCATTACAGCAGAAGTTTTCTGGGTGCACTCTTGTAGCAGACATCATATTTCAGCAAATATCCAAGATACGATAAGTAGTTTAGAACAGCAGTGGTCAGATTCCTCAAACCGCCCTGTTCCGGTCAGCCGCGTTCCAGGACGATACGCAGTGCCCGTATCGAAAGCGGTCACCGGTTCAGTAACGCTCTGGTTGAGTTTAACGAGTGCTTAAAGTTCATCAGAAATCATCACCCAACTCCAGTGCGATTCCCCAGAACGGTTCAACTCAGCTCCCATCTTCTAAGAACGATGGTATCTCTTTAAAGTTTCAAATGTATGGCTGCTCAATGGCCATTTCATCAAGTATTCTGGGCAAAATTAGATTCAGAGAAAGACCTCTCTTCTTGCTTGAGCTAATTACTATAAATGATTGATTCTTTTATGTGGACGTTAACAAAGAAACTCGTAACATTTCTCGTTTGTTTATTTTTAATTAAGTTTAAATGCGTATGAATTACAAAAAGGATGCTTTTAAAAACGTTCATTAGGGACATAAAATCACACTTCATAAATGCATCTGCTGCTTCTTACCAGGTAGAACCGGCCTCTCACTGCAGTTCCAGTCGAAATGGAGAACTTTTTTTCTTCGAAGAAGTAATGACAAAGCAACGAGAAATAGCTCGGAAAAATTTGAGCAGGTCACAGAAGGCCCAAGGAGCGCATTCTGTTTTATTCACCACAGCTTTTGGCGGCTTTAAATCGCCTGGTGATTTGTAGGCACAAAGCAGTTTGAGAGGAGCCTGCCGGCAACTTCTTCGGGCCTCTTGGTCAGATTCTGTAGCTCCTTTGAGCAGAATTGCCCATTTGCAGACAGTAGGTTCCCAAAGCGAGGGATGCTTGTCAATAATTTATTTGTGAGCCAAGTGGTTGCACATGCAAGTAACCTATCGGTTACAAATACATTAACGAGATGCTTTGTGAGAAAAATGGTAGGCAAAAGTTTTCACGAGCCATTCCCAAAACTGTTTTCATACAGGAAGGTCTTTATGATCATTTCTCTTAATCTCGCCGAGCCAGAAATGTCATGAGAAAGCACTCATTTTAATTGTTTAGTACAATGGCGTATAACGGCTAACAAAGTGTACTATTTGCAACTTCGGTAACCCACTGTGAAACCATCTAGTATTTATTATACCAAATTACAGACTTCTTTTTCATGGAAAAGTTTAGTGGTATAAGTAGTTTAAAAGTCATTTTGGGTCATAGCTCTTTTGAAAGTTTAATGTCTGTGTTTCCTCCGAGTACCTTCTCGTTCCGACCGAGGACTCGGAGGGACTCTTTTCAACTCGTCCTTGCGTACAATTCATTGTAACTCAAAGTTCAGCTCCTCCTGTCTTCCTACGTTCGGACGATTAGATGAGCAATGCGAGGTGTGTTTTCCGAGAGTCCAGCGAACCACTTGCTCAAGGAAATATCAAGTCCTTTCACCCCACACTACAGCTTGTTCAACATTTAGAAGTTCATTGTCGCATTGATTAAAATATGCTACTATATAAAATATAGTAGCATATAAAAATATGTATATGTGTATATTTAATATGTATATACATATTTATATATGTATATGTATATATTTATAAAAATATGTATATATAAATATAGTAGCATATATAAAATATGCTACTATTCATGAAGTAGCAACAGCTCACGCCAGTAGTTGTAAGCTCTGTGTGAAGATGCTATTTTTCTCCCTTATAATTAAATTATAATTAAATAATAACATTCCCTTATAGCATTCTAGTAAATGTAAGGATTTTGCCGAGCCATGGGACGACCCGTCGCCCAACCTGCTTCTTCTCCCGGAGAAGAAGAAAAAACAGCGCTAGAAGCAGGAAAAGCAAGCCAAGAGGAAGGTTTCAGATACAGTCTCACCAATCTTATTGCTTACAGCATAAGCTATTTAGACTGCCTAGTTGCACCAGCCTCAGAGAAGTCAGGCACAACTTTTTCCTGGGGAGAAGCAGAATTGCTATTCCTTCTAAATGCACTTCCCAAGAGACAAGAACCCACAGAATCCACAAGCCTAGCAAAAGCGTGTGAGAATGGGTCAAATGAATTCCAAAGAAGAAAAAGGAGCTCACCAGTCGGTACTGCCAGGGAAGATGGCTGTGGAGACAGCCTCCCCTGCCAACCCTTAAATGAGGTCCGGGACAGTGTGGATTCTGGCTCTGCCCCCTCCAGTCACTCAGGTACATTGCGTGCACCTGAGCTCCCCTGGGTCGGCCCTGCCTTCCCTCTAGGTGCTCAATCACCATTTCAGGCCGTGACTTAGCTATTCCACTACAACAATCAAACAGAAAAGCGCATTCATAAAGTCATCGTCTGACTTGCTGAATCTTCTTCACAATTATTTACTGCAACATAAGAGGTCCAATCTGGGGTTTTACTTAGAAAAGCCACAGGAAGAATTTGCTTGAGACAGGGCAATTATCTACCTCTTAAGAGAAATGTATTTCCTGTATCCTTAAGAACTGACTGGTTTCCAACTACTCTGATTTCCAGAAGCGAGTTTGCAATGGCAATTCTTTTTCTCTTGGTCTCAGAAGACTTATTTTTCTCAAAAAATACCTAGGAAGAAAATCATTTCTCTGCAGCCCAAACTGGCAACAATGCAATACATTCTCCACTTGGAGAATTCTTAGTTTTATTTACCCCACAGAAGATTCACACCATTTAGAAGGCCGACCTGCGGAAAGAGATGAGAATTTCAGAAGTTTGCAGAAATGTGAATTCACCTTCAAGACTTTTCAGGGATCGCAAAACTGAACATTTTTTTCCCTTTCAGATGGATTTGCTTAGAGGTGGACTGACCTTCTCCCATGAAATCATGACTAACTATGTGCTCAGTTAAGTGCTTAACAGCATCATCATGCTATCATCCCCATATAAGCTTTCCTTACTCTGTGAAGCAATTACCGTGCTCTTCAGGCAGCATTTATTGCCTGACAGGAATAAAGTTAAATTTTAGCTTGTAATATGAGAAGAATTTGAGAAGATACGATCATTTGGAAATAGAAAATCAAAAAGCAACCAGAAAAACATCTAATGATATCTGGCAACTAAGAGATTAACTGTCGCAGAAAAGTTCTGACTCCTTACTCTCCTGAGTGCTTTGGCAGAGCATTTGAGCTCTTAGATTTCTAGATTCAATAACCCTATATTTGAGTGCTTAGGTTTTCTATGTGGTGCGAAATGGCCATCGAATCGCCATTTTTCTTCCTCCTCATACTGCTGTAATTGTGATTGCTCCAGTATATCCTACCTGGTCAGAGTTTATCACTGTATTTGCATTGTCCTCTTGATAGGCATCAGATAACTTTACGAACAGGCAACCAGACATCCAGGAAATAATAGTAGCCAAAAATTAAATCTGCCAAGCCAAAAAAAGGAATAAAGCTGGTTCAATGGTGCATTGAAACAGATGTACTCGCACTCACTCTCTTTGTCTCAGAAGCAAACCTCTGTGTCTGTCCTCCACTTTCACAAAAGATAGGGAAACCAAAGCGAGCACTATCGTATTAGCTAATTTCTCCCTTGAGCTAAAGGGATTCGGATCTCAATTTTCTGTCTTGAAGAATACGTCATCCACCTTGCTTTGAGTAACTTGGAGAAATTTCAGCCAAGTGGCAGAAGTATGCACCTCTGGAGACCAATTCTTATGTTTAGAACTGTCTTTAATATTGAAGAAGCACAAAAGTATGCACAGAGTCCCTATAAAGTGCATTGGAAGCGTCAGTCTCCACAGAGGGATTGGGTAACACCACGCTTCTCTGTCAAGACTTGACAGTGCATGAAGCAGGTTCTCTGTCAGGGGCTTACCTCTGAGTGATTGTTTCTGAACAGCATATAGAATACTGAAGACAATAAACTAAAAAATTCGCTCACTGCAGCCTTCTAGCACTTGAAAGGAGTTTATAAACAGGAGAGGGACCAACTACTTACATGGCGTGTGTAACACTATGACATGACAGAAAGCACAGTAATAATAGTGGGGTGGCAGAGTCTTTGGCTGCAGTAAATGAGGACAAAACACAGCAGCCGTGGACATGAAAGAAAGGAGATGCTTACCTTCCTAGAGTCTCAGGTAGACAGGGATCTCTAGTGAGATCCCCATGCTTCCCCTGCCAGCCCTTAAGTGAGGTCTGGGAAGGGGTGGGTCCCGGCTCCACCCCTGCCGGTCACTCAGCTGCATCGCGTGCACCTGAGCTCCCCTGGGTCGGCCCCGCCTTCCCACCGTTTCAAGCCGTGACTCAGCATTTCCGCTACGGCCTGGTAGTGATAGGACGGGGTGGAATAGCTTTAAACTAAAAGAGGGGAGATTTAGGTGAGATATTAGGAGGCAGGAATTTTTGACTCCGGGTGGTGAGGCACCGGCATGGGATGCCCGGACAGGTCGTGATCACTCTATCTCTGGGAGAGTTCAAGGCCGGGTTGGATGGGGCCCCAGGCAGCCAGATCTAGCGGGTGGCAGCCCTGCCCGTGGCAGAGGTGATCAAACTGGATGATCTTTTACATCCTTGGTCCTTTACAACCCAAGCCATCTGATGGCAGAAACGGATTGACCGAGGCTGAGCCAATTTTTTTTTCACATTCACAATGTGCGATTGCATAGAGCTACAACATCATAAGCCATTCCAAAGTTCAGAGCAGAGCACTGATGTGGTTTTTGATCCAATTTGCTTTTGATAAAATTTTATTTGGTTTTGGAAAAGTATTGTACAAGCAATACGTCGGTATCTCCAGCAACTTTAAGTGCTCGGCAAGGCTAAGTGTTCCAGTTAGTCAGCGATCACATTGCTGAATTCATGTACCATTTATTAAACTTTTCTAATTAATGTTCTAACAACTAGTAAAATACAGACCACAAACTCGCCTTGAAATACAACAATGCAATTGGTAGTCTGACTATGTAAGTACTCTAAAAAAGAAAAAACCTGCAGGAAACAAACTTACAAATCAAATCACCTCCTCTATCTTCAAGGTAAGCCTAGATAGGGTACTTAATGTCACCTAGGTTGTATCACCAGTTCACAACAGAAACTCATCGATCATCACGGAAGTCATATTCTCTGGCTTCATTTTGAAATAATTTCTGTGTTAATTGGAAGTGAATAATTACTCACAGCTACTGGAAACTTACTGTCTTCTTGATGTATTCCTACTCTCTTGGTGTCCCTGTTCAGTTCTTTCTGTCCTTTCCTAAATTCCTTTTCACCAACAGCTCTGCTAATTAAATCATCTAGGTCCTGGGATAGGTCCAGCGCAGAGCGGGCTGAAACCGATTGTAATCATCGCAGGCATCCATCCCCTAATATCTCATAGAGATCGCTCCCACTGCACCCCTCCCTTTCAAAATCTTGCCATGGAAACCCAATACAGACACCAATATCTATTATTAGGATGAAAAAAAAAAACCAACCCACAAAACACCCAGAAAATAAAAAAAAAAACTTTCTCAGCAGGGTTTTCTAAAAAAAAAAAAAAATAATAAAATAGTGCAACTTTGATGCAGTGCTAGAAAGGATGCAGTTTAGTATGAGTTTAGAAAATTGATAATGAGGTAGATCATAGGTTTAGATCTCAAAAACCTTGAAAAATGATCACAAGCTGTGAGAATATTTTCCTGGGTCACAGACTGTAAATTAATGCTATCGATTTTTTCAATAAATCAATGCTCTTTTAGTTTAAATACTATCAATTCATGAATGATGCAATTATATATTTTTTTCCACTCGTAATCAATGCACAACATTCATACTCGGATTGTAGTTGAAGTCTACGGGAAGCCAGGAATTTCTACAGGGAATTTTTGTTGAAGTCTGCGGGAATTTTTCGATTTTCAGACTTACTTACTTCAAGTGACCATTTTTACTCCAGACAGAATTCAACCGCACACCGTAAGACCCGTGCACTTCTGTTGAGAAGAACTTCTGTGGTGCACCCGTGAACTTCTTTTGAGATTCAATTTAATCTTCATTGAAGAAAAATTTCAAGACATATGAGTCTTTTGGTTGTGTTTCAGCACATTTCCCAAGTTTTCCAGGTTACGCAAAAATTTTTATTGTTTCATTTTCTCCATCTTTACTTCAAAGTCAGCAGTTACTATATTAAGAGAATTATCAGGTGTTTGCCTAGAGCATCCAAACAATGGAAGTTGGGAAGCTATAGGAAAGAAAACAAAACAGAAACAAAAACAAAAAAAAGAGCGAGAGAGAGAAAAAAGGAAAAAAACTCTCGCTGCAATCCGGTCACTTATTTCAGTGAGAAACTCTACAAGCTGGTACTCCCATTTCTACTAGTCAAGCAATCAATCATATGTCAGTAACTTGGCTGCTGCCCGTACTTGCCCTTAGTTTTTTACTAGCAAAATCTATGTGCTGGATCTTGACAGAAACCAACCATAAGAGACTAAAAATAATTTCCTCTTAGTGAGTTTTGACGCTAATTATTGTTACTATCCGTTGTTTTGTTTAATACAGGAAATGTTAAGTAAGTTAATAGCAGTAGCATTTTTAATGTATGATTAAAACTGGGATTAATATCTTTAGAAGAATGTTTGTATGCTGCTGTAAATAATTTTCTAAAAACATCCCAGTACGTACTGTTTTTGTTCTGTTGTTTTTAAATGCGATATAGGACCTCACTGAAGTGTTAGCAGCCTTTTAAAAATACATTTTTTTCTCTTCAAACCTGGGAATCAGAACCAAAAACCATATGAAAACATGAATCCATTTCATAGCTTACTGTGTACGGCTACTCTGAAAAAGCAGTAGCTGTATTTGTCAGGCTAAGATTCTGCTTGGCCTGGTGCGCTGTCTCAGATAGTGGAGCTAGTGAATGTGTAGGGTAGGTAACAGGTCAAGTATGTGGTAATGTCCCTTTAGAACTCTCTTTTGAATGTCTAGAACAGACGTTTGAATTTTCCATCTCGTGCATCAATGTTTATGCCAAACTGTATAAAAATATTTCGGTTTCTCTTTTGCGCAAGCAGTTCTTAAATAGGACAGTGTGCTTGACTGACTTAGCATGATTTCTCATGTGAATTTTGAAAACTTCGGCCTGCTCTATTCCTAGCAATACAAAGTTTCTGGGATTCCATTCCTATTGGAAATGAGCGATTTCTACTCTGATTCATGTGATATTTCTTCACCTGCTATATTGCTTAAAATTCCATAATCTTTTTCTAGAATCATTAAGGTTGGAAAAGACCTCTGAGATCATCTAGTCCAACTGTACACCTACCACCACAATTGAGGCTATTTATTACTTTTGTTAAGTACCCGTTTTCTGCTACCTTGTTGGTTTAGAATGAACTCTTTTAGAAATTCCCGCTTTTCCAACAGTTTCTGCACTATTCCTCTTCCCGCAGTTTGGTTTTTCAGGCATGTATTGAAACTTTGCCTCAGCATCTGATTTTGGGAGCGTTTTAAAGCAGGCTGCTATCCAGGGCTCATGTTTATCTTACCCTGTGTTTTATTCCAGGTCTTTTCTTCTGCCCTGGTGACGCCCTTGTGTCACCGGTAGCTACGTGGCCTGTCACCGTCTCCCCAGAATTGTTAAAGAGACCGCCGAGACTTGTTTTGAGGATGGCTGCTTCTGTAGCTGTCATTTGAGTTGCAGTGCAGTCCTCTTTAACTGCAGCCTCCTTTCTGACTCACCCTTAATTACTGCTCTGTGATTTTCCTCTGAACTCAGTTACTGTTTCGGAGAGTGTCGATATCCTTGCTGAAGAAAGATGGTGTATTACAGTATTTACTCCTTTATAGAACTGCTCTTCTATTGACTTTACACTTGATTAAGTTTACGTGTTATATGTGATTTGCATGTTCTCTGTTTTAGTTGATCTCTGGAGCACATTGCAGGCCTCGCATGTTAATTACTTAGTATCTCTTCCCTGCTTTAGGAGGAAGGTAGTGGTCCAGTTGTGTTTTTTTTTTTTCCCAGCTCAATCAGTGGACCCTTACTTCCACTTCTCTCTTCAGAAATATGATTGTAACTTAGAACTTGCTATAGCGAGCTGTCTCTGGCTTTTCCTGTTTTGTAGGCACATATTGCAATGGATTATCATCAGTAAAAGCTTCTAACGGGACATGTACTCTTTATGATGGTGTTTTTGTTTTTTTACTATTGCAGCTTGTAAGTAGGAGCTGTAAGGAGGAAAAGCTTTTGCTGAGTGCAATGCCCGTGTCTGAGATCCCATGAAGCGAGCTCATTTCAGCCTCCTGAGGGCAGTCTATCCTCACGTATTATTACATTGGACCTTGGTTCATGTATCTATATAGTTCTGGGGAAGAGCAGTAGCCTGTGTAGCTGCAAAGCTGATACTGGCATCACTGTTACCAATTGTGTAAAATCCATATCCTGGACTGTTCAGGGATGTAAGGCATGATTTTGAAGAATCGATTTCAATTTATTGAAATTGAATTATTCCAATGTTGAGTCCAGTGAACTTTTGATAAGAAGTGGATATTTAAATCCCCTCTTTCAAGGCATCCTTGCTACATTGTTATGTCCAGTTAAAACACATGTTGCAAAGATCTTCTGTTGCTGTTGATCTGTTTTCCTCTTTTGATGTGTTGCATAGTCTGAGAGCTTGTATTGCATGAAACTGAGATGTACATTGTTTATTTTTTGGTTTGGTTTGTTTTTTTTTTGAGGTATAATGTAGTGCATTTAAGTAAAGCTGATGAAAACGGAACTTTTCAATACTGGCTGCAGCACAGGTAATGAATCGGTGTTTGAAAAGACGGGGCAGATGTAGTGGGAGAGAGAAGTCTTTGGCTGTGCTTATTGCCTGAAGTCAGAACTCTGCTAAAACCCCACAGTACCTTGTATTTTCATCACATTATGCTCAGCTTCAGACCGTGGGTTCACTGAAGGCTCCCTTTTGCTGTAGATGGTAACTGAGTTAGTAACAGAGGTTACCTGTGCTTGGACTGACATCTTTAGGTGAGCATGACTGTGACTACAACTACTATTCTAGTATTTTATGCTAATATTTTTCCTGTTAACAAGTCATATCTTTTAAGGCCTGGGATATTTCTTGTTCATTTCATAGAACAGATTACAACATCGAAAGTGACAAGTCTGTTTTTTTTCCCACTCTTTTTAAAAATTCATAAGATGAAATGCTGAGATTTTTTTTCTTTCCTTAGTGTACTTTACCACTATAGTCTCATATAGTCTGATATTCTGCAATAAAAACTAGTATTCCTGTCTTAGCAAACTCTTACTTGGTATCATTGCATCCAAATCAGGAGCTTTAGGCACTGCATGCCAGTAACTCCCATGCTCAACTTCTCATTTTGATAAAAGTCAGCCCTTTAAGAAATAGCCAGTGTAGTTTTTGACATGCTTTCAGGGATCACAGTTCTTCTTTGTGTTTTTTTTTGTTAATACTTTGTTATAACTTTTCATCTTCTTACTAGCATACTAGATAACGCAGTTGAATTTCTCATTTTCTAAATCCTCTCGCTACAAAGAAGTGATAACTATTGGTCTTGCCGTATTGCTAAGATAGCAATCAACAAGAATTGAAATTTTGGTGATCACAAAACATGTCTAACTGATATCCATTGTACAGTGAGTTTATGAGTGAGTGAGACCACATTTCGGAAGAGAAAGAATAGACCAATTAGAGGGAAAATCCAGATAATTAGAAATGTTTGAATTCATCTTTGTGCTTGTATAGTGAGAGTAATGGGAATGAAATTGTGTTGGGCAGGTGACACAGAGTGAATGCCCCTCTGAGCAAATGGAATGCAGTTCTGCTGAAAGCTTCCTGCAGTCCTAGAGAAAGAAAACAATAGAGTCATTGCATGTGTTTTATACAGATGCCAAGTAGTCTATATGCATGATTTTTGGCCATGAGATGGCTCTGCCAGCAGTAGACTGGAGATGCATGTTACTGCCGCTCTGGTTGGAAGGGCATATTGAATGGAGACCCCCTGTAGTTTTGTAGTTCCCTGTGAGTTTTGGGGGGCACTAGAATGGAGATCATGCTAAGCCTGCTATGAAGTGGAGCTCTGTTCAGTCGATTGCTAAATATTAGTTATTAATGTACTGCAGCTGTCTGCAAATCTTATCACTATGTTTTCTGTAAAACCTTTGTTTCTGTTAGCACCACAGTGCATTCTTCCTAATAACCACGGCTGCACCGTCTGGCTTCCAGTAATGCTTATCACATGCCTGTACCTCTCATGGATTAATTAAGGTGGTGTCCTTCCATTTGAGTGAGAACCACACGTTCTAGATGATTGGCATACAGCGAGTTTTATTCAAAAGAAGTGGCTTATTCAGTAGTATTTAGCTGAAGCTGTCCAGGAAGAGCTGTTTGCATTGCAAAAGCAATAAGCTTAGTTTTCACCTTAAAAGGATGTTGCATTTGAGCTCCCCTTACTGTGTTATCCTTCGTTAGCAGGAACTGCATTTCTGCTATAGTAACTGCTGAGCAATGCTCTGCTACGTCAGCTTTCTCTGACTTCCAAATCGAGCTTAACGCCACCTACAGGAGTTTGGTTTTGAATTCTGACTTGACATCATCTGAACTCTGAAGCAAGAGCACTGGAAAGGCACTGATCAACATATTTTTTCCACTTACGCTTCTGCATTCTTGTTTCGTCTTAGATTTGGATGCTGCTCGCCCTGGACAAAGTCGGATAACCGACGTGTTTGTCCTTGGAACTAGAGGTTAGGAACACTGTAACAACCTGCCTTCACTCTTAAAATGCACAGGCTGACCAGAAATTCATTGTTCCAGAATGAAGACTACTTCCTTTTCTTGTACCTGTTCTTATAAATTGTAAGAAAACACTAACAATTGCCAACAAAACCTTTGTTCTGTTGTTAGAGAACTGGTTGCTTCTTTTAATGGATTTGGTGCTCTGAAAAAAAAGTACTTGAAAGTGTGCAAGTGTTTAGTAAGTTCAGAATTCCTTCATTCTTCTGTTAGGCTTTTTAACTGTTTCTGAGGGAAACAACTCATAGTAATGATTTAGTATTAAAATGCTATTTTTAGATTTGGAAATTTAGATTGTGAAATTACTTTTTTTTTCTAGTGGAAAGTGAATCTGAACCTATTCCTACTGCAGTTCTTGAATTACATTTTTTCTTTTTGTTAACTGTTGCATGAATTTATAAAAGATGAGAGGTTGTACAGCTGAAGTTAGTGAATACAGAATTTGAGAAAGGTAAAACTTCTATTTATTTTAGATTAACATTATATTACAAAAATGTCCTATACGTTTGATTCTAAAGTATTGTAGGAGGAGGTCTGTTACTATGTTGATGGGAAGAAATAGAATGGTGCCCTGTACTAGGGAATGGTAAAAAGAGACTGATTTTCTCTTTGACAGGCCTTTTTGTATATATATAACTAACTTCAGCAGTTGTTCAGGCAAATACTGCAGGTTAAAACAAACCCACAAAATCACCACCAAAATCCACTAGTTCTACTGGAGCAGAGACGTGACGTGGTGCCTGTTGCATGGGAAGCCTAATCTTAGTAGGTAATTTTAACACCTTACACGGTAACTTGGAAAGGTCCAATCCCTGATAATGTCTTTTTATATCTTAGGTTCTTCTCTGTAGAATAACTGTGATTTCTGGGTTGAGAGTTCACACACACACACACACACACACACACACACACACACACAAAAGTAGATAATGTATTTAGTTATGTGTTTAAAAAATAATGATAAAAAAGGGCAAGGGAAAAAAGCCCCACCCTAATCCACTCGGTATGATGAGGTTTGTAGTGCTGCTGCTGTAAATGATGTGGTCATGCTGACTGTTGGCCCTGTGCTTATTTTTTCTCCACGTTCTGCAGCTGTTTCTGGGCCATTTGTGCTACTACAGAACTGGAACGTGACAGCAACTGCAAGACTTGGCTCTCCTGCAGGGTTTACCTATTTGCACTACAGTTTTATTACAAATGAAGAATTTGTCCTTCCAAGTGTTGCTGCATTCATCCTCCTCCTCAAGAGCTGCTGAAAGGATTGTGCAGGTACTGTTTCTCGCTATTTAGTCTTTTGCTGTAATTGTGAGTGAGCTGAGCGTTCTTTCAAACAATGACATTTTTATTAGAGATTTGAGTGCAGCGTGGGATTAGTTTATGCATTAATAATGTAAAGATCGCAAATTGTGGCTGATTTTGAATGAGAATTCCTTGCTTTACAACATGTTTGAGGGGTACTATGAGTTGTCTGGAACAGATTGTAATTAAGTTTCTTGGGGCAGGAGATGCTTTTTCAGCTGTCTGCTGTGTCTGATGTGCTTGTGGCTCTGTTCATGTAGAAATGCTGTGCAGGGGAGGGGCTTTTCCTTTTTGCCTGGTCAGGAGAAAGAGCGTAACCACAGGCAAGTTCTATTACTGGCATGTACAGCTGAACTGTGAGGCAGTGACTCGAGTCTGCTGTCAACATGCATCATTTGAGCAGGCATTTCCAAACTGTGCATTACTCCAGCTATACAGCGTGTGTGTTTGGCAGTTGGGTCTCGCAGCTGGAGCACGCAGCCGCTCCCCTTAGCATCATGACATGATGAGTAATACGATCTCATGGAGGACGTTTGTATTAAAGCTGTTGGGGCTGCTTGAGGAGCTAGGGTTGTAGGTCCCCGTATGTGGGAAATTGAGGCAGTTATTATAATACAAAATGAATGAATGAAAATAGCCTCTGAAAGTGGTAGCACAGAAAGAGACTATACTATATAAGCTGGGGTTTCACACTGGACTGTAGTTTGGATTTGATCCCCAACCTGCAGCTGGCTATTATGGAAAGAAGTATATTCATGTTAATTGTTGCTGTTGTTATGAAGTAAGTTAGTTGCAGGATAAGTTTTATGCTGTGTAAAGGTACCCTATGGACTGAAAAAAAAAACCCAACTTCGTGGATGTGGAATTTTGTACATGGCTCCCGGTGGCCTCAAGTTGCACTGGGGAGGGTCAGGTTGGGTATTAAGAATTTCTTCTCAGAACGAGGGGTGAGGCACCGGCACGGGCTGCCCTGGGACGGGCTGGGGTCAGTGCCCCTGGAGGGGTTCAGGAACCATGGAGATGAGGCACTGAAGGACATGGTTGGTGGGCATGGTCTGGGGTCGGACTCGCTGATCTTAGAGACCTTTTCCAACCTTAATGATTCTATGAGAGATTTCTGTCAGCACCTCAAACGCAGTTGTATCGAGTCTTGGGATTGCTCTGAACACACTTGGCTGATAAGCATGCTACCCCTCATACAAAGTGTTCAAAGTGCACTTTCAGATAATGCTATCTGTCTTTGGAGTTTTGGGAGGAAGATTAAACTGCTGAAAGTTACTTTGATGCTTCCAAGAACATCGGGTTTTGGCTTGAAAAGTATGTCATTTGTTTTTTGTGTGCCACACTTCTATCTCTGACTCTGTGAATGCAAACAGCCCCAGTAACTAAGGAACAGCACAGTTGAATGTTTTCTTAAGAACAACTTTGCTGCTTAGGGATGTGATTTACTACTTGCGTGTGTGTACATATATGCAGAGACAAAAAGTGATGATGATCTCATCGTAACTAGCTCACAAGAGCAGTCTGTCTCATTTTTTCAGTCTCCTAGCCAAAGATACATTTACCGTAAGCAGACAGAACTCCACTGAGTTCAGTCAGTTGTACTATTGCCATTAATGTCAGTACTCACTTAGTTGCAGTGATAATTCTCTTTGTAGTGATCAGTGCTTGCAATGTAAGCCTAAAAGAAAAAACTGATTATCTTGCAGCTGTCCCAGTATTTTTGTACAGACAGGAAAGAAGGAGAAGTTAGTTAGGTAATGTTCAATGCGGCTTCCTGCATTGAAGCAGGCCAAAAAAAACCCTAGAAAATGGGGGCACGTAAGTCAGAAAGCTTCACTGCTACGTTTTAATCAGGAGAGCTGAAGTTCGAGCGGCGCACGCTGGCGGCGCAGCTGGAGGGAGGCGTGCATGGATTTTACAGGTACATCATCTTAACATTTTCTTCGTTTGATTTTGGTGCTTTCTAGAAGTCTGTTCTTAAACCAATTTAACTGCGCTTGGACTTAAAATCAATTTTACTTTTTTTACCCTTTCACTTAGAATCAGTTATTAGTGATGTCATGCAGCAATTACTAGAGACATGAAATAGACCTGAATGTATTCCTAACGTCTGGTCTAAAAAAGCATCTTCATGTACCTAAATTAAGACAAACTTTCACAGAAGAGAGTCATGTCCCTCTTAAAAAAAAAGAAATAAAAAAGATTGAGACACAAAAAGAATGGTACGATAAACAAATTCTAGTCAATTGTAGATGTTTCATCTAGCCCTTGTTTCATTAAATTCCTAATAATTAAATGTCTAAATCTTGCATGCTCGTACCAAAACAGTTAATAGTCTTTACCAGAAGAAAGCCTATTTATTTGTGTAATATTTATTGATGTTAAACCCACATTATACCAGCACAACAATCCAAAGTAATGATAGTACATTTTTTATAAATACAAATAGAGAGTGGCAAAATAACGCTAGTGAAGCTAAACAAAAAAAGTAAATTAGCATGTCACATTTGTGAAAAATTTTGCAAATGATATGACATACTTCTTCTAGAATATAATCAGATTATTCCCGTACGACAAAGCATGACATTAATTTAGAGGAACGATACCCAGAACTGGTCATGTCCTGCACCGATTTGCATAGAATAGTACTAACTTATGTGCTAAAGTTTATTAGTCACTAAAAAAAAAACAAACAAACTTTGTGTACTTACAAAGCAATACACGTATAGCAGTAATGCAATATATGGTGTACACAGTTACAAAATAAAAAAACCAACTAAGTACAGGACTTCTGAATAACTGAACTGGGATAAAAGATTTCAACACTTTTATTATAAATAATGAAAGATACCATGTATGTGCTTCATATAAGGAATACAGTGTTTTCCTTTCATAGCAAAGTATGCTCGTACCATCAAACACTCATTTTTCTTGTCAGGCCTAGTAACTCTTCCATCCCTCCCTCCCCTTCATCTGTAATTCATTTGGTTCTAATTTAAAACTACCTTGTCGGCTCTGACGAGGTAGGGCTCCAGTTTGATGCGGATTTGCCTTGCATTCTGAAAGCAGTCAGAATCATCTACTGCACACAGCCCCTACCCATTAAAAGAGCTGTTGTTCGCCTACAACAGGAAGGATGAGAAAAAAAGTTAATCCAGAGACACGTGCTGTGTTAAGAAGAAAAAGTGGTGCAAATTTTCTTGTTTTGTCCATCACCTTCTGCTTCCTCGGATTTGCAAGCTTATCACCCATGGTGTTTACTTGTCATTGAAATTCCTACTGCAGTCTCACCCACTTCTCACTTACTATGCATTTCTAAAATCCTCACACGCGTTACTCAAGTGCTAAGCAGTCAAATGGCCCATACATACATTCCTTAGTTTTCAGCTCACCTTAGAATTTCAGACTCTTCAACGGGAGTGTTAGGAGGTTGCGGGCTGTCTGCGGGAAATCCACGGAGAGTTTCAGCCTCTTGCCCTGTCCCCCTCCCACCCCTGGCAGCAATCTACTGCAGCGGTTCATACTGTCGGCACTTTTTCTCCTCTAGATTACTAAGATTTATGATCTGGAGTAGACTGTGTTACATATCTTCTTCATTAGTTTGAAGAGGTTAAATCATTCATGCTTAACCGTCTTTTCTGTGTGTTTGTAAGTAAGCCTTCTCCTAGGTGGCAGAAAGGAAAAATACAAAAGAATTTAAAATTGGGGCGTCAGTGTTGCTTTATAGAATTGTCCATATTAACGGCATTTAAGGCAAAGTATTATTTTCATTGTAGAATAAAAAGCAGTTTGCAGAGATACAGCATTTGCTTACATTTCTCTTCCTTGTCTCTTCCTTTTTTATTACAATATTGCACTTGTTCACTGTAGCTATCAGAATGCATTGCCATTTTAGAACTATAGATTACCATACAGCCTAGTTTTCTTTGTCATCTAATGGCCTCAAATAACACATCTCGCACCATTAGCATCGTGTAACATCCACTTACTGCTTACGAAGGCATGTGGTGATAGTGTTTCTTCTGAAAAGTCTGTCTCACTGATGCGTTTTGGCCTTTATGAAAAGAGTTATTCATAAGAGCTGAAGCAACTTAGGTATAAGGCAATGGTGAATGTGATTTGTTGTGCAACGTGTACATTTCTATTAATAATCTACCTATTCTTCTAATTTGGTATATTGAGTAAGGAATACATGGTTATTGTGTTTGTTGTTTATCTTTTGTACTTGAAGGTGTCTGCCTTTGCATAAAGTGACATAGGAGTATCATTGGTCAAGGCAATGGCTTTCAGTGTTTCTGCTTTGAAAGAAGATGATGGAAGTGGTGGCTCGGATCTACAGATCATCGCTCTCTACCAAACCGGACTGCATTGTCAGATGGACTGGATTTGCCTCTGGCTGGAAAGCTGCTTTGATGTCTAGTCCTTGGTCACACAGTGCAGCGTAGCGGCTGGTTGAGGGCCGCACTTTCTTTGGCTTGGTTGTCTGAGGTGGTTGTTGCCACTGAGCTATAGATTAAAAAGAAAAGAAGAAAAATTAGGCATTGTCATCTCTGCAACGATGCGTATCAGATTCATAACCTACCCTTCGTAAAGAGACACTCATTTCCGGGCAGCAGAAAAGGATTACATGAAAGGTAAGTTTCATTTCTTGGTGCGTTTATTTTTTTCCTCAGCATCTAGTTTCACCTCCAAACGTGGTGAGTAAAAACAAGCATCTGTGGTTGTTACCTTGCCTCTTTGGCATTGCTTTCTACCTTTCCTAGTATCAGTGAGAAGGTTAACAGTGAGGTACGTGTTTCTGTGCACTAATATTACAGTGTCAGCCTGCTCTAGGGTTGCTGGCTGTAATGGGAAAGGAAATCATCTGGTTGCCACCGCCACCCCTTGAATCCAGAAGAACGTTGAACCAAGGCTCTAACTCATAAGTCTCCCTATCATTGCCAGCCCAGAAAGCATCTACCTTTCCCATTTTCCCACTCATTTCTTCTTGTTATGAGGGGATCGGTAATGGATTTTTAGTTTAAGAAAATATTCACTGTGTAAGGGGCTGCTTTGGAACAAACTACATAATTAGGCAGACAGGCTACATCTACTACACTTCTGGTAGTTGTCACAGGTGTACTATAGACTAAGGTGGAAAAGAAGACAAGAGGTTAGGGAAGTGCTAGCAGAGTAATAGTAATAATGATCCACAAGTCATCTAATCATGCCGTTATCTGTTGTTAATTAGCTATATTTAATATACTAAGCAAAAATAGAGAGCATGCATGCTTGTTTTGCTTTAGGTATCTGAAAGATGGTGAAAGTACTTTGACAGAGCATTTGTTGTCTTGATGTGGATCGCTATTATTGAGGAGAAACTATAAACAAAAGAAAAAGAGACCAATGTAAACGATTCTGTGAACAAACTGACACTTGTAGAACTGTTGCTTTTTAGGGATTCAGGAGATCACGAAAAAGGAAGTCACTTACTATAAACATCCAACCTGGCAGTGCAAGACACAATCCCGGCCTCATTCTTAGCTGAAACAGTGTACCAGCCGGCATCTTCTTTTGTAGCTCCCTGAATAAGCAGGCAGATGTAGCCATAGTTGTCCTGGTGCATGCTGAACAAAAGAGAAGTAGCAAATTACAACTTAAATTGAAAAACAGTGCAGACATGTAAATGTCATTATGAACAGACCCCATCCTAGTTAGACATTAAGTACATACTCCACTTCTAATTAATGTGAAACTTCCTCTGAAATTAGCAAGTGGTAAATGAAAAGTTGAGTAGGC
Source organism: Numida meleagris (assembly GCF_002078875.1). NCBI lineage: Eukaryota > Metazoa > Chordata > Aves > Galliformes > Numididae > Numida > Numida meleagris. Next base: position 30,110,188 of record NC_034412.1, on the reverse strand, counting down.
TTGAAAATTTGGTGCTTTAATATCCTGTATTAAAAAGAAAGAAGCAAAAACCACCCAGAGCAACTACTCTTTCAAAGTGACAGATAAGGACATCTGGAAATCAGATTTAAGTTGTAGGGATTTCAGAACTTATCCAGATTTTGTGAGGAAGGGATACAAGACTTGACTTGAGAACAGAGGTACTGAATATTTGTATTTACTGAGGACAGCAATGATTTATTACAGTGCCACATCAGTAATGAGTTCCTTTTCTTTTGATATATCAGGAGTTTTCTCTTAAACATTCCTACAAAATGCTGTCAAATATTGATGACAAACTTACAGATCTTAGAAATAAAATGAATATATATAATGACTTTTTTTTTTCCACTACCTCTATAGTATTTCCCCATAGAGATTTTTTTTTTGTATGATTTAAAGGCTAGCACTAACCCGTAAGCTAGTTTCACAGAAGCTCCCATGTTGTAATAGCAGCACTGGGCTCAGCTTTTAGCTGCCTTTGTTCCCAGAAGCATGGGAAAAGCGAAGTGCTAAGGAATGGAGGTGATAGAAGTGAGATGCTGCAGTTGCTCTGAACTAGCATTTACTAAATGCTGGGGAAAAGTGTGCATAAAGCCATTCTCTCGTGGAGTTGGTTCCACGTGAGTGGATATAACTCAGCTTTGGGCCAAATGGAGCACGCTTTAGCTCCCGGTGATCAGGAGCTGGAAGAAGGAACACCTAGAGGCATAGTTCAGTTCCTCTTCCACTTCTGTGTTGTTATTTTGCCCCGGTACGGATATATCAGCTATCCCACTACTGCCCTTCAAGAAAGTTATTTTGCTTCACTGCAGAGCAGAGTCAGGTGTCTAGATTTCTGCTGAGAAGTGGATAGTTTTACACAGGAGCCTAGGCTTTCACCAATGCATTTGTCTTGGTTCTAGACAAGACTACGACTCCACTTGCTTAAAGTGCAAAGGCAGCTGTTTAAGTCCAAGGCTGGAAAACAAAACTAACGTTTTAATTCCAGCTCTTGCTGGCAGCAAGTTTGAATACATGTCATAAAGTATTACAGTAACTAGTTAATATTTACGATGTGCTGCTCGCACAAAGCATTCTTGTGACCTTTTAGGTTTTCACTCGTATTACAGGACAAATCTTTACTGAAGTTAGGCACAGAGAGATTATTCTTATACATTCTTACCTCACTCTGTCAGTATTGTGTGTGATTGACTCATTCTCTTTCTTCCAAAATATCTGAGGTGATGGTTCCCCCGAGATTCGACACTCCAGTCGCACTGGAAATCCCTCAGTCACACCTGTGTTCTGTAGTTTCTCTATAAACACAGGTGCTTTGTGTACTTCCTTAGCTGTGAAAATAAAGATTGCAGTATTGCTGACACTTTTGTGTATATAAAGGAAAAATCTAAGTGGCAGGAAAATTGAGTGCTGTTTTCATTAGTCACAAAGCCCAGCCCCGCTTCATCTGAAGAAAACAGTCACATCTTTATTTTAATAAAGGAGAAGTGAGGTCTAATAGAGTTGAGCGTTTTCGTCCTCCTCCCCTTTGGCCATTGGAAGAATTTAAGTGTAGAGCTTGAGGACTAGATTCATTGGCTGCACTGTGCTTGTAGAGCAGTGCTTCTTCATCCTCCAGAAAGGGACAAGCCTTTAATTGGAGAAGGAAATGCTCTGCCAGCTGATTGGAATGGCATTAAGCTCATGTCCTGTGAACCACATCGTACTAGCCACCCAGAGGTAGATAGGGGTCTGCACAGATTGCTATGGGAAAAAAACCAACACTGAAGTAAATAGTCGGGTTTGTGGCCTCAGCTGTTACTCAGGATGAAAACAACCCTCTTCCCTTTACAGTGTACCCAGAGATCACACGCCACTCAACTTATGACAAAACATAACATAAATGTATCACCTAGAGATATGTTATAGTTCTGTCAGGGCTTGGTTTCCTCTTCTCATTCCCCATCCCTCAGCCACGTCACTTGACAGCACTTGCATTTTCTGCGTTAGTCTTTCAGTGCTCAGCATGAAGACGTTACCTGCAACAACGAGCTCCAGGCTGAACGTATTTTCTCCAGCTCGATTGCTGGCAACACATGTGTAGATTCCCGCATCCCTCGCAGTGACCGGTTCGATGATCAGGGAGTGCACCCCGTTCTCACGCACCAGCATTTTGTGAGAGCTGTCAGGACGAATTGGTCTTCCATTTAGTTGCCAGCTTAGATCGGGTGTTGGTAATCCACTAACCTTCAGTGTAAACACAATAATGGGAAATTATTTGCCATGCAAAAACAATGAAGGAGTCCTGACTTGTTACTTCAGAGAAGGTTGGTTTTGTTTGCTAGTGCAGGTGTACGACAAGACTTACAGAACTAATTCTATCCTAATTACACATCGACTCAGTTGTATTAATTTACTTACTTTCTAGCCAACTCCCTGAATTCCACGGTGTCTCAAAGGCACGACTGAAAAAAGATCAGTGCTAGATATGCTAGAATCTAAATAGCAATACACTGCAACAAAAGGTTGCAACGAGTGACACCTTGTGCCTTTTCTGATCCTTTGCTCTTCACCTGGAATGAAAAAGTACTCCTTTCTGAATTAATTTCTTGTGGAAAACTTGCAGACAGAAAGATGTCAGCTGACTAACCGTTGAGCTCTGTATTCCGTTTCATCAGATAGGTCTGTGTGCGTGAGTCCTGCACTACTAAAAGCCCTGCCACTTGCTGGGGTACTGCGTGAAAACAAACAGCTTCTCCCAGCTAGACCATCGCAAAGGAAACAGAAGCCCAAGCCTTCATCAGTTCTGTTAGGCAAAGTCATAAATCAAAATTAGAGCGTCTGAAAGTAACAGAGGATGGAAACTGAAGTAGTAAAAAGACTTCAACTGGAGAAGCACAGTCTTTGTAGTGTGTGCTGCTTCCCCCTACAGCCCAAAGGAGATGAATTCTAACACTCAGTTTTCTGCTAGCTGTAAGATTTGCCTGAAGCAATTTCCTTGCTGAGGATGCAAGTTTCTCTCAACTTTTGCTGAAAAGCCGTGAGACTGATGCTGCCAATAAGTAAAATAGCATTACAAGGTCTCTTATCCCACTTGGTTTTTGACTCTGCCAAGGTTACAGAGAGGTAGCTGCTGTCCTGTACCTGGCACTTACCTTGCAGTCCATCCGGCAGAGTTTTCCTTCTTGAACAGTCAGATCTCCAGGGGCCTGCAGAAAATGGGGCCGGAAGAACCGCTCCTGAATTGGTTCGTTTTCGTCTCCACTGTCCCTTGATCGAGATCGCGGCCTTAAAATAGCATGAGATAGCGGGAAGTTATTGATTTCCGCCATATCAGAAGAAGCATCCAGAAAAATCTAGAAAACAGTCATGCTGCAGAATAATTACGTGTAATAATCTTATACATGATTGAATGTTTTGTTTAGTCTTTAAATCACTGAAATACAGTGGGCATGCTTTAGAATATACCCTCAGTTCCTCATTTCTGGTGTCCTGTGTACTTAACCCCAGCCTGTTCTGATACTGAGCAGCACGCGCGCTGCCCTGCAATTACCTTCACCCTTCAGAAAACAGTGAGTGGCTGAACGGGTGGCACTGAAGGGTGCAAGTGCTCCTGCATGCCGCCATCCCGCTGCTGCAGCTGCACAAGGCAGCAGCACTGAGGGAAGCCAGGGGAAAATAGTTATACCCAAGGTAAAGTAAAATAAAGAGGCTGAGTTGGTGATCAGAGCAGTTTTTTAAATGGTAGGGTTTTTTTCTTGAATCCTTCCTTAACGAGGTTTTCGAATTACAGGTGGAAAAGGAAAGCTAAATCAGCATGCTCTTTAGTACCAGAAACTAATAATGTGTCTCTTTTCACCTCTTTTTAAAAGTACCCCTAGTATGTATATTTTAAAAATCTTCCTTACATCTCCTGCATTTTAAGAGGATCTGCTTGGAGCTCGGGCTGCTGCACGCTGTGAGATCGCTCTGGTGTTGCAGCACTGAGCGCTGTGATGCGGGGGCCTGAGCCTTGCACACCTCAGATGTTTCAAAACCCTCTCCCCAAAGTGAGGCTGGGAAGGTAATTTTTGCAAGCAGAGCAAGTTTCAGAAAAATACCACGTGAAAAATGAAATGACATCAAGAACACATGCCCTAAAATGGCCATGAAGTAGTGAGGATAGCAAAAACAGAGTTCTTCTGCCAGAACACACTCTGTAATAGATCCACTACTTCAGGAAAAAGCCTGTCAGCAGTGTAGCAAGTCAGAAAGTTCGTTAAGATAATAATTACTTGTCAAAAGTTTTTGTTGCTCTCAAGCAAAAGAAAGCTTACAGGAGAAAAAAATACTGTAATGTAACAGGAATATTACTTAGCAAAAGTGTACGGAAATATGTGCGACAAATTGTAGAGCGGAGCACATTACTGTAGTCTGTTACATTAGGAGAGCTGTGGTGGTGGGAGTCTGTCGCAGGAATGTGGTACGTGCTCAGATTTCATCGGTCTGGGGCAGAACTGGATGATGGGAGCAGTGGGAAAGGCTGCGAGACAGAAACGGTGCTGTGCTGAGCCCTTAGCAGAAACGGACCTCCTGAAACTGGGCAGGAAATAAGAATTCCCAGTAGTTGCTCTAATTTTAATTAAACCGCTATATGCAGATCTCTTACAGTTCCTTACTCTGCTAAACACCCATCCCAAACTGCCAGAGTGCTTGCAGCAATTAAACAGCAAAACAGCAGCTGTGAGCAGCCTCGGATTTCAATTGCATTTGGCAAGATTGCAAAACAGGGCTCCCCCTCTATTACCCGGGGCTCTGCCGGCTGCAGGAGGAGGTCTGCATTTTATCCTTCACAAAGATGCAGAAGTGGCAGCTGCTCCGTTTTCCCTTGCCCATACCTATTTTCCTCCCCCCACTCCTCCCTTTTAAAGATGTTTCCCCTTCCTCATTCTTGTGCATCAGCTAGTTCAGCTGAAACCTGACTCTTCACTGCAGCTTTTCCCTTCACGGATGAACACAGACTTCTCTTCTGTACCCGTTATTTGCAGGTTCACAAGACAGCAGGCAGCACTTTCAGGATGGGCGAAGCCTGATTAGCTCAGTGTGGAAGTCAGACAGATGAGATCTGCTCAGCAGCGTCACCTCATGACCCCCCCAGTCATCAGAGCGGGCAGAGGGGGCCTGCGTGTCACGTTGCAGCTCTGCAGGACGTAGTGTTGCAGGGGGTAATTGAGCTCCTTCGCTGCACTCTGACGGCAGGTAATTACGTTTGTTCTACATATGACAGTTGGGCAGTACTGAGATTCTGTGGCTGTTGTGACCATTAAGCAAACCACGGGCCTGGTTATGGCAAAGGCCTGAAGAAGAGCCCACATACTCCCTTGAAAGCGGCTCTGTGTAACCAAAAGGAATTTTTGTATTGTCTGGAAATGTCTGAGCTGTTCTAAATACCCTCATAAATGCTTCGGGTAATGAAAGAAAACATATTGAGGAGAAAATTCCCTTATATGGTCCAAAAACGTAAACCAAAGCTCTGTATGTGAATAATTGTAAACTCACTAAAGATAAGTGTAATGCTTTATATCTGACTCATAATTCCTGCTAAGAACCTGAAATGAAATCGCTGAAATACCAATAAACTCTGTGGCTTACAGTTATTTCTGCTGTTTCTGTCAATGAATGCTTACTAACGCTGCACACTGTGCAGGCTCCCACTGCACTGAGATGCTGAACACCCACAGAAGCAACAATGGCTTTCCTCACAGCTCACCGTCTAAGCTGTGAGACAGTGAACACCACAAAGAAAGGAGAGAGACAAGCAAAGCTAAGATACTTCAAAGCTATGTCATTTCTGATGTTGCCCACTAGTTTCCTAGTGTGTAAAGTCTGCAGAGGTTTTAGCAGTGGGGAGGCTTCTATCTGTACGCCGCACTTCTAATTTGCCTTCTTACTTCAGATTCTTCATCGCAGCAATTTTGCAAAACAGATACTACTAAAAGAGAAAAAAAATAAAAGCACCAAGTACCTTCTGATATGAGGCTGGCCAGGAGGTGTCCGAGGGCTGCGGCCTCTTTGATTTACAGCCTGAACCATCAGCCTTCCTGTGCAGCTTATTCTGCCCTGTAATAATGATGTAGATGAAAACAAAGTACTGAACTCATGTAATATTAATACACGTTCAACTTGATCTCTTCTTTGTTGGCCACCTGTTACAGAGCCTGTAATGCAATCTCTTCTTTCACAAAGTCCTTTAAAATCATTTGTCAAGATACCGTCAGATATTAAATCTGTTTTATCAGCTTGCAACTAGCAGTGAACAGACTGAAATAACTGTGACTGTAACAAAGTCCCGGTTAAAATGTTCCACCATCTACTTTCTATCTCAGTTTTTACATTAAAAAAACCCACCACCACCACCACCGCACCACAAAACAACACCAAGAAGTAGCAGCACCACTGGCTGTAAGCCCTGCAGGATGCTGACTGAGCCTTCAAAAGGTGACGGCCTTGTTTGTCACGGCTGTGCTGTCAGACATGATCCTTGCATCCCTCTTCTATTCTCATGACCCATTCAGTCCACAAGAAAAATGTGCTGTAAAATAAACCACTGCACGTGACCTGCAGCTATTTCTTAAGCAAAAGCTTTTTTGTGTTACGAGACCATTAAAAACACCTGGAACAAGTACATTTCTATTTTAAGCGCTGCTGTATATTCATTTTATTCTGTCAGGTGAAGAATTAACACTATTTGGAATAATTTCTGTGCATCTCAACCACAAAGGGAAACACAAAGTCCTGTAGGGAATTTGGATAGGAAAGAACCAGCCGGAAGCCTAAGATTTGGAAACATTATGGGATGAACAGGAAGGAAACGACAGATATGGGAAACGGTTCATGGGAAGATGGCCTAGAAAGTACAGGAACTTGAGAGGGGACTTCTGGGTGCATGGCAATGAAGTGGAGAGCATTAGATAAAAGACGGTGAAAATAAGGACCCGGCTTGAGGCCACGCTTAGAGCTCATGGCAAGAGATCAGATAAGGGTTGTAACTTGTAAGTAACAACCTGAACCAGGCAAGATTTTATATTTTTCTAGATCTGGGCTCAGTTTTCTCTGGCTCAAGTTAGATGGCAAGTTTTACTGCAAACCCCAGCGGCGTTAGAACTTAATTCCAGTTCGCTGCGCTTCACGTTGTAGGCGGTGGTGCAGCATTAACTACCACAGATAATTTCTAAGGTGCGTCAGCAAGTCATCTCACATACATAAATTATGTAGTATTAATCCAGATAGCAAGACAGTGTAAACCAGTGGTTTTAACTAATGGAATCCTTTTCTTTAATAAAATAAACTGATTTCTAACAGCTAAGAACATGCCTTTTTGCTCTGTAGTTTGATAGCCCTAATAGCAATGACCAAAACACAGCACCATCTAGCAAGTATCTGCCAGTCCATCAGAAACCTGATGTCAATTCCCTTATGTTTACATATTCTGCTTTTCTTAAGGAAAGGTGCCAGATTTGCCTAACTTTGTGATAGCTTTGAGATGTGGACAACTTTCCATTAGGATTTAGGAAGCTATGCCAAAACTATTTCCACTTGGGATGACTTAAAAGAATTGGAATCCAGATATTTTAGGGCTAGAGGCTTGTACATTAACTCACAGCCCTTCTTTGCCTCCATTGTGCTGTTAAATGCATAGTAAAAGCAAGCTAACAGGAGAAGAGCATCTTTGGGAAGCATGCCATGAAGAAAGAATACAATGGGCTTGATGAAACAGACAGGTTTTGTTTAGGGGATCTAGAAAAGGACGTTTCTGTTCATTTGTTTTATTCCCGAAGAGGAATGAAAAGCACAAACTGCTTTTTCAGTCCCCAAAACTAAGATCATTACAAAACTGTCTCAGTTTAGCACATTTACATTAGTACATTGGCAAACTTGCATCAGCAGTGACAAGAGCTAATAACCTAAGCTAGTTCACTGGTATGTCATCAGATGAGCTTTACGCAGAACAACTTGTTAAAAACTAAGGCCTAAACGTGTATGTGAGTTACTCAGGGACAGGTGTCAGTGCCCAAACGGAAGGGCAGCTTATTTACCAGGTTCTCTAAGATTTTGGATCCCACAGTAAAACTAAATAGGGAAACCCTGCACATGCACAAACAGAAGTTTTATAGGAATATGAATAGGATTTGCATCCTACCTTGAGCAAAGTTTTTGTTTTTTTTTAATTATTTTTAAACTTGTGTTGAATTTGCACAATTTAAATGGCACCGAGCATTATAACAAAATGCTCCTCTTTTATACGTAACAGCCCCCAGCTTGAAGAATTCCCCTGGCCATATGCTATTTCTTTATTTCTGTTATTAGTATATGTAGAAACAACGTTCAGTCTCTCTAGATCTAAGCACTGCGGTTTGTAGAATCAGGGGTCTAAACACTGCTCAGTCTTGTCTCCGTATAGTCCCACACGCTCAGAAACACACTGCGGTAAGGGCAGGACTGACAGTAAAAAGAGCAAGGCAGAAGTGTCGTGTAACCTAGCAACATCATAACAGAGCACAATACGCCTCTTAGGTTAAACTCTGTCTCAGTGATAGAGGTTATTTCACGGTGTAATTCTACTTGCAGTCCTGGTCTTGGCAAGCTATTTGGTGCTACAGAAGAAAGTAATTCATTATATCCCTAAGTTATGTTACTGCCTCGGTTTCTCACATGCAAATAATTTTCCTTGATTTGATTTGCTCTGGGAAAAAGTGGATTGAGAAAGTTAGTTCAATAGGATGCTCGAACTGTAGCTTTAGTTAACCTCCAGTGCACTGAGTTCTGTTGTATAACTCAGCTCCTGTATTGGGTCTGTGAAGAACAAAGAACATTACAGATCCAGCAACACTGTGCACTTTAGGACACAGCATTTTAGACTCTGGTACCAACACAAGAGACTGTGCACTGCTCCCCAGTAAGCACTGGAATTGTTTCTTACAGAGCTGCAATCGCTGCCTGAGGTAACCGTGCTGAGGTGCAATGTACTCCCATTCACTTCAAAGAGCTGGCCTCAGTCAGTAAACGGTGTCAGGAGAAGAAAAATGAAATCTTAGCAGCCAGACTAAGTTACTTCTGGTAAACTTGATTTTTTTTCCCCTTGTACAATACATATGGTGTCCATACTTGGTTAGGATAGCGAGATGCTATCAGCTGAAACAAATAGTGGAACGGCGATCAAAAAACAACACCCGTTCCCTCTGAAACCTCAAACTCTAGGAAAAAAAATGCTGTTGAGCTGCTAATCTCTGGGAGATAGAAAGGTCCCACCCTACTGATGCAAGATGAAAACAACAGAAATCTAGCTTACATACTTGGTGGTGACTTCATCATTTAATTAAATCACGCATACGTAAGGTTCTGAAGATTCATGTTCAGATGCAAGTTTGCTCTGGAGCCAAACCTTCATTTACCTGTGGGTTAGCAGCCATAATAGTGTAATTCCCATCATCATCCAGGGTGGAGGCCGCAGTATGCAGTGAGCAAGTTCCATCAGGTTCTCTTTGAATTCGGTAGTGATCACTTCTCTTAGAAATTTGCTTCCCATCTTTAAACCAATAAATCTGTGGGGAAAAACAAAGCACAGCTGGTAAGAGGTAGGCGCTCACTGTCATCGTTTCTCAATTTACAGTGCTAACAAATCTTAGCTGCTGAAAACTTCTCTGGTCGGCAATAAAGGAACTGGTCTGAACAGCCTGCAGAGGTGCAGAACCACGCTCCAGAACCACTTTCAGTAAAATCCTAGTTCCAGGATGAGCAGTGGCTCAGGAAGAAAGGCCGGAGCGTGAGCATCCATTTCACGAGTTTAGATGTGCATAAGGGCTGTGCTGATCCCAGACAGAGAAGCAGCTGAAGAGCTGAAAATAAATGTCATTACAAAGGAAAGTATGTTCCAGATCAGATAAGATTAATAACTTTGCTTTTTTGTTTTACTTAAATCTAATGAAGTTGAAGGAAGAACTTCAGAAAGCTATTGCTTTCCTTTCAGAAAATAAAAACTTAAACCAAGGTAATTATCAGAACAATCAGTTCAATGACCAGTAATGATCTCACTGCTGAAACACAGTGCTGCCCCATCCTTCGCACCCACACAAGGCAGTCAGGCAGCGAGCTGCTCCATGCTGAGGGCCAAGCAGCAGGACCCAGCTCCACAGCATCACCCCGGCGTGACAGACATCCACGGGAAAAGGCAGCTTTACAAAGCAACAGGAAATACTGCTAAGTCAGTCGGTACATTGACAGCCCTTAACTGTGTGCCAGCAACAGCAGAGTTCCAAGTTGTACAGCAAAGTTAAATTACCTCTCAAACAGAGGACTTTTCCATTGCTTTTGATACATAATTTTATTCTTTGGCTGACCCAAGATCTGCTTTTGATGAGCCAAAATATGATGTATGTAGAATAATATCTTAACAATAAGCCATAAATTACGCACACACACAAAAAACCCCACATATGTGATTTTAATGCCTTAGACTTAAGGCAATAATGATAATAAAAGACTCAATTTTGACTTTGCGGGGTTTTTTTTGCACCATATTTTAAAAATAAGATAAAACTCCAAACTGAATTCTGCTGGTAAAAACAAATACAAGAGATGCATGAAAGCATGAAAACTCACAGGAGAGCATGCAGGAATGTCACAAGGTGCCGTCAGCTCCCTAGACCAGCACCTGAGCGGGACAGCACTTACTGTCATTCCTGAAGCGTGCTCTCCCTAAAGCCAGCGCTGTTCCGTGCTTCTCAAGCCACTTGTGTGGACACCCACTCACCGCTCGGTGTTGGGTGTGCTTTTGAAACCCTCCCGTCTACACAAGCAGGCCTCACTTCTCTTTAAAGCAGAGTTAGTTGGTATCAAGTTCCCCCATAAAACTGACCTCGCACAGCACAAAGCACGGAGACGTGAGAGGGAAGGAGAGGGGCTGAGGGTTATAGCTCCTGCAGGAGGCAGCTTTGTAGGGTACCTGCAGGCCCACGCTCCCTGCAAACCGTGCTGCACTCACCACGGCCTCTGCAGGCATCCCTGGGGGCAGCAGGCACAAGCACGGGGGCTGCCACTTGCCAGCATTTCAAAGCTCTAATACGTTCACTTAGGGATAAAATTAAGGATATGCATTTCAATTTCACTAAAACACAGTGGAGAATGTTTGGGAGAGAATGAATGGAAATTCCCCTTAAAAATTAATTACCGTGTATGTTTTTTATATTAACAAGCATTATATGTAACTAGAAATGATTTCATTTCCTCAATAGCTGGTTATACTTGTTTTCCATTTTGTCTGTCAGCAGGCTTGCAAAGGCTCCATGGTGCTAACAAAAGATTTGGTAATGTCTTCTCATCTGCTGACAGAGCACTTACTGGAGATGCAAAAGATATTCGATCACTTATATACAAATCATAAAGGATGTTGGTAACAGCGGAGCTGCAAAAAATGAGTTCTAACTTGCATGCTTTGTATGTGTCGTAACACTGCCTGGAAATCTACTGCATTAAGTAGTAATTATTCAATAACAATGCACTTATCAGAAATATCAGGAGTCGTGCCAGGAATTATTACATGGAAATACATGCAAATATTAACTGAACCGGGTATCCAAACATCACGCGTATGTTGTCCCATACTCACTTCCACTAGATTTAAAAGCATTGACATAAACTGTTTTTACTTAGGGGTAGTAGATGCTTAATATCATCTTTATCTGGCATGGAGTTTATAGGTAAAACACTACCACTGTTGGAGACAATGGCCCTTGTAGTAAAGCATTTTCTTTCTAGGATACCCTTCAATAAACGTGCCATTAAACTACGTAAGCACTGAGCACTGCATCTGGATTGCTTTTACTTGTATCAGATTTTCAGATACTGATGTGTAATGAGTGGAAATACAATGGAATACACAGCACAGAAGAGTTTTTGACCTCAAGCAACACAGTCATTTTTAATCACTATGAATTATATTCAGCCCTGCGTAGAGAGAGCAGTACAAGATTTATGCGACATTCAAGTCTCAGTTAACCTTTTGCATGGCATGTTCCTAATTCTGAAGAGAACTACCCCTTAAAAACAAGTACTCCACAGTCCCTCCTAATAGTTTTACATTATGCGGAAGGTTATAACAAAAGGAACCTTCAGATTTAAAAAGTCATATTGATGAAGACACAATTTGCACATCAGTATTCAATTTATATGGCATGTTCAGGGGAAAAAATAATCAAGCCAATAACCCTGCCTTAGAAAAATCCCTCGTAATGAATGCCAGATTTTAGAAACACTACAGTCCTTCCCAAAGCTGTTCCTTGGCAGAGCTGACAGAATACTTAGAAGGGAGGAGCTTTAAGTTAGTAAATTATTTCCAGCTTTTCATTTGCCAAAGTAAAGAATTTGTTCAGGGGCAACACTTCCAGCTACAACAAACTACAGCAGGACAGCCCTCAACCACTGAGTATTTCAAAATTGTTATCTTGGCACACTCAATCAGGTGAAGAGAAGACACAGGCTTTGACATTTGCCAAGTTAAGCTAGCAAGTAGCTATCTAACACACCTGAAGTTGGTTTCATCCCAAGCAACTTAACAAATTGCACAAAGCATCTGCAAGTGAATGGAATAAAGGGTCATAGTCCCAGGTGCGAGAGCAAATCTTAAAACTTCTTAACGTGCATACTTTGACACTTGTCAAAGAAAAGAATGCCATATCTGAACCAGACCGTGTTCATATCAAATACTCCTTCACAGTGCAGCATTTTAAGGGACATATAAACAATGTGGTTTCCCATCTGTGCAGTCCCTAATGCCAAAACAAGGAGAGCGAGGGAAGGAGGAAGAGGCATCCTCTTTCATCTGTCTTAAATCAGATTAAGCTAACTGTGAGACTACACCGTAATTGAAAACTGTGAAAAGAAGGGAATGGCAACAGTTGACTAAGGCTGACTCATAGGAGGTCATTCAGCAACTTAGTCATAAGCTCCAGGCAGGAAGAGCACACCTCACCTCTAACAGCAATGAAACTATTTGTCTTCCAGCCTTATTCAGCACCTCAGACCCCTCTGTATGGTCATGTCAAAAATAATGCTGGACATCAAAGGGCTGGCTTCAGTCAGACTCCTCAGTGTCTGCACTACTCCAGTTTGAAGCAGGAGTGCTTTTTTGATATGAGTACGCTAATCACCCCTACTACAGTGCAGTGGTTCGTGCCGTGAAGTGGTCTTGGAGCACAGAGTTGGATCTCTTTCAGATGAAACTAAGCCAGAAAATGAGCTCCAAGAACACATCTAATATGCTGCATCTGCTTCAGTCCATAGGATGAGATTAGAGCGAGTCTGAAGTAAAACCTCCTGAAATGCATGCAGAGATGGATATCTTGTTCTACAGATTTGCTTCTCGTGGTCTGTACTGCTTGCTAGTGCAGATGTTGCTGTAGCTGTTGTTCTTTTTCCGCTACCTGACAAAGTTGATTTCTCCTATTTACAGCCTGTGCAGTATCATACACTTACAGCATTGGACATGCAAAATGAGTTCAAAATTCTCAATACCTGTACAGCTTATTCTAGGGAAGGTCTTCACATTCTCTTCACGTACCTCTTAGATATCCAAGAGGTAAAAAGAGCCCCTAGCCACAAGAGGTCACTGTAAGAATTGCAAGGACCTCAAAGGGAACACACTGGCATTGGCAAGGCAGTCTGAGATACTGCTGCTGTTTGCCTAATCTGTAACAAGTCAGTTAATTACCAGGTAACTTATGAAATGGTTAAATGTTACCTACCAAAGAAAGGCATTATTCCAGACTACTGACATCATACAGCTGGTGCTTTCACATTTATAAAAAGGAAATGCTTCCCAAGCCCAACCCTCCTTCAGAAGCTCATCATTATGAACCTCACCATCATGCCTTATCTTGCTATTGCAATATATGGAAGCTTACAGCGTTTCAGTCTGCCTTTCTCTAACCTTCAACAAAGTCTAGTCTTGTTAAAGTGTGTAGATATAAACTGCAGTGCTGAAGAGTGAAGATACCACACTGGCTCCTGAACCAGAAGCAACATATCTTTGTATTAGCATGTTGCCGTACTTAAGCCAATTAACCCTTGTTAACCTAGTGTGATTGGTTTTGGAACCACTGTGACAGCTCACACGCGGACTTCTAGAATCACACTAGATTTTGTGGTGCAGACGTACCCTGAGGGAAACTGAAAGTGACAAAAGTGTTACTTCTAGGTTAAATAATTGTGATGAAGTCTCAGGGAAGAGAGATTAAGAACTAAAGCCCGATAGTAGATTTTTGCCTGATAAATCTAAACACATTCCATGACGACAAAAGCGATTGCCAGATTACCAGCTAGCAATCTTTCTTACCAAAAGAGAACGTCTGCTATTCCTTGCAAGACACAACCCCCAAGGTCTAGGGGGTAAACGCAGGGTACTAGTACAGAGCTCTACAGAGTGTTTCTAGAACTATTCACTCTCTTCTCTTACCTTTGGCTTTGGATTTCCCGTCACTTTGCAGGTAAATGTGACTGGCATTCCCTCAAAGATTTTGTAATGCTTCAGCTTTATCTCAAAATATGGCGACACATTGTTATCAACAGGTTCATCCCCATGTTGCACCTCATCATCTGATTCCTCCACAGGAGATCTCTCCAGCCTGTATTCAATTTCACTGATCAATCTTTGCTCAAAGCTGGAAACTTTATATTCCTGTCAAACAAGAAAGGTTCATGTTAGTGTCAGGATTCAACATATTATGATGCGTTGCACTGTGATGTGTGCAAGATGTTTTTCTGATTATTGTTGTTATTCTACCGATCTCTGACAGTCCATTAAGATTTTCCACATAAAAGGAAATCGTATCTTGTTGCAGAAAAACACTACAATCCGTGCCTCCAATAACTTCCCTATGAAACAATGAAGACATCTGGTACGATGCAAAAATTGTATTTCATGTTATCTTAAGGTCTAATTTATAAGGGGAAGGAAAGTCATTGGTCGCTTTCAATTTCTTTTTAAAAAAAGGTTATAAAAGTATTCTGAATCAGTTCATAAAGACAAAAAGAAACACAGTAATATTTCCTTCAGGGTACAGGCAGATTTAGGGTGGGTTTTGTTTCCAGATGGCCAGAAGACCATATGGTTCACATCTGCTATTTGCAGAACCGTACTGGAGACTGCACCAGAAGGCTGAAATGATTTTGTTTGCAGTTGCCTGTAAAAAGGAGAAAATGGCACCACTGTCCATGATAGCTGCTTCCCTTCACTCCTCTTACCATGGTTCCTCCTTGGCTGGCCAGAAGTATCACTTCTTCCATAGAAAGAAAGTTTCTCAGAGTACTCAAGATTTACAAAGAAGAGCGGAAAGTTTCACCTACTGTAAAACAATACTGCTTGTCTAAATTTCCCAGATACTGGGAAATGTTACTGTGACACACACAGTTATTTACTTTCTTGAACTGTTCACTCAGTAAAACAGTCCAGTTTTGAATCTTAATGATATCAAAGATAATGCCAGAATGCAAGTAAGCTCAAGGCAGAAAAGAACCTATTTACTAGCCAATGATCCTCCCAGGCTGCAGAAATTAAGCTCTCTTTTAGACCACCTTTGACTGTTGTCTCTGATCTTTACTTTTTAAGACAGAAAATGCATCTCACATGAAGTTTCCTTTCACATACCCATTCTCTGTCATTGACTCTGGTCTGGGAATGACACATGGCCTTTCTGCTGGCTGGTTACAGAGCTAATCATAGCTCACAGTAAATAGAAGAAGAGAGAAATACCTTTGTAAACTGCATACTTTTTTTTTTTTTTTTTTTTAAAGGTAGAATTCCAGGGAACAAAGGAATAAAAGCAGATCATGAAGTATACATAAAGAGCAGTTGATTTAGATGCAAGGCTGTTAGTATATGTTAACATTAGAACAGAGAGGTACTGGAGCATGCCACTGCTGCAGTTAAGCTGGCCACAATCAACTAGGCTTAGAGATCATCTTTAACATCATAAAAGGAAGGCATTCCCAATCTCCCCAGTTATTAGTGTTGGCGATCTCTTGTTGTTAACCAAGAACAGTAAAAGGGAAAGTGCACAGACAACAGGAAAATAAAAAAAGAATATAATAATTTTTTAAAAATCAGTGGAACAAGAATAACAAAGAAAGAAAAAGGTGAAAATGTTAACCTTTTGAATATCCATAGGACTCACTACAGAAGCATCAGTAGAACAAGCTTCCTGCAAGAATAGAAAAAAAAGATCAAGAAGCAGAAAGAAGAGAGAGAGGTATTCATGGAAATGTGAGTATTTATGAGGAGAAGGTACTTTATGTGGTAACATAAGCAAACAAATGCTACACATTTCCGAATTGCAACTCTGGCATCTGAACAATGGGGAGTGTGAACCTGGCCTTCCAAGCAGGCTTTCCGTTGCGTTTTTGATCAGCATCCAAAAAGCGCAGATTACACACATAAAGACAAGATGGTTTCAAGATAGTAGGTGTATTTTTGCCTTGACAGACTTAAAGGGCAGGACAGAATAGGATAAATGGGAGAGTTTAAAGCTGACAGAAGACATTTGAGAACTCTCAACCTTATTCAGTATGGAAAAACTGAGCAACAGGCATGTGGTTCTCCAGTTTACTTCACTGATATATAACATATGACTTCTGTAATCAAATCCGTCCTATCTTGTGTATACTTTCTGTCTTATGTAGGACTTTAAAAAAAAGTGAATTGCTGCCTATAAAAAAAAAAGTAATTTTTTATATTCCTATGTATTGTAGAGTTACACAGCACCTGTATTGCAGGCTCCTCTTCTGGTTCCTGTATATTGAAGACAGTTGCAGCACTGTCTGCTCCCAGCAATCGACGAGCCATTTTTTCTTCATATGTTAATCTCTGGACAACAACAAAACAAAATAAAACAAAGAGAGCAATGGGACTAAGGGGAAAAGAAGAAACAAAGGTTCTTATTTATCACTAAGAAGTACAAGGCAGTTAGTAAACAATGCTTTAAGTAATGTAAAAGAGAGCAGCAATATGGTTTTAACAGCAGTTTTCTACCACAGATTGCAATGCATTTTTTTTGCATTACAAGAGGCTTTTCTGGCTTAAGCAACCCCTGTCCTGACTCTGCCATTTGTTTCCATCCTCCTGCCAGAAACTTGGGCAGGAATGAGCAATAGGAACCACTTAAATCAGCATGGCCATCAAAAAAGTGCATGTCAAATCATCCCAAACCTTACTCCTAGCTGTTCTGCTTTGTTTTTGCATTAGAAGCATGCAGCAGAAAACTCTGTCAAAAATTCCAAGGAGATACTCCTTACTCTATTTGATTATTTTGTCAAAAATAAAACAGCAGTTTTATAGAAAAATAATTTCTTTTAGACTTTTAATTTCTATTTTCTTAGTCTTTCACAAATTAAGAAGATAACTTATAGAAGACATAGTGGCAAATTACTCTCAGAAGGTAAACAAATTAAAGGAAAACCTTAAGTGTACAATTCAAATTTTCAATGACTATTTTTCCTTCTATATTCAATAACACACTTCACGCACTCAAGATACATCCTTACAAGCACTGCAAAAATATGCCAGTGAATGAAAGACAAACAACTATGTGGTTAAATGCTCCATTATCAAGAAAATATGAAAGAATGGAAATTGTAAAACATTAGATCCAGTTAATGCTTTCATTTTTCCAAAAAGCTTATTGAAGTTCTTTTTCTTTTAAAAAAATGTGCCATTGCTAAAGCAGAGACTCATGAAAACTAGGTACTAATCTTGGCTATCTTACAGACATCTACACAATTCATGAACTTTTCTTCACTCTAATTTCTTCTGTGACCACTCCAAATGCTCACAGCCATGATGACACAAACAGAATCACCCAAGACAGGAATCCGCAAGGCAAGAGCCTCAAGGCAAACAGAGTATACTGGTTTAAGCTCCAACGTAATCTCATCATATCTTTCCCCCCCACTACTCCTTGGGCCATGTGGGCTTTCTCAGGACATTCAATACATTTGTCCAGGCCAAGCATCTTTCTCAATTTCCAAAACAGTCCCGATAGTTATGCCCAGACCATCTCCTTTGAAAAAAACATTAACCTATACACTATGAGTGACTCTGCTTAACTACTAAAGAAAACTATCAAACCCCCTGCAGTAAATGGGTAAAGGTAAGTATATCAGCACTAATTATTCCCATCACACCATTGACCTTACTGAGAACCACAATCTGGATGCTGTGGAATTGACAGTTGGACTCAAAAGGCTATCTCGAACTTAAATACTGTAGTCCACATGTCAGACACTGTAGCAAACCTTTAAGTATGGTCGTAAGAAACCTAAAGCATACTACCTTTCAATGAAGCAAAGATATCCAAATCGTTCCTATGCCTATGCCTTTGAAAACATTTCACGGGCAAAACAGGGATGATAGTCTACATTTTTTACATTACCTTCTTTTTAAAAGAGATTCCTGCTTCAAAGAAATTTAAATCAATGCCTTAGTAACTGTAATCAAGTTTTGAGAGAGTTGCTTCTTATCAGTTCTGAGCAGGAAGAATTTAGTATTTTATCTTTTATGCATATCTTAAAATGCGCAAAAAAATGGACAACTTTACACTGTGCATTTCAATTGTTTGACTTGCTTGCTCGTTTTATCTCATTTCTTGTCTCCTCAAGCAGATCGTTAATGCCTGCTAAAGTCTATGAATTAGAACTATAGGATAGTTCTACACACACACAGCAGTGTGCCCAGGTGGCCAAGAAAGCCAATGGCATCCTGGCTTGTATCAGAAATAGTGTTGCCAGTAGGAGTAGGGAAGTCATTGTCCCTCTGTACTCAGCACTGGTGACGCCCCACCTTGAGTACTGTATCCAGTTTTGGGCCCCTCACTGCAAGAAAGACATTGAGGCCCTGGAGCGTGTTCAGAGGAGGGCAACGAAGCTGGTGAGGGGTCTGGAGCACAGGCCTTATGAGGAGCGGCTGAGGGAGCTGGGATTGTTCAGTCTGGAGAAGAGAAGGCTCAGGGGAGACCTTATCACTCTCTATAACTACCTGAATGGAGGTTGTAGTGAGCTGGGGGTCGGCCTCTTCTCTCTTGTAACTAGTGACAGGACGAGGGGGAATGGCCTCAAGTTGCGCCAGGGGAGATGTAGGCTGGACATTAGGAAATTCTGCTTCTCTGAAAGAGTGGTCAGGCGCTGGAATGGGCTGCCCAGGGAGGTGGTTGAGTCACCGTCCCTGGAGGCGTTCAAGAAACATTTATATACAGTGTTGAGAGACATGGTTTAGTGGGGTTATTGGTGGTAGGTGGATGGTTGGACTGGATGATCTTGTAGGTCTTTTCCAACCTAGCTCATTCTATGATTCTATGATAGTTTATATCTTGTTGGTCAAATATAGTCCTACAATTGCAGTATCTAAAGATGTCTCATTCCTAATAGGTTTGTTTCTCACAACGAACTACTTTGTCCCCTGCGTTGACTTACCACCCATTTTTTCCCCTCTGTTGGCCAACAGCTACGCAAAAGGTAGAGTGGAGGCTGGACTGGTCAAGTGCTATGCATATGCTGTTTGGCCAGACGCCCAGTAGTGATGAACAGTTAAAAGCAAATTGTCTCAGAGGCTGAAAAATGCCCCTGATGTACAGACTGTGAAGGCGTCATACAGTAATTCATCATCACTGAGATGTCTGTTGCTTTGTTAAGTCCAAGTAAAGATGCTCAACAACAGAGGGAATGAACGATAAGCCAAAATATACATTAATATTCCTTACAGAAATGCAGCCCTGGAAATCCAATTAAAAGGAATAAATATATAAAACGCAAAAACACTCCATGCGCATTTATTTTATATGCAGTTTATCTAAGATGCTACGCCCTTCACATCCACTCCTCTTCCCCACAATATTTTATGTTTTTATACCGGTTGCCCGTTGTTCAAAAGGTCTTCTTTGAAGCGAAGTTTTCTTTCCAGATCCTGAATCACAGCGTCTTTTGATCCTTGAATCTCTTCATCTGATGCTATTCTAGCAGTTCTGCCTGTTTTCTTAGGAAAGCCCCTGTAAAACAGTACAGGCAAATTCATGAACTTTCCTGAAATCACTGGTATTTAGGAATTACTGGATAAAAGCATGCCAGTAGTGAAGAGTATGTCATCTTGTCTTTGAAATTAGAAATCTAGCATCTTTACTTACTTTGCTGTTCCTTCTAACTCACATCGCTAATTCAATGGTTAGCTTAAGTACAAAGCTGAAATTATGCTTTACTTGAAAGTAAAGCATTGGTTAGAATAGAGCTCAGGGTACTATAGCCATGGCTGTAAACACGATATACTTTAAGAGGAAACTGATGAACAACGGCAAGAAAGCAAAGCAAGAGAAAACATGAAAGTGAAAGTGTGACCAGATAAGTACAGATGGAAGATAAACTAGGTTCCCGTTAAGTACCAGATAGAAAAAGATCAGAAAGAAGTACAAGGTAGTTAATCATTAATTTCTTATATTATTTATTAACTAATTTCTTGGTTCAGACTTTCAATACACAATGCGTAACTTCATGTTTATTCTTTGTATCTCTGAACGCACACCCGGAAGGCAATACATTATTTCTGAAAGGAACGGCCATTCACACAGTCTAGGTTACATTCGCAAGAACTAGTATCATGCCCTTAAAGCAGTTTTCAGCAGCAGGGTCTGCAACAGAAAGGCATCCATGTAGCAGTTTGCATTCACTGGGCAAAACTATTCCTCCTGCCAGTCTACAAGTCCCAGTATTACTTCAGGATATCTCACTCCCATTTTATGGAATTGCACAGGAAATACTTTTTTCCAGTCTGCGCTAGTACTAAACACTTTTCAGTAATGTTATGATAGTTCTACTGCTGGAAATACTCAACAGTGTTTTCTTCTACTGGAGATGAGCTTCAATATCACTGGGTTTTTTGCTCATTTTTCTGTTTTTTAACTTTGGTGATTAATTAAGGCTCAGCCCATTATAAGGGAATGACTTACGTGAAACACAGAATCAAATCAGCTAAATCACCAAACTCACAGACGACAGAGATGGAAAATTTAGACCAGCATGTTAGGGGTAAACTTCTTCCCAGTCCACAACAGGATAAAATAATTACCAGCACCAAGATATTAAACTAGAATCATAAGGAGATAACAAAATTTCTTGGCTATTGTTCAGTACCATGTTTCTTTACCGTTTACAGTCAGATAAAACTTATTCCTCAGAAAGTGATTTCAATGGTAACATTCACCATTCATTAAAATTGAGCAATACATATATGGTGTCAAAAGCAGAAATAAAATTAAATGTACAGATTGAGAAGACAATTACTGGAAACATTATGTCTAAATTCCTAAAACATTTCATACTCTGCTACTGAAAATAAATTTAAAATGAGAAAACGGTGAAGTTCTTGGAAAAAAGAACTTCATTTTTCACATCAGCTCGCAGAACAAGAGCAGACATGTGCCTCACACTGCAGAAAGCAGAGAACAACCCTCACCCTAGAAGTATTAAGCCATTAGCTGGAGATCTTCTCAGTCCACAAGCAGATGAATTTCTTCACGATTTCTTCTTACCAATTTCATACTCGGATGATAAAAACAGTATGAGTTTTAGCAGAAAAAAGACCTGCTTCTGCCTGTGCTTGGTAAACAGTAAAGGTTAAATTTACAATTTACCAAGGGAAGTCACAGCACTATGGGCTAAGTGCTCAGGAGTGGATTTCAAGTAACAAGTGAAAGAATTCTGAGATGTTGCCTCTGAAAACAAAACGTCCCTAAGCAAGCACATCTATTTTTAAAAGGGGAACACATACCACAAGAACAACAGGTCAGTAAGTTCAACGTCCACACTAATCACAAGAAAACAATATTATAGTCAACGTCAAAGCAGTGTAGGATAATAAAGCAATGAAAATCGTATCAAATCAAAGCTCATTCACTTCTCTCTCTGTCAGGCTGACCGGCATGGAGACAGGCAAAAAGAGTTAGCTTTGATACACTTCAGTTCATGTCTTCCGAGTAAGACCTCAGGAGATTCAGCAGTCCCCTAGCAAATGAGGCAAACACAGCCTGGCTAAAATTTCTATAACAAACTGTTTTCTGCATAACAGTCTAAGAACACATTCAGACAGTAGTAACTATTTGTTTTTCCCTATCAAATTGGAAGAACGTAAACCAATGAGGTCTTTCTAAGGTCTGTACTGTACTTAGTATTTCAACCTTCACAGCTGGAAAAAATGCACACTTCTCAAATTGGCTGATGACACTGAACTTGAAGAGGCTGCAAGTCATTTGCAAGTAACACAGCTGTTGCATAATTAGTCTAGAAGTAATCTAATGACAATAAAATTCAGGAAAAACGTTTAAAGCCTGACAACAATAGAAATATGAATTAACGTATTATTCATTTCACAGAAGAATATGTGATATTATAACCTGGACAACCATGCAATTATTTCAAAAGGAAGACAAATATAATTCTGGGACACTACAGCACAAGATGAGAAAATTCATTAATTTCTTTTATTCTTTTTTGTTGGACACCAAGTCCAGTTCTAACACAAAGCACTTCAAGAAAGATGCTTTTAAAACATCGCCCCTGTGACAAGGTTGGAAGATTTTGCTTATTAATTCAGGAAATGAAGAGAATGAAGTTAAGAAGACAGAAAACATCAGAAAATTGTGGGCATTCAATAATTCTCCGTGGCTGCTGACGACAAGTAGAGAACTTAATTTGAAGAAAGGCAGACTTAGCTTTGACAAACACAATGTACAATTCTCCTCTCTCCTTCTCTCTACTCTCCAACAATGGTAGTTAAACAATGGAACAAGTTATGCGGGGAAGCTAAGGAATTTTTTTCTAGAGAACAAGGTAAGCAAATGTTTCAGCAACAGCCTAGGGATCCCTAGTAGCAATTAACACAAGAGGCATACTCCTTAACAACCTTCTGCTCGTGTGCCAGAACATCCTGAGCTTAGCACGATGGGGCTGGAAGTGTCATCTGAGACCCAGCCAAGGCAATTTGCCTGAAAATAGGTTCTATTCTCTTTACTTACATTAACAAGTACATATTTAAGCAAGGAGCTAGTCTAAAAATATAACTATAAAAATGAATATTGGCCAAAATATCTTCAAATACCTTAGAAAACCCCTCTCTCTCAGAACCATTTTAAATCAGGACAAAAAGAAGTAGTACGTGAGGAAATACATAGGTCACTCTGAAAGTAATGCCTCCTATTTATTCCCATGAAAGCTACAACAAAGAGCAAAACAATGCCATGTGATAGAGCATATTCTCAGCTACAAAACACTATTTTTCAACATAGTCACCATCACTAGCTATGCATTTTTTTTGCCAGCAATGAGTAACACAGTCTTTACATCGTGCTCATAAAAATCCACACCAGGAGAAGTGACACACTGGGCACCGTCACCGCTGCTGAAAAGCATCACCCACTGCCTCACTGCGCTCATATCCACTGTTTGGTCTCCAGAAAAGTTCAGCAAGTGTCAATGAATGTCAATGAGTGCAATTTTTTCCATATAGAGGAATTCAATGACAAACCTTTGCTTCACACGTACCTCCATGTCAGACACCATTTTGTCAGACTGCCTCTCTGCTGCTGTCTGTCAAACGGCAACAAAATGGAACGGAACACGGGTAGGAAGGTTCAGCCTCTACTGCCCTCCCACCAACACCTGCCTCTGGTGTCGTGGACCAACATAACAAAACAGGAGGTATTACTTGGAGCAGACCCCATATAATTCTTCCTGCAGATGCTCTATTTCCACCCCCTCTTCAGAATCTCTTTTTTTATTTCTACATACATATAAATATCTATCTAAGAATATAGATATACATACACACCCACTCCACATTAGCTCTTAAGACAGGCATTCTTGAGATGAGTTTCAAAAGTTCTACAAAACAATGGCAACAAATAGAAGGCCCTTGGTGAATCTGTCCTCTCAAGCTGAATGGGGCTGTGCTTTGGAGATGGTTTAGAATGTCAAGACAGCCCAGCAGCAAACTTAATTCAGCTGCTTTTGCTAAAATTTTTCATCATTCATACATGCCTTTATCTGGATGCATGAAGTTCCTACGATCTGTGTCTTCCTTGCTTACTCTCATGCTTTCTTTTCATCTTTTCTTAAGGATAATATCAAATAAAAAGTTCTGCCAATTTGTTTGTGTATTTCTATGTTCAGTTCTTTGCCTGACACAGAGTACACTGGAAGTATTAATACAGTTGGAAAAGGCGTATTTAAAGACATTGACACAACAGTAACCACAAATCTGCAAGGAATCAGCCTTTGAGGATCAGCCTGAAACTGACACTGATTTTAAGCACCTCAGAAATGTGCATCGCTGAAGTCCCTGAGTACCTGAATAGAAGTACAGATAACAGCCCACAAGTATGAATTCCTTCGGTCAGTAAGAGCTCAAGGAAATTTCTAAAACTCAGGCAAACACACAGAGATTTTTGACAGCAAAGACTTTTGCAACCTTGGCTTGGCTCTTCTTAGATTTAAATATTTGTCCTAACATTTGTCTAGAAAGGCCAAACCATCAGTATTTTTCATATTTTAATTACACGGAGTACAGATTGGATGCGATTCTCTCTCTTTTCCTACGTACCTTTTACAGTGTAAATAAGGGCAACAGACTAGCTGTTGTTATCCTTCCAAGAACAAATTCCTGTTTGCAGCCAACATGGCTCAGTTTCACAGAAATCTAAATCAATTCTCTGGTACTGAGGTAATGAACAGTAACTTGATTTTTCCTTTTAAACTGAGGTCTTCCAAAAATACAGCTAACTCCTGTCCATTTAACACATTTTTTACTTACTGTTGGAGCAAAGTTACTATAAGCACATGGTAACAGGCCATGAACTTTGAAGTAGCAGCTGCATTTTAAAATCATTTTAGTCTGATCTTGTCATATATACTGTTGAGACTACGAGTTAGCTCTATTCAGTAATGTGACATTAAACGTACCTGAATTAAGAGAACACCTAAGGCAGAATCCTGGCTGAGGATGATTTGTACAAAATGAAACAAAAGTAACAAAGTTCAATTTCTACCACACAAGAACAAGTTATGAAATTGCTGGGGGGAAAAAAATAATCATGCCTCAGCATTGGATAGGATCAAGATTGAAATGAATAATGTATACTCCTGAGCAAGTCTGATCCTTCTTTAGGACTTGATTACACAAACTGATGAGACAACACAGAACAGCTCACCTACAGAGTGAATGACTACCACCCAAAATTTATTTTTCTAAGTCTTATCTTTAAAAATGAACTTCTACTCATTAAATGAATTACCATTTTTTCATTCTCCTATTTGGCTTCTTCTTTCCCAACTGAGCAAATGACTCCTCTGCTTCATACTGCACTGGTAACCACAGAAGCATAACTGCTGTTTGTTTTCCAAATGATGCCCACATATTTGGATAACAACTGAAAAAAAACACTGACTCTTTTAACTGGTAATCTTACCTGTCTTTCAGATTGCTACTAGCATTATACTGGAACCAATGGTCAAGAAGAAATCACAGAAGCCATGACTGCACTTGAAAATAGAGAAGGCTGGCACAACCCTTATGGTCCTGAACTCTTGAGAAGAAATAGGTAACTGCCAGAAGCATGTGAAGAAAAGCCTACCCTGGTTAGAGAAAAGGTAATATATATCAAAGATATTAACTTGTACTCCTCGTGATGAAAAGCTATGGTTAAGGTCTCCACTATTGTCAAACACTGTACCTGCTTTTACATTCACAGGCACTTTTGTGGCACCTAAATCTGCATGGAAATAAGAAAACTATAAAACTAAGTCCTCAGAAGGAAAAAATCTGCAGGACAAATAAAACTATACCACAGTGGTGCACACTGTGTTGAAATAAATGAATAGGTACAAACAGCTTCTCTCTCTTTTCAACAGAAAGGTACAGGCACTAGTTCTCTTAGTTAAGTTCACTTGTCATCTTGCAACAATCTTAAGCATCTACATCCATCATTTAGGAAAAAAACTAGATAAAAATTTCTGGAAAACTAGGTCTTCCAGATGCAATGGTTGTCAAGAGGTCAGTTAGTTTGGCTAATGCCTGTGTTTCTAAGTTAAAACATTGATCTCTCCTGAGCAATTTTAATAGATTAGATCTGGGGCACAGCCTGGATTTCAAAGTTAAAATGAAGCAAACATGCATTCATCATTTCAAAAAAGCTGATATGGATATGCATTTAACAGTTATTAGTGGCACAAACATAACGTTGTTACATTATACAAAACCAAAACCCCCAATATAAGTTGTTTCTTAGCATAATCAACAAGAAGTAATCTGAATTCACAGATAAACCACACAAGTGTTGCCCTAATAGCCACAAGTAGGATCCAAGCCATGAGGAAAGAAGGTACAACACAATAAGTCAAAGCCTTAAACAAAAATCATCTAATGGGCACAAGCAATAGCTTTAAGATACTTGGAAACTGGGAATAAAAGTTAACCCCAGTATTTGCTGGATTTTTTCCATGACAGAAACACTTGCTTTAAGATACAGTTTCCTGAGCCTCGCAGGAACTCCAGGGATGAATGAATAAGCAGCATACAGAAGAGCTACCTCAGCAACAGGAAGACATCCTGACTCTTCTCGGTTTTATTGCAGAATTCTTAACTGAGAATTAATTAAATTCTTAACTGAGAATTAATTAATCCTCCTGCATGTCACAATTTTCACATAGTCCATACTGTAAGAAACCTCAATTATTTTTACAGTTGTGACTGTAAATTACAGAAATAAAGAAATAAGAAAAGCAAATGTCAGGTCTACATAGGATATCAATACATTTTAGTCAAAAACAAAAGCTGGTATTTGTACCAACGCACTGTTGAAAGTTGTAAGATAAAAACATGGAGAGGTGGTTTTTCCTCACAAGGGTTACCATCAATGCTGATTCAGGAAACACAAAGATTACTTTGCCTCTTTGTGCTATTTGGACAGGATTCAATATACAAATTGTAGCACATAGATTCAGGAATAAACCAGCAGATTCAGAAAGGAAAAAAATATGCAGAGTTCTCTGATATTGCCATTCTTGCAATTCCCCCAGAATTCCTGTTAAGATTTAGAATTATGGAATAGCCAGAGTTGGAAGGGACCAGTGAGGATCATCGAGTCCAAATCCCGTCCTGACAAAGCACCACTCTCAATTCAACCGTATGCCTGAGACCACTGACCAAACTCTTCCTCAGTTCCAGCAGCCCAGGGCTGTGCCCACTGCCCCGGGGAGCCTGTTCCAGTGCCCAACCACACTCTGCTGTAGAATCTTTCCCTAACCCCCATCCTAGCCCTCCCCTGATGCAGCTCCCTCAGGCCCTGTCGCTGTCACCAGAGAGCAGAACTCAGCGCTGCCTCTCCGTTCCCCTCCTGAGGCTTTAGGCCGCCATGAGGCCTCCCCTCAGCCTCCCCTGCTCTGGGCTGAACAAACCGAGGCTGAATAAAACAAGTGATTTAGGTTTAAGGCTCTAGAGATCACTGAAGCAGCAATTAATTTCATGTGTGGTGATAAAAGCTCGTTTAACTAAATTTTATAAGAGACTGTAGACAATCTCGTCTTCAAAGCAATGTTTTCTCTTCCATTTGTTTCCATCTTTCCTCCAGAAGAGTATTAGAGTATTTCTTTGCTAGAAAAAAATCTAAAGTTCTGGATTTACTTCCACCAATTCTGTATCAGCCAAGGTTGTTTTTTCTTTTTCCTCCAGTTTGTGACTAAAATAATATTACTGAAAATGTCTACTTTAAGAAGTATCTACTTGAAGAAAATACATTTTTTTGGAGTTTGTTTCAGAAAGATGTATGTATAGCTGACAGTATGTGGTATTTTAATGTTTAAAAAGAAAATTGATTTCCTCAAGGTGCTTTTTTGTAGCATGATTTAAATGGGTTTTATTTTACCATTCACTAAGTTGTCAGTAAATCCTTCTCTTAAGTTTGCTTTCACTTATGCTCACATAAAACTTAACAGTGTATGTGCTCACTCAGAATTTGTCTTTTCCTATCATTAGAAAATGTATAGTTATTTAATATAGGTATAATTCATATTCTTATGTGAATGGTGAAGATCAGATTCAAGCTTACACAGATTCAAGTGTGGACAAAACACCCTCAATTCTTGGTTTCTGTCACACCAAACCTGTTTCCCACAAGCCTTTTGTAACTGAAAGCTAACCTGAGTCCAATACATTTATCCACCCAAAGAACCTCCTTTAGGTAGAAAGAATGAGCCAAGATTTTTACCAGCTGTATCCAAATAGCATAACTCCAGCCAAATTTTATCTCAGAAACAACTGATGAGTGTTCATAATTCCCTGAAGTATTTAATTAGCTGCGGAACTCTACCAGTACTTCCTGTCCTGCTGAGCAACGCAACGTTCTGGCAAGATAGGAATTTATCAAACCTGCCCCATCACAAAAAAATGGTTGTTCCTAAAGTTTGTTCAGCTAAGGTGGCTACATCATAGTCACAGTTTGAAAATGACAGTAACTATAAAGTGGTGAGAACTTACTGGAAATTCCAGATGTATTTTATGCAATTGAAATATTAACCATACAACCGCTGCAAATAAACGCTTAGAATATTTTAAAGTGAATTAATATGTACTAACTAGACAAAGCTGCTTTCGGTGTTTCAGATGTCCAGATAAAATGCAGCAAGTTCATAAGTAGCTGTTCCCCTGCTTCAGGAAAGGCTGTAAGGCTACATGCTGGGAGAACAGTGCAAAATATTTCCGTATCTATAAACCGAGAGAATATTCATATCATCTAACTGATTTAAATAATGGTACATTATCTATAGAGTCCTAAAACCAAGGAAAAATTCAGTTCTTAGCTAAAACATTAGCCCTGCAATGTTCATTGCTTTACCTATATTCTGCTCTTACCACAAAACACATTTGGCTATCAGTGACACAGCTGTGCCTGAGTGAGACCAAGGTAAACAACCATTGTAAAAAGACCGTATAAGCAAAATATGACCAGTTAATTACAACTCTGAAATACACAAATACACGCAAAAAAAAAGACAAGACAAGAACCATGAAAACATTGAAAGCAGATAGTAAAGCTGTGCTAAGAGCACTTTGTCTGTTACAGGTACTTTGTATAAACCATAGACATATCTAAATGCAACCAGAATTCCAAATCAACTTCCACTGAAGTTAAAATATAGTAATAAATCATAAAGTTGTCTTTTAAAGAGCAAATCCTACCACTTCAAACACTGCAATTGGAGCCTTTCATCAAACATGCATCTCCTTTACATCAATGGCATTTCAAACCATGGCTAGTTCACTTTCAGCAATCTACAGTTATCACAACTACATGACAGATTTGGAAGTAGAGACAAAGCTAAACGGTTTGATGAGCATTTTAGGTGCTGAGCTAAAACAAAACTTTGAATACCATAATTCATGCTTTGCAGCCAGTCTGTTACAGCACGCTGTCAATATCATCCATTTCAATCAATGGATCTTAGAGATGAATGGAATACAGAGTAAGGATATAGGCTGAGGATATGGAAGACTGGCTCAAAGACTATGGCATCTCAGAAAAAGAAATATGCTCAAGGAAAGAGGATTTGTGAAGGTAGAGCAAAAGACAAGGTAAAAGATGAAGCAAAAGTGAAAGTGGGAAAAAAATAAAACTGAACTGAAAAAAAAAATAGAAACTGAAAAAAATAGAACTGAAACTGTAGCAGAAACCTGAGGAGATCAAAAGACTAGTAACAACAGATTTTTCTCTTCATCAAGAACTGCATCCTTTTCACATTTTAATGTTATAATTTAAATGGCAAATACTCATTATTTGTGTGTATATATACGCACACAGACTCATCAATCATATACACACACACTCAGCATGGTTAACATGATCCACCTTCCACCTGGACTACATTTCCAGAGGGAATGCAGGCCAAATAGCACCAATCTCCTTATCCTGCCCAGCTCAGAACCTGAGGCTGATGCCTTGTCCTAAGAGAGAGGTACACTGCCACATGCATGCTTAGGCTGGCTGCTAGGCTTGGAAAAGCAAGGAACATGGTGAAGAGGGAAGCATCCTTGCAGAGTTAAGCCTCTGTTTGTGTCTAAAGATTGAGGGGGATGAGGACGAGGAACACAAATATTTCAAGTAAGAAGACATGCACAAATGCGGCACAATGGTGAAAGATACTGGTCCCCACATTTATGGAATGCAGCAGAAGACTGAGCTGTTGCTGTCACCATCACAACAGTGAAGGGAACTCAAAAAAGAATCCAGTACTCATTCCCACAATTGATTGCCCTAAGCAATGCAACAGGACAAACATACAGAACTATGCAACCACATGTATTTGCTATATTAACAAATCGAGGGTAACTCCAGGCTTTCATTGGCTGTGCTCACTGCCAAGCTGTCAGTAAATCAATCATACAGTTTTCAACAGTCAGTATCAACAGAGAGACACAGCCACTGCAAGGGGCACAGTAAGACAGAAAATCATAACTATTATGAGTGAAAGAGCAAACTGTACAATTTATTCATTTTTCTCTTAATTCTGTTTTATGGCCAGATTCTATAATGAGCCATATGACAGAAAAAAAGAAAACACATTTATTTATCTTGATTTAAGTATGTAAATGATTTACTACTTTGATATCTGTCTGCCTTACTCCTTCTCTTCCTTTGCGTATCTTAGACTGATACAATAGATGTTCCCACCACAACAGTACGTAGCTGAGCAAGTCACCTAGATACAGTGGATATGTTTAGACAAACTTGTAGACGAAGTCTTGGATACGACTGTTCTCATTTTTGTTCTTCGGCATGTCTCTTTGTTCTCTAAGGATGGAATGAGAATCTAGTGCCAGCAGAAAGACAAACTGATCTATGATGGGAGCTGACATGCTTCAAAATACTATTTTGGCCTTTAGGGAAGACAAAAGGGGGAAACAAGTATTTGGAGTTGTTAGGCGAAGGGGTTCTGTTCGTTTTTATGCACTCCTTTTTGAAATCCCCTCCTAAACCCTCTTCCAGACTTCCTTGGAAAAAAGCCTTTAGGCAAAATTCAATACATCATGACCATTTTGTTGTCAGGTATATACTTCAATATTTCAAGTATAACAGAGCTATAGGGAGTTTTGAACAATGCTCTCCTTACTTCATTTTTCTCTGTACCCAGATGCAGTGGGAACACAAGACTGCAAATATCACTGAAGATGCGTCTTAAAACTGAGTCATGAGAAGGGGTTTTCTTGGATCTCTGTCCACCGCCCTAGGCATGTAGAACTTTTTGCCGCTGCTTTCATATATTCATCAGCTCCACTGATCCTCCTCTCTGCTGTTCTGACTGTAGTACCCTTTCAGAATCTGAATTCTGTGACGGTTAGAAAACTGTAACAAATCTCTAGCATAGAGGCATTCGCAAACAATTAACATACCTCTTCAAGCTGGCAACTAAAAGCAAAAGACCCTAGAAAACTAAAATGAAACAAGTGCAATAATCTTCTGTACAATCTCCAGTAGAACTCAAAGTGCTCATTAGCTAATACTTACGGAGGCATCACTCCTTTCGGGAGGCCTAATGCGTTGACAGAAACGGGTGCTGGCTGGGACGGCAGCATGGAGCTGAGAAAAGCTGCTGGTGACTGGCCAGAATTAGGAAATCTAGGAGTTGGAGACAGGCTGTGGGAAGGTGAAGAAAGGGAAGGAAGAGGAGGAGGTGGAGGAGGTGGAAGTGGAAAGGAATCACACACTGGATACGTTGTGGTTGGACTAAAGACAGGCGGAGGTGGGGGGGGAGGAGATGGAGAAGAAGGAGACCATCCATACTCCCCTTCCGGAGCAAACTGCTGAGAGAAAGGGGGAACAGGTACTCTCCCAAACTGTTTTTGAGAAGCAGTCGGAGACATAGGAGAAGGAAGGCTGGATGTAGATGATCCTGAAGAAGGAGTCACGTAACCTGAAGCAGGGCTGATGTTCTGAGCAGCAATGAATTGCTTAGGCCGAGCGTAGTTAAAGGAGCTGGAAGACTGCATGCTTGGGGAAGTATGAGAGTTGAGAATACTCATTGGCACAGGAGAAACAATAGACTGGCTGGACTCGAGCTCTTGGAAGGAGGGGGGAGGAGGAAAGGAAGGAGATGAGGGAGTGTGCTGACGATGTTCAGGTTGCTGCTGGTGACGATACCACTGGCCACTTTCTTGCTCCAGTCGAATTTGGTTCTGCAGCTGCTGTATTTTTATAGGGTCCCTGTAGGAAGGAAAAATAGACAAAACGTGATCAGACATGCAGTGTTTGTCTGGAGGTAAAAACTCCACTGAGTTACCAGTCCAGGAAAATCAGAAGCCAGGGAAAGTTCAAAGTATTTACATATACTGAATAGTCCTACTTTTCAGAGCTAAACATTGTTACAAAAGTATATGTAGAGTAGAAGTCAACAGAACCTTCAGTTCTCAAAAAAGGTACGCTGTAAGACAACTTGAAGACATTTAGCATATTTATAAAAGCAATCCAAATAATCTAAGTAATAATTCAAACGTTGATGTTCTTAAGTAGATGTCATTTCATTCTACTTTTCTACTTCATTCTGTGGCCCCGTTCCCATAATAAGCCGCCGATATTTACTTAGTGATAGCTTCAGCCTTGATTTCAGCAGTAGCCCACATGTCCAGATCAGACAAGCCTAATTAATGTCATATTTTTAATGAGTTACTCGGAAACAAGGGACCAACTTCTACTCTTAGCACCATACGCGTATCTATAGATGAGCAAAGGAGACTTCCAGGAAATACTTATAACCTACGGAAATAGTAAACAGTTTCCTCATGTATTTAGTTCCACTTTTTTTCCAGGATTTATTCTAACTGTAAATTCTGAGGTGTATCTTAGTAGGTGCTGAATACAGCTCTGAGGAATTGTTAATTGCAGTACTAATCAGCTCAATGGAAAATGAGTTCTTCCTTAAAAAAAAAAAAATACAGACATTCACTAAAAAAAGCAATTGACAAAAAAATTGACTAAAAAAATATAGAGAAGCACTCAAAACTGTTGGCTAAGTAAAACAAACAAAAACCCCCAGCATGGTCAGTAGTAAAGCAAACCAAAGCATACATTGGTTCTCCAATTGTTTCAGTGACATTGTGAATTTCCTATTAATTGCTCCTTTATAAACCAAGAGGCCAGAACATTAAAGAGACTGTAGCAGCCTATTGTAACTGCTGTTCTGCTGTAGTAATAAAGAGTGCAATGTAAGTGAGGTCCGTGTGAAAATGGAAATTAAGCTTAACTGCATGGTCTCTCATCTTAAAATTAAGCAGACTGATTTGCTTTAAAATTATTGTGTTCCAGCTGGAAATCATAAATCTACCTCAACACTCTAGATGTCAATAAAGCTTTAGCATATGAACATATACCTTTCCTGCATATTAGATACATAAATCCTTTTTTATATACAAGCATGTCATTGTTTATATATAATTTAGGTCATTTAGGCAGAAATTTTATAAGTTGTCTGCTTAATGCATGGCATATGAATGCATGATTCCGGCACAACAATTTACTTTTGTTGGTAGCAACAAAACTAGAAATGGTACTGTCATCATATTTTCCATTCTAAGATTAATTTTGATATTCCAGCCATTCATATTTCCCAGAAAATGTTTGCTGACAATAATTCTGCTTATGATCACGGGCCAAAGGACATTAGTTAGATAAAGTAGGGGACTGAGACAGTTTAGGACAGAAAACCGAAAAATCAGTTATTTACTTTTAACAGTTGCTTTTTTGCTTTTTAGTAATAAGGATGGTTCATTCTAGCTGCATAAGTTATCACACCAACAATACATATTTCAGTACTTAAAAGAAAATTACATTATTAAAATGTTGCAGTTCACTTGCAGATTTTGTACTTTTTTTTTATTGCATAGTGACCCTAAATTCCTTTGAGTTCAACTTTTCACTTCAAAAGGCACAGGCTGAACTTAAGTTTTCAGTTTTTATTGAACTATGTAAGAATCTCCCATCTCTATATGGGCTGAAGCAACACAATGTCTTTTCTTTTAGTTCTTGCAATCATTTGACTGTCTTGGCTGATGACAGAAATACTTGAAGTCATTTCTGATTGAGGAAAGTCCTGTAAAACTACTACTTTAAGCCCATTCTGTTTCTTTAGTCTGACTGTTTGCAGATGTACTGTATAATGACTAAAATTACTTCAAAATACTTAGTTTCTCTTCTACCGTTATCACACACACCATAATATTTTTGATTCATCACAGAGACTAAAGGTCTTTAAAAAATTGGGAAACTTAGTATTGTAAATGCTGAAATTCATCTGTCTCCATCACTTCTGTTTTCCTAACATATACTAAAAGCAAGTCAGAGCATCTTGTCTTGGGACTTTTTAGTTTTCATTGCCAAGTCACTTGGCCATACGCCCAGCCAACAGTACAACACAAATGACCATCTATGGCCTTGCCAATGGTAAGCACACTACTACAAGTGTCTGCCACTAAACTGCTGCTGTACCAATCTGGGCAGCAGATTCAGAGTATGACTACAAAAGGTCGGCAGGCAAACATGAGGTTCCCCTGCTCTCACACAAAGCTTAACTTAAGGCCATGAGGATATACATGCCTGTAAATCAGGGTTTACTAGCCCAGGAGAGCACTAATTCCATCTGCAAAGCTTTTTATCAGGTTAGGGTCCAGAAAAAGCAAGCGCATGTCTGCTTGAAAAAAACTCATGGGCATCACTATCACACCAATCCAAAGAGCAAAAAAAATAAAGACCTTACAGCAGATTTCCATTCCAGTGATAGAAATCACGATCCAAGTTTGCAAAAGAATGTTCTCCGTCTCAGAAGCTCTTTTTTTAACAGCAGAAAGTGCCCTATACATACTAATTTCTTGAGCAGATGTATATTAGCGACGTGTCACTACGAAGAAAGAAATAAAAAAGAAGAGTAGTAGAATCAAAGTCACCAGTGTTACTTTGCATTAACACTGCCAGAGGTGGAAGTTCTGACACAGGTAGGTCACCAAATACATGGCTGCTGTGCCACAGATATAGGGGGGCACAGGAGTCCAAATTATGCAGTAGAATCAGTCTGCTTTGTTGCCCTCATCTGTAGTGAAACAAAGACAACTAAAAAAAAACAAAATTGTAATTACATCCTCTTTCCAATTAGCTGAAATATGTTTTGTAATCTAAGTGTTTTAAAGGGCACACTTGCTTTCAGGGTACACATCAAGCTTGTTTAAACAAGGAAACAAAAAATATTTTCTCATGTGGATTTTTCAGTTTTACCAAATAATAACAAGAATAATAATAAAAAAACCCAGTAAATCAGCGATATTTTAATTGAAGCAGACATTAGTTGCAATGGAAAAAAAAAACCAGAATTTATCCAGTTATTATTTACTGTCTGAACATCTACAAATCTACTGCTCACAATACTTTCTCTTTTCTTATAAGCTACTAGGCTGGGAAGGAATAGCCTTTTCACCTTCAGTTATGGGTTTTGTCTCAGTTAGTTTTCCACTTACTATGCACTTCTAACTGTGCAAAGAGATGGGAGATTGAGAAAGAGGAAAAACTCAGCTTGTTCAGCAGTTAAGAATGAGGGCTTATGCTTGGATCACTAACACAAGAGGTTGCGATAGCAAATGGAAGTTACTCCTGGAGAAGAGTTTGTCTACACATCAGCCTTTTTTTTAATAATATAAATTATTGAAGAGCTAGAATTATTATTATTATTTTTGTATTTCCATACTTCTTATTTAGGACTTTCAGGCTTGGCAGTGCCTGCTTGTTGCACCTGTCCTGGTTTCAAGCCTGGATTTTGTTTCTCTTTTATTCTGTGGCAGTACAGTCTGGCTCTGAGTCCCCCCTCTTCTTTCAAACTGGGACAGTATGTAAGTCAAAAAACTGAGAAAGTACTGAACTATGAAAAGAGCAGGAGTTAAATTAGCTTTCTTGTAGTGTTTCATAGATGGACGGTTGTGAAATATTACAAGTCTTCTGGAGGGAACTAGCCTTGTTAAGCAGAAATAGCAAGACAGTTGACTGGAAAATGGCTGCGTTAATCACCTTAGCATTCTTCCTACCAAAATGATCTAGTTTGGCCAGTGACAGGCAGGTCGGCTCGAAAGTCTGCTTCTGTGATCGTCATAAAGCAGAACCACACCAACATTAATATTTTGTTCTTCCACTGAAAAGAAAGTTTTCAGAAAGGAGTGCAAATGGTTGGCTGACTGCTCAAGTGACTTAGATGAAAATGTAAAACTATGCAGGGAATAAACTTCAGGTGAGGTTTCAGGCTTTCATCTCTCGTCAGAACAGGTGCATCCACAGGTTCCATTCTGAACACTTGGAACTGGCTCAGCAAGATGCTTCCTTATATGAGAAACATTCAAAAACAGATACACAAAGGAAAGACTAGATGCCTTAGATTTTTGGTGGTTAACTACAAAATATTATGTTTTTCAAAGCGAAATGATGATTACGTGAGAAAAGAGTGGACACATTATCAGGATCTTCTCTAAGGTTACCATTAAATATGGCATATTTTAAGGTAGCAGTTGCTCAAAGACTGATGTATCTTTTTATACTATGTTATTTCTTTTTTCTTCCTGATAAATTTTATTGCATCATGTTATTTTGATAACGAATAGAGCAGTCTTTGAGAACTAAACGGGTAGGAACCCCCACCAAGCCCAGGCCAAAGTGCTTGTAGCAGCACCATAGAACAGGGGAGGTGTAGGAGACAGACAGATGGTTGTACATCTCTGAAAGTCTCAAAAAGAATTATCATTGCACTGCAGAGTATACTACAGCAGATGCTATTTTCAGTGTGCAAAAAATCCATCATATTGCAAGGTCTCTGCCAGTCTTATTCACAGGTTCCCAGAATTAGGATTTCTAACAACTTTATGTTTTTCTTCTATCTCTGAGTTTGTGAAAAACATTAAAAGTCTTCACTAGAAGGAAGAATGCCTGAAACCTCATCTGGGAAACACCTTACCGTTTGTAATGTAATAGTCAGATGCTTGCAGTTCTGGTTTTTTATACCTTAAAGAAAGAGAGAGCTTTGTCTTTGTCTAGATCAACAATGCTGTCCATGCTAAAGAATGATAATGGGAATCCACCCAACTGAACTGACTGAACTTGGTAGTGCTGGCTTTGCTTTTTTCACCACGTTTACAGTTCAGCGTACTGCTTGAGAACTGCCTGCCACTTGATACTGTTTTTTCCATCCAGTCCTGGCATTCAAAGTCACCTTGAGGCATAATCTGCTCTGTGTACTTTTTTAATGCAAAAACTTTAATGGAAGCCACTGAGGTCCAGTCTCAGAGGAAGGTTTCTCCAAACATAAAGGCCTGCTGTACAAGAGTTGCCAGGAATCACACACAAAATGAACTCCATCCAGGTAGTGTCCACCAGGAAGAGTAGCAAGGGCA
The DNA here is from genome assembly GCF_002078875.1 of Numida meleagris. NCBI lineage: Eukaryota > Metazoa > Chordata > Aves > Galliformes > Numididae > Numida > Numida meleagris. The sequence goes on along the minus strand of NC_034412.1, from coordinate 30,072,666 downwards.
TTCAAGTTTATTCAGTGTTTTACAACACAGTTTTATACGGATTCACATAGATTGAAATCAACCATCACAGATCTGAACACATTTTTCTCTATTACAACTTTTTGTATTTCCAAATTATGGCCCTCCTTCATCCTCCTTCATCATCTAAATAAAAGGAGCAAATGAAAAGCAGATCAAGAAAAGCTATTTTTGTTTGAAAGAAGAGTCATATGCAAAATGTATGGAAGAACTTCTGCTTCAAGTCATTCCTGAGCAAAAGCCGACCGGCCCCCTCATAATCCTTGCAGTAACTGCCCTTAGAGAAACAGACGGTGCAGTTTGATAGAAATGTACTAGACGTACATGTGAAAGTACAAGACTATTTACAATGAAAATAATTAGAATTAACAACTTAAAAAAAAACTTGAGCTAGTTTTCTAAATTAAAACTTCAAACAAATGCCAGAAAACCTTTGTATTTGTGGTAACAACTACTCACCTCCAGGAAATCTTTGTTCCAGTGAAGAGCTAGCTTCTAATATAAGATCAGTGTTTCATAATAGTGCCAGAGCTCTACAAAAGAGCAACCAGGCTACATGTTTGTTTCTTTAATGCACCATAATGCTGTACTGGGAGGCAAGGGCTGTTCTCAGCCAGATCCGTCAGTGCTTGCGAGTTGTTAAAATGAAACCAGCAACTTAAGCTAGTATCGTTCTGAAAAGAACTACTTACAATGCAAAGGTAATTCCAACTAAACTGTGTCCACTGAAGGAATATTTACTCAATTTCAAAATGTTAAAAATCCTTTTAAAGAAAATAAAAGAAACCCTGCATAGTATTCAAGACACGGCCATCATTCATGCTGTATTAATATAAATACATCTATCCGAGCACTAAACTCATTGATTCTGGACAACCCCTCTACTGTGAGATAGTGCAGACTGTGTTAAATCCTGCAAGGAAATGGTGAAGGTGGGGCGAAGGGGGACAAAAGCTAGCATCAATTTGTGTTGTACACTGCAAACATTCAGAGATATTTTTCGCCTGTGCTGACAGATTTCAGGGAGGATGCAGAGTTGCAATTACAATTTACTTCTATTGCATGTCTCGAGAGCTTTAAGTAGAATTCATCTTCACCAGCTGTATTCTTTTAACATTTTTATTACTTGCCTTTGAAAGCTTAACAATTTGGAAAAGCAGATCCACAAAAACAAGTTTTCCACATTTCCTGTACATATACAGGACTGTTGACACTCATCTGATTTCACTGCACTCTAAAGTACTCTGAGGAAAATCAGCATGGTGTAAGAGCTGACACAGGTACGTTCTTATGAGCACACTATGAAACTAAGCTTGACTTTCCATCAGAGAAGCTTTGTACACTCAAAAGACAAATGGAAAATATTTTCATCATATCTGCATTGTTTGTGAACTCTCTTGTAAGGAAATCCTGCTGTAATTTGGCTGTTAAAAACCTGCCTATCCTAAAAGGTGGCAGTTGTACCTGCGCCCATTTTCCATTATTGTTTGATTATCTGTCAAAGAAATCAAGGTTAATTTCTGTACTAAGGAAACTAACAGTAGTGATAATGCCAGTATTTAGTGAACACAAGGCGGCTCCAGGCAATTCTTTTGGAGACAGGAACCATTTTTCATATCTCTATAACACCACAGGGACATTTTTCAAAACATGCACCAGTGAGATAACATTTACCCTCAGTACAGAAAGAGGGGAAATCGTGCTCTTGCGCACACTCATTGTTCCAAAAAGCCATAAAGTCACAATACAGCTCCAGTAAAGTCAACGCTTCGTTCCTCTATTAGGATTAGAGCATAAGAATTAGTCTGGCAATCAAAGATCTGTCTGGCTTGGTAATTCAATATTGTTACATAAACCAGCACATGGAATATTGGTAATGGAGGTAACAGCTGAAAAGTGACACAGGTAACAATCTTTACTGAAAAAGGAAGCAGAAAGTCTATATTATTAAGAGGTAAATCAGTAATGAGGCACCAATAGCAACACAAATTCCAATTTGCAGCTCAATTGGCCCACATCATAAGAAATCATGACTTGGAACATAGGAATGAATCAGCCTGCAAAAAAAAAACACACAAACAAGACATCTGCCTCTTCTTGTGCCATCCCACGTGGAAGGTTATACTCTTTGCTTACTAGTATATATCCAAAGTACGTACCAAAAAAAGTTTCCAAAACTGTACTAAAACAGAAAGAGAACAGAAGAAAGAGACAGACTACCTATTCTCCTCTTTTAGATGCAATGTGATACATTTTCTCAGTGCTGACACAGCACGTTCACCATGGCCTTTTTTTAAAAAAAAAAATTATACATTTGATTGATGAGATACTCTATCAATCATCCCATTTCACCCAGCATCAGATACCAAAGTTAAGAGACTGACTTATTTTTATGCCCACCCATGAAAGGTCACAGCGGGCTTAAGACTGACCCTTTCAATATTGATATGCCAGGATAATATCTGTTCCTTGAGTTACATGGAAAGACAATTGGTTTTCAGTATTGAACTAACTACTTTTCAGGGGAGGAATGAACATGATATTAAGCAGAAAAACCAAACAAAACCCACAAAAAAAAAATTAGTAGCGACCACATGCCCTGGTCTTATTAGAGCACAGAGTTGCTATCAATTGTGTTTTTGGGAAAATGAAAACTATGCTTTAAGACTATTTGAAGAAATAAAGGTCATTTTAGAGCCTAAATTCTAGCCCCTTTTAACTGCCATTTTATATTCACAAAGAAAAGAAGTCCTGACATCCAGGTCACTGCTTCGCATAAATCTCAGATATTATCAGATGACACATCAGTCTTCTATTTTACTGAAACTCACCTGAGACATTCAAATAAAAAAATACCATATGAAAAGAAACCACTGCAAAGAAAACCAAGCATAAAAACTGGTGTGGTTGTCAATGAAATAAATATACACTTCTGAGATTCCCCTACTATCAGAACATGACATCTTTTGGGTATCAGCACTATCTTTGCTTCACAAAGTTCTGCTTTTATATCACTCTGGTTGAAGTCCTTCCTTATACACAAAAGCAACCCTGTAATCAACATACACCAACTTTTATGGCACCAGAAAGTAACAACAATTGCTGAAGACAGCAATAATCCTTCAGTTTGGATCTGAAGAGTATTGGAAAATGAAAACAACACTACAACATTACTCACAACTTTTGTGTCATTGATTCAATCAGTGCAATCCCAATGCAATTATACCTTATGCAAGATCCAGGGAAGGGACTCTATATCTCTGCCATGCAATCTAGGTTGGTAATCTTAATGAAAGTTATGGCAATTAAAAAAATAATAAAGAATACTTAAAAGGATGAGCAATTGTGTAGTCACTCTAAGTGCCGCAAACTTCCCAGGGTATCTAAAGTTACTGCTGTATTAGGGACTGGTATCATCCAAAGGCACTTGAAAATCTGTTGGGAGAATTATTCTTTCCAGATGCCCTCTTAGATGGCTTTTAAAAAGCCACGGTTAAGCCTATCCCATGCAGGAACCAGAGAAACAGCAATCACTGCCTCTCTGCCATTATGCTCTGGCACCTGGAACTGGCAACACATTTCTATCCCCTACACATCATCTAGCTACTTGGTTCCAGACAGAATTAACAGTTTGTTTGCAGGGAACAACCTGTCTGAGCTTTCTTCCACAAACAGGCAGGTTGAAATACAAAGCTCTGGTTAACTGAATTATTCATTTTATTGGAAAAAATATGAGTATAAAAAATACCTCAAGTGTCCTCACTGCACACAAACACTTCTGCAAAGAGTTGGCAAGCATTCAGTCTATTCATGCTCAACATATTCTTTGTGGACCACAACAGGCAGAGCAGAAGGAAAACTCAAGCCTACACCAGCAGAAGAGCAGCAAAGTATCACAGGAAAACAATTGACAGTGTGGCAAGATGGACCTTACTGCAGCTAGCGCTTTTAGAAGATAGAAAACTCTTTGTAGACCTGGCTACAGCAGTGCGCCTAACTTGATTCGCTCATGTGGACTGACAGAATCTTTTTAGTTCATCAGTTTTTTTTCTTATCAGCAACTTGCATCAGCTTCAGCTGCCTGATGAATATTTCTGTTTTGCAGCAGAAACAATCTTCTAAGACATGGATATCCATTCAAATTGATTGACCAATTTTGATAATAAGATACAGTCTACAGAGCATTGCCACTCTTGTGTAGACAGATCTGTTCTATTGGGGGTGTGAGGTGTTGTTTTTCTTTTTTTCATTGAAGACGCACATTCCCGAACGTATAATAGAAATGAGAAAAATGACGAGCCTCAAAATACCACAAAAGCACCTTTAAATATGCTGAACTACTACTCATTACAATTGCTTGATAAACTCAATTCTAACTAAAACTTCTTAGACAAATGCTAAGGACAAAGTCAACTTGCAGCCTTACTCCATGACTGGACTCTGCACATAACTGTAACTTCCTCATTGCTTGTTACAAAACAAGCAGAATGACTGAGCAAAGGCAAAGACAAAGACCACGCACAGTACGCAGGCGGCACTGCAGCCAAAACATAGTTTTAAATATTCAGAACTTCCTCTGCTCCTGAACAGATTGAACAGACCTGACCAGGGCTACTCCCTTTATCCATCACCACAAACTGGAGTAATTGCCTTGAAATAACACACATTTGAACACAGATGCTCAATCTGAATTTGTTCTTGGGTTGGCAAAGCATAATTTTAAATAGTATCTTCCTGATAAGTACATGAAGTGATTTTACAGCGCAAGTTTAATTTCTTTTTTCATCTGCAAGCTATACAGTGCATTTTCCAAAAAAGATTAAAAGGAATATTTTACATATAAATGACAAAGCACAAATTTTTTTTTGTACTTTTGAGTGAGAATCCATTTCATAAAGAAGGTTCAGTTCCAAGACTATTCATTTCTTAATTTATCAAGTAACACTGTTTGTGGAAGACTTATACAGTATGGACTTCTTCCCTGAAGGCAGCTGTGCCTTACGTGATGTATAATTCCATACAAAAGACAGAACTCTACAGGTAAATTGTGCGGTGATAAATTTTGTTATGCCCAAATATTGAGCAAGTGACACTGAATGGTCCCTACTTTAAAACCGTCTCAAATTTTGCTTAGCTCTCAATCAGCCTCCTTACCTTGAGGAAGTAAGGAGGAAGGACTGAGTTTTATTTCACTGAATAAAATACTAACCAATATGGTGACTGATGTAAAACAAGGAATCAACACAAACTGATCCTCCTCCTAAGAGGATAGTAAGGACACCTCTGCATCTCAGTTTTAGCTTGGGACAGAAGTGTGCTTCTGAAGCCAATCTTCTACCTGTCACCACTGACTTAGTTCTGAAGTTTTAATTTTGGGCGAGTCATACAAGAACATGAAGTGATCTCCTGCCAGATGAAACTGGTCTAACAACCTCCAGCTCCTATGGGGGCATTCAGCATACGGGAGCAACCCAAACTGGAAGAACAAAAGCCCAAACTCAGTGAAACTGAAACGTATAAAGTAGATGTGCTCTCTGCATCAGCCTTTTCACCTTATGGAAACACTCTTATTTCTACAGACTGACTGCTAATGTGAGCATATACCTACACAGCAGACGTATAAACTACCTTGAGGTATCCAGCTGAGTCATACAATCCAGAAGGTGTTTAAAACTTAACACAAGAGGTTCTGGCTTCATATTTTGTCTAAGTCTCAATTTCTGGGAAGTCAAATACAGGTTTTGCTAAACAAATAAGCTGAAAATTCATATCTACATTTAACTTAAGCATTTTTCAGGAAAACCCATAAGTTTATAGAATATTGATGTCTAATATCTTTAACAATAGGCTACAGTGCATATTACGTAATATTTACACATTCAGACCAGTATGAGTTTTACTATTTGTTTCCCTGCAGCTGGTTTCCCCTGCAGCTGACATCCAGAATTCAATTAATTATATCCAGACAATTAATTCATCTGTCCTGCATTAAAAGTTTCCAAAACATAACAAACAAGTCTTGTTCATCTTCACATTGTAGAAAGTAAAAAAGTGTTCTTCAGGGTTTAAACTTATTTTGTCTCACAATTGTGAAGGATGATTCTCCATATGCGGACTTAGTCTTTTTGACCACTCTTGCCACTTCTTAAGACTAGAACTGATCGCTCTCGGAGAAATATTGGCCTAGACAACTTACTTGAGTGTCCCAAGTTTTCCATATTTCTTAAAAACATATTCAGTTTTACGTTAAAATGAATACTCAGAAATGGATGATGAGAAAAGTGGTTTATCTATTCCTACAGTCAAAATAAATTCATTTTACTTTGATCAACAGTATTTTATGTTTTATCCTTGCCAAAAATGTTTCTGCCTTGAATAGTTAGCAGCATAACATTTTAAGTCTGTGCAATATACATACAATTTCTTTCCTTGACGTAACTGGAGTACTTAAATTATACTCGCAAACTGCTGATAAATCAATGTTATTTAAAGTATTTATTATTGTTTTCATGACTTTTTTTTTCATTCAGCACTAGTAAGATGTAAAAGCAGTAACACCTTTCATATTGAAGTCAACACTGCAGATGTAAGCCTCTTCCTCTTTAAATATAAGAGCTTGGACTCTGCCTCAAAGGAAGCTGAGAGGGAGAAAAATCCTATATGGCGATGCTTTGATAAACATAAAGCTCCACATCAAAATTTTGGACCAAGTTACTTCAAATAGAGGAATTTTGACAGTGTCAGCATTGGCAGCATTAGGTTCGCATCAGGATGGATCACAACGTTCTTCCTGCATGAACTGTGAGATCCCACATGATCCTCTGGTCCTTTCAGCAATACTTGGATCATGGAATTGCGCTGGATTGTCTTAACTTTTTCCTCCTCGCTTTTTCTAATAGCAGCTTTCTCACTTGTTTCCCTGCCTCTTCCCTGGGGCTACCGCCAATTTTCCACCACCCCTCTATGAGCTCCAGAAGCACTATCAAGAGTGTAAGACAGTCAGACCTGTGATTCCATATGGCACCTTACTTCATATGCATTACGATAATTTTTGTAAAACAATGAATGATCAAAAGCCAGAGATACCAGGCAGCATTTTAAACTACTGTACATAGTTGTTGCCACAGAAGGCCAAATAAGGCCAAGACCTTTGAGTTCTCTAACAAACTGTGCTATATATCAGGGAAAGCGAGCACCCAAATCCGCAGGAAGACTGGGCTGCTTAGTATTGTCCGGAGGAAAATAATTTCAGTTCCCTACAGTCATCCTCTTTTGCATGCCAAGACTCTAATAAGCCTCTGCACTTCGGCTTACCACAGTAATTACGTTCTCACGCCCTAAAGGCAATATTGTCTGAAACAGCACATTTTTAGATCATTTCATAAACCTTCAGAGACTCTAGTTTTCCAAATGGATTTCAAAACATCAATATTAAAGTTACTTAAATAATAACTAATCCACAAGGCCGTCATTTTAAAAATGGGGAAATAAACTTCGTCAAGCAAGAACTGATAGTACATAATTCTCGTTGTACACAGTCCAGGCAATACTTCACACATTAGTTATGTCTGATCTTCTACACAAGGGAGAATTTGGGTCCTCAAGAGCCCAATACTAGCAATGACATCTCTTGATCCAAGGCTTTTTGTTTTGTTTAAATTTTCCTTACGATTTCAAATATCAGATTTTATGTAAGTGGAATCTGTAAGGCAAAAGACCTGGCACAATTAACATATTTCATAATTGCAAGAAATGCTTTTGACCCCTAGTTGACTTAAAATTTTTCTCATGATTATTTAGCAGCATGAGCTACTTCCCTAATGAATCATTCAGAATGAATGAGAAGAGATCTGCATACTTAGAAATAGCTGCAGAATCTGGCAATCATTTTTAAATCTTCTGTATATAAAATATCTTCATATTTTCAAAAGAAGCTCCAGATGTGCACAAGAATTACACTTGATTTGTGACAGGACTAAAAAAAAAAAAATCAGTTACCTTTTTTTCTGGCCTTACAGCACTTCATCGTGCTGTCATGTTGCTCTAATTCTTCTAGTTGAAAGGAGACACATAGGGGAAGGTTCTGATCTTTGGTATCTCACTTATATGAGTAGTGCAGCCTCCCGGATAGTTAGTGAAGCCTCCAGAGTGCACTTCAAAGTGTGTAAATTAAACGCTAAATGTCAGAATGCATGAACGCCCTCTTAAAGAAGCATCTTCATAAGTCATCCCAATAAAGCACGTGCTTTGAAATGAAGAAATAAGAATCACATCTAGGTATAAAACGTACAAAATATCCAACACATCCTCACTGATGGAGCTAAAAATACCACTAAATTTTTTTCCTCCTTCCCGCAACTTCATAGCTCATGAGTTGATTGCAGATCCCACAATACATCACACTGTTCCATGATCACACTGGACTATTTCACAAAGTTTATCAATTAATTAACTTAAAAGTACCCCTGAAATTTTCACATACACTATCTAGATAATTGGTACGACAGCTCTTAGTTATCAGCAGCTAATAAAGGTTCTCTGCTCCTTTTGATTGGGAATACTTTTTTAGGCTGGTCTAGTACTATGGAGGATCCATAGTTCCAATACCACCACACAGAGCTAGGGTCATCACACAGGAGAAAAATTAATAAAAACGTCAAATTGTTCAAAAGCATTATGAAGTAACATTGTTAGAGTCAGGAAGAAATTTTGTGATTATTTTTCAGCACCATCAGTTGTAGAACAAAGACCTGAACAGAAACCAGGCAAAAAAAAAAAATTAATAAAAAGGGGCCTCCAGTATTCCTACGAAAAAGTCAGAGAAGGTAAACAACACAAGACATTCTGGACTGATTTCAAACATCAGCAAAATAGCACCACATTGCACTGTATTCCATACTAAGATGAATGCAAGTATTTCATAATGAAATGCGTGCATTCAGATTGCCATTAGTCACATTGGTTAAACACTAGGATATTTGCAGTGCTGAAACTAAAAAGATTCAGATCAATTTTAATAACTTTATTGTACTTGGAATTCTTTAAACATTTGAATTTAACTGTGTTTCTGATTGTTAAACAATGCTTTTCAACACAGGAATACGTATACTGCAAATATAAATGCTATAAGACACCCTAGTCTCTCTATGCACAAGTAACAAACTTGGTATTTACTTTTTCAAAGTCTAACCTGTTTTATTTCAGTAAGATGCCCCCAAATCTTTTTATAATTATTTCCATTGCATATAAACATAATATCCTCGTATTAGTAAATTGGCTTGGCTAAATATAGCAGGAGCACTCATGTTTTATGGGGCATTTTCTCTGGTATGCAGCTAATATAAATAAAAGGAGCAGAGAGAAGTTGGCTGTGCTCCACGGACATTACATCACTTTTCCTTAATAGGAAACCTCTCTGCAACTTAACATCTTGCTTTAAACACTTAGAAGTGTCCACAAAGTCTTCCGCGAGGATCATCATATAAGGCCAGTAGTTAGCTGGAAAAGACTAGAACATACAGCTGGGGCTCTCGGTGCAACCTTGAAAAAAATAACCTCTAATGAAGACCACCCTTAACTTCTTACCTACAAAAAAAATACGTGCAAAAATTCCAGTACAAAGCGAAGGATGAAGTTCTAATTCCTAGGACTTTACTTCAGTAAGCTCAGGATTTCCTCCAGTAACTTTAAGAGAGCTGCAAGTTACCAAAGGCAGACCTAATCCACTGATTAAAAGCAGAAAAAAAGTGAGAAGCATCTCCTCTATTTTTATTTGCTGCTTACTCCTTGTGATCCTAAAAAGATAAACCCCCTACTTTGTCTCTAGTGTAATGTTATTTTGAAGAAATTAGTAAATTATTGTGAAATATTGTATCATTTGCCAACAGCATGACTTTGCCTCCTACGTATGCTGAGTTTTTCAGCACAAATAACAAACAGTACACAATAAAAGACTGTACACAATAAAAACAATAAATTAAATGTGGAAAAAAAGCCAGTGGACCTACACATTATTTTTCTCTGAGAAAATGATGATCCTTTTACTCAAATTTTTGCAGTCGTTACCGAGATTGATTTTCATCTCTCAATATACAACACAAACAATAAAGTCTAGCAGACAACATAATACATGAAGAATAAAAGCGCCCAGAGGAATTTATGCTCGTGCCATAATTAATGTAAACATAAGTTCAAGCTATTGTATTTCAAATGCACGCTTGCTGAGCAATAATCCAAATCCTGCTTCAAGTCTGCATAGACTATTTGCTGGCATGGAATTTTATTGAGAGCATAATCTATTTAGGCACTGTCACACAAATCAAAATGTATTTACCACAGTACAAAAAGTCAGAGAAGGTCATTTTGTTCTCTGTTTTTCCAGAAACTTTGAGAGGAGTTCACTGAGTGTCTCCTACAGATTTTAGTGGCAGCTGGGCTGCATATAATCTTTGAAAATCTACACTAAACATTGCCATGTTTACATCAGTGACACTCAGGAAATAAAATGTCAATCAAGTAAAGGTATGCAGCAAATAAATGTAAGATAGAGTACGTTTCATACCACTGTAAATGCTTTCACTCAGGAAACATGTGGCCTTAAAATACTGCACATTCTATAACCCTTTTATTCAGCAAAGCATCCCCAAATAGTTCTGTGTGTTCTTTCACATCCAGTTAGTGATCGCACAAAGGTTTCGGATCCTTATATGAGACGAGGCAAGTGAAATAAAAGTTGAAAGTAACCCTTGAACTGAGTGGGTTGTTTTTTTTCTGGTTGGTTGGTTGTTTTGTTTGGTTGGTTTTGTTTTTCTGTTGTAAACTTGGATCTGTTCACTACTTCAGATTAAAGAGCAGCCTCACGTAGAACAAGCACCTGACAGTCAGGCCTTCCATGGGTCACACTGCTTATGAGGAATCGCCTCCCAAGCTAGGGTTTGTGAAGCCATACCTTTAGTTTGCAATCATGAAGGACAGGAAAGAACTTCCGTGTCTGCTTGACCTCTGAATGACAGCATCTAAACAAGATCTTCAATTCCCACATGCATGTACAATGCAACTGCCCTAAAATTAATGAAGTTTTTATTTACATTAAAGTCAAAGTTCAAGTTACAACCAAGAGTAAATTTCAGCTCCACCGCTGGAACAATTTAAAGATTCCAAATGAAAGGCACTTGTGCAGCATTAGCACACTCTCTCCCAGTACACAGTACAGGCTTCATGTCACTAAAAACAAAGACATGTAACTTGAGACTTGATTGCCTGAATGACAAAGGTATAATAACAATGCTCACCTGATCAGTTTCATCTTTGCTGTACCTTTATTGGTCAGTGAAGTGGCAATCCAATTTTATTTATTCTAAAGCTACATGCAGAATCATTAGCAAACACATTTTCTAAAATATCATTTCAGCAGTGGTCCCAGTGAATACCTTTCACAAAAGGTTAGGGGAAACAGAGGAATTAAATTAGGCTCAAAACATAATCTTAAATAATCTGATAGCTGTATTTATCTAACATTACTCAAATCTAAGTTACAATAAGACTTCACTGAGACCTGCAGATGAGGTACCGCAGCTCTTGGTAAACATATCGCTATAATTCTCACTTAAGTTTTAACTGCTGTACAGTGTTGCGCTTTCATTTTTCAAACAGATAAAATATCTGCTAAAATCAGCTGCAATGGAAAAGAATTCAACTGTCAGTCTCTCTTGCTTATCTATTGAACACTATTTTTTATATATATATAGTATATATAGTATATATATATTTATATATATATATATATATAGTAGGCAAACTTGCATAATATTGCGGCCACAAGAGGATCTGGATATGCTAGATGGATATGCTCACATCCTATTTGCTACATTCAAGTTTATCATAGGAAATAACAAGCTGTAATAGGTTTCCAAACTTGTGTAAATGAATTCAGGAATTCAGACCAGTAGCGTATTTGTTCAGGCACACAGGCATTGTGCTGCAATTCTAATGGGAGAAAAGGTAATTATAATCTCTAAAAATCAGGCAACTTTTGTGTAAGTTTAAAACTTTTGTGTAAATTTAACTTCATGTCCAATATTATGGAAGATACCTAGACAGTATTTTTCAAGTTTACTTCCTGTCCTTATACTGTTCTATAAGAAAGGGAGGAAAGGAGAAAATATTCCAATAGCAAAGCAGCTAGAGAAAGCAGTTCAGCTACTGAAGATACAGCTTCGTTATCTGCGTGACAGAGTTGCAACATTGCTACAACATTTGTTTTTCCTAAACAGCACATAGGCCACAAGGCTGGTGTACTCAACTGCATAGTTTACAGCCTGGTCCCCCAACTACCTAGCCTGAGGAATCCACCAGAACATGACACTGCTCCTTCAGCTCACGTATTTGGGATTTCTCTCAAATGAAACTGGACAAATGAGGAATTCCAGTCCAGTTTCAACATCCACATTTAGCATTTTGTATTGTTCATACTCTCTGAACTTCTTGCTTTATTACTGCTAAATATTTGACTGCCTGAGCTAGAAGAAAAAAAACTACTAATGAATTCTTCCCCAATACACAGAATTCCATAAAAAATTAGTAATTTTGGATTAAAATATGACTTCTGCATTGCAAAAACTATCAGAAGAAGATTGCAAGCCAAAATACATTAAATCCTGAGAAACATTACACAATGAAGCCTCAGGAAAAAAAAACGTACCACTATCAGGTAAGTAACAGTTTAAAGTGTCTAGAAATATTCTACAAACCAGCAGGTATCTCCATCAGTACCAATGAAGTATCATTTAACTGGCTGTGGCTTAACAAACACTTGCATTAATTTTCGGCAGGAGTCTTATCCTACAGTACTACAGCCTAGAAACATATGTTGTGTTTTCCTTTGTTTTGGACTAGGAAACTAGCAAAGGGGATCAGTGGGCTTGTCTATGGATACATTATGCCAGAATAGATACTTCTGCCACAACAGATACTCCTAGCTACAGATGTGTACGAAACTAATCCAAACTAGAAACACCCACATTTAGAGCTAATGAGGTATTACTAATAAAACTTAATACTTGCTAGAGACACTGTTGATAACTTCCTATCATTCCCAGCCACAGCCTGACTTGACACAGGTGTATCTGAATATAACATACAACACTATATCATTACCGACTGCTCACGTACCCATTTTTTAGGCCACTGTGAAAATTCATTGGCAACAATGTATGCAATCCTAATTTTACTGGGGAAAAAGAACCCAAACTAGGCATTTACTCATGCCATAGAAAAATCATACTATCTCAAAATGAGAAACTGATTAAAAAGGTAATTACTCAAGAACAATATATACTATTGTCACAGCAAAATTACTCATCTGAAAAAGGAACTGAAATGATTTCATGAAACCAGAAGTACGATACTTTTTTTCAAACACATACTCCTGTCCCCACAGCATGCTGACCTGCACGTTAGCGTGCAATATCCACGACAGGCCCCTGTAAAACATAAGACCTGATAACAGGTAACAAGAATATTACGCAGACAGCAATTTATGGGACAACCAATTTAAACCTGAATATAAAGATTCAAGAGTGCCCAAGGAAGAATCTGAAACACTGAACTACTTTTCAGATTGATTAGGGGAATATGTTTTTCACATGTTTCACACGATATGCCATGCATCTTCCAAAAAACCCCTAATCTAAAGCTGCTTTCCATCACCTCTTACCTGTCCTTTAAGCAGCATGCTGCAGCTACCTCCACCAATTATGAAAACATTTAGGAAAGCTTAAATTATTACACAAACCTTGCCAATGTCAGTGGTTTTAACAAACGCTGATTTCTACCAACACTAAGGGCAAGTAATTGAGAAATCAATCGCATTGGTAGCTTCCTTCCTTTTTAAGCAACTCCTGTCAAAGACACTTTCAATTTCTATCTGTAACAAAAAATTGTGATGAATTTGAGATAATCAAACAGAAGAAGCATTTGAGAATAATCTCCATAATGAACCACAGAGATTAACATCAAGAATTCAGGAATTTTGACAGCAGATGCCTCAGTCTTCCTCTATCACTAAGACCATCAGAGATGACACAGAGACAATTTCCCAAATTCATAAGCACATTAGGTATTATTCAATTATGGTTTTGTTTTAAGAATTTAATCTCTAACACAAGCTGCTTCTGCTTTAAATCACTCTCTATTTAAGGCCCTGGCATTTTTAATCAATTCCATTAACTATGAAAGGTACAATTCATAGCCTCTACAAATGTCTCCCAAACATCATAGCTTTGCTTACTTAGACAGTGCTGCTACTCTCTATAATCAACTCTGCATTACTGGAAACATTACTGGACAGACATATCAAACGTGTTTGGAAAAACATTAGATACTTCTCAAAATAGTTCACGTTCACATAAATTCACTCAACTTCTCCCTCCAAACTTTCATCTACTACCAATCAGTTTCCTGCTTGAATGCATTCCAATTCCGTTCTGCTCTGCTCTTTATCAATGAGCTCGTTACAGTAAATATTAGCATTGCAAACAGTTTCTCTAGTTTCGTACTCACACAAGAATTCACTCAGCAAACGGCCTGTCTTTTGCATCAGTAGCCATTAATGCTTAAAGTGCAAACATCTATCTTCTTAATCCAAAAAAGGACATAATGTGAGTGCAGTGTCTCAGTTGCAAGCTGATAATTAGCCTTACTGGCAGATGGAGTTCTTTTGTAAATCACTGTAATTCAGAGCCTTGAGGTCACTCCTCTTTTCTAGTTACAATCTACCACCATGAAGTCCAAAGCTTGAACCCACCAGGAATACTAACTTTACAAAGCTACAGAAGTACTGTAAAATAATCTTCAGGAACATTCAAAGTGAAACATGAAGATACTTGAGAGAAAGCATAGAAAAAAATATAAACCAAAGGAAGATTTTTAGGAAGCCATAAAGGCTAAAGGAGACAAATGTCTGCTTTTCCCTCAGATTTCAAAGGAGCACAAAGGTGAGGAATGAAAATGTATATATATGAAAGGCTTCATGTGTATGTAGCTAAGCATACATGTTGTTTATATGAGCATGGTGGTAATAGGTTGATGGTTGGACTTGATCTTAGAGGTCTTTTCCAACCTCAGCGATTCTATGAAAATGAAGTAATCTTGTCTGGCAGTTTGTAGGAGGAACATTCTGTAGTTAGAAAAGGAAGTAAACAGAAGCACTTCATTCCTTCTAGTAAAATAATGCATTAAATCTAGCACTAAAACTATTCATTTCCAAGTTACATGTTTGACCAAACAAAGAATCAAACCCATAGATAATAATCAAACCCTTGCAAGAAGTGTAGCAATGGCTTGCTTCATCTCAAGACTTGCATGGCAAAATAATCTGAAACTAACGTGCAACAGGTTGATAAATGCCCTATTACAGTGGTCTGTGACAAACATAACATCTGCTACCATTGCATGCATTTCTGGGGTCTAGATTTCTTGATACTTCTGCAAACTTGTGGAATGCCTGCTATCATTTGTGGTCAGAAAACCTCCAGCAAGGTCTTAAAGAGCAGCTGGATAGCAATTGCAGAACTCCTCCAAAATGACAGTGCTTCAGAAAGCGTTGCTTCTCTCCTTAAAAGATTTCTCAGAGCTGAAAGAAGTTGAAGAGTCCTTGATCCTGGTCTAGCTGCAATGCACGTGATCAGGGCTGAACTTCACCATCCTGAGAATGGTTCCATCATACAATGATCTGCACACCATAAGATGTGCCTTTGACATCAAGAATTCCTGCAACATGCTCTAGCGAGGGCTGCAGAGAAGGCTCATTTCTTGCTTGCAGCTGGTTGCTGAGGGCAGTCCTACTACTTGGGGGAGAGCAAGGACAACATGGCAAACAGATTCTGATTTCTGAGACTTCAGCTCATTTTGTCAGGGTTTTTCGTATGATTCAGATCAATGTTGTTATTCACATTCCAGGACAGTATTTGGTTTACGCTCTTGCTTTCTTTTACCTGCTATCACGACCGCTAAATTTTGAAGGGCTAGAAACAAAGGAACTTAAAGAATCTCAGAAGCAGTAGTTTCTAAAAATTTCAGAAATGTGTCAAGATGCTGCTTTATAGGCCAGAGAGAACCACAGGACTAACCTCAGAGTCAGCAGCTGAACGTTCATTTTCCATTTGAGAAAATGCTGACATAATATTATGGTTTTATGTTAATATGCACGCTTTGTCTCTCCATTCATGTGGGCAAATACACATGTAATGCTTTTTTTCCTGAAAACTCTGTGTTCAATGAGCACAAAAGATTCCTGAAATACAACTTATATTAAGAAATTCTTTTTCTTTCTTTCTTTCTTTACAGGGTGTTTTAACATAAAGCAGAGAATGGAAGCAAACATCTTCCAGAAATACCTGATGAACAACTTAAGAAAATTTTAACTAGTTAGTAAGCTTAAAACCTCTAGCAGAAGTTCCAAAAGCCACGGAAGATAAAAGAATGGAAACCACATGTAACATCCTAGAGACTCATAAGACAACATAACGTACTTTCAATACAGTTTGAACTTCCATAGTCTCACATTGTAAATCGGATTTCACGTCTGTAGAAGCTGACAGAAGATGTGTCACTCTTTTTCCACATAACATACAGATCTCCAGATTTATATAATGATTGGAAGATTCTGAGCGTTTATAGGAAATAAAGACTTCCTCCCTAAAACATAGTCAAACAGTACGGCAAGCTACTCAGTACCTGAAAAAAATAGGCTACAGGATTTATATGTGAAAGAGTGAACGTGATTTGGCGAAGATGTTAAACCTAGGGATTATGATGGATATATATAAATTATAAGGTAGCTTTAGAAAGTGAAAAGCCATAAAATTTCATCATTTCAAATGAAGAAACATCTTCCGTGAAGAACAAAACACAGAATTCTCTGGCTCATCACTAAAAATTATCAGCAGTTTAGAGAGTATAAAGTTGGCTTGTTCACCGAGTAATTTCTGATAAACACTTCTGAAGCCCAGGCACTTTTCCTGGAAACGTCCAAAGGACACCTGTAGCTAAGCATCAGCACCCCTGTCAAGTGTAGATACCAATAGTTCCTTTAATTTTTCTTTACATATTTATGGTTTTAGGCACCTCAGATTTGCATAGAAGTAAACGGCATCACCTCGCAACAGACTCACCATCAGTAAAACCACACCAAGTAACTTATGCTTTCATTATAATCCATGAAAATTCTAGCATGAAACATGGGTTACACATAAATAGCATCTGAAAATACCTAATCTGCAAAATATTGTGACTCCCTCTGGGGTTTTCAAAACTTCACTTAAACTAAAAAGAAACAATATTAAAAAAAACAAAACACTAGATCTTTGGTCACAACATAATGAAGCCATAAGGCAGAATGCCCTCCAGAAACCTTCAAACTCTGAAAAGAAAGGCTTTATTTTTCATAGCCAAAATAAGTACAATGATGTATGCTGGAAGAAATACAACACCACTAGGTTTCTATTCAAGGAAACTCTCCATCAATTTGAGCAAAACTTTTCTACGTTGCCTTGGTGAAACTGCTCTGCGAGCCAAAGTTGGACTTATTAAAATTGTTTTGCGCTTTAATAGCTGCTTTAAACAGATCATCCCCATGAGTCAGATACAGATTTTTACTCACGCTTTGTACGTGGACCCACACACATATATAACCATGCACAATATATATATGCACACAGAAATAGACTTGCACCGTCTCCTCTCATAATAAAGTTCTACATTAACTGTTCTTTGAAGCCAGAAACATGCATTTTGCATACATCTGTATGTACATATTCACACTGTCCTTGAAATGGAACTGAACGAAACAATTCTTTTTCTAGTGACTACATCTGTACTGTGACACAGCCTGCACAGAATAATTAATTCATCTGTGGAGTAGATGTTTAAAAGGACAACAAAATCCAACTACTAAAAGAACATGTTTATTTTTAAGGATAAATCTTCTAAGATGTGTGTAAGGTGCAAAGATGGGTAGAAAGAAGCCCAATTTAAAGCTTGGCCTAAAAACCACAGAGGTTCTCTCTCCTGAGAAAAGTTGCTGTAGCACATGCACATGCATTTGTCTTGATTTAAACCAGATCCGTGCATTCAATTTGGCTGGAGAACAGGGGTCAGGCTTCTTAAATGATTCTGTAGCAGAAGAATTGCAATTGGACTCGACAGTCTCTGAAGGTCCCTTCCAACTGAACTACTCTACTCTATGAATCACAGAACGGTTTGAGTGGGAAGGGACCTTAAATACCATATGGTTCCAACCACCTTGCCATCAGGCAAAGACACCTCTCACTAGACACCACCCAACCTGGCCTTGAATACCGGCCAGGGATGAGGAATCCACAGCATTCCAGTGACCCACCACCCTCTGAGTAAAAAACTTAATCCTAGTGTCTAATCTAAATCTATCCTCCCTGTTTAAACTTGTCTGCCCTTGCCCTATCACTATAATCCCTAATTGAGAATTCCTCTCCAGCTTTCCTGTAGGCTCCCTTTTAGGTACTGGAAATCCACAAGTCTTCCCAGAACCTTCTCTTCTTCAGGGTGAAGAGCTCTAACTGTCTCATCCTCTCTTCATAAGAGAGGTGCTCAAGAGTAAAGAGGAAGAATCTCTCCCTTCCTTGCTCTGCTGGTCAAGCTGCTTGTGATGCAGCCGAGGATGCAGTTTACTTTCTGGGCTACAGGTGCATATTGCCAGCTCAAGTTGAGCTTTTCATCAACCAGCACCCCCAAATTCTTGTCCCCTGAGGGCTGCTCTCCATCCATTCACTGCCTGTACTTCTGTTTGCAATTGCACTTGCCCTTCATGAGGTTCACAGAGGCCTACCTCTCTGGCCTGCCAAGGTCCCTCTGGATGGCAACCCTTCCCCAAAGCATGTCAACAGCTCCACTCAGCTTGGTGCTGTCAGCAGACTCGCTGAGAGTGCACTCAATCCCACTTTCCTCATGACCAACAAAGATGTTGAACATCTCTGGTGTTAAATAGTTGGCTGAAGAATCACAAAAAAAACAAAGTTTCCCTAATCTTTTTATTTCACTAGAGCCTAAGGCAGGAGCTCATAATGAATCTTCTCCAGACCACTACATATTGCTTGCTTGCATTTCTTGCTCTCCAAAGCAGATTATTCTTCATCATAGTAGAGGAATGCTTTTCAAACCTTCAATTTAAAAATTAAATCCAGCTAACAGAACCTCCATCTAAATTCAATGTTTCTAAGGCAAAGTTCAGTCACTTTCTTGTAAATGCAAAGATTAAAACAGCCTTGCCTGAGACCATAAAAGCAAGGAGTCCAGTGCTGATGATGTAAACTTAATTCCTTGTGTTGTCCCATTATTTACATGCATGCATCAGGTACTATGTTCTGTCAATGTGTACAGTAGCATACAAGGCAATATCACCTTTCACTTTGAATTTGATGGAGTTTGTTAGCTGGTAAAAACGCTGACATCACTAAGAATGCACTGGGAAGGAATGGAACAAGTCTGAATAAACTGGTTCCAAAGAACAGCTTTAGGACAATGCCCCGTTCTAAAAGTGATGTTAATCAAAGATTTCTTTCTCAAATCAACCCTGGAAAAACAAGCACAGTACGTGGATTCATTTGCTTTTTGGCTCATCTCATGCAGGCGTACCACACAGGAAAAGGTCCAGCAGTAAACTGAGCCCACTGCATTTTTTTTTACTTGTAATTTTTTAACCAAACACAATTTATCTTGAACTCCTTCCCTTTGTGGAAAGGGAAAGTGCTGGGGAGTGCCATATACAATACATCAATTACAATCACCTTCTGCTTCAATAAAGGAAATACAAACTTCCCGTCTTGGCAAACGCTCGGATGTCTTGAGCATGTGGGAGAATGACCATGTTAAGTGTCTAGACTGCAATGTGTAAGAAAAATATTTCCTAAGTTTCCTATTCGTGTGCTTATCCAGAAAGTATACTTCAGATGCCTTAATTATTGGTTAACCTTCTAAGATAGCTGTGGTAGCACAAATAATTTTTGTTTGTTAGCCTTCAATTATCTGTAAAGCTCTAGGAAGTTCTAACAGTTGTGGTCACAGAAGACTGACTTCTTCACTTTCTGCAGAATAAAATGAGTCTTCCAGGCATACTATGACCTGGTTAGTAACTAGTCTGTGTATATTCTTACACACTCTTTGAAATTCCTCCAAGTGTACGTTTTGCTACTATTAACTCCTTGTTTGGCATTGCTGGTGCAGAGTTGGAGCTTCACTCCAAAGGGTGATGATTAGTACATAACCTAGCACTGAAGTGTTATCTGTTAAGAATATGGGAACGTTTCCAAGACGGAAGATGATCAATGTATACAAAATTCCATAGGCATATTTTTATTAAAGATTATTCCCAAGGTGAAAGATTTCTATCCAAAGATTATGCTTCCAAGAATATATGGGACTACCAGTTAATATATCTTACCCTGAAATTTTTATTGGGAAAATAAGCATTTTAGGGTGACCAACTCTTCTCAGGTCAGAAAAGGTCTAGTAGATCCCCAAGTATTAGAGCACTTCTTTCTTGGAGAAGAAACAGCAAACAGAAATACATATGACAATAACATAAAACATTTTGCATGGAAAGTATGTAACCAGTAGTACATAAGCTTATTTTCATCTTTCAAATAGTTTTTCCTCACCGCACCCTATGTACTTCCCTTATCTATGCACGTTCCTCTTAGAAACTCAGCTTTGTAAAATATAGGTTTTTATCTTCTTGTGTTTTGGGTTTAGTGACCACCACTACTGATAATCTACAAGAAATGGTACTACACACACAGCGCATGAAAGAAATTCTTCGTAGTACAGAAACAAGGAATTCTCCATTTAAGTGGGATGACCAGCATCCTGTCCAACAGGTCTGTTCCACTCATACTGCTCCCTCTTTCTTACAGTGCCCAAAGGCTGACAGCTGAACATTACTCATCAAATTTACCACTGTGTCCTTATAGAAGCAGAGGCACGCAGTTCTAACATAGCTAACATAGTTCTTAGAAATGGCTGCTGCAGTCATACAGACCACAAAGCTGCAACCTTGCTCCTATTTGCAGAGAGGCTGACTTCTCCTGCCCTATACAACCATCATTTATGCTGAAATCATCCTTTAGTGCAGAGCAGAGAACACTGAATTATTTCTTTTGCCTAGAACTGTAGATCCATCCTACTCCATCTAAACTAAACAATAATTGCTTTAGAATAACATTTTGCAAATATTTCATGTGACAATCATCACAATCTCTGCAAAGAGAAAGCAGTAGTCTTGTGCTTGTCAAAATTAATAGGCCCTCAGTAACAGGCGCATGGATGTCCAGCAAGATGAGCTTGACCAAAACACATGTAAGTGCCTGGCTCTTATAAAGAAAGAGAAATTAAAAATAATTTTAAGATAATAGAGAATTTCCTAGGGCTTCATTAAGTACAAGAACACAAAAACATACATTTACAGCAGTGCTTTTTAACAGTATCCTGATAAGCCAGCTGCTTATTGTTACTTAAAATACACTTTAACTTTCAGAACAGATCTTTACTGACACCTTCCCCCCACCCAAAAAAAAAAAATAAAACCACCAAAAAACGCCCCATCTGCACAGCACTCATAAAGCTGCATGAAAAGCTACACACATCTGCCAAGTGCTAAGAAACCATTACCATGCATGCACCATCCTGATTTTAGAAAACCTATGTCAGATTCCAGTATAAGGTAATTCTGACTTTGTGATACATGGTTTCTACTATCTCAAAAATGAGGGAAATTTTTTATCCCAGCGAGACGCTTCTAATTCCAACAAGAGTTGGAAGAGTTCTAAGAGTTTCAAAAGTTGTAAGAACATCCGTATACATCCTACCCAGTCTTCCTGGTTTCTTTTACTCGAAATCATTTCCGTTTAGCCCTATATTCTTCCACAGGGTTTCTCCTTCTAGCCAGGAAAAAGAGTACTAAAATATTATATCACAGACAGTTCTTCCAGGTTTTGTTCCCTATCCAAAAGCAGGATGCAACAGAATCTCTCTTCAAATTCTGTTCTTACAAGTATTTGCCCCTTTTTATCATATTTGAAGTGGTTTATTTACAATCAGCGACCAGGGCCGGAGAGCCATGTAACTTATATACATTTTTTCCATCCTCTTGTTATCAGTTATACATCTTAATCCTCTAATGTCTGGTATGTACTGTGAATCATAGGATGCCTGGAAACTAGGGCTTCCTTACAAACACCATTGTTGCTTTTCTCACTTTACAAGTCCACTGGATTTTGGTGCACATAGACTTGTGAGTGGACAATTTTTTCCATATTTAATGCATCACATGGAGTTAATTTTACAAATATAAGGTTTGGTCCCAGGAATCAGAGTTTCAGTTCAATACCACCACAGAATACTGTGGAAAAACGGTTTCTTGACCTCAAAGCCTAGTGAAACACAGGATGTGTCCACTCCTATTTTTAGAGGTATGCTCTGCAGTACCATATTCCTTAATATAAAGCTGATCCAAATGTTCCAGCAGCAGACATTGGTTTCTCTTTGATAGCCAATGCATATCTCTGCTTTCCAAGTTTCAGTAAACACATCATTACAAGGAAGGCCAGTCTTACTTTTCCCAGCCTTCTTTCTATTTAGGAGTCTGCTGCCAGGAAACTTTTTTTTTTTTTTGTCCTCACTACTAAAATTCAAACAAATGTCTGCTGCAGATTTTGAAAAAACATAAAAAAATCTCCAAAGCAGTTAGTGTTATAAGTTACAAAGTTACTAGGTAACACCGAATTCCTTTCAGCACTCAATTATAAACATGGACCAAAAAGCCAGCTGCACCCGCGCGTCTCTGCTAAGGCACCAAATATGTCTTCCTCACCAACTCACGAATTCCACAGGACAAAAGCCAGTATTTTCAGGGTTAATTTGGGCAATAAGCCATAGATACTTTCTTACAGCACCGATCCCTCCTCTCCCGGCCAAGCCCGCTTTCACCCGGAGCACCGGCGGGTTCCTGCCATGTCCCACCAAGAAAGCTGCTGCAGCTTCCACAGAGCGCTCGCATCTCAGTGCTAACAGGACAGACTAAACTTCACCAAGTCTCCGGCTGCACAGCCGGCTACACGCAGCATCCCTTCCGTATGGGAAACCCTCAGCAGGCGGCCGAGGACGGCAAGCGAAGCGCACCAGCCTCAGCCGCTGTGGCTAGCTATTGTGGAAAGGGGCCAGGGAGAGCCAGGCAAAGAGCAGCTCGCGACAACACGCTCGGCACCGCGCGCTCCGGCCGGCACCGCGCGCTCCGGCCAGCCCCGCTCCGCCGCCCGCCCCGTCGCCCTCGGCCGGAGGAGGCCGACCCGCCTCACCTGCACGGCTCCGGCCGGCAGCTCGCTCATCGCCCGGCGCGGCTCCGCGGGCCGGGGCGCAGCGCGGGCGCGCTGCAGGTAACGGCGCTATATAAGGCGGGCGGGCAGCGTGCCGCGGCCGCTGAGCCACTGCCGAGCTTCCCGCCCCGGCTGCTTCACGATAAGAGTCTCGCGCCGCCCGAGCAGCCCGAGGAAAGCGAGAGGCGTTGCCAGGCTGCTGGGAACGGCGGGTTTCCCACAGCCAATCACCGGCGGCGTCGTCTTTCCCTCCGCGGCTAACTGCTGAGCCTTAACGAGGCCCTCCTTGGAGCTGGAACAGCCGGGACTTTTTGACACACGTTTTGCCGAAGTAAAAAGGCTCAGGCCCCGCCGGCTCGTTTTGTATCCCCCACGAATTCCGTACCGTAACCAGCACAACTCACCAGGCGCTTTGGGATGCCCCACATAGTGGCACAAAGGTTTTCCCCAGAGCTCAGGGCAGCTTCACTGTTGAGGAGAAACTCCCAGATTCCCACATCGCTTCTGTCTACGTGATGCAGTGGGTGGGATGCTGACATGTAACGTAGGACCTTGGAGGCTACATCTCAGATCACTCTTTTAAGCTTTCAAATACTTTATGTTCTTCCAAAATATCACTTGTACCACCACTTATTACTATCAAGTCCCTGGCTTTTCAGTTGAAACTGCATTTAAAACTTTTTTCTTCAGAAAATCCTCATCACTCTATTGCATGCTTTAGACACCTATTTTACAACCTCCTGTGTCTTCTTACCAGTCAGAGAACAGCATCAGAGCTCAGAGAACATATACCATATGATACAAAAACCATTTTGCAGTCTAATGACACAAACTCACCTTAAGCGCCAACCACTTGCTTTCCAGATGCTAATTACTACTGCATGCTCCCCTAAAGGCATCATTTGGAGCCAGATACTTTGGTGCCTTTTCCCCACAAGCATATGAAGACCAAAGAATAGATTTCTGTTGCTGTTTCACACCCTTTCTATTTGAACCCGCTTGGGCTGGATCCAGTGCTTTCACACAGATTACATGGCAACACCGGTTTTATGGGGAAGCAAAGAGTACAACCAATCATCAGCAAGATCTACATAAACACATACTTGAAACAAGGCCGGCATATTCAAAAGATACATCCAGAAAAATTCTATCCTTAAATACATGCTTAATCCACAGCAGTGATCAGTGGTATGGTTTGAATTATCCTTTATATGGACAGTCAAAAAGCATATGAACAGAAATGTTTTAAATATCTTGGACCATGGTTAAAAGATTTTAGGGTGCTTCTCTTCCTTTGTTCATTTCCACTTTCCAAACTGTGCATTACAGCCCAGCTCTGGATGCCTGGAATTTACACAAGAGCATTGTCATGGCTATTGTTCTCCAACCATTACAAATCCCCAAGACGAGCAGGACCTGAGATATTTTGCACTACAGTGAACAATCACAGAATAGCAGGAGTTGGAAGAGGCATCAAGAGATCATAGAGTCCAAGCCCTCTGCTAAAGCAGGTGCGCTACAATAGGTTGCATAGGTAGGCATCCAGATGGGTCTTGACTATCTCCATAGAAGATGACTCCACAACCTCTCTGGGCAACCTGTTCCAGTGCTCCACCATCCTTACTGTAAAAATGTTCTTCTACATGTTAGTACAGAAGTTCCTACATTCAAGTTTTAGGCCGTTACTCCTTGTCCAATCACTACACAACACCCAGAAGAGCCTGGCTTCATTCGTTTGCATCCCACCTCCCTTTAGATATTTATAAACATTTATCAGATCCCCCTCAGTCTTCTCTTCCTTGGTTGTACACACTTAGGTTTCACAGCCTTTCTTCTTACAAGAGATATACCAGGCCCTTTATCATCTTTGTGGCCCTTCACTGGACTCGTTCTAGGAGATCCCTGTCATTTTTGCACTTGGGAGCCCAGAACTGGATGCAGCAGTCTAACTGTGGTCTCATCAGGGCAGAGTAGAGAGGGAGGATCACCTCCCTCGACCTGCTGGCCACTCTCCTTTTAATGCACCCCAGGATCCCACTGGCCTTCTGAGCCACAAAGGCAGACTGCTGACTCATGGCCAACCTGCCATCCACCAGGACCCCCAAGTCCTTCTCCGCAGAGCTCATCTCCAGAAAGTCATCCCCTAACCTGTACTGATACATGTGGTTATTCCTCTCCAGGTGCAAGACTCTACACTTGCTCTTGTTAAACAAAGCAGAAAGTGGCACTGAAACTTCTGTTGCTTCCCTAAGGCCCTTTACCCCTTCTCTTAACCCTGCCTTCTTTAGGGCTCAGAACTCACTTCCACCATACTTGACCACTCCAGCATGCACCAGGGAGATCAGAAGTACACTGCCAACTAGGAAAAAGAGAGGGAGAAATAAAGCATATCCCCATGGCTAGAACAGAATGACGAGCCAGATCCTGGCAGTGAGAAAACTGGCACTGCACTGGTACTCTGTTTCCAGTTCTTGTACCTGACTAGGGGAAGAAGCACGGTAGAACCATAGAATCATAGAATCATCAAGGTTGGAAAAGACCTCCAAGTTCACCCAGTCCAACTGTCCACCTATCACCAATACTTCCCACTAAACCATGTCCCTTAGTACAACATCTAAGCACCTCTTGAACACCTCCAGGGACGGTGACTCTACCACCTCCCTGGGCAGCCTCTTCCAGCATCTAACCACTCTTTTGGAGAAATTTTTCCAAACATCCAACATTAATCTCCCTTGGTGCAACTCAAGGCTATTCCCTCTAGTCCTATCGCAGGTTACACAGGACAAGAGACCAATCCCCACCTTACCACAACCTCCCTTCAGGTAGTTGTAGAGAGAAGTAGCTCATAGACGTATTACTAAGGTAGCATAAAGATATAAATGGTATCACTCATCACTAATCAGGTCTCTATATGATTTTGGTACATACACTGCCCAAGTAGAACACAATTCAGCCAATAGTGGCTGCAGATAATCTAACACATAACAGAGGACTGACATACAGTAAGAAAAGCCTAGTATAGAAAAACAGTAATTGCACCTTCTCCTCTGTATTTGCTTACAACAGATTGAGTTGATATTAAAAAAAAAAAACAACCTCTGAGTTCTCTGAGATTGTTTCTCCTGTCACAGATCTTACATTGCACGTATTTTGCACATATGCTGCAGGAATTTTGGAAAATAGTTCTAGGCCTATAAACTCATGTTCACTTCATGGGAATGGAAGATTAAAGCAAAAAGACAAGTTGTGCACATCAGCTTAGCTCAAGACACTTGCTTCACTGTGACTCCATGAGCCTAACTGAGCATGGAGAATGCAGATGAACTCAATCTACTGGGAACCAAATACAAAGCACAATGGGAGACAGAGATCCAAAGAGAAAGGAAACAAAACCATATGCTAAAGTTAATATGATCTGTTATTCTTTCTTGTAAACAGCTTTGCCTATCATTCCACTTCCATGAACATTCGTTTCTAGTTTAAGAAGTTTCCAGGTATTTGTAGTAGAGAACAACTTGCAAATTGAAATGAGGTAAATTAATTTGCCTATAAAAGACAAGTATATACAACTTCAATGAAGTGCTAATATTTAAAAGAGACATTTCAACTGTGATGATAATTATAAAAAGCAGTTTTTGAAGAAAATGCAGTAAAGAACAAAAGAAGCGACAACTGATTTTTAGCAACTAATAGAAATAATGGAAAATGCTGTTAGTAAAATGCTGAAAAGAGGTGAGCCCCAAGGTGACTGAATAAATTTGAGCAATTTTTTTTTTAACAGGTATGGTTCAAACTTTGTGAATCTTCACAAAATGAAAGCGTGACTTTACATAATTCTATGAAAAGACATTGACATAACTGACTCCATTTCACATGAAATTATAACATAGATGGTTGAGTACTTAATCTATTGATCTGTATAAATTAACTTTGAAGTTCGTTTCACAGGAAGATCAAATTATTTAAATAACTATATTTTTTCATGTGGATACAGCATTTGCTGCATGGGAAACTCAAACTTACTCTGAGTTAACTCCCTTCTCCTCTTTAACTTATTTTTCTTTTTGAAATGGGTTGAGAAAAGCATGAAATAGTATTGCTTAAAGTATGAAAACTAAAAAGAATGATGTCAGAAAAAAAACTAAAATCTTGAGGGAAAGACCTTACACAATGTAATTACATCCAGCAATCTGAGAGAAAACAAATGAAGATAAAACATTCCAGTTGAGTTCTTGAGACAGGCCTTAAACTACTGCAGAATAATGTGTTGTATTTAAATGTAATCTTTTTGCTTGCAGTTTATCAGCAGTGATGGGAGTACGTTTAATACAGTACATATACTCTGTCATTCACAATAGCTCATTTCCAAATCTTTCTACATCATTTCATTTCTTTTCTTCTATTTGCTGCCTTCTTTCTTCATTTAGATAAGCAAAATTTAAGCATTCTAGCAGGTGAATAACAAACACATTAAAAGCTAAGCTGGAGAGTGCAATTTCTAGTCCAGCTAGTTAAGAACAGACCTCAAATCCTTCACACCAAAAGAGTATGTTTTTCAAAAATAAAATAAAATAAAACCCCAGAGTTCTTAGATGTAGGAAGAAATTATGATTAAGGTTCAAATGGCATTTTCTACTTGGAGAAGATGCATGGTATAGGATTCGTTCGGTCTTAAAAACGGTAAATTAATTCAAGAACACAGGCGTGCCCGTAAATCAACACAGGTAGTATTCAACCAGCCACAGTGGAGTTTTGCATTGTATTACAGTTCAAACATTGTTAAGCTCTGATGGAAATGGCAGTATTAGACTACAAAGGACTAAAAGAGGGAACTGGAAGAGCTGACAAGCATTCAAACTGATTCATATGCAGCTGACTGAAATCAGTGATTTACGGAGCAATCTCCCTGTTTTTCTCACATAAAGGACGTTTTGTGACTTCAAGGCCAGAATGCAAAGTTATGTTTTCCAAAAAAACCAGAAGGGACTAACTATATGTCCAAAATGGCAATTGCCAAACATGTACAAGTCCAAAGCATTTAGCACTATTTCAAAAGTCTCTTTAATTCCATATTACAAGCAGCTTGTACTGGCTAACAGAGCTGGCATTGGCAGTCACTGACTTGGTAACTGCAGTACTTTGTCTGGTACTATTTCCTGTCACCAAAATCCACAATGTCTGAATTAGAAGCACCAAGTTGTTTGTGGCTTTTGTTTTCCTCAGCACTGCTGGAAAACAAAGTATCACATGTTTGTTACAAGAAACATTATCTGAGCAAACATTTTCCATCACTTTCAATTCTGCCAATACCATCCTGCATTTTTACAGAGGAAACCATAGCCAGAGCCGTGGTTTGAAATCAAATCATGCTGCAAAGCCTCTGATCTATTAAAACACAATTCAACAAAAATGAAATGAAAACAGGGCCTTTTCGCAAACTTCTAAAGACATGTAGGGAAAATAAAACTCTAAAATTTCTGTTTCTGAGACTATTTTTGTGAGAAGATGACTACCACTCTAGGAAATATATATACACACACGTGCACATACACAGTGATGAAATGACTCATGCTTAAGCCATCTTTGTTATAATACTGATTACTTCATCTTTTGGACTAAAATAGCGAAGGCCTTCCGGGCACAAAATTGCTTAGATGATATTGATTAGACTTACTGCGCAACCCCTGTGACAGTATGAAGAAACCCCTTGCTCTACTCTACAGGCACTCGCCAGCAAGGAACGAGAACAAGCGCGTTTACATAGTCCAAGCATCGGAACAGCCTCCTTAAAGTATGGAGACACTTGGGCATTCCCAAGTGTCTGTTGGTCTGTGAGTAATCCTTAAAAGTTTCCTGGCCTGCACAACTACTGGTAGAGCATGCTGATGAACTCTGGAAATAGCTACTTTAAAGATAACAAGATACAATCTGGAAAACAATTCACTGCTCAGACTCGCAAGGAGTTAAGGTGTTAAGCTGCCAGTTTCGCTATCACCACAAAGGAGAACCATTCAGTAAGTTTCAGTCCAGCTTCTTTACTCTCTTCCAAGCTGTGCAGCTGCACTCAGTATTTGTTTTCCAATTCTTGCAGCTTTTCTTTGAACTTTCATCCTCCCTCACTCTACTGTACTTTTCAGATTCTCTACTTTTAATTAATGATGAGAATTGTCACATGTTCTCTGTTTCAGTCACCACACTGGGATCAAGAGTAAAATAACCTTGCCTCGGGCTTACCCTTTGTGGTTTCTTTAGTATTGTATCTATGATTTCTTCTTCAGTTTTACTGAGAACTGTCATAACACTTTTCAGCTGTGATCTTAATGTCATATTCACAAACATCACTGTGGATTTGGGACAGATATGCCTACATTTCAGACAGTAAAAGCATTAGGAGGGTTACATAAGGTCACTGGTGGTTAAAGAGACCAAAATGTCACCCAGAAGTCCAATTCCAAGTTTCCAGCTCTCACTTCAGCACTACATTCTCTGCTTTAATACTCCCAACGTGTTAATACTGAGTGTGTTATATTTTTCAATTAGTTAAACTTTATTAAGCTACAGCTGCTGTGATTGGGAGGCCTGTCAGGGAAGATAAAGAAGCTGTATCTTCTGAGTAGGCTTCACCCATAATATAAACATTTTTCAGTAGCAGTCAGGAGCTGATCTTGTCACAACTTCAAGACTGAGGCATAGCTTACTTCTTTTCATCAGGATGTCACACTCACAGTGCTAAAATTGTTTGCTATGGAGGCTATGAATTTAAGAGAGATTATATTGCAAACATTTTGAAACCAGAGCAAAGCAGACTTGCACGTTAAACACTATCACTCAGGTCTGAGCCCATAGCCATTTAGTTTTCTCTGTTGTAGCATTCATAGTGAGCAGAGATCACAACTGTGCCTTGATGTACCAAATGTTTCTGTTGTGTTGATTCTTCCTTCTCTGAGCAAGTCTGAAAGTGAAAAGGTGAATAGTGATCTGTCTCTTCTGCTGGGAATAAAACCTTTGAAATTTGGCCCATATAAGTAGGAAAAAAAAGTCCTAGTGCACTGGGGATTAGGATCACAGGGTGTGAATTCCATACCTATGTTTAACATTTTAGCTTTACTTGCATTTTTGCATCCCAAAATATTGTTCCACCAGGTTATTTTGCTATGAGAGCATTTTCTATCAGAATTGTCAAGATTTTGGTCTTTTTTTTTCCTGCTCATTTTCTCTTTCTCTCCCACTGTTCTCAACTACTTGTCAGTCCCTCAGGGATACATACATGCCCTTTCTAGATGAATTTGTAGGTGTTTGTTAGACCAACATACTGCATCAAAAGTCACTGTAAGTTTTCCAATGCTATTTACAATGTTTGTGTTTTTGTTTTTTTTTTTCCCAGCAAGAACTCATTTATCTTCGAGCTGCTAAACAACGGGGCTGCCAAGGACCCCTCGTTTATAAACAAAATCCACAAAGAGCTTTTAGAAACATGAGAAAATATGTCAAATACAGCTTGAGCTCTTCAGTTCTGCTGGCAGGAGATTACAGAAGGATAAGGACGAGCCCGCGAGCTCCAGTCCCCGCCTATTACCCCGTCCCTTTTCAGAGGAGCGAGCAGCCACTTACCCTGCTCCTATTCTGAAATCCTCCGGCTCCGACTTCCTTATTTGGTAGCCGGGCCCGTTCTTTGTCTGCCTGAACCCCCCGGGCCGCACCGCCCCCAGCTGGGCCGCGGCCCGGCTCCAACGGCCTCCCCGCCCGGGCCCCAGGCGAGCCGCGGCCATGCCCATGTAAGGAGCCGCTGGCGGGCCGGGCCGGGCCCTGCGGGGGCTTCGGGAAGCCGCCCGAGGCCGCGGCGCCGGCGCTTCGGCACCCGCTCGGTGCTGCGAGGGTCTGAGCAGTGGCATCGTGCGAATCACTGGCGACAAGACAGAGGAAAATTCATTTACTCGTCCCGTGTAAAAACTCAGTATACAAATTCTCGTCGTACTCCTCATTGTTCTTGAGAGCAGGTTCCAGCATGTCATTAACTGCTCCTTACGGCACAGAACAAGGAATCCCTGAACAATGCTGCCTCCTTTCCTCCCCCTCTCCACCCCCATTTCTTTTTCTTTCTTTTAATATTATAAAAAAGAGCTTATCTGCTGAAAGGATGTGTAAATTCACCACAAGAACATTTCCTACTATTAGTATTGTTCCTTGAGACTTAGTAGCGCATGAGGTAATTCAGCAGAAAGAATTCAGGGTCGGACTGTCCCTGTGTATGGGAAGCCAACAGCAAGTAAGCAAGGATACAAACAAATTTGCCTTGCTGGTCACCGCTGGTCTCTACTCACACCTTTTAGATATAATCTTGTTAATGTGAGATACGATAGGCATTGACGTGATAGTCATATTTTAAATAAATAGCAAGGAATCCACCAGGTATCCTCTATTTCTTTCCTGAAATAGAAATTTGAATATGATAACACTTCAAGAGTATATTTACTGACTATGACTACAGCAACAACTGAAACAAAACAAATATTCAAAGAGGTTTTTGACTAAGGAAATCATTGAGCTGTGACTCCTTAAAAGGAGTACCCTTCCCTAAGTAATGACTCAAAATCAGTACAAGCCTTGTGAGAGTCCTTCCTGAGGCAGCATGACAAGAAACGGTATTTTGCAGCAAACCAAAGGAGTAGCAGCTAAAAATCTGGCTTCCTGATTCTGTTTGAGAGCCCTAGAGCATGCCTGGGCTTCTCAATAAGATTCCCTAGTATTACACTGTGAAAAAAGGTCCTTAAGAAATGCTAACTGTTATTCCATTACTGCAGGTTTCTGTGGATGTTTGAAAACAAGTAGCATGCAGGAACAGAGAACTGCATAAAGTCACTGGTGTACTGGGCAACAGTGACTGCTCCTGGCTACAAGTGCCTGAAAAAATAATTAGGGGAGTCCAAACAGACAATTATAATCACCTTCTTACACTCCTTCAGCTCCCAACACATTGAGCCAGTTGTGTTTTCACCTCCACAGAACACCAACCCCAGTATTTTTATATTGCATTCTTGCAATATGTAGAGGCCTGACCAAGTTTGCTTGCTTGTGAGAAACTCTAAAAATACATAAGGAAACAGCTTAATAAGTATACAAGGTAATAAATATATTGATCGCATCATGTTTGTGTTACATACATAAACACACTAAAATTCAGCTCAAAAAAAACCCCCCAAAAAAACCCCTTAAATAAGACACATAGCCTATATATAAAAGGAACAACTTAGTAGAACTTATCTAGAAAAAACTCCTAGTTTCAAGTTGACCGTTTCTAGATTAATTTCGTTAAAACATTCATAAGCGACAAAGAAAAACGCTAACATTAAAATAAATAATAAAAAAAGCTTTAAGAACAAATTAAGCAAAAGCCATAAGAACATATGATTGTCAAATAATAAAATGAAGTAACTCCTGGAGCTCACCCTCTCCATTCCTGGAGGCTGCAGCAGCCCTGGTTTATTTCCAAACAACTCCATCATTCCCAGCAGGTGTTCAGGCTGCTGACAAATAACTCAGTGCTCATTCTGCAAACAATTTACTGACCAGTCCCTGTCATCTGACATCAGTTCTGTACGAAATAAGTGATGCCAGAATGGCTAGGCTCAGAGTGGAAGTACACATCCTCTGACCCCTGATGTACTGCTCTATGTTTGTTCTTTTGCTCATGATGCATTTCACTAGTGCAAATAACAAGAGTACGTCTCTGCTGAATGCGGAATTTGCAATGCCCACACGAAAGCCAGATAGAAACTTCAAAGAATGCACACAGCTCAGGCCTCTCAAATGAAAAGGATGATCTGACTTTCAGTGACAGTTCAGAATTCTCTCCATCTCAAACAGGTTTTAAGGTACTAGATTTCTCTAAGTACTCTGTGTAGTTAAATTGATAAAATTTACCTCAGCATCGGTATTCCAGCTGATTGAACAAGCATGCCCACCCCGTGGCCTGCAGCCCCATGTGGCCCAGCCCTGTATTACATATTTTATATGCATCCCAAGAGAATTCCTCTCCACTCACTGTGGCCCAGCAAGCCAAGAGGTTGGACACCCATGCGGTAGACTGTATGTGCTCCCCATACCATCTTTTCATTTTGGTAGCTGCCAATTTCTACACATACAACACAATCCTTCCTTCTCTCCCAATGAACTCACACTCACCAACTACTCCCATGCATCCAGAGAAGCACCAGGTGCAGTTAGATCAGATGTGACAATGTCTTTCCCAAGGGCTTGGAATGTTGCCTTCTGACAGCTCAACTGCAATGCTGGCCCGCATCAGCCTTGGCCAGCCTGACTTAAATGGTGTGGTAGTTTTATGAAGTTAAAAAATAGAATACTCAGCAGGAACAGTGAAATAGAAACACACCAGAAATGATTTAAGCTTAATAGTTTTATCATCTGACTATGAAGATACTAGGTACTGGTGCACAACCATTTATCAGATTTAGTAATAACTGGTCCAACCTGCTGCTGAGGAACATCAAATGCTACAATATTCTTTAATACCATTAAAAGAATTGTGGAAACAATTTAAAAAACACAATGTTTTATAATTAAAGTAAAACTGAATTTCTGTGTTAGTGTTCAACCTTACGATA
Source organism: Numida meleagris (assembly GCF_002078875.1). Taxonomy (NCBI): domain Eukaryota; kingdom Metazoa; phylum Chordata; class Aves; order Galliformes; family Numididae; genus Numida; species Numida meleagris. The sequence goes on along the minus strand of NC_034412.1, from coordinate 30,038,624 downwards.
ATAATTGAGAACTGTAAAATACAAGCAAAAATATTTAGTAAAATTGTAAAGCATAATCTATATATAATCTCAGACATAACGTCTTGCTATATTATGGATGTATAGATGCACACATAGATAACAATATATTTCAATACATTAACTTCAACAAACCTCCCTCCACAGTATGAGAATATACATTGATTTAACTGATAAAAGTCATTCTTTACAGACCTACTGTACTTAAATACCTAAAAAATTTAAATATTTAAAGTATAAACTACCTGGAAAAAGATGCATGTATGATGAGCAATACCAGACTCAGCACAGTTCTGTGTGGAATTCAGCTTGTTATTTCCCGCTCTTTAAAGATTTAACAGATTACTTCTAATTTTGGTTACTTTCTTTCAATACTTATTTTCATTTAGTCAAGAAGATGCATTTTATCAAGCTTTTATCCCTAGGCTGCTTATTTTCTTCAGAAGCCTTTCAAGGTGGAAGAGGTTGAAAAGCCTTGGAAATCCAGTGGACTGTATCAGCTAGATTTCACTTATCTACATAATTCTTGTTGATTCCTTCGAATATTTTGAGAAGACTGGTGAGGTGCTGCCTCTGTTTGTGAAATTTATTTCCATTTCCCCCAAATTTCACATATGATTATTTTTGATTATGCTCTACTAATACAAAAGATACTGGACTCCTCAGTCAAGAGTTACCTGAAACTCCCCGAAAACTTTTTACAACTGGCACTATATTTGCCTAAATATACTATTTCTTGCATATCAAATTATATTCACAAATTATACTGGCCATCATATAGTTTGTAGTCTTAATACATTTTTCCTTCTCTAGAGATTTTTAAACACTCTAGAAGTATATGTTCACATTGAAACCAAGGTAATGTAATCAAGGACTGCTTGCTAATTGTTCCTTTCAGCAAACTTCTCCCAGAACATTCACAGAAAATACAGACGGTGCATGCACAAGTATCCATAAGCAGCTACATAAACACAAAGAACAGCATTTCCCATTTTAAAATTAATCTACACAGTTTAGCTTATCAAAGTATGTTTACATGGAATCACAAGAAAGATGGAGACAAAACATTTATATCTCAGCATTTTCATCTTGATAAACAAAACAGACACTTGACAGCAAAAAGAAGTCTGCACCATGCACTAAATGCCTGAACTCATAGCAGAGCATTAATTATTTACACATGACTGTGCAGAAAAGCTCTTCATGACACTAACTATTGAATTTATATATTATATATATATTTCAAGTATCATTAGATAGCTTTGTCAACTAAATATTTAAGTGGGATTCTAAAAGAAATGCCATCTTTTACTGAAACCAAAATTATTATTGGTCAATTATATTTCGGTACCACAGATCAATTTATTGCTCAAAATGATTTCTCATTAAATCTTAAGACATGGTTTTCTGATTACAAATCCATGTGAGCAACATTAACATTATACATCTGAATGAAAACCATGTGCTTTCATATTGAAATAGTACTGCCAGAACCTTCATTGCGTTAAGTACTAAAATATATCCTGGGGGAAACCTGGATAAAAGCTACTCTGAAATATAATGCAGTTACGAGTAGTAAAAAGTCATACATTTGACTTGCATTTACAGCAGCAGCCAAGGACAATGCTCATTTAACAGAGAGCTGGGCACAAATTCATGGGAATAGGAAGTACTACTCTCCATATGTATAGCTGATGTGCCCCATTGTTTTGTATTCAGATCTGGAAAATATTTTCCAATATATTATCACAACGGAGCAAATGCACTGAATAGTAGAAGACATTACTGTTGCAATTAGATGACTGCTTTCCAGGTGGGTTTCAGAGAGAAATATATGCTGCATCACCAAGTCATGCACTTTGTCAGCCCTTGTTACACACTTGACTATGAAAAATCAAGATTTTTCTCCATAAACATTACAGAATGTTAAAAAATAAAAAAGAAGGACTTCAACAGTAATCTGCAATAACTAATCTTACGGTTAATGCACTCCTAGTGGAAGTTCACTATGACTTAGTGTGACTTGTAGACAATATTTTTATGCTTTATTTTCTTTTAAGCTCACAGAAAAAGTAAACAGTCTAAAATAAGCTGAAGCTAGCATGCTACAGGAAATGAAGGAATTGAACCAGACTTCGAGAAAGATTTACATTTATATAGTAGCGATGGCTACGTTTTTGCTTAGAAAAAGGAATGCAATTGTTCTAAAATATATAGAAAAGCTGTTGACTGTGTTTCTCCTTACTGAGCAGATCATGAACATACCAGCACCATATACTACATCAAAATGGTTTTTAAGAGAACCCTTTTCACCACTGTATGGTACTTTGTTTAAAAACAAAACGTACTTTCATTGGCAAATGCTGTATATGGGCACACAAGAGACAGGCAGCACAACCCTCGCCTATGCCAAAGGTATTGGTGCGAAATCCACTATGGTATTCTCCATGATAAGTAGCAATACGCTCCTTCTAAGTATACATCATCTTTCATTAAAGACTGCAACAGCACATTGCTAGAAGAATCTGAAACAAGCTGCTCACAGCTTTGCAAAATATCTATTCGTGCTGAAATAATCCATGTTAACCATCTGATCACATGCATTTTTTAAAATGCTTTATACAAAGAAATTTTGGTACCTTTGAAATTAAAGTTTTGAAGTTGAAATTAAAAAAAGGAAGCTTATTCTTACATCCTAAGGATGTTCCAGCATGTGAACATTTCTCTAGATAATGAATTATTTGGTAGATGATCTTACTAGTGCCAGAAACATCTATTTTTTTTCTCTTAACTAGGCAATGCCTATATTTGGCCAGCTCATAAGCTCTTTTATTTAAAAGCAAATAAACAAAACAACAACCCTTCCTACCAAAAATTCAGCTTTACCCATGTTCTGTATGATATCAGAATTTACCAGGCAGACTTTTTCAGCAGGTCAGAAATGGATGGTTCATACGCAGAGAACGGATTATGATAGACCTCTAGACAGGACTTTCCTAGAAAGCCTGTTCTGAATCACAGATGAAAGGCATGAGAACTGAAAGCAAGGAGTTGCGTTCACATTTGCTCAGTTGGTGCCAGGGAAACCAAATGAGATTCTGAGTGAAAGTGAGAGAATAAAGATTCAAAGGAATTACAGGAGATTAATGTCAAATACACGAAGTTAATTTATATAAACTTCATTTTTTTAATGTGTATGTTTGATACAAATTCTTATGAACAGCATTTTATATTCACAGTTGTATTAGTTTTTAAGGTCCCAATTTAACTCATAACTAGGCTTTAAAACAATGGCATAATTAAAGACCACAGATGGAGTTGACAGATAGCATCTATTAACTGGTGACATGTGCTAGCAACCTTTGCTGCCTTCCCTTTCAAAGTTTCAGCTGGGCCATGAGAAGGCCTTTTTTGACAAAACACAACACATGCCATTTGTATTACAGAAGAATTACAGAGACTTACGTGCAGTTTTGGTTGAGGAATACTTCATGGTCACAGATGCTGCATCTTAACCAAAACTGTTAAAAGCAAACAGGTAAAATTTTCTCTTTGAGAGAATATGCCAAGGGAACAGTGCTGCAGGCTGGTGGCTAGGCAACAATTTTTGGGATGACAGAAGTTTTGTGAACTTCTCCAAGTATGCATTGTGAGATCAAGCACAACAGCAACAGACAGGGGTTTAGGCAGGAAGTTTAATGCACTGTATCACCAACTATGTTGCTGAGAGATCATTTAGCATACTCACTAATTCTACTAGTATAAGTATGACGTTGTCTATTCTGACTGGGACAAATAACTGGAGAGTCTTTTACATTTCTTGAAATAGGTTTACTTTCTAGCTTAACAAATGCATTTATCCAGTGGAGTTACTTTAAAAGCACTTCAGAGTCATTTAGTACATACAGTATGATCAAAAGGGGAGAAAACAAACAAAACAACACCACAAAACAAAACATACAAACAAACAAAACAGCAAGCAAACCCATAGCACATGAGGATTTTTCCATATCATAACAACTATATGTTCCTGGCTGGAAAAGATTGCTCTCAGTAAACTAATACTTACTAAAACAGATTTTTAAGAAGTTTATTTTCTCCCCAGCAATAGGGTGAGTGCCAGTAAAGAATGACTGACAGCTGTGTATTTTCCCTCAAAACTGTATTATTTTGATTAAACTACATAAAAACGTAACATGCTTGCAGCAAGGCTTCTGCTACAGTACTGTCTAACATGTATGGTTCGTATTTGGAGAAATATAACACCTTTTGTTAAAGTACAGCCCTTTTGATTAAAATATACTAACATATGCTGACTTACAATATTTTATCATGGTTGCCTTAAGCTTAAAGAACTTGCAGAATCTTTTTTTTGTGGAAAAAAAGAGCACTAGGAATTCATTAGGGTCAGTGGGGAGGGGAGGCGAGGAGGAATAAGATGTTTTTCCAATATACTCATTGCCAAACATATTTTTGGATTACTTCTTTGACAAATCCAGTGTAAATCTTTTCCTGTGCTTGGCACAATGGGAACTCCCTATGGGTATCTTGCATAATGGAACACTGTTTATTTTGCTGCTAGGTCTGTTTAGTTTATGGAGAGTCTGTTCTGAAAGGACTACTGTGCTCCTTTTACAACTTCACACTGTCATTCCATAAAACCTATGCTTCCATAGGAGGAATGCTTATTAGGAGGAGAGGAGGGGGTATCTAATTCTCCCTGAGAATTAATTAGTAATCTACTGTGTTAGGTAAAATTGTTTAGCATTTAGGATTTCGCTGTTGGATGTTTATAGGATTTTGCTAGAGGAAGTTTATGTTAGTAGACTTCGGAAAAATAAGTTATTTAACATAATGAAATTAGCATTTGCACTTAAAAACACCAACAAAACTTCAAAACTTTATCACATGATAGGTATATAGACAAGACTACCACCACCAAGTGTATGGGCCCAAGGAAATACCACTGTCTCTAAACTGAATCAATCCCCCTTACATAGAAATCTCTGAACAAAACAGTCCCATTATCATTAACAGTTCAAGGTAGCTTACTTAACTGTAAGTATCTCTCACTATACATTTACAGGAACATTTAAAAAAAGGCACCCAAGTAATAGTTGTCTGTACCTGCAATGACAACTTCTTTACATTAAATAGTGTAAGAGGTTTTACGCAAGTTGTATAGTATATATATTTAGATAATTGATATTAGAAATATTTTAGAAATGTTTTGTACTTTTGTTCAGTCATTCAATGGTTGTAAAATAACCACCCTCTGCAGAATACATTTCCATAAGTAACAATAGGGAAAAGGATTTAGCCATATTCACTTAAAGGCAGCAACACAAATACTTCCCTTCCTGATAGGCCCCCCAGTACTGTTCTAGCTGCACAGGGAATGAGTTCCCAGTTGATGTGTGGTAGTTCTGCCAAGTTTCTGATACCCCTAAACAGATAGGAATGCTGGAAGATTTGGAGAAGAATACCGGTGAACAGAGAATTACTTCAGCAGTCCTTGCCTAGCCATATGAAACAGCTGCTGCAAAGAACAGGAAAAAGGGCTCCTATTTCAATTAGACCTAGTACTCAGGTTTGTCAGACTTCTATTATTTCATGCAGCAACAAAGCCACATTAAGAATCCAATCTCTGTATGAGGGGAAGGTGAATGCATAATAATTATGAAATTAGAAGTACTACAGATAAAAACTGTATCAGTCATGTAAATAACGTAGGAAATATATTTTGATTGGGTAAACATCATAAACTATCATATACAAAGTGATAATAATAGTGAACTTTATTTTTACTTTTTTTTTTTAAATAATGCAAGAAGCATATTTCAGGTCTTCACTGAGTACATGTAATCTTTACTAGCGAGGAATACGCTTGTAGCGATAAGCAAGACTAACGCAATGGAAACAGTGTTACAAAAGGTGGAAGGAAAATACAGCGCTCACCCGGATTGGAAGATTTGGGGCTCGCAGGAAAAGGCTCCCACCAAGGAGGGATCTCCAGGAAGAGATCCTTCCTCAGGGGCAGTCAGCCCTTAAATGAGGCCTAAGAGGGGTGGAGCCAGGCTCCACCCCTTCCAGTTGCACAGGTGAATTGCCTTCACCTGTGCTCCCAGGGCTGACTGGGTCTTTCCTCCAGGTGCTCAATCAGAGGTTCAGGCCATGACTCAGCAGTTCCCATACAACGCTGCTGTAAAATAACCAAACACACTAGAGAAAAACATGCAGTTCTTTTTTGGGTACTATCAGATAGGTAATTACTCCAGCTTACTTCTTAGCACCTTCAAAAAGCTGTGTGCGTTTGACTAATTTATTTGCATCATTCTTTCCTGTTTTGTTCTTCTAAGAAATATAGTAAGCCTTCCTTTACTAACATGCACGTTCCGAAGACCACAGTACCGTGAAGGGAGGAAACAGTCCCACATACATACAAAAGGTAATAAAGGTTCTTCGTTTGTTTTTTAATTTACCAGTAAATGATCTCCCTAGATGGTGCTGACAACAGAACAGTATGAATGGCAGTACAGTTTGATACGTTGACAGGGATATAGCTCTCAAAAAAAAAAAAAATCATCTGCTAAGTCTGATCACAAAGCATATGTTCTTATCCTCCTTTAATAAAATATAGCCTGGACAGTATCCCATACATTCTGCTATAAAACAACACGTAAATAAAGGTTTTGACTTTTGAAACAATTCACTATTTTGGGAGTGCTTTTTAAACACCAAAACTCAACCTCATTAACAGTAAACAGTAAATCAAAACTGAATCATTTCAGACAGAAAACTGGAAAAAAAAACACAAAAAAAACAAAGTTGAAAAAGCAACCCACGCTTAACAAAGCCTGATGGAATCAAATGGCTTCAGGCCAAAAAATGCTAATGGAACACATATTAACTGAAAAGTGAAATAAGTTTCCAAGACTCATGGAAACAGTTTAAGAAGTGCAGCAAAAACAAAGAAAAAAAAAGAGCAACTCCAGTGGACCATTTTCCAAATGCTTGATCTAGCACTTCTTGCACACCCAAATTCCCTTTAAAGTAATTATGAGTTTAGGCCGCATGCCAGCATTATGTAACTGTCTTAAAAGACAAACGCACAGTAGCAAAAGCAAAAATATATATAAACCCAAGATCAGGAAAAAAAAATCTGTAGCTGGATGAACAAAACCAAAACTCTTAAAAGGAAAGTACAATTTAAAAGAAGAGAACAGTTCTCTTTCTCAAGAACTGGAAAACATTAAGAAGGAAATTCAGAATAAAGGAACGAAAGTTGGTAAAGTTAAACAGACTTTAATGAGGAGGAAATTCAGAGTAAAGGGGGTGAAATTGTAAAAGTTAAACAGGCTTGTCAAATAACAGAAATATTTGAGTTACATTTCCTAAACTACTTTAAAAGGGAGTAAACTAACCAAATGCCATCTGAAATTGGCTGTCCGCCCATAGCTTTGGTTGACTTTAGGGTCAATAAAGCAGAGGAGAGACATAAGCTGGAATAGCTGAAAAATCAATACAAATATAGATAAAACACAGATGGAGTTTATTGTGGAGCAGCTGGAAATTCAAAGAAAGAATTCTGTTGTTCTATACTGACGGTGTAACTTTGAAAAATATTCAGCAAGTATGAAAGTTCTTTACAAAACAAACAACTAAGAAGTGAAGTTAGACATAGACATACCACATGAAAGAGACCGTACTACTCTGAAATTCTTGCACAGTGTTTCTATCATTTGCTCCAGAAAGAAGTCCAAATGGGCTTCCTAATGATGATCAAAGTAACAACTGTCCAATGTAAATCCGGAAACTCTAAGCTGGTTCTGTCCCTATTGCTCTTCTCCTATCATATTTTTTCATTACATTCGCAAGTACAATTTCTTGTACTGCGCAAGCTTTAAAGGATTCCTGGAAAGCTTTAAGACATTCATCTATGTCCAGATTTTTATTCTGCATTGAGCCATGTCAGAATGAACACAATAAATGTTACCATAAAGTATTGCTAGTAAGCCATTCCTCTAAGAATGTTTCCTTCTGTACCACTGCACAGGACGCTCAGTCATATTTCTTCAAGGTTTATATTTCAAACACACCTTTTCTAAAATAGTCACATTTTCCATACCAAGGAAGGACATAGTTTTGCTATAAATTCAAGCTGAGCCAAATCTGGGCCAGCACTGGAAGGGCAGTGATCTGGCTGAAAAACTAACCTGTTTTTTGGGGGGACTTGCTTTTCAACCACATCAGCTGGCCGCATGACTGCATGATTGCTAATGCCTTCACAAGGAAAGAGGTGGTAAGATAGGAGTGGGGAAAAACAGGACTATGCTTTTTAGGGTAAAATACAGCCCTTGGTGCAGCATGAGTCAGTCAATAAACTAACGCCCCAATGTGTAATTCCGTAGGATACACACAGTACTTGAGAATGAAGATGAAGAATCAAGAAGCAGTTCATTTCATAAAAATTTTGGACAAAAAAAATGCATAGCAAGAATATCCAAAATGTTCTTTAGAAGAAACTCTGAAGCTCAGTGGACAGTAACCTGACTGAGTAGCAGGTTACAGGTATTTCACTGAGAGGATGGAACGCTGTCTTACTACAGAGAGCCACCTCCTTTCTGGATTATGCTTCCCCTTCCCTCCCTCATCTGTATTGATACATATGCCCTCTGCTTCTACTTTGTGAAGTTATAAAAAGCCCTTCTGACAGCAAGAGCACCCATGCTCCATTAGGTATTGCAGTCCCACTGCAAACAATATGGAATAGTTTACTTAACAAATATTAGAGATTACTAATCACATATTGGATGCATAAATTAAAATCAGAAAGGTATACAATCTTTTTCAGATGTTTACATGAATGATTTTTTTTTGGTGAGAATTCAGAAGAATTTGTGAAGACAACAGAGCCCGTCAAAATTACAACAGCACATAAATAAAACTTTGAAGACAGATATAAATATGAATAGCATTTGAAGACATATGAGATTAAGAAATATATTTTTCTAAAAACTGCTTCTCATGTGAATGTGGATAACTGCCATTCTTCAACAATAAGCAGTACCTTTCAATTTTTTCTCTGTATAGATACCAAAAAAGGGCCATGATATTTTCAAATACTATATTTTTTGTTTCTTTTTACAGGACATCAGTGGGATTTCAGAAATGTGGTCAGCACAAAGGTCCTATTTCCTCTTTAGTTCTTTAATTCTCCAACAACAACAAGTAGTCCAGGAAGGAGAACCAGATTCCTACGTGGAAAAACCATCTAGTTTCTACATTTCGTTGCTGCAGGGAGAGGCAATTTGTGCTATCCCACCTACTTGAACAAACTTTCTTCACCTTCACTTTGGGAGCGCGTTGCTAACTTTACTGGTAGAGAGAAACCTCTCAATATACATGCTTATAATTCTACCCACCCAGACCACCAGCTTCATTCTTCAGTCCTGGGGATGTCAGTTGCTTAAGGTATCAAAGGGCTCCATCTGAAAACACTATCAAATCACTCATATCTATAACCTTACTTTACTGAATACACTAATGAATGAATGCATCCGGTTGTATTAGAAAGTACTCATCTCAACTCAAAAAATCTCTCTCAGCCACACAAATAAGTTCATTTGTATGCAACCACCTTAAATCTAAACCACACTTATTCCACCTTCATGTCACTGGACCAACAGAGCCAGGAGGCAGCCTGTCTGGCTGAGCTTACATAAGACAGGTTGTGCCTTACTGCAAGTGAGGGGAGGAAGGGAAGCTGTCTTAAAAGGCTCTCAAGAGCTTTGTCAAGTCTTTCCAACTACTTGGCAAAGAATGCTTTGGGATACACTGCAACTAAACTATGATGCTGAGCCAGTTCATGAGAGTAATACTGACCACAAATAAATTTCAGGAATATTACTTTATACTTAGTCCAGAACACAGATCAAATGATGTCAATCTTGATATTCTGCAGGACACTGTCAAACACTTGTCTTGTTTCATACTTCCTTTGGGAGCATCAACTCTTAACTTTCAGTTGTTGTTTCTCTGAGGTAAGCTGAAGTTCTCCTCTCCTCCCACCTCATCATTGAGCAACATGGAATCTAATCTTAGGATTTTTTTTTTTTTTAAACAATGAAAAAGAACTGATGGAAATTTTAGTCGTTATTACATATAACTGAAGATGGGCTTGAAACAAAAACCTGTCTTTGAACTCCCCTGGATTCATATTTTTCAGTCTGAGCCTTTTCTTGATCCCTAGTACAGAGAACAAGTCTGGGGAAAAACTGAAAAGGAAGTAGATGAAAATAAATCAAATGCTACACAGCTTATGGTACTGAAACTGCTGGGGCCCTGGAAATGAATAGCTAAAGCACAGAGAGGGGAAACAGCATGGCATGCTACAGTTACAAATGCCAGCTGTAATAAAAATGTACGATTTTTATCTGCTGTAAATTTTCAGATTACAGCTTGTAATGTGTTAGTAAATCAAAATGCAAGGCTTTTAAGAAGTGTGTTATTCCATAGTTACCTGATTCTACCAATTAGTAGTTCAACATTGTTCCTTATTGAAAAGTTCTATCAGCTTTTATGAATCAAGATAGATAATGGGTGAAAGTGGATGATCGCTTTCAGTGAAAAGAGGTTGATACAGATTGATCAGATTCTTCCCAAGACTTTAAAACTCCGGCCAATGTATTTTAACATCAATAGAAAGCAAGTAGCCTTGCCTTAAATCTTTACACTTTGAAGATCCATGGAGACATTCACAATAAAATGACACCAGCATCGTTTGGAATACATAGGCTATGTCAGATTAATGAGAAAGCCAGTCTTGAAGATAAGGCAGCAAAATAGTGCAAATGCCATTCTAGCTGCTTAATAGATGCTTCCACAGGGAAGAGGAGGCTGCAAATAAAAGCGATATATTCCTAGATCCCAAATATACTTTGAAAGAATGTACAGTATGATATTTGCCTCATTAAGGAAATGTGGATAATAAATTAATTATTTTCAGAAATGGAAGGGACATAAACTATGCTAAAGTTACTGTATTGGTATTTTGCTTTTCAGTAGAGATCTCAGAGTAGGAGCTTTAAGCAACCTAGCTGAGAAATCAGCAGATAACCCATAGTACTGATTTTCAAAGATATCAAAAGAAAAAGGAAAACAAGAAAAAAATGAGGAAATTCAGGGTTGCTTGATGTGGAAATAAGTTTTGAAAAGAAGAGATGGTGCGTCCTGGGCTTCTCGTGAGCTGAAATCATAACATGATTTGATGAGGCTCCTGGACTTTGAAGTCCTTCCAGGTTCTGCAGCCCAGTAATCTGAAACAAGCCCCTCTAAGAGCTTCCCCTCTTGCAAACCACATAGGAGATGATGTGCAGCCACCCTCCTGATACAGGTTTCTTTTTGTGTGTTAGACAATGTAAACAAACCATGTTACTATGCAAGAAACTGCTTTCACAGTAACTGGGAAACATTTGCTAGATACCAAATGTTGGGACAATTATTGCTAGACAAGGAGCTTGTCGCAACAAGAATTTCAGTGGTTGGTGAGTAGTTGTAACTGCTCTGAGTGGTGCTTGCTATCTACACCTCTGGTCTCCTAGAGTACCATCATTAAGTTAGTTTCAGACCTTACTCAATTTTGAAGCCACCAGGCCATAACTTAAATGAACCATTAAGATTTTTGTGAGTCCTTGGCTACTAAGTGCAGTATGCAGCGAGTGACCCATCACTTTGAGATCTGTTTAATTCTGGAACCACTAGGCCTTGTTGCTGAGACTTCAACAGTCAGACTAAGTTTAAATTGCTTCATGGGTGGTCATAAGTAAAAAAAAAAAAAAAAAAAAAAAAAAGCCTGACATTCAAGAAATTACAAGAAAATATGGGCTTCCTGAATTACCTCCCTTAGGGAGATTAAACTAGGAGGCAGAGAATTACAGCATTCTTCACTGCTAAGCAGGAGCTTGGAATTATCTAAAGGAAAAAAGAACTAACAACTCATGGTATGTGAAAATCAGTGAGAAGAACAAATTTAAAGCCGCTTTCTAGTTTACAGTAAGTGGCTACAGTCTTTCCTTTGATACTTTTTTCTATAATATGATAAAAAAAAAAAAGATCATTCAGATTCTTCTCTAAAAGGCAATGCATGAATGTTCCTCATTCTGTTTCCAAGCAGACTGATAAATATATGCAAACAGATACATGCCCACAGGGAGAGGAGTCTGGTTCAGCAAGTTAGAATGATTCATTCTGAAATGCTTGATTGTTCTATCTGAAGTGCCCAGGGTTTTACATCTGCCCAAGAAAATCTGTTTCCACATTGCTGCTTCAGTAAAAGACAGCCATTGTGGAAGCATGTCTAGTCGTACTTTTTTTTTTTTTTTTTTTTGCTTTGAGTAAACAAACAGTAATAGGGTCAAATCTTTAAAAAGAGAAAAAACAGATGCAGTATACAGTTAGTATTACTGCATGTAGGTCTGTACTGCAGCCACCCACAGGCATCCAAACGCAGATGCCCCACAATCAGTTTTATGGATGTTTAGAATAAATGCTAATGTAAACACTGCACATAATGTACACATAACAACTGTACATATATCTCTTTTTAAAATTTGGCATTTTTTTTCCAAAATCAGAGGTATGATTAGGAAAAAAAACAACACAGAGATAAAGATTAATTTATTGTATTTGCATCTAAAGCTCAGGATTGCTCACATTGCTCTGAAATCATCATGATTACGCACGAATTATCATCATGTTCACAGACTAAAATGGCTTTCATTACATTTTAAAGAGATTTCTGCACCTGAAACACATGTACAAGCAATTGATCTTTCACAGCTTAAGAGGGAAGAATATGAGGCTGGGTACAGGGAATGGAAACTTTGAGTAAGTGAGAGAAAACCTCTTTCATCAGTATTTCAGGAATTTTGCCTTTTCCTCTCTGTCCTTTTCTGTTACTTGTTCACTCCTCTAGGCACCAATGCTGCAGTTTCCTTCCTCTCTGCTGTGCCAATACACATGCTCATGTGATTAGACTCTCAGATGACAGAAATAATATTTCTGTTATGTGATAATGTGATAATTATCTCTGTCACCTCAGGGGCATGCATTTCACTCTTCTCTCCTCCAGGTACTACTTGACCTGTGAAGCAAAATTCAAGTTAGCATTAGAGAAATTCTGAAATGAATAACTGGTACTAAAATTACACACTGCAGGATTCCCAGCAGCAACTATCACTGCACAGAAGAAGGAAAGATAAAATCACCCAGAAGGAGACCTGGATCTGTTAATTTGCACTGCCAGGGGGTTTGTCTGGCTTTGACTAAACAGTGGAAAAATTGAAAGAATTTGGGGAGAGGCTACTGTGTTTGAAGACAAGAACTGAGGGAGGAGGACAGGACAAGGGACAGACAGGAAATGGCACAACACAGCACAACAAAGCCAGAGGAAAGCAACAGTGATACTACACTTCTCAGTCCCCATGGAACTTTGTGCAGCTCTCCTCTCCAAATGTCCTCCTATTTTTCTGAAGGATGGGGTGAAATCCACTAACATAGTATAAATCAACTGCAACTGTTTCTTTGGAGTCTCATTTTATACAGTACTAATTTACTAGATCCCAAGGGACTGTAAATTCAAGATAAGAAATAACAAAACAACCGAAGGAGCAAATGAACTCCTGGAAATATATCCTAGGCCACCAGTCCTTTCTGTTAAACTAAAAGCAGTTTATGCTGCAGTGTTGTAAACAAAACCTGGAAAGCAACAAAAACATTTCTCCTAGTACATCTGTGGAGTAGAAGGGACCATTGCTGGAACAGCATAGTCCTGAAGCCAAGCTTCACATGCAGATGTTTTAAATTGGCCTTATAGCTGTAAAAAGCTATCCCATCCACTCCAGCTACTGCTTGCTGTCCCTACCCTGGTGGCAGCACAAGCATTTCTGTGGGCATTTTGATGTGGCATGGCATTTTTTGTCTGCTCCAAGGCAAGCAGTGCCCCGAGGCTAGACTGGCTGAGGTGATGCTAGGACAAGGGGACTGCAGCATTGACTTTCTTGTTTCAAGTGCACACATGTGACCGGGGCCTGAGCTAATCCTCCCACATCTTTCAGTATTGGCATGCTGAAAGCAAGCCACGGCAGAAAAGGACCCTTAGAAATGTTTATCACTAATATTGGTACTACTGAGAAGCCATAACAAGCCTATGAAAGAAGGCAATATAAGCTACAGAGGCTAGAAACTTTCCAGGTTCCGAACCATGTAAGAAAACTGGATTGCTACAGCCAGCTTCAAACCACCTTCTTCACTTGCTATGATTGGGATCTCCTACCCTAAAATAATTCTTAGCATTAAAAATTCTATGAAAGAACAAAGCTGTACAGTGTACAGTAAAAACTTCCTTGAAACTGAATACTTTTCTAAGCTTTCCATGGGTTATTTGTGGGTCACTGGGTTATTAAAACCACCTACTAAAAATAATAACTGCAAGCATGTAATTTATTGGTCAAGAAACATCTACTGTCTTTTCTCCTTCCCAAAGCATGTTTACAGTGATTTCAAGTGACCTGCCTGGCTTTGGCAGGTTGTCTGAAATTGCCTGAGCTGAACAAACCAGTTTTAAAGGGGCAGCTTCACTTTACCTGAAACAGCACTTGGCAGTTTGCTAAAACAAAAGTGGTTTTGTTACCATGGAAACAAAAATTATAATTAGTTTGCATCCAGAGCTATAGAGTTTTGTTTTGCGTAAGAATATTCTCATACAAAAGTGACATTGCAACAATGCACCATCAAAAAAAAAAAAGAAAAAATATAGGTGCACTACAGAAACTATAAATGTGTTACCATAGTTCTGCACCTATGCTGCTTTGGCAATGTTATTTTGCTGTAAACAACATATAGAAAAAAAACCAGCAACAACAACCCCCCCCCNCCCCCCCCCCCCCCAAAACCCACAACGGTTGAATCCAGTTCAGCAAGCTTAATTAGGTGCCTACAAAATGTCTTCTAACAGGCTGTGCAGAGACTGATTGCCAGCACAATGCGTGGAGCCCCACAGTCAAGACATACTGAGGATCATTTGATCAATTAAACTTTGCAATCTCTTTAAGTGAGCTGTGGAAACTTCATGAAAATGCTTTCTCTTTTGAAGCATCTGTAGGCAAATTAATTCTGAGAGAGTTATAACACTCAGGTGGTTGAGAACTGCTTAAACACCTCGCAAAACTAGGTCACCATGCTACCTTAGGGTCGTGCCTTAGGGTCAGTAGCGATCCAAGTCAACTCACTGCAATACTTTTACACAGTTCTGAGCAACTCTTCACAAGAAAGGAGTCAGTAATATTCATCTCAGTTTTGGTATATTGACATCAGGTGCCAACTAACACCAACAGCAACAGTAGCTATCAACACAGTTCTTACTAACTACAGGCAAAAGTGAAAAGTCAAGCATTAATACGCTTGAATCTGGGACAGATGCAAGATACACAACATCCTAATACTCCTGAAGCAGCAGTATGCTTTATCTCTTCCACTAATAAACCTGGAACAGGTTTCAGGGATGTATATTCAGCACAACTATCAAATAAGAAAACAAACGAACACAAATAACACCATAAGAACCATCAACAAATCAAAATGACAGTGAAAGCCCTTCTCAAGTTATGGCCACAAAATCCAAACTCAACTCACATTCAACATGTCAAAAACCTTCAAATGCAGTGACTTCCATGCATCACTCATGAATTGCTAAAACTGTGCTATTCTCATGAGCACTAAAAGAATATCTTTAAGTAAGGGAATCTTTTAAAAGGATTACTGTAGGAATTCATATACATATGTGGATATTCATTATCATAACTGTAGACATAGCCAAGTCTCATTTTAGATAACTTTTGTTATTAAAAGAAAGGTTGTAATAACCTTGCAGTTTTCACATTCTAGAAGATCTATGTAATATCATTGCTCTGAGGACTTGTGAAGAATATATCTGGGTTTTACCCCAACCAGCACAAGACTAAAGTATCTTTCTGGAACTTGCAGACAGATGATTACTGCTGTCTGCAAACATTCAGAGGAGATGAAACGATTACTCTCTGAAAAGCCCCTTCTCCTTACTTTCATGTTGACATGTATAGTTCATTTCAAAGGGTCTTATAAAAGCCTATCCCACTTTAACCAGAAAAAGAAAAGGATTTAGTAACATCAAACAAAGAATGAAATCTATTTGAATTTCTGGCCAAAATGAGCTACAATATTGCTGTTTTTTTAAAATGTTTCCAAGAAACTACGTACACACAGGGAATTGAATGGATATTCTAGTAAAGACAAAGAAAATCAAAGTCAGATCACAACAAATGAAACTGGGGATCTGAAAGTTTATGTTTTGGATATTTCTGA
Organism: Numida meleagris; assembly: GCF_002078875.1. NCBI lineage: Eukaryota > Metazoa > Chordata > Aves > Galliformes > Numididae > Numida > Numida meleagris. The sequence continues at coordinate 30,022,205 of NC_034412.1, read as the reverse complement.
AATTTGAAATTGATTACTAAAACCTACAAAAATATATTCCTCTTCTCAGAATTGTTTTTGCATTTATGTCAGAGCTAGGAGAATCAATATTCTATGTTTGTAATTCTTTGCTCTCATTTTCTCTCTCATCCACTTTTTTCAAGTAGTTTACCAAGTGTTTCTCCCACTGCTGGGAAAGAAAAATGACCTGCCTTCTAACCATAAATTAAAGAAGAACAATGCTTTGACTGTCAACAAAGAGTATTTCTGACACTTTATGCCAAATCCTTTGATCGTATCTAAAAATAGATGCTGAATTATGGAAAACAGTGGGTGGTAAGCAATAATAAGAACTGGTTACAAAGCTTAAAAGCATATGGATTCCTATACACGCAGAAGCAATTGGGTACAGAGAACTAAAAGAATTTGGTACATATTTTCAGGAAGGTCAACAACCAAAATCAACAGCCAGCATGCAAGGCCGATAAATCTACTGTCCGAAAGCTAGACTCTTAAAAATGTTATTCTATCTTTAAATAATGCGCTACTGCATTTTTCATTGGCAAAAAGTTGATGTTGTTTCCCAATGGTTTTTTTTCTGAGACATTCCAAAAGCGTGTAAACATGAAGTATATAAGTGGTACACAAGTTGAATACAAACATTTCCTTTAAGAAGTTAAATTTATCTTGTCCAAATCCCCAGTCACTGGTTTCAAAAGACACTAAAATCATACTAGTGTCATCTGCTGTTACATGTTACCTCTCTCTGTAAAGCTCTGCAGAATATATTTATCCTGAGCATTTATTCTAAGTGTTTGTCCCCACATATTTCCTGCTCAGGACTGAGAGTCCAGAGCTTGCTCCTTCCCTGTTTGTATATAAACTGGGATTTTACACTTGGCTTCAGCAAGGGTTATATGTGCATGCCTTTTTTAGGAGGATCACATTCTTATCTTTCAAAGCTGTTCTTTTGTAGTGAAATTTGCCATAAGGTAAGAACATAATACACTAAATCAATTGTTATTTATAACAGAGGCAAATATTTTCTACGTTCTACGCTGTACATCATTACTTATATCAGTGCTAAATGTATTTCAATCGCAGAAGAATATATTAAAAAAAACACATTCATGCATCTCACATTTTACCTGTGAGTTAAAGGACCTTTTTTTTTTTAGCTTAAAAAATTCAATAATTGCTGACATTTTCGGTATTTTTCTTTCAGGAAAGTGACAGATTATGAAATTAGGATTTGGCCTGGTGACTACAAAGTTTGTCCTGAATTGATCTCTCTTTAATTTTGGAAACTATGATATCATTTGTTTAATGACCTAAATCCATGTCTATTGTCAGAAGCGACACTATGGTGAGCTACAACGTCTTTGCTTCTTTCAAGTTACATAAAGCTATTTTCTTAAATAAGGGTTAACTTTGCCTCGCTTTAGTAGGGCCAGTTCTCTGGCAGAAATTGGAGAGGCTTGTTTGGAAGAGGATTTGACATGCATGTTCTTTCCTGCTCAGAAGTGGTAGAACAAACCTAATACAAAAACCCTGCTACATCAAAGCCTGGGAAGCTTTTCCACTCATGTATTTACCTCACTTTTTTTTTCTTTTAAACCCCTTTCCTCATCTTTTGGCTACTTTTGATGAACTATACCTTATTTCCTATAATGTTACATGCAGATTGTACAGGCAGTAACGAAGCACGCCTATATGTCAATAATTTTTTGATTTCCCATGCTCATTTGCAAAAGCATTATTTAAACCCAGAATTTCAAACCTTCTGAATTCTAGTTTGAAAAATTTATGAAAAGCAGCTACATACCCTAAATGAAGATGATTGAATTCTTTCTTCCATGTTTTTCTGGAAATGGATTGCTAATGTTAACTCACTTTTATTTTTGGCAGCTAAACAATGGGTGGCAAGGCTATTTACAGTCCCCAATCCTTCTTTCTCATGCTAACAGAGAACCTGCAAGCTAAGTCAACACAGAATATTGTGCCAGTGCTGAGTGACTGCTATGGCTGACTCAGGTGAAACACAAAGGCTTTCCTGGGATTTCCAGTTGAGTTTGTTCCTCATTAAATCTATCTGCTGCAGAACCGTTTGTACAATAATAACTTGTTAGAAATTATTTAGAATTATACTCAAGGATAAACCATGACTCTCCTATAATTTTACAGTTTCTTAACAATTATCTTCTCTACCCAGCTCCCAGAGAATAAACTTAAACAAGGTGTTAATAACTCCACTGTAACAGAGCTCTGACAAATGGAATCAGCTGCCAGACAACTGTCTACAAGAAATGTGTCAGTGAACAACAGAGAAACATCAGCTAACATGCTCGTGTATGAGAGCAGTGGTAGATGGCTGTGCAATATTCTGAGTGCAAGTGAAAACTGAAAGCCCTGTTGCTTTACCGTTTGTTTTTCTTTCTTAAAGAAAGGCACTATCATTAGAATTCAAAATTTACATTAGCCATGGCATTCTTGAATACCTTAATTGACTGATGCATATTCAGCAATATCGCTAACAAGCTGTTTTATCTGCTTCTAGGCTTACAAAGAATGGAGGTGACAGAGATTTGTCTTACCATTTCAAAATATCCATCAATAATACTATAAGAAGCAGCATCCACCCAAAGTCAATTTTAGTTAATATAATCATCAAATATAACAGTGTAACAGACAATACTCATTTACAATAATGACTTGCCCTATTCTGTGCAATGTTGAGAGAAAGATGTTATGGGAACATCTGCACACCTGAATACTTATATTTCTACAATGCAATTTTGGATACATCAGGAGACAATTCTGAAAATCAATTTCCTGATATTTAAAAGCATTAAGAGAATCACACTGGGCTTTTTTCCTCCATTTTCCCTCAACCTGGGAATAGTATGAGAACGATACATTGTGCTCCCTGATGTACTGAAACAGCACATCATATCTGGACATAAAGCTGCCATCATTGCAGCTTTCTCCCTTTATACACATTACTGTAACTACAGTCAGTTGTGAAGTCCCATGAATTAATAACAGAAAAAGTCAAGTTCTCCTTCATGTCTCTTGTCTCTCTACTGTCAGGAAGAGGAATTCATAGAGGAAAAGTAAATTCCCCAGAGGAAAAGTGCACACGCTAGCTTTGCAATTGCAGGCCCCTGTCTTAATGACTTGGCATCTACTCTATCCTACAGCAACAGACAGGAAGAACATTTGAAATTCGGACATTTTCAAGGTTTTTTTTTCCCCTCATCCCTTATTCCATACTAAGAATGTTTTATTTTGAGGCAGGTGTTTTAGATGGACCACATACAGACCTCTGCTACGTCACAGTGCCAAAATCTTCTGTGACTGTGATAAAGCTAGGATGACAGTTACTGAATCATGCCAATAGCTATGGACACAGAGAGAATGTTTTTCCTGACTGAATATTTGATGCTTTCCATTTCTGTGGTGTTTACTGCTAACCAGCACTGTGTTTATATTCTTCAGTGGAAGCGCACAGTGCACACATCTCTGACTTCTGAGGCAGTTCCACTCAGACAGACATTTACTAGATAACAAAGCTCACAAATATCACTGCAGCATGTTTTAGATTGTGTTGAGAGTTAAGTAAACATGATTAGCATGGGGCCAAAAGGGTAGTTGTGAATTTCTGTTTCTGACAGAAAACACTGTTTATCTTACATTAGTTTAAGGAGGAAGGATTCAATTCCCATTGAGTATTTTGAAAGTAAACAAAAGTTCAAGTGTATCCAATCTTTAAGCAATTTTAGCAAGATAATAACATCTAAGCTAATATGAGAGCTATTTCCCTGTGTCTTTAAAATACCAAATAAATTAATCAAAAAGAACATGATAGAAATGAAGCACTTCAGAGGACTTCTCACTTCACTGTAATCTCCAGTGACAACGATGACAATTTTATCCAGTAAGCAATTGAAAGAATTTACTGAATTGCAAAGATGTTGCTAAATGTATATTTGGAACAATCAGCTGCCAGAAAATAAAACCAGATTTTTCTAATAATGTTTGCCATTTCAGTATTGTAGGTTTTCAATATTTAGTGATAATATAATTTTTTTTTTGCTTGTTTGTTTTTGATTTTTCTGTGTGGGTTATGTTTGTTTGGTCTTTTTCGTTTCCTGCCTAGAAGAGCAACAACAGAAGATGACACAACTGAATTCAAGAATACAGAAATTTGTTTCCATTTTTACTTAAATGTAAAAATGGTTGTTTTCATAAAAGCAACTCCATCCTCTAGGTAAAAAACAGAGACAAGTTGCTGCAGAAAACCTGTTGCCATTTGAACCTGGTTGAGCTTTCTGCCTTAGCTAAAAGAGCAGCAAACCATGGTTTTTTTTACTTTGCTTTTTGGGACAGCAATTGCCGTCGATGCTCTAATTTTTTAGAGCTACCAGTGAGAAATGCAAACCAGAAAGCTGACTTCTTCAACCAGATCACCATTGGTAAAGCCTCTTCTTATTCTTGGTAACCCAAGAAGATTCCACAGAAATACAAGGTTTACTTGCCCAATTTCTTTTACAGCAGCTGAACTACAAAAAACTGCCATTCAAGTACTCTGACCAAAGGCCCTCACTAGGATTACACAGGGTTAGTGAAGTTTGTTTGCATCCACCATTTTCTTCCAAATGAAACAATAATAATACTGGAATGTAGTTGCCAATACAAAGAAAAGACAAAGCAATTCTTAGTTTGGAAAATCAGCTACAGATTGAAATACAGAAAGAAAACAAGTACAGATAGGAGAGGGCCAAATTCCAGTGGACTCATGTAATGCATTCACTACCAAGGCACCTTCTGAAAGTTCATGAGATAAACACACATTAACTGGCATAAGAGCACTACCTGTTAATGTTTGGCAAGTATACCACACACATACAGAATTGGAGAAGCCTATATTCTTCCAGAATGCAGGCCAGAATTTAGCATGCAGAATAAGCAGAAAATTACAAGATGAAAAAGTATCCTTTTGAAATCCATGTAAGAAGGACATTTTGGACATTATCTCACAGATTATGTCCAGGATCAGGTATGTTTTTAATATCGTTATACCTCTATTTACTTATATTTTAAACAAGAGTAGAGGCTTGACATATTAAACATCTTCTACACTCAAAAATTACCATCAGCTTATCATTCGCAGCTCATCAGGTGAAATGACACTATCAGCAAGATAACGTCTCATTTGATATTCAATGAAACAAGAATTACCGGTATACTTTTCTGTACATACAATAAGATCATACCCAGTTCTGCATGAAATTTACCTGCATGAAATTTTTAGATCTGCATTTACCAAGGTCCTAATCACTATGTGGCAATTCTGAAAAGGCAATAGAATTTTTACATTAGAAAACTGTAACAGAATTAAGCAATTTTGAAGCTACAAGTGCAGATATTTTTAGAAGACCAACACATTATGTTTCATAAACATTATAAAAATGTAGTATTAAGATATAGAGAAATTATAAGCAATCATGCAAACTGAAAACATCAGAACAACAAAATGTGATTAAGGAAGAAAGGACATTGTAGGTGAGAATAACAGAAAAACGTACCACATTTCCCACTCAGTTCAGCAAGACATTGACTTAAATACTGAAATTCAAAGTATGCTGTTATCTCTACAAAACTCTGAATACGTGGACTTGTAACGTCAGTACCATTAAAACAGACCAGTACAACCATTAAATATTACACAAAGTCATCGGTTCACTGGAAACATTTGCCTTCAATGAAATTTCCTCATAATAAATTTTTAATTGAGAACTCAAACATTCTCCCTCCCCCTTTCATTCATTAAGAACTTAAATATTTTGATCTGAATTTTACACATCTGTCAGGATCATCCAAATATTTAAATCCTTCAAGCAGAAAAATGAAATGCAACAGCTAAATTATAAAACAGAACTCACAAACAAAAAAAGGAGTTAATGTAGCAACTGTTACACTCCTGTATGTGAAATGGAAGAAATGCTCTGAGTGTTTCTCTGACTTGGCTGAGAAGCCTTGGAGGCCTCATGAAAACATGAAAGTACAATTAAAGCAAAACTGCATAGACTGAAGGGATCAACTTCAAGCAAGTTACATTTTTATCGTCTGACTAGTGAAGGCTTTTCATCACAGTGACAGAAGAGAAGGAATGGGAGAAACAGAGAGCATGTGTGAGCAAGAGAGACCTGAGCAGCAGCAGCTGAGGGAAAGCGAGAGGGAAACTTCAAGCTTTAGTTATTTCAACTTATTTTTTCCACTATGACAATTTTAACAGCATTTTTAAAATTCTTACACCAAAGGCTTTCAATTGCGTAGTACAAGCAAGGAAAATTTTTCCTCTAGCTTGTTACTACTATGTCACTATCTCCATTTTTCACTGCAGAAATACATCAATAGCATTTGAGTCAGCCACCCCTTGGACTCAATTCGCTTTACTGAAATGAATGACACTAAGGGAAAATACTAAATGCAGGTCCCAGCTCGGCGATGCAGGCAACCCCCATCCCGGCCTACCTCGGTTCCCCAGGTGCCTCTGTGTAACAGGTTTGAAGCCCTGGAACCTGAGAGAGAGGTGAGTGAGGATGCAGGAGGAGCTCTGCCTGCAAGGTTGCCAAAGTTGCCCAAGGTGAGGTGGTCGACTCTACACCTTGAGACTGCCTCTGCCAGGAAGGACAGAAGGGTGATCGTCGTAGGCGATTCCCTTCTGAGGGGAATGGAGGGCCCTATATGTTGGCCTGACCCTACCCGCAGGGAGGTGTGCTGCCTCCCTGGGGCTCGGGTCAGGGATATCTCTAGAAAACTCCCCAGTTTGATCCACCCCTATGATTATTATCCTTTATTAATAGTTCAGGCCTGCAGCGATGAGACTGCTGACAGAAGCCTGAAACTTATCAAAAATGAATTCAGGGGACTAGGGCGGTTAGTTCAGGGAATAGGAGTACAGGTGGTATTTTCTTCTATCCCTTCACTGACAGAGAAGGACACTGAAAGGGGCAGGAAAACCCATCTCATAAACACATGGCTGAGAGGCTGGTGCAAACACAAGAATTTTGGGTTCTTTGATCACGGGGCGGTTTACTCGGCACCAGGCCTGAGGTCTGCTGATGGGTCTGTCCTGTCTCAAAGGGGGAAACGCATCCTTGCCCAGGAGCTGGCAGGGCTTATAGAGAGGGCTTTAAACTAGAGAGGAAGGGGGAAGGGGATAAAACCAGGCCTGCAAGAGGTGTGTCTAGGCGGGCATCGGGATTAGGGGTGAGGCAAGGGGCTCAGCTGAAGTGCGTCTATGCCAATGCCCGCAGCATGAGCAATAAACAGGAGGAGCTGGAAGCCTTTGTGCAGCAGGCAAACTATGACTTAGCTGCCATTACGGAAACATGGTGGGATCACTCCCATGACTGGAGTGCTGCGATGGATGGCTACAAGCTCTTCAGAAAGGATAGGCAAGGAATTAGTGGTGGTGTGGCTCTCTATGTTAGAGACTGTTTTGATGTTATTGAGCTTGCAACTGGGGAAGACAACGTTGAATCTCTGTGGGTTAGGATCAAAGGAAAGGCTGACAAGGCAGACATTGTGGTGGGGGTCTGTTATAGACCACCTAACCAGGATGAAGAGACAGATGAGGCATTCTATAAACAGCTGGCTGAAGTTGCGCGATCGCCTGCCCTTGTCCTCATGGGGGACTTCAACTTCCCTGATATATGCTGGGAATACAACACGGTGCAGAAGCAGCAGTCTAGGAGGTTTCTAGAGTGTATGGAAGATAACTTCCTTCTGCAGCTGGTGAGAGAATCTACCAGGGGAGGTGCCCTGCTAGACCTGCTGTTTACAAACAGGGAAGGTCTGGTGGGAGATGTGGAAGCTGGGGGCTGCCTTGGACAGAGCAACCATGAAATGGTAGAGTTCTCGATTCTTGGTGGAACCAGGAGAGGGGACAGCAAAACGGCAACCTTGGACTTTCGGAGGGCAGACTTTGAATTGTTCAGGAGGCTGGTAGGAAGGGTCCCTTGGGATTCGGTCCTGGAGGGTAAAGGGGTCCAGGAAGGCTGGTTGCTCCTCAAGAAGGAAGTCCTGAAGGCGCAGGAACAGGCTGTCCCCCTGAGCCGCAAGATGAGCCAGCGGGGAAGGAGACCGGCGTGGATGAACAGGGAGCTTTTCCTGAGGCTCCAGGAGAAAAAGAGAATCTACCTCCAGTGGAAGAAGGGACGGGCAACTCAGGGAGAGTACAAAGAGGTTGCCAGGATGTGCAGGGAGAAAATTAGAAAGGCAAAGGCCCAGCTCGAATTAAGCTTGGCTGCTGGGATTAAAGGGAACAAGAAACTCTTTTACAAATATATTAACAGTAAGAAGAGGACCAAGGAGAATCTCCATTCTTTACTGGACGCGGCTGGGAATGTGGCCACTGAAGACAATGAAAAGGCTGAGGTTCTCAATGCCTTTTTTACGTCTGTCTTTAAAAGCCAGATCAGTTGTCCTCAGAGCACTCTACTCTCTGACCTGGAAGTCTCAGATGGGAAGCAAAACAAACCCCCATGATTCAGGAGGAAACGGTCAGAGACATACTACTCCACCTGGACTGCCACAAGTCCATGGGGCCGGATGAGATCCACCCGAGAGTACTGAGGGAGCTGGCAGAAGAGACAGCCAAGCTGCTTTCCATCATCTATCGGCGTTCCTGGTCAACTGGAGAGGTCCCAGAAGACTGGAGACTTGCCAATGTGACTCCCATCTACAGGAAGGGTCGTAAGGAGGATCTGGGGAACTACAGGCCTGTCAGCATGACCTCGGTGCCGGGGAAAGTTATGGAGCAGATTGTCCTGAGGGAGATCATGTGGCATTTGCAGGACAACCAGGGGATCAGGCCCAGCCAGCATAGGTTTGTGAAGGGCAGGTCCTGCTTGACCAACCTGATCTCCTTCTATGATCGAGTGACCTGTCTGGTGGATGAGGGAAAGGCTGTTGATGTGGTCTACGTAGACTTCAGCAAAGCCTTTGACACTGTCTCCCACAGTATTGTCCTGGAGAAACTGGCAGCCTGTGGCTGGGACAGGTACACCCTTTGCTGGGTAAGGAGCTGGCTGGAGGGCCGGGCCCAGAGAGTGGTAGTGAATAGAGTTAAATCCAGCTGGCAACAGGTCACGAGTGGTGTTCCCCAGGGGTCGGTGCTGGGGCCTGTCTTCTTCAATACCTTTATTGATGACCTGGATGAGGGCATCGAGAGCACCCTCAGTAAGTTTGCAGACGACACCAAGCTGGCAGGAAGTGTCAATCTGCCTGGGGGTAGAGAGGCCCTGCAGAGAGATGTGGAAAGGCTGGATCTTTGGGCTGTGCAATAGCTATGAGGCTCTGGAGCTGGAGGGACAGGGCGGTGTGCATGCGGATGAAGGACCCTCCACATTGGAGGTGTTGCCCAGGGCAAGTCAGGCTGCCCTGTATCACCACACTATCAAGCAGGGAAAAAAGAAGAGCTGTCATCAAAGGGGACTCCCTTCTGAGGGGAACCGACGGCTCGGTGTCGGCCATGCTGGACGGGGCTGCGAGCAGCCTGCTCTGGTGGGAGACAGAATCATAGAATCAGCTAGGTTAGAGAAGACCTACAAGATCATCCAGCCCAACCATCCACCTACCACCAATGACCCCACTAAACCATGTCTCGCAACACAGCATCTAAAGGTTTCTTGAACACCTCCAGGGACCCTGACTCAACCACCTCCCTGGGCAGATGTCCCTGCCTGTCACAGGGGGTTTGGAACCAGGTGATCTGAAAGGTCTCTTCCAACCACACTCATACTAGGATTCTATCTTCATCAACAATCTGGATGAAGGGACAGAGCGTAGCCCTGGCATGCGCCTAGATGTGGCGAACACACCAGAAGGCAGTGCTGCCATTTGGAGACAGTTAGACACGGTGAGAGTTGGACACAGAGCAACCCGATGGGGTTTAACAAGACAAGGGCAGGGTTGTGCACCTGGGGGGAACAACCACAGCCATCGGTAGAGGCCAGGGGCTGACCTGCTGGAGAGGAGCTCTGCAGGGAAGCACCTGGGTGTCCTGCTGGACAACAGGCTGGCCATTTTCACCTTCTGGAGGTGATCCTGGTCAGCCGTGAAGGAGAGGTGTCCGCCCAAGGAAGATCTGGGATGTCACCCAGGCAAGTGGACAACCATGGAGAAAGGTGTCGAGTAATGGAGGGAAGGAGCTGTGCTGGAGGTGACGCACAATGTCGACAAAAAGAGGGGAGATAGATGCAGGATGTTGGGAGGAAATTGTCACGGTATTACCTAGGGATCTGCGTCCATGAGAAGGGGGACAGGCCCGAAAGAAAAAAAAAAAACAAAAGAAAAGAAAAAATAAAATTGTCGGCGGGTAGGGGCCCTGAGCGGTCCGGAGGCTAAAGCAGTGGGGAAGCCGCGGACCCACACCCTGGGGAAACAAAGGGAAGAGGGGAAAGGCAGGGGACTCGTAAGCGGATCTAAAACAAAACAGCGGCACCAATCTGAGGAGGAACAGCTAAATTTACTAAATAGATCGAAACTGAGGTCAGTAAAATCCTAACAGAGGGAGTGTACAAACTGAGAGTCTTACACGGTAAGCTGCAGGAGGACCACGTGCTTCTCCACCGGGCAGGAAGGGAAGAGACCCCATGTCTCGCAGGCGGCTTCACCACCCGCTCCAACGAAAAGACCCCTGGGGAGTGCATCTCCTCCCCTCCTCGGGAGGACCACACACCAAAAAAGGCAGTTTGCAGTAAGCAGGGAATTAACTCTTTAACTGCCAGTGCTTTACACGATGCAATGATGTGGAATACCGACAACAAAAATCACAAAACCGTGACAGAAAATCTTTCAAGGCTTGCCCAGAGAAGCTGTGGAGCTGCCACCCTCGTACTTGGCAGCCAAGGGCCCGAGCCCACAGCCGCCATGAGGCGGTGACCGTGATGTCACAGTGGCTGGCAGGGAGCGGCCATTGTGACCCGTGAGGCTTGGAGCAGAGCAAAGGCTGCGGGGCTCAGGCCCAGTCAGTGCGGCCTGGTGAGGCGCGGAGAGAGCAGGGACTCTCGCAGTGCTCGCCGTTGACGCATATCATGTCCGACAGGAAGCGGAAGGCCTCCGACTCGGAGGAGCCAGGTGAGAGCCACGTATCCCTGTGCACAGCTCCCGCCACTGGACAGCAGAGTGCTGGGGATCTCCCCGCGGCTGAGACCTGAGAGGAGAGGAAGGGGCAGGCAGGGCCTCCACACAGGCATGGGGCAGGGCCCCACTGCTCCTTGGCAAGGAGGCCCAGCTTGGGCTGTGGCTGCCCGCTGGCACCGTTGGGCCTGCAACGGCCCCTTCCTCTACGCTGCCTCCAGCCAGCACGGCAGGCACAGAGCAGGAGCCTGGGGACAGCCCTCTCGGACACCTGGCCCCGCAAGGCGCTCACCGCTGCTCACATTTGCTCTCTCCTCTGCAGCGTGCGTGCTGTGTGGCCGGGAAGATGTTGACCCGGACATCTGCGGACGCACATTTGAGCAGTATGGGTTCGTGGTCCATGAGTTCTGCTTGGTGAGTTCCCTCAAGTGATCCTGACTGCTTGCTGCCGGGGTGCTCTCTTCCTTCCTGTCCTCATGAGATCCTACTCTTTTCTCTCCTACAGATGTTTGCCCATATCGATTTTGAAGACAGCCCCACACCAGAAGGAAATATGGGCATCCCCCTTTTTACCATCATGCACAAGGTCAAGCAGGCAAACCAGAAGGTGAGGTCCTGAACAGAGCAGGCACATTAGAGGTTCACACCAGCCCGGTGTGGACCCAAAGAAAGCAATCGCAGCCCTTCCAACCGGCTCCAGGACAAAGACCTGCCTGCCACAGGAGATGAGCCTCGTACACCAGGCGGCTCGGAAGAGTGTGACCCAGCAGTGCCTGCATCCTGTGCCCTGCCCAGAGCTGTGGGGCTGGCCGTGGAGGCCCTGAGCCTGCCGCTGATGAGGCTGCTCTGCTCTTTCCAGCAATGCTGCGTTTGTGGCGAGAGGGGAGCTGCCATCACATGCGCAAGCAGAGGCTGTGAACGAAGCTTCCACCTGCCCTGCGCCGCGGATGGGGAATGCATCACCCAGTTCTTTGGGCAGCACAGGTAAGGGCTGTGAGCAGCAGCCAAGCCAGGGAGGAACCCGCAGCGACACCTGCCAGCAGCCTGCCAGAGCCAGAGCCGGGGCCTGGAGCTCCTTCCTGCTGCTCCACCCTCCTCGCAGCACTTCTCACCGTGCCCATCACTTCCATCTTCCCCCAGGTCCTTCTGCTGGGAGCACCGCCCTCAACAGGCGATTCAGGAAGCTCCAGCAGAAGACACCACCTGTGTCATCTGCATCGAGACCGTGGGGGACAGATTGTCCTATCACACCCTGGTGTGCCCAGCGTGCACACATGCCTGGTTCCACCGGGGTTGCATCCAGGTAGGAGCTCTCCCCTCGCCCTGCAGGCACGCTTGATGCTCAGCAGCACCAGGCCCCGCTCACACTCACCCTGCTTGTTCTTCTCCTGCAGCGACAAGCCTTGAATACCGGCACTCTGCTCTTCCAGTGCCCCAGTTGTCGAAACGACACCCTCTTCTGCACAGAAATGTCCACCATGGGCATCCAAATCCCAGCCAGGTTGGTGTCCTTCCGACAAACCGTGCAGACGCGAAGGCGCAAGTGCTGGGCCTGCCCAGGGACTGTCTCGGCAGACCTGGCCCTTTGCTGTCTCATGAGCATGTGGCTCAGCTTCACGGAGAAGCTGGAAATGGAGTTGGGGAGGATGAGATGGGATAACCTTAGATCTTAGGCTGGGGACACTGCGCGCTCATCACTTTCCCTCCCTTCTCTTGTAGAATACCAGAATGGGTGGATGAATTCGATCCATCGCTTCTACAGAGGCACAGGCGCTGCGATGCCAGCACGTGCCTTAACCCTGGAGGCAGAGAGCAGTCACAAAGAGGGGGGTGAGTTACCGCAGCAGCTCCGTGAGGCTCTGCGGGGAATCTCAGCCTAGCCACAGGCTGGGGGAGCGAGGTCTGAGCACCAGAGATGTGCTGGGCACTCCCTGGCTTGCCTCACTTGATCCTCACAGCCACAACCCCTTTGCTTCCCCAGGCCCTGGCAGCTCGTCCTGTGCCGCTCCTGTGCTGCGGAGGGCACCCACAGACAATGCTCCGACTTGAGCACCAGGAGGACCGCCTGGGAGTGCGATAGCTGTGCTGGCCTGGGGACCGGTAAGAGGCAATCAACCACGTGGCACCGGGCTGGGGCCAGGCAAGGCCTGGCAGCAAGTGCTCAGGGCCCAGCTTTGCCAGAGTCTCTCTGCCCGAGGACGGATGGCAGCCAGTCTCTACCCAAGGCTACAGGTTCATTCTGATGACGTTCCCACCTCCCCTTCCTTACAGCCGCCAGCACCATCTCGGAGCTCGCCGGCCCCAGCACTTCCAACCGGGACGGCCTGGGGCCATCCCACAACCCCCAGGAGCATGAGGACAGCAGGCCCGGCCCCGCCAGCCAGGCAGCTCTGGGGCCATCACACAGTTCCCAGCTGCCTGAGCTCAGCAGCAGCACCAGTGAGCCGCAGACAGAACAAGGGACAATGCGCTCACCTTTTCCTGACCACCAGGATACATCAGAGCAGCGCCAAGATGGCCGTGGGAGGAGACGTACACCAGCCCCAAGCGCTGAAAGCAGCTCCCACCCATCGACCAGGCGGGGCACATCACAGTCCTCCAGAGAGGCCACAGCGGCTGCACGCAGAAGGCGCCCCAGGCAGCGGGGAACAAGCCGGATACGAAGCCGCTCCCCGCTGCAAGGTCGGGCCCCCAGTTCCCAGAGCCGGACCAGAAGACCTCGAGGCAGCAGGCCAACACCAGCTCCAGCTGCTCACAACAGGACCCCCAGCACGACCAGACGGGCGACACGGAGGTCGCTGAGGGCTTCCCTGCGTTCCAACACTGGGGAAGGACCCAGGCAGCCAGGGGAGGCCCGCACGCGAAGACGCTCCTCAGTGGCACGTCGAGCCACAAACGTCCGCCGCCGGCCCTGAGGAGCCTGCAGGAGCCAGTTCCAACAGTGGCGGCTATCCCCACTGCCACGAAGGCACTGCTGGGTCCAACACGGAAGCCAACATCCCCCCACCTACACCTCCACTCAGCCCCAAAAAAGATGGCACGGAAGCAGCCGCGTGCCAGCACCACGTGCTGGCTCTAGTCCCAAGTGGCCAACACAATAAACCCAGCCACCCCACCCACATTTCTTTGTCAGCTGCTTCTTCTCTGCTTGCCCTGAGGTGGGCAGACTTAGGCGCGGACATCACAGGGTTTTCTCCTCCTCAGCACCTTCCCAGTGCACACGACGGGCAAACCGGCTGTGGCACATCAGAAGGGCATGAAGCGCAGTTAGCACGGCCGTTAGCACGGCCGTTAGCGCAGGCAGGCCGTGGCTCCTTGCCACCCTCGAGAAGGGCACATCACTTGACAGGTCCTTGCTCTTCTGTAGCACCAAGGCGCTGCCATGGTCCCCACGCAGCAGGGAGCTGCTGCAAAAAGGAACGCGGCGACTCTGACAGAAAGCACCTATGTCCGTGCAGCCGTTCAGGTCTCAGGCTGCGCTGAGTGCCTGAGCCTCTCGCTGCTACACGCCCTAGGGCAGCAGAGATACCGCCTGTGCGGTAACAGGTTGCCTGAGAGGCAACCTGAAACAGGTTGCCCAGAGAGGCTGTCAGTGCCCCCTCCCTGGAAGCATTCAAGGCCACGCTGGACCGGGCTGTGAGCAGCCTGCTCTGGTGTGCCCCGGAGCTTGTTCAGAGGAGGGCAACGAAGCTGGTGAGGGGTCTGGAGCACAGGCCTTATGAGGAGCGGCTGAGGGAGCTGGGATTGTTCAGTCTGGAGAAGAGGAGGCATAGGGGAGACCTTATTACTCTCTGTAACTACCTGAAGGGAGGTTGTTGTGAGCTGGGGTTCAGCCTCTTCTCTCTTGTAACTAGTGACAGGACAAGGGGGAATGGCTTCAAGTTGCGCCAGGGGAGATTTAGGCTGGACATTAGGAAATACTACTTTTCTGAAAGAGTGGGCAGGCGCTGGAATGGGCTGCCCAGGGAGGTGGTGGAGTCACCGTCCCTGGAGGTGTTCAAGAAACATTTAGATATAGCGTTGAGAGACATGGTTTAGTGGGGTTATTGGTGGATGGTTGGACTAGGTGATCTTGTAGGTCTTTTCCAACCTAGCTAATTCTATGATTCTATGATTCTATAAATATTTGTAAGTTTTCAGTACTAATATACTAAATCTACTATTAATTTAAATTGTTGTGAACTTCATCAAGCAAGTT
The DNA here is from genome assembly GCF_002078875.1 of Numida meleagris. Taxonomy (NCBI): domain Eukaryota; kingdom Metazoa; phylum Chordata; class Aves; order Galliformes; family Numididae; genus Numida; species Numida meleagris. Next base: position 30,006,877 of record NC_034412.1, on the reverse strand, counting down.
TAATTGAGTTAACTTCTTCATTCAGTCTTTAATATTTTCTTTTTGTTTAACAGAAAATGTTAAACAGATTTTAATGGCATTCAAGCCATTTTTTAAATACATTTTTTAGCTGCTGCTATCATCCTCTGGAAGTCAAATCAGCATTCCTCAAATGGATTGATACTTATCAACTGTATAAAATAGACAAAAACACAAACACTCAGTCCAACAGAGAACTGAAGACTAAGGACTCAAGAAAGTAAAGGTCATTTTGACTGTAATTTCGTTTGCAAACACGCTTTTCTCATCTGACTTGTTATTTTCCTTACTACATTTCTCGTAATTTCCTTGGCAATAATCTTACAGACAATTTTCAAATTTATTATGAATCCTGACAGAAGAGCCTCTGTTTCTTCTGCAAAGTCAAGAGTCCATACATAATGTATTGCTAAGAGCCAGGCATCATTTTGAAATGGCATGAAAGGAAAGGGAGTGCATAATTTGGGAATTAATCTTATTTTCGTGGTCCTGTAAGACCACTTCAAGCTGATTAGTTTCTGGCTGTGCCAGAAATACAAGTGGAGTGCAAGGAAAGCACCTGATAATCTTTACAAGGTCAGATGGTGACTGATCCCACACCTTCACTAGGATGAATCACAGACATAACATCTGTATCTTCCACACTTCTGTACTATGCAGCCTATCATTGCTGAGTCTGAACTCCATTGGCTTTGTTCTTAGAATGTGAAAACATAAAGCATAATCCCAATTTGATTTGAAAACCATATGATGTAAAACACATATCTCAAAGAAAATGCAATAAACTAGTAATTTGCCCATGTAAAGACATATGGAGTAAAGATAAAACCATAGGTTTCATGTTGTAGCAAGTCAATGCTTCACATTTCTGGAAAAACATATACATGCTGTATAAAATACCATATATCAAACAGATTTGCTTTAATAAATCTGTATTAACAGGAAAGTAGCCGAAAGAAACAAAAATGTAGTGCTTTAAAGAGGTCATGTGACTGTTGCCTTCATTTTATCTTGGGAGTAAAAAGTTGAGGCATTTCTTAGGGTGCTGATTCCACAAGCTTCACATATGCTAGTTACTTTCCTGACTAAATATACCATGGCATTTGGTGAGGATACTTGAAGCTTGACACAAGCTAACATGCAGAAGTATTCTGAAGTGCCAATTTTATATTTTATATATATTTGCATCCACACACAAGTGTATTGTGTATATATATACATACACACTATGTATTATATATTATCATGTCTACCACACAGGTGATAGTATCTTTAGTAAACAATTGTTCTGCTTGATACAACAGTCAACACAAGAAACCCCTGGAGTAATTTTTACACCACCCTTTGAAATATTCTGTGTAAACATTGCTAGTATCATGCCCTAAGCACTGGCATCTTTTCTGCCTTCATTACTATTAGTTTTAAAATTCAGCTTTCCTCCCATAGCCAAACACTAGAGTCATGCTTCCCCCTTGGTAGTATTTCTGCTAGTGCATGAACGAGATCTCTGAAAGCGGTCTGTACCCCTGGTTCTCACCATAGTTTGTTTTCTAGAAGTGTTGAACAGACTCCTGGACAGACATCTATTTACCCAAGCAACACAGCTCCCTCCACTGGATAGGCCATTCCTATTCTTACCTCCACCGAAGTCCCTGTGATAGCAAAAAGGCTTTTTATGGCATAAAACAGCATTTAATAAGACTAGCAGAACAGGACCACCTACTCTTGCTGAGCTCTGAGGTCTTTAATCTATTTAGTTTGGGCATCTGCTGGAGTAGATAACTAAAAACATGGCTTTAATTGTCTGGAGCGTCATTATTTTTAAACCACAGTACCTTCAAATGACTTTGCATATGATAATCATTTAGCACAAGGACATTCTTCATGCAAATTTGTAGCAAGCATACTGAATGAAAGAGAAATGAATATAACTGAATTCTAACCTCCTGTTTTTCCTCAACAGAGAACATTTCTTGACATGGGACAGAAAGTGAAAACACAATTAATATAAGTAAACGCAAAATATAATGGAAGATAAACCTGAGGACAATGAATTGAACTTGAAATGACAAAGCTTTGGAATATAATCAGAGTTGGAAGAAGATTGGAAAGCATTAGCCAATTATATCACTTCAATAAAAAAACTGGCATATGTCAGGAGGTAGCAGAGGAATAATAAAAACAAGTAGCTATGTAACTGCAAGGTTATGATTAAACTTCATAAGCTGTTGTATCCTGTCCAGAAATTCTCTGCCCAAGTGCAAGCTCCTAGTTTTGCAGAGAAGTTTTTAAAAGCATGGGCAAAGACCAACTGCAGATAAATTCAGAGGATCAATTGCAGCTAGTTAAATATTTCTGCAATCAGGTAAGTTCAAGCAATAAGTTTGTTAAACAAAGAGGACACCCTAACTGTAGGTACTGGGACTCTTGACAGTAGCCAGCATATGAACATCAGCATGTGTCATCAATTTTGCTACTTTTTTGAATACACATTTTACAAAAAAATATGCAGTAAATAAGCAATCCAGAAATTACCTTTGTTAACTGAACCTTCAAATTATGTTTTTGTATTTCTTGAAGGAAAGAATGATAGCAACTACTAATCAGCCCTCATCTTGTTGCAGATTTCAAGCCAATGTAATGTAGCTTCAGAGTTCCATTCAGACAGAATTGCCACTTGTATCTACTTTTGCTATTTGAATGATGTAAATTGCCTGGTCTTTTCCCTAGCTAACGTTCACATCATTATGTTTATGCCTACTATGGACTATTAAGGAGTCCATAATACATCAGAAGTTGTATTATCAAAGAGAACTTCATATATGTACATTTATCTACAGCAACTCTACTGAACATGTTTTCCAAATATTTTATAGAACAAACATTGGCAGAAGGTGCCAACGTTCTCCTCTTGTGTTTTCAGTTCATGAAAAGTAGGTGTACCTCTTCTAAAGAGCTGAACTTGATGCAAAATAAGGCTCAATTACATTTCCAATTACTTTTTTTTTTTTTTTTTTTTTTTAAGTTTCTTGCTTCACATTTCATGATTAAATACTATTTTCTATGGTGCAAGATTTGCTTGCTTAGGGACTTGATGAAACAAGTGCTATTACTTTTCCACTACTACCAATAAGCAGGACTGAGGTTTTCCTTAAAAATATAACTAACAGTTTCTTCAAAAAATGATTGTTTTTTAAACTCAGTCAAATCCATAGAAAAGCAGTTGCACTGATGTATCTTGTTAGTCAAGATACTTGAATTATTATAGTATTACATATAACTATATATAATTATACTATATTATAATATTTTGTTGGTTTTTTGTTGTTTTAAATATATTGAAATTCTATTGAGATTAAGCCTATGATGGAAGCTGCCTAAGACAGCTGTCTAAGGCGATGTAGGAGAATTACAGAAGCTCCCGTCAGTAAGACTTATATAGCAATTGTCTGTTTGCTAAACTTTCTTCTTATGTTTAAGTCTTCCTCAAGGTTTGTTACCTTTTTTCCCCTTAACAAGTCCAGATGAGAGAAGTCAGCTCAACACTAAAAGGCAAGTCTGCAAATGATTACTACCAAACACAGCCTTTCCTCCTATCTGGGTAAAGAATTCTCATCTGTTAAGGTTTTCACCATTGCCTTTTTCCATATTTGAGACCATAGCAAATCCTACCTATGAAACCGAACTTTACTCAAAGGCAAAGTTCTGAATATTGTGTATAACAATCTTATAATGAAAATGATTACATTTATGTAAATTGCACTCAAAAACAAAAATGCTTTGGATAAGAGCTGCCAAGCAGTTCCTAAAATCTACTTTAATACTCCAAGTACATTGAAATGTCTCTTTTGCTCTTCCCTTTCTTCAAAATTTGCCAAGAAAAATTCCTTGCTCTTAAATTTGTGAGCATTTATTTAAAAATAAATCTTGCTCACATTTTTTTTATTAATATTTTATTTCATTTCCAAGCCCCTTCCACAGAATCATCACATTCAACATTAACATCACTTTATGCAGGACATGGACAATGAAATTAGAATGTGCCAGTTCTGGATCATGCTTTCACTTGTCAGACATGTCCTGAGCAGTGACACTAGCATTTGATTTAGTGTGCCAGCTCACCTTCTAATTTAGTTCTGCTGAAATCTTTGGCCAGTACCTCTCTCAGTCTCTTAGATTTATCTTAGTTTTTCTTTCATTTCAAAGAATTCTTGATCAATTTTATACTCAAAGAGCCTAATAAAAAGTACTAAGTCCATACATCTTCAAGAGTGGATAGTTATGAAGTCAGGGATGTAACAATTCCAAAGCAAATGTGGTTGTACACCATTTTCAAAGCCATGTAAATACAAAGTAGGTACACATTATGTTAACTCTATATGCAGTGAAGCATTTCATGAGCTTGTTTGAAATAAATAAATAAATCCTGCAATACTGAGAGAATCCATGAATAACTCCTGCAGGAACTTGCTGTTCAAAATCAATCTGAGAACCTCTCAGAAAATGTTGCATATTATGTGAGCTTGGATTTGATTTGCTCAGTCATTTCCAAATATTAAATCCATCCAGTCTCAGTTAGAAGCAAAGAAAATAACAAAAGTTTCAAAAGTCAGGAGGTTTCATTTCAATGTTTTTAGTCCAAGACTACTGTAAGACTAACATAAGCTGTTCTTGCAGACAGACGGTACATTTCCTCCTGTATTTTCTTGTTCAAAGGTGCATCATAAACTCCTTTCATACTGATCTAAACCATGCTACAGTAAAAAGCAAACAAACCCAACTGCACAGAGTCCCTGCCTCCTGACCTTTGCCACCTTTATTCTGCAACAGCATCTGGTTATTTTTGCGCCTGCAGTATTCGAAACACTTTCAGCACCAATTGAAAATGAAGAAAGTTCTTAGCACTTAGGCTGAGCTAATTTCTATTTGCTTCTTAGAAATAAAAGCCTAGTTTTAACATCTTGGAAGGAACTGGGAGTAACGCTACTTTGGCAACAAAGGTACAAGGGAGGCAACAAAGCAATAAAACCACAGCACAGCAGAAAATAATAGGAGACCATCTTCTGGAGGCACTAATAATTTACACAAGCTTGCAGCATGTGCTTGACTAAAAACTTAAAAATGCACACACACAAACTAATGGCTAGACCTGCGTTCCTTTTCCTCCATTCCCCTGTTTATCCTACAGCCTTGATTATTTCCAGTGCTAAAATAAATGAACCTGAATAACACAGAAGTCCTGTGTGCACAGTTTTGGAGGAGTGTACACTAAATACTCATATTTTATAACTTATTCAAGGATGTTTGACTCTTCCTGTTAAAACACTAATCAGCATTTACATAAGCAGGATGTCCAGCTAGTTCTCTCCATTTACTAAGGGTCAGGAAACATCATTGCCAGGAGAAGAAAAAAAAATAAAAATGTATTTCTCATCTACCTTTTACCTTTCTTGTTGTGGTTGTTGATTCTTACAAAAGAGTTTCAGAATTCTATTTCTGCAGATTTTAAATAGCTTAAAGTTTTTTCAGTACCCTTTAACAATATGTTAATAAAGACATTGAAAAAAAGGAAATTTATCAGCAATAACTGCTATCATTTTTGGATCATGTTATTCCTTAGTCTGAAACAGGCAATTCAAATAACAGAAAGCAGAAGCAGCACAAAAATGGAATAGCCATTTATATTTAAAATTTCAGTTTTAAGTTCCTACATGTTGTTATGTTTTCATCCCAGTGACCTCTAGGGATGGAAACAAAAATGGCACTCTACTACCTGATGAGGCTGCCATTAACAGACAACAGACCAGCACATCATTTCAATATCCAAGTTGTTCAAGAATACTTTGAGGAACATGAAAGGCATTGTTGCCCCATTGCCACGTGGCTTTAAGTTTCTAAACGAGGAATCATGAAAGCCACCGGGACTAATACTGTCTCATAAAACTGAATCAAGGGTGGTACAAACAAAAAGATTATTAATGTACAACATCTGATCCACTTGATTAGCACAAAATGGGAAGCTCTATTTTGAGGTGAAGCTGAAATAGCTTTCTATTTATTCAAGTTTGTGTAGTTTTACTATAACTGATTTATCCCAAAACAACTCAAGTATGGCACTTTCACATAAACAGTATATATTTGTATATTTTTACATACAAATATTAACATATTAAGCGTAGGCAATCTAGCTTTCTCAGAAAAATTAGGTCTTATTTCTCATAAGAGAAATTGTACTTAAATTATTTGCAGTTCTGTAGGAAAGAACCATCCTTTTAGAAGTGTTTGTTCTTTCTTCCTCCATACTAGCAATAGTTTTTTCTTCCACAGTAGGAAACAGATTTAGATCAAAGCGTTATTGTGGATAGTCCTTATTAGCAAGTTGTCAGCAAGACAAGGATTGAAAGGGTCTACAATCTTGAAAGAACACTGCAGATGAAACTGAAGTGGCCCTGCATGGACCTTTGCAGTTACCCTTGCAAAGTTACATTTTACTGTGATCACTACTTTCCAAAATAAATAAGTGTGTTACAATTCTCCTGTACAGATGAACATTGTCGTGTACATTTCCAAGTAAAATGACATCAATGTTTACAACTTGGACTTTCGTTCAGCCTTAAAGTATATGGAAATGTCAGTTATATATTACCCCACTCCTTTTTTTCAATTGGGAAGAATGGCGCTTGTTTTTTTTGTTTGTTTGTTTCTCATTTCTATAGCGACAAAGATCGTCTTCTATATTTTTACCCTAGCAAATAAATACTGAAAATATAACTGTATATATTTCTGATTGATAATTCTCCTTCAAAATTATAAATATCTACTTAAGAAAAAAAAAGGACTTTTGGAGAAATACAGGAAACCCAGTAGGACATAATTCAGCATTAAATCACATAAGAGATGTGGATTATCTTTCCCATAGTTTGGAAACACTCCATCACTTTTTGTTTCATACAAATAAAGGTACCAGAGCTCTGCTCTGGGTGTCTTTCAAACTACACAAGAACATCTATTTTTCTATCTATGTTTTCATCCAAAGATGCAATAACTTAAAGACAAAAACATAAATCAGTGCTTAAAATTCAAGCTGAGCATTTTTGTGGTCATTCTTTCCCAGCTTAGGTTGCTTAAGAAAAATTGCACTAACACATACATTAGTAGAATTAAATAGAAAACAGTTTTCCTAAATCACTTATTTTCTCACCATTTCCAAAAAGTTGCTCTTCTGTATAAGAACAAACTTGAAGCTTTCAAAGCTGCCAACAGAAATGTCTGTTCTCTGAGCTTCAGTGCCCCAGGCTCTGTTAGGCATGCTAAAGACTTACACCCAACTTAGTCTGTTCCAAGGCCCTAACCAATGGATTGCTGGCTATTCTCACGTGTTGTTTTCTTTTTTTTTTTTTCCTAACTCTTCCTAATATGGTCTAAGTAGTGATTTACTGCTTGCATATACCTAACAATTATTAAAGGTATAATAATTTCTTATGGTATCCTTAAAGCCCAGAGAAGTACAACTTAATTTAAAATTAAGCAAATTGCTATCAGGAAGATCAAGTGAAGGGTAATTCCAATGAAGGGTACAAAATAGTGAAATAAAGATTTTAATTAAGAGCATAAGAGTCATTCAAGAAATGACAGAACCAGATCTGCTTGTAAAAATGTCTGAGACATTGCTTGCAAAACAAAAGAAAAAGACAAATCTCAGCAGCTGAGGCATGGAGACATAAGTGACAAATAGTTCAGCTCAAGTAATAGTATTGCATTCACACCAGTGTGAATACAAGTGTCTTTAATTAAGGAAGTTCCATCTACTCACACAGCAGTGATCTCAATACATATTTGCCAAATTTACTTCAAATTACTACAAATTACTAAAATTACAAATTTACTTTTAATTATAGTCTCAGCTATACTGATTAACTAGCTATACACATAAATTGCTTGAGTTCTTTTAAAATTATGGTTAGTTTCTTCTGTTTTGTTTTCTTTCTAAGACGTTTTGAATACATTTCTAAAAATCAAAAATCTCAGAAAAAAACAGCAAACATCCATCTGTTGAAAATATTAATGATAAATTAATAAACTGGAAGAAATTGTATCTTACTTCTTTCCATTTTTAATGGGTATTGGTTTTTTACAAAATTAATACCTGCCTTTCATTGTCGTCGCAAAAAACACTGCCATAGAGAATTGTGTGTGACATGATTCAAGGATTCTGGGGATGTTTCTGAAAGCTCGTCTGTTCATCGCACCACTATTACCTGGAAGAGTCCAATGCACACTAGCTGCTCAACTTCCTCAAACAGTTCCCAGCAGCAGAGATCAAAACTGCAGAAATTTGTTTTTTTGCTGATCTCAGTTCAACAGTTCTTTCTCTCTCTGCTACATAAATTCATGTTGCAAAAAAAGGCGTGATAAAATATTGTACCTTTTAACAATATTTAGCTCTACTGTCTTTTAAATACCATGGTAGTAGAGCCCTTGATATTTACTGTTTTCACAGTAACAAGTAGTAAATTCCTGGTAAAAAAAAAAAAAGTTCATGAGCTGGTACTAATACCATCTTTCAGAGCTTCAGAATGTGTCGTCTTAATCATTCCAACACCTCATCTTCAACAGTAAAAAGCCCTCTACTTCACAGAGGATTTAATGACTAACTGGAATCAAAATCTAGGTTCCTCTGCATCTCTGGCCTGTATCAAAAATTTGGCTATAAGAAGTCATGATGTCAGCCTACAAACTAAGTACCTAAGCCACTCCTTCTAACGCCACTAACTGCTTTGCCTTCTTTCAGGTAAAGATTATGTTCACTGAGCAACAAGAAAATCTTTTATCTTGAGCTCAAATTGGAAGTTACTTCCAACATGGTTAAGATATCTATTATCTTCTGCTAGTCAATACTACTTCTATTGTTCTTGTTTGCATTTCCTTGATAAAGTTCAATGGTGAAACATCAGACAGTGATTTTACTCTATTTTTTAAAACAAAACAATTTTTGTACAAGTAGGAGCAGACATCGTACAACGTAAAGTTCATTATACAGCTTTCTCTCCTTCACCTAGGGTAATATCACTCCTGGGAAAAATCTCTGGAGGGAAATTTGCTTTTAATTACTCTGCTGGAGCTATTATCTCCCTCCTTGACAAATGGGTCTTGCAACAAATGTGATAGGCAGAGGACCACCTGGGTCAGTCCACACCTCCCGCATACGCAATCACCACCAAATACTATTCTTCCACTGTTCTGCCTTTCTACTTCTTTCACTCCTTCTCCTCTTCTGCAGTTGTCAAAGGCCACTTACAATAACAATAACCAACAGAAAGAAAAACTTGGTGAATGCAGAGAGGGAGCCCTGCCAACTTGCTCCCTTAGACATGTGTTTTTGTGTCCTCAAGATCAGGAAGATAAAGTACATAGTTGCTAAAAGAACAGTATTTTTATGTTTTGCAGGATATCCTGTGAAAACATGAAATTTAGCAAATGACCTTGCAAAGCCTGAAGACCATATTTGAGGCTTTAAAAAAAAAAATTAATGACCCCTTCTGATTATCATTGCAAGCGAAATAAAATAGCATTTTTACTCCTTTGTCACACTACAAAAATTCTTGAGGGAAATGGAAAAGTAAAATTTGCCCAGTACTAAAATAAAACCATAAATTAGCTGTGTAAACCCGCTGTTACATAAGAATGCATTGATAAAATAAGGTAAAAATATGTTGAATTTTTTTTTCCTTTCTCCCTTACTTGGGCTTTTCATTTTCATTTATAGTAGACAGTAGAATCATTTGGATGCTAAACATAATAGAAGAAACTGTACAACCAATACACACCTGAATATCCATTGCCAAAGAAAAAAAAGAGTATTAAGAATAAAAGCAGCTAAACAGTGTTGAAAAAGGAATAGCATACAAGATTCTCAGGCCACTATGACATCTAGGCCCAGTGACAAGGGAAAAAGAGCAGAACAGACGCTAATACTTTCTGCTTTTTTAGTGACTTTATCTTAAAACTTCCTATAGAACTTGGCGTATACAATGCATTTCCCTTTCATGTAGTGATATGAAAAAAACTATATACTCAGATCTTTGGGGCATAAATTACAGCAATGAGAATAAGGAGATATTCAAGAGAAAGACTTAGTCATTTTCCACTATTTGTCTAACACTAATTTACTCCAGGCAAAAATTCACTTTCAACAGATTTATAGGAAAAAGAAAGCAAAACAAAATACTCACAGCTTTGGCTTGGCAAGCACAGGTGGCGGCTCCTTTGCAGGAGAAAGCAAGACAGCTGGAGATGAGATGGGTTTATCACCATTTGGCTTGCTGTTAATCATTCCATTTACTCCATGAATGGGATGGATACCATTTGCTTTTTCCTCAGATGAACTGAGATCTAATTGAAGGGCTGTCACTCCAGATCTCAATTCAGTGTTATTTGCTTGGTGGGTCTCTATGTGTTTCTTAGGGGAAAGCTGAAGAGAGCTAATTTCAGCTGGAGGAAGTGGTGGGAAATGGTGGAAATCATCACTGTTGGATTTTCTTGTCGATGATTCATGACTAGAGTTTTCTGAGTTGGCTAAAAGAAATCAAAAAGAATACCTCTCTGACAAGTCATGAATTAAGTAGATGGTATAGGCATGCTGTACATTGAACTTGTTAAAAATGAGATCACTTTGCGTTTGTGGAGACGCTTTTCTAGATCTGTTTACAATTTATCCTGAATTAGATACATTACTGGCTATTCACTTTTGGACTTCCTGAATAAGGAACCTTCTAGATACTTCTCAATCTGTTGCATAAGTTCACCCACTAACTGAGATGGCCTATCAGGCAATAACAGCTGAAACAGCATTCCCTCTTCCTGGAGTCTTAGCATCATTTAAAAACAAACTATTTTAAAACTCTGAAGGATGTATATAGATAGCACATTGACAATGGCAGCTGGGTTAGCGCAGTCTGTATGTAAACATACTACAAAACTAAACATAACATGAACACAGTTCAGTGTTTTACAAAAGGCATATGCCATCTTTGGTAGCAAAATTTCATGTTTTCATTTTGCCTTTGCTGCCATCTAGTCCCAGAAGCCTAATGCTTAAACAACTGCCAGGCTCGTGGCAGACACTTTTAACATGTACTTTACATGAATAAAAATATTAAGCTAGGAAGTAAGACAATATAAAAATTCAGTTTGAACAATTTGAAGTTGACAGTATGATTTAAAAATATTCATATAAACACTGACATGTAGCTTTCTTTCCCATTTCCCTACAATGTAAGTTAGAAAGAGGTGTCAGATAACCCTTGGCTGACAGCCTGCATCAATAGTAGCACTAGGGGAAGTCAAGTTTTTAGCTTTGTAATCACTTGACTCAAATGTTTTCTGCTTTCTGAATAGAAAGTCTAGGACAGAAAATAAAACCAGTTTCATGCATTTATATGAGGTTTCCATTTATCTGCTAGAGTTATTATGTGGCATTTTCTTTCTATTCTTTTTTTTTTTTTTTTTTAAAGGATGCAGTGTTGTATCATCAATCCTACTGGCAACATGCTAACTGCTTGTCTAACACCTTCTGTTTGCTATCCTCTAGAAATAAGCAATGCTGAGATGATGCTTCACTCTTTTAGTAGTTCAACTTTTGGAACAGATCCCTAGGGATCAATCTCATGCTATCTGAGAATAAATGAAATCATTCATCCATCCCCCATCCAACTGCAACTTTTATATATTCAATTTATGTCAGTCAGTGCTGCGGGAATATTCAGAGAGTGAGATGGAGATCTGAAAAAGGGATCTCTGTATTAAGGCAGTCCTTTTCTACAAATGAAGTAGACTTCATAGATAAATTAATTATCTAAGACCTGTGATTAAAACCTCCTCTTTCCTTTTGTCACATACCTGAGCACACAGTTAGCTGTGCACTGCTTGTTATTGAACCATATTCATTTGTTGCTGTGCATGTGAAAAGTCCTGAATCTTCAGGAAAAGTTTCTGCAATTACAAGAGTACATATCTCTTCTGGAAATAAACAGAAAAATAAACCACATTATAAACTGCTTAAGGAACCATGTAATGTTTTGCATTGCATGTCAGAAGAACGCCATGAAGAGCTTATTAGACAAATGCTGGACTTCCAAAGGACATGGCTTCAGTGAAAATCACTTTGTATGCAAAAACAAGTAAATTTACCAAGCTACGTCTTCAAAAAGAATGTCTTGAACAACAATTTTGCAATTACTAGTCTGCAAAGTTATTTTACACATGGAATATTTTTTACGCAGAACATGAACTAATTCATACAAATCAACTTAATGGTTTCTATATACAATTAGTACTTGTAAGCTCTTCTTGAATCTACCTACCTAAATAACGTCACTAGTATGAATATCACATCATTGCTTCTTTCCCTTATATTTTCTTATTTAATGAAACAGTTCAGATCAAATCCCATTCCCAGTAAAGCCAGAAAGTATTTTGTCATCACTTCCTATTAAATTTTCTATGTAAACTGACGAGAATTAAAAACTCTGGATGCACAAAGTATATCCCTTATGTAGAGTTTGAAAGGATGATTTCCATTTCTGCACAAGAGGGAGGGATGGATGCATAGAAAATACAGAACGAAACAGCATCCTCTGAAATTTTTCAGAATTCTGGGACATATTCTGGAGCTGTTCAAAATCTGTTTGTTTTACTTTGATATGCCATTGTCTCATGTATGCTGCCTGTCTTGATTATACCAGAGCTCTGTTCAGAAAACTTCCACGAAAGCTGGGCTATTCATATATCAGGTTCAGTCTCAAGGCAACATTTTCTAAATCCATTCCCTGCATTTATTATGAACATATTTAATTATCTACATCTTATTTTTCCAGATTCTTCAGAGAAGTCACTTCATTTTATCCGTAATTCTAAGTGTATGCCAATCTTTTTTAAAGGCTCACAATGTAGCTAATGTAAATAATCTTAGAATTTACACAACATGCCTACCAAACTTTAATACTGGACACTTTTAAGTCATGTTTCTTTAATTAATCAGGCTTTTCTTCTGATTAAGCTCATTTTCTAGTCTCAAAACCAATCACAGCAAAGCACTTGATTAAAAACATATTTCAAAGTCTAATAGAACTCTATTTCATTTAAAAAAAGAAAAAAGTGTTTTGGAGACATTCACATGGGATCCCAGATATTATAAAAAAGTAAAATAATCAGTGGAATATAGCTAATAAAAGCAAACTGAAAAGTGCAGTAAAATGTTTCAAACTCCATTAATTTTCAGATGAAAATTATTCTGTACAAGATGTTCAGTACGACTAGCCTCATTTCTTTTAGATGAAACAATGAAAACATTTTCTAGCTTTTTTTTTTTTTTTCTTTTTCCTCGTTGTCATTGTGGATGGGCAAACTAGTGTCTCATTTAGACAGCTAACAAAAAAGTATGGAATATTTCCAGTTATAAATGACAATGAATCCAAGAACTTAGTGTACTGGAAATAGGCTAAAAATGAATGACTAACTAAAGTCTTGGCACAGAGCTGATTTTCAGACAGCAGAACATGGTGGGTTTTTTTTTTGGCAACACAAACCAGTCATTCTGTATAGCTGTAAGAGGCATGTCTGGTAATCCTGTAGCACGCTGGATCTTATCTGACCTAGATGAAGATTAAATGACTCATGAAAGCTCTTATCAGGAAAGTAATGAGTAACACAAGCTAGTTTTTCAACTACTGAGATCAGCTTTTTTTAGTCTTAGTGTGTCTAAAGCAGTTTAAGCACACATGCGTACTCCTGGACTGAAGTAGCTCTGGGGATGCAATCTGATACGTGCAGCATTCTAGTTTCCTGTTAAATGAACAACAGAATTCCAAAAGCTGGGTGAAAGAGAATCATTTTCACCCTGCTAAGAACTGCTATTTGAATGAGGGCAAAGGTACTACAAAATATAACAACCAGTGAAATTTCTATTTTCTGCACAGCATAGCTATTTCATACTGTTATTTCAGTTTTGCAAATATGATCACATGAGATAAGCAGATCTTTACTCTTCGCTGACGAATTCTAATGGATTCTAGTGTGACATGGTTTGTTTACTGAAGCAGTATGCTGGAAAATTATACAAAATAAACTGCAGTCATACCTGCAAGAGAAAATGACGCTAGATTTGTAATGAAAATACAAATGTGGAAGCAACCCTACACCATTTTCTTCAGCCGTTTTGCCATCATCCCCAAATCAAGAATTGCTGACCTTCAGAGTCATTGCTAAAAGGCTTACCATTGTGGAAAAGGTAGAAATAAAATACTGGTTTGGCGTAAGAATTCTGTAACATTTCTGGATACATAATGCTCCGAGTATTTTTCTAGTTTTAGATCCCAACTTACATAATTAGTTTTCTTTCTGTTACTGCGCTAAGTAGCATCTGATGATCTGAAGATGTCTGTTCTCCTTCCCGGTAATCATCAACTGACAAAAAATTTCATCACAAAAATGGGTTCCAGAAAGCAGCTCTGAAATGCTGTTCTCAGGGCCTTAAAATATATTTAACACTTGACTAAACCAACACAAAAGCGCTCTGTGCACTGAAACATGTAAAATGTTTAGACACGCAAGCACTCAACCATTTTGTCAGTTGCTTAGAAATATTTCATTTTACAGAGTAATCCCTTCCCTTAATGGTTCATGAAGCTGTTAAGGAGAATATTCTTTGCTAAGGCTGAACTCCAGAAATCTGTCGAATTTTCACAGATTTCATCACTGATGATGTATTCATTTCAGAATATTTCTGCGTATCGTGTTAGAAGTAGAGTATTTCCTGCAGCTACACCTTCACCTCCAGATGTGATCCTTAGCTTCCTCCAGTCCTGCAGCCCCTCATGGCCTGGCCCTTCCTGCCCTGTGCCGTGGCGGCCTTCCCAGCCCAGCCCATGGTGCTGCCAGTCCTCAGCACTGACCGCACAGCCATGCACTATGAATGCTGCCTGCGCTGAAACCGGGACACCGCGAGGCACAGCGCAGTGCTGACTCCAGTTATGGGAAATAATTGGATGCTCTGAATTGATGCACTGGGTGAATGCTGTGAACAGTGAAAGCAGTGAGTGAGGGATTCAGACTCTTAGTCATGGTTCCCTTGTTCCCGCTAAACTGTGCAAGGATTGAACATGCACACTGACCTACTAAAGCTTCGGTGTGCTGAATTTGATCAGCTATCAGAAAGCTCATTTTCCTGGGGAAAGGATTTCTGAAATATTTACATATATTTTCAGTTTTGAACATTGTGCAAGAATGAAAGGGGGATTTCTAAGGCAGTGAGTTATTAGAGGTGGAACTTCAGGACACATCAGCCAGACAGGGAAAAAGAAAGCACAATCCAAGAGAAATGATGACTGTCTTTTGAGATCTTTTTGGTGAACATATCAGAAATTGTGTATCAGAAAAATAAACACAAACAAAAAACACCACATATATGTGGCAATTCCCTGGCAATTTAAGAAAAATTACTTCATATAGTTTTCTTCTCACATGCCATCAGACCATTGTCTTAATGTAATTCAATACAGTTTGTGGCTGACTCCAGACAGCTGAGTAACGGTCAAAATATCAACAGCTGGCAAATGATTCCATGGGATATTTCATTCTCAGACAGCCTGTTCTTTGGGGGATTCAATCAGTATGAAGTCAAAATGTCAAAGAAAGAAGTACAGAGCAGGTAATGAGACAAACTGCGATGTTGGTTTTAAGTAATCTGACTAACTATTAATTCACAAAGCAGTCTGCAGGGATTTGTGATGCAAACTGATTTCTGTCTAGACAGAACGAAGAGTGTAAAACACATTAGGGTAGAATGTACCAAAAAACAAAACAAAAAATTCAGCCCAAAAAACTCCCCAAAACCCTAGCATAGAAAACCCTCTTACTTCCTGATTTCTTATTTGTGAGAGTTCATGGAAAAATTCTCTTTTAAATCATTAACACTGACCTAAGAAAGGATAACCGATGTTTTTTAACATTATTTTTTCTTGACATCTGAACTTCAGTTCACAACTAACAAAGTCCCACTACAACTTGTTACAATTTATGCAAAATTCCACAAAAGATGTACACTTGGAAATAATTTTAACAATTATGCCAATCTCTCAAAATTATCAATACTCTTCTACCATAGACACTCTGATCTCTCTACTCAGTCTTGCATACATCCTCACCACTAAGCAGTAACGTGTTTGCTTCAGAGAAATTTCCTCTGCTGATATTATTTTGTCTGGTTTCTTAGAAAACAAATTGCATCATAAACCAGTGTTGTACCATCATGAAAACCTACTGTGTTTCTGAAACCCATCCGACTTCCTGTTGTAAAAATTTCAAGACTCTTGATGACATCCTAAACAATAGTGTAACGTACTACTAACATACTCGAGATACTGCTTGTCATTTACATCAGAAGGAAAATTTTGCCCAAACTTTATTAATTTGCATCCCCTTTGCATGCAGAATCAATTTCTGCACAAATAAGCTGACAAGTGTGCTGTTATTGATTTTAGTGGAACATAAGACGCTGCACAATATTTGATGGGGTTTACTAGGAACTATCAACACACAAAAAAAGGAAGTTTACTAGTGAGCACTTAGCTCAGTGAATCCAGGGAGAACAAAATACCAAACTGAAATTCATACATTTCAGATAGCAGAAAGTTGCTTATATACTACGAGACTTAAAACTATGAGTTATCGTCTCCCAGAGTCTGCAAGCTAGACACCATTCAGCAAAGCCAACACAATGGTATATGAAAGGGCTAGGAAGCTTATGATCTTTTCTGTAGTCCAAATTCCACCTTCTATGCTGTTTCAGTTAGTTACTATTTTTAGCTGTGTGAGCTATCATGAACATTCTTACTTGTTTCACAGTAATATCAGATAGGCTATACAAATCTTGCAACTAACAATAGCGAAAATTATTTAGCTGTCCATCAAAAAATATTCTAGTAAGAGGCAAAATACACAATTTCCCCTGTACTCAACTATCCACACAAAGGAATTTGAACCTATTGTCTCAGGCAAACAGCTTGTTCTCTCCACTAGTTAACATTGCATTCCTACTCTAAAATTTTTAGGTCAACCAGCACTCTACACACTACAATGCATAAGAAGGATTGGGGGTAAAGAAAAATTATGAAAAATAAGCTAATTTTATTGATGTCTGACACAATAGTTTCAAAATAGATATTTAATAAAACAAATACATAAGATATGCTAGTATATTGTAGACTTCATAGAAACTTTTGCTTAAAGTTGAAGTCCTTTCAGACACTTTCCTATCATGATAAGGAGGGTGTGAATGCAATCCAAGTGATTCTGTAGAGAAGAAGCTCCTAGGAGTAGCAACGAGCTAGGTAAATAAGGTGCTAGTCTCATAGCATTGGCAGATTAAATCTAGAAAAGTGGATCCTAGAGATGCCATCACTTGAACAGCAAATAAGTTTATCTGGGAAGGAGAAAAGAATCAACCCCATTTATTTATTAAGTTAAAGAAAATACCGTATTTGGGAGGCTTATTTCATGATACATATTATGGGAGAGTGTTCCAAGGATGATACGGAATTGAACATACTGCAACACAAATTTATTCTTCTAATCTCTGTTCATATCCAAAGGCTTGATATGATACTGAAACTCTCCTAAAAGTTTTGTACTGAAACTTATAATTTTTAACCTCAACTTTTGAGTTAGAACTACAAGCTACCAACAGTCCATGTTTGTTAACATTAAGAGGTGTTTTAAATCCTCATCAGAAGTTAATTTGATTTTCTTGCAATCTTTCCATCACATCTCACATTTCAAGTCTCCATCAAATCAAATCATTCCTTCACATGTATTTTGGGCATCAGCTCTTAATACAGGTGGTGATACAACACAATTCATACTACTGTCAGAACAGAGTGTGCATGTGTGCATGTGCATGCGCCGATCATCAAATAAAATTAAGTACTACAAGGAAATAATTTTGTGAAACAGTAAGAAAATCAGTGAATAACTGAGAAAGGAGAAATATTTTCCCCTCTTTCACTCTTCTCCTTTCCACGAATGCTTACAGAAAGCCACACTTCTTCTAGGACTAATCCTTCACTGCTTTTCCTTAGTCCATACCCTCAACAGCAGCACTGCAAATTTACAAACATCATTGCTAAGTCTGTTCCCTATGCACTCAAGACTGCCAGTGCAACTCCTCAAAGTCCAAAACATGCACACATAGTTAGGGTCCATCAGAACAAAGGCACTCTTTGGGAATATTCACATCTAAAATATTTTTTCTATTTTATTTTTCTATTCCATTACTAAATCTCTCTCTAAATCCAAGCATATTTGAGCACAAGCAGTCACCCTCTTAAGTAAAGTGGTGTAGTAAGACTACACCACTGCTCTACTTCTACCTGTTGATTGACTTAGGAATACTAACACAAAGATTAAGCATTCTCAGTCTTTTAGCATCTACTTATTATTCAAGGAACTAGAACAGCATGTAAGGGCAAAGGAAGCAGCCAGAGAAAACCTGCAGTTGGAAGAACAGTTTTTGCTTGCTTGCTGAAATGTAGAACTTTTATCTCATAAAAACGCTAGAAAACTCAATGTGCCTTTCTTCTAGAGTACCAAAGACAGCCCACGTCTGTCAACCTAGACTGGTAAAACTAGCATTTAGCGGTTGAGTCTTCTGAAACTCATACAATTTGTGTCATATAATTTTGTGGGATATATTTATCATCTTTTGTAGCATGCAAATTACTCATTTTCTGAGAATAAAACTTGCTTAAAAGTTTTGGCTGTGAGGCTCTCCTTACTGGTCTAAATGGAATTTACTGTCTAACTTATAAAGGAATTGATGTAAAGCCCAGTGTAGAGCATGGAAGGTGTGATGAAGAAACATTCTCTTTACGGGAGTTTCATATTACCAATGTTCAGCAGAATTTTTTTTCTATTTATGGCTTCTATACAAACTCAAAGAGCAAGTGAATCAAGAGATTATTTTTTCATATGATTCTTACCAGGTTCAGTTGCAGATCGTGGCTCTGCATATCACATCATAAAAAGGGGAAACAAACAAGAAAAAAAGATGTTAGAGGTTATGCTAATAAACAACAGTATACTGCATGAACATATACTGAAATCTTGTAGACAAGTACAGAATCTTTGCAGAAACATTACAAAATATTGGTAGCAGTAGTTCAATTATTACTACTAGCCTGTAGCCATTATAATCAATGAAATGTGAGGAAGAGAGGACTCTACCCAAAATAAATTTCATGATTATTCCACCCTCCCCAACATGTCCCAAATCAAAAGTGGCCTCTTCAGTCATTGCCTTACTTTTTTGGAGAATTCTGAAGTCTGGAGAATCTTGAATTTCAATGCCCTGTCGAAACCACTTAACATGAATGGGAGGGGGTCCTCTCACCCTGCATTCCAGAACCACTACTTGTCCTTCAGATGCTGTGGAGTTTTGTAGCTCCTGAAATAAAGACATCACAATTCAAATGAACCAGGAGCATTTTACATTCTAAAAAATGTCTTTATGTTACTGTCTTGTATTTCTTTTTTTTTTTTTTTTTTCAACAGTCATGTTGTGAACATACTTTCACTCTGATTACATTTCATGTGTCATTGAAAAAGGACCAAATACTCCATATACTGCATACTATACTGTAGAAGTATTTAATCCCTCAGGCCACAAGAAATGAATAGTTATGGTCTCAGTGTTCCTCCTACTTCCACAAGGCAGAATGAAAATTCTGCAACTAAGTACACATTGATTTACTTGGTCTTGAGAGAATAGCTGTGCTGTTTTCAGGTCAACCTCTAAAATGTAGAACTGCTTTTCTTCTCACCCAGTTACAAGCATCCAAGCAATAGTAAATGACAGATTAGGATATATTAGCATGCACTGGATAGCTTCTGAAGCAGTATTATAGCTGTATTAAATTGTTACATACGTATGAAGGACCTTTGATGAAGACCACAAGAAGAGAGAAGCACAGTAATTTATGTAACAGAGTTGACAGGAGAAAGTCACTATGTTTGCCTTTGTTATCCATCAGAAGATTATAAAGCAAAGAGACTTTACTGTACTTTTCTTTTTGGTATTTATAACTGGTTCATTCCTTCTGTAATTAAAGTGGATTTTGTTTGATATATGCCAACTGGCTTAAACCAGTTAATACTGAATTTCAGAGATAAGATTGATGAGGATTGGAAGGTAACAGTGGGATTTGGTGATTTCTGACTGTCTGGGCTAGGCTTCTCCTATTTCCTCCTCTTATTGGAAGTTGCTTGTCTCCCTAACATGCAGCAACTGTATTCTCTAATTCCTTGCACCTTCTTTATTCACCCACCTATGGTAACTGCAGTATGAGTGCAGACTGCCAATGAACAGAATCAGACCTTTTCTGCCATGAGAAATGGGTATGTTGGAGTGAAGGTATAAAATTGTGGAGAGCAGGGTTTTTTTTTTCTTAGATAAGGCAGAACTATTTGCTGTTCCATATGATCTTTTAGTCAAACTGTTTTTGTGAAGTAATAACCAGAAGTACATAGTTCGCTCTGAAAGTAATACCTCCTATTTATTTCCATGGAAACAACACAATTTTTTTTTACTGAAATAAATGAAAAAAACAACTTTTGTCATTTGTTCAGACAGTGGATGGATTATCGTGATTATGATGTGCAGTTGGTGCCTAACGTGTTTTTACTTTACCAAAGATCTCTCACTGGAGGACAGTCATGGTTATAAGGCAATATTATTAAGAATATTATTAATATTATTAAGAATATTCATGTAATTCCTCTAGTGATATTAACAGGGTAGAAGGCTTAAGAACATCATTATGTCAATGGAAAAGCATTACCTTAGAATGTCTTCATACAGAAAAGGACCTACCTAATAAAATATGCAATTTTTTTAATATGATCAAAGTCTCCTGCTTTATGATAATATGTTCTTGGTATTTCCTTCTGGACTAAATGAATATAGTATAACAATCATGATAGATAAACCATACCTTAGTAAAAATGAGTGCAGAATTGATAGGCTTAGATCCATCCAGATGGTGCAGGTATGAAGTAGGGCTTTGGACCTGCAAAGTAATGCAACAATACTATGAAATGCAAAGAATGTGATGTTTGAACAACATCAACTGCATATACATATTCAATAATACAAATTCAAAAATTAATGGTTTTAATCTGCTATTCTCATTGTAGCACACTTGAGTGACATCACTATTTCACTCTGTTGTACTTCTGATATCAAAATTCTTCTACACTTCCCAAGGGAACTTTGTACCCAAGCACCTGCCTTGAAATATTTTGTGTTCAACATTGGTGAAAATCCTTCAAGTAAGACCTTACCAAAGCAGTTTTGCATCTTCTGTTATTATATCCCTTGACTGATGTTGTAATAAATAAGAGTATCTGAAATTTATCCACATTAAACAAAGAAAGGGAAAGTAATTTACCAGGTACAATTTAATAGAGATTTTAATTTTTTTTTTTTGCATTTAGTGATTTATATCTGAACTCGAAGTCATCCACAGCACCATTAAAACTTACTATAAACTAAAGAACACTGATATTCCATATTTATCTCTTACAAAGTAAAATTTACAGAGAAATGATAGTAGAATTTAATTTAACAAAATTACATTATTTTGGAATCAGAACAAGTCACTATTAAGTAATATCCTCTGCAATTTTCATTGTCATGATGTCAGCTGCTCACATGCTGTGGTGATACACACTGTAAGAATCCTTATGTATAGATACTGTCATGCCCCATTTTCTAGACAACTACCTAATTTTTAAAATCATCGCTCTTAATAACATAAGCTTATAGTTCAATAATGTAGTTCCTCAAATGACAGAATTTTTCAGGACTTAAACATTTTGAAATCAATTTTAAAATACTTCTACTAATTTAAAAAATGTCTGAAAATACCTGCTGACTGGGCACAGAGATGGGTTGAATTACAGCTGTGGTGACTCCAGACTTTGGTGAAGAAGATCCTATTGTCAGGGAAACAGAGGTGGTTTTCTTTTGGGCCCTGAGAAAGAAAAACAAAACAGCAGTTTATAAGATATGAAATCAGAATGTGTTAGTTTGTAACTAATAAGCCACCTTGCATTTTCCATATCTTCAAAATTTTTATTCAACAGGTGTTGATTACACACTCTTATCTGCATAAGCATCTTCTGTTTTCGTTTTGGCTATAAGACTGTTATATATATCATTATCAGTGAAAAGATCAACTGTGGAGGAAGCTTGACTGGAATACAATCTTTGACTAATTTATGCTTGCATACTCTAGTAAATAGTAGTCTTGTGAGAGACAAACTAATATATATATATATATATCCTAGACCTATGTATATTTTTCTGGAGGCACATGGCTAGGCAATTACAAACAAAGATTTTATTAACTAGAAGTTACTCCTAAATATGAAAAGTTGATAACTACAAAAGTATTGTTAAGTAGGGGTAGACTTCTTGGACAGAATAAGCACATTAATAAGATCTATAGTTATAATACTGCAAACTTATATCACATGAAAGCAGAAGAGGCAAGGACAAGACATACACAAATACATCCCAAATGCTTATTCAATTCTAAAACTACTAAAGATTTTCCAGTGTGCCTCATTAAGAAATTTTAAACAGCGTTAGTTCTATTCCACCCACTTACTGTGGCATAGCTCCAGATTTTGGTTTGAAAATTAAACTTTCACTCTCTGAATCTGTGGAACTGGCACCTGGAAAAGAAAGTATATTCAATAATCTTTTACTGATTTCCTTTAAGTTCAAATTCCAAAGGAAAAACTGTGCTACTTTTGCATTACACTTCAAGTGACTTGCAATATGTACTGTAAGACCTTCTAAGTGTTGAGAATTTTCTGTAATAATAAAATCTGCAGCAGTTCAACTGCTAAAACATTGTAACTATATACTTTAGACAGTTACAGAAATCATGCCCCTGCCAATTTAATTGCAGACTGTTTTCACAGCATCACAGAATGGCTTGGGTTGGTAGGGACCCCAAGGATCATCAAGTTCCAACCCCCCTGCCACAGGCAGGGTCACCAACCTCCTGATCTGGTACAAGACCACGTTGTCCAGGGCCCCATCCAACCTGGTCTTGAACACCTCCAGAGACAGAACATGCACAACCTCTCTGGACAGCCTGTTCCAGCACCTCACCACTCTCTCTGTGAAGAACTTTCCCCTGACATCCAATATGAACCTTCCCTCCCTTGAGCTGAAAACCATTCCCCCTTCTCCCATCACCATCTACCTTTGTAAAAAGTTGATTCCCCTCCTGTTTATAATCCTCTTTTAAATACCGGAAGGCTGCAATGAGGTCACCTCGCAGCCTTCTCTTCTCCAGACTGAACAAGCCCAGCTCCCTCAGCCTGCCTTCATAGGGGAGGTGCTCCAGCCCTCTGATCATCTTCGTGGCCCTCCTAGGATCCTAGCTGTATTCCTCTATACTGAAGTAAATATGACCAAAAAAATTGCTGACTACTACTACTCTACTGGAAGTGTATAATTTCATTTACTTGAATGTTAAAACTTAAATCTTAGGAAAACATATGGTTTATATACAGACAATAAATCTTCAACCATAATTAAGAGCAGTCAGTGTAGAAGGCATTTCCAGACTAAACTTGTTACCCACTATTTCCACATTTCAGACTATTTATATTAATCTATTCATGACATTTACATAGTGATGTTTCTTTCCAGTGGAAGTCTTCATATAATGTATGTGTTTGGAAATATCCTGAATTCACTTGAAGGAAAGATGGGAAAGCATTTATTTTCCCATTGCCTTAACTTTTTCTATTAGCTACTGGTGCTATATGCAATATTTATTCTAGACATTTATTCAGTACTTATAATTCCTCTAAGGATCTGTACATATATGCATAGCTGTATTTGTATTACAAATCACAGAGAAATCGTATTCAATGTGCATAGTATTGCATAGATTGACTCACAGTGAAACAGAAGTCGAACTCAGGGACACAAATACCCTATTTATTTACAAAGTATGGGCTACAAAAATCAAAGCCACAAGTAGCATGGGAGGGTAAGAAAGGAGAAGCAATGTCAAATGAGCAAAGTGAGTCTACATGTAAGTCTCTCTGGAGTAAAGGATAAAAATGTCTTAAATGTCTGGGCTTGATACACAGAAGAAGGTGTGAGACACCATTGTCATCAAGATTATTAATGTACAAAACAATGATTGTATGGCAATCTGCTTTCCTTAAAGATGATGAGGGAGTAGCCTAATGGCTTGTACAATTCTCTCTTTCAAAGGTAAATGTTGTAAAACTTCAAGACAGCAATTTCACCCAGTAAGACTTAGCCAGATCTCAAAAAATGAATTCTTACTCACTGTATCTCCCTTTCTAGCTATTTTGTTTTTAGTGCTGCTTCCACTGCTATAACTCCATGTATAACTATAAATTTGTACCATATCTGAGAATTTCTGAAATCATACGCCCGTCTGCAAAGAAAAAGACCTTACCAGAATTCATAAAATCTGGAAAAAATCTTAGGAATTTTGCTACTGTGTCCCAAGAACACAATTTTGAGCATAAAAAATACAACAAGAGAAACCTTATAAATAATGCGCTTTGCCATGGTTCAGCTAAATTACAGTGAAAAAAATATTGCTTTGTTAATCAAAAGCAATGCACTAATTTTAGTATAATATTGTTCTAATTTACAAGTATTTGTTATATTAATTTGTTTTCAATTAATTATTAAATGAATGTTAAAGAGTTACAAAACCAGTAAAAGCAAAGATCTTACGGAAAGGTTTGAAAGACACATTAACTAAAGTAAAAATCAGATTTATACAATTAATGTAATTATGTAGTTAATATTACCATGACTAAAATGCAGTCACTTGATTGTGGACAAAACTCATATTACTGACTTACAGTCTGACTTGAAATTAGGGTGTCAAATATGAAGAATTATAGCACATCTACTCATGACTAAGGAGGACTTATATGAGACAGTCACCTTTAATTGCACTGGGAGGAAGTTCAGAAATGTCACAGGAATTACTGCTACCTTGAAGATCATTATTAGTATAACCAGTTAAATCTTTCATTTACAGAGGCTACTTAAAACCTAAATGTTTACAAAAAGCTCTACTTGTTCCTCCTTTTCCATTTTTGATCTTCCTTTTATCTCAAATAAATAGCAATCTACCCAGTGATTCTTGGAATATCCACTGAAATATCGGAATTAATATAATGTAATCTTCAGAATGTATTGCATTAAAAGGAAGCTGAGAAACACCGCACAATTATCACTAAGCAAATGTAAACCTAACACAGAGAACCAAAAGTAAACTTCACCTTAGTTATCTTTCATGTCTGTGTCTCTTTTTATTTCACCTCTTACCTTCAATGAATATTTCAGCTGATGTACTATCTGAACCAAGGGAATTTGAAGCCAGACAAGTATAGCGTCCAGTATCGTCTTCAAAGGCTTCTGCTATAATTAGTGAATGAAGTCCCCCACTTCCAGAATGGATTTGAATGTCAGGGGAATTCTGGAGTTCTTTTCCTTCACAGAACCATCTGCAGCCCACACACATTTAGAAAGACAAAGGAAAAAAAGATCATAAAATATTGGTTCAGGCTCATCACACAAGAAGACATTACACTGCTGCAAAAATCTAAAGTGCTGTCGAAAGCAGCACATTGTGCTTTGAAGTGTCTAATAGCATTTGCAAAGAAATAACTTGGTGGCATAAAATTTCTTAAAGAGGCAGTGAGACATTTCTGAATCTAAAGAAAATTGTACACACCTAAAAATTAAACCTATTCCCTGTTCTATACAGGTAGAATTAACGCTTTCTGCATATCTTGTGTACTGGCTTGATTTGAGCACAGTCTAATCCATTTCAATTAAACTTCCTTCTTCCTTCTTTCTAAAACTCGCTGATTCTCCATAGAAGATGTTTGATTTTTTTCTTTAGATCACATCCACTTGATCTAATGTAATCGTGTGGTTCCATATTACTGAAATTCAAACTCCTACCTCAGAACAGGAGCATAAGCTGGTTTTATAGCCTATTATATATACATATATATATATAATCAGCACGTGTTCCTCTGTCAAAAAAGTTACACCCCAACAAAAGGGCCTATTTACCTAGGGTAAGTTATTGCTACGTAAAGGCACAGCCTATTTTATTTATGTTGGGCCAATGAAACATTTGGCAGTGCATGCTGCCTGAAGAGCAAGTCCTGCACCGCTGCCTAGGAGGTACCAGCATGAAAGACAATTCCCCTTAATGGCTCAGAAGTATGGGCAAGTTCTCTGTGTTTATCAACAACAGACCTTTTATTCCTTAAGGCTAAAAAGATGTTGATAGCATCATTAAAACTATACGTAATTCTCTTCAGTAATTAAAAGTCCAGCAAGTTCCTTTTCTGTCTTCTGTTGTGCCCAGAAAGTGCACAAAAGTATCTTTTTTGGAAGGAACTAACAAACTTCCATTTGTTTACTCAGTAGACCCCTCTGGCCTACTTTTACAACTGTTGGGCTTGGAGACAAATTTATTCTGTCAGCTCCACTGCCAAAATTAACATTTCTCTTCCCCCTCTTCCCCTCCTTTCCTCTCCTTGTCACGAGTCCTCCCTCCTCCCCGTGTGAGGACCTCTGCTACTATTTCTGCTCACCAGACCGTCAGAGCCCTAACCTCTGGGCAGCCTCTCCTAAGCTGCATTTTAAACGATATGCACAGGAGGGAGGTTAATTCAATTTCTAGACAATCACAGACAAGAGTCTGTAATACGAGGCTCCACTTAACCATTAGTTCTACTTTTCTTCCCTTTCCAGAAACATCCTGCAAAGGAAAACCTCTCCTCCAGCTTAATTATTTTCACAGATCAATCCCATCTTAGTTTCATGTGAATTGTATGGCTTTCCACTGCTTCCCAAATTCTGTGCTTACAAAATGGTTAAGAAATTGTGATGAGCACACAATCCTGAAGTGAAAAATCAATGTACATATTTTTGTCAGATGATGTTCAGTAAGTAAACTGTTTTCTTAGGAAGGCAAGTTCTACACCATTCCTTGCTCTGTGCACACACACAGCCAGTCTCAAGCAGTGGGAGCTATACCTCAGCACTCAGGACTGAGACCCATTGCATCACACTGGTGACATACTGCTGGCAGCAAGTCCCGACGTGCTACATCACATGCTGGCTGCCATGCAGACAAACATGTAACTATGCAATTCAACACAAAGCTATCTCAGCGCTCATTAAGGTGATGCTTGATGAATTGGGAAACAGGCTTGACGTTTGGCTACACTGCTTACTGTGGGAAGAACAATTCACATTCATGATGGGCAATTCCACAGAATATTGGAATAGATTTAATTATATTCTATTATACTCTGTTTTTTTAATTATAGCTTTTTCTTGTTGATCTAAGTTAATAGAAGGATAAGATTAATTAATGGGAATTTCATTTAGGGATTACATGAAAATTAAGTGAACAAAACATACTCAATCCTGCAATAACTTGCTAGTTGCCAGTCCAGTTCACCAAAGCTTATGAAGGAAAAAAGTGCCAGCTAGCAAAACTAAATGAAATATTTTCTGGCCAAATACTGGCTGAATTTTACATTTCCATCTCTACATAGTATGCGGCATTAAAAAGCACAGGCCTAGTAAGAGACCCCATCAACCCTACTGCCATTATGCTTGGAATGGACAAGGTAAGATTTTCTTCTCCTTAGGACTGAAAAGTATTCAAAGTCAAGTCTTTGAAGCATTCTCACTTTCTGGAAAGGGATCACCAAAGCAAACAAAAAATCACTACCAAAGGAAGACTGAGCCAGAGCAACCTGGAGGACTGATGGCTAGACACAGAAAAGGAGCCACTGAAAATTCCAAACTTATGCTAACTAGAGCAGCATTAACTTATGTAATGTAGTAACAGAGGAACAAATCTACTGCAGATGGTTTGCAAAAAAAGATATTCCTGTGTATAGAGGAGATTGATTTAAAGATGTATCATGTGTTCTGGATACTAGAGAACAACAATGATCTACTCTTTTTCTCTATCTCTTTGCTGTAGGTACTGAATGCTAAATAAAGTGTGCAGATAGAAACAAAACAGAGATATTTTACGAATGTGTATATATATCAGTTCATAGAATGAGAACTCAAGCTTGCATCCTAGGTTTGCTCCTGTAGGCTGTGCAAGCATTCATGAAACCTTGTAGAGAACTATCCTCTTAAAAAATAACAGTAAATATTGTAATAATGCCACAGGAAGACAAAAAAAATCAAAGGAATGTAAAAAAAATGGAATTTGTTTTATCAGTCATTAAGTCCTACTGAATTTCAAATAATACTGAATTTCTCTGTTCTTCAATCCTTTCTTCTTCATTCTCTTCTCTCAATTTCTCTGCCTGCTGACATTTCTACTGTACCACTCTCTGCCTTTCCTTTTCTGCAACTACACTTAGTTTTCAACTATGCTGTATCTACTATGTGCTAAAATGATAGCAATTAAGTATTTAATGCATGCACTGAGACACAATCAGTAGACTGCAAAGACACTTCTCCAAGGAAGCAAACTGGAGGTATTTTAGTAGTAGGTGAACAATGGTTAAAATACTTGATTTTCCTTCTTCAAAGCCTACTTTGCCTTTCTGTTGTCTATGCTATTGTATGACAGCAAATTGAGGACAGCAAACAAAAAAGTACATCTAGATGCCAGATGGGTGGCAGATCATGTACGCTAACATCAAGCAGCAATTTATACAATATGCCTTTCATTTTCATTCTTCTTTTCTTTAAGCCTTCGCAACTCTCCATGTATGGAAATACATACAAACATATGTATCTGGGATTGTAATGACAATGAAGAAAATATAAACAGAGTCTAACAGTACACTGACTGAGTGAGCACAAGAGCCCTAAGAAAAACAGCTCAGGGTTTTCTCTAATGCATAATCCTGCTGGAACTTATGTTTTTTGAAAGTCACTGAGGAACAGAGAGGTTTTCCTTCCTCCACACTCTTAAAAGTTAATTTAAAATGGCAGCTGAAGTGAAACTTTAAGATACAGCCTTAGGGAGGAATTATAGTAGGGAACTCTGACCACTAGAAAAACTGGAGAAAGAGAAGTTGCAAATTAAAAAGTAATTTTATATTAGTGGTGTTTAGTATGTCCAGCAAGAAAAGCTAAAATAAAGTACTTTAACATTCCAGTACTGACAGAGTCAGTGTTTCCATCACTACTCCGTTTAACTTCCATTTTCTAATTTCTCCATTCAAGTTAAGCACTCCAGTACTTCCAGACTGCAAAATATCACTATGTAAGAGTCAAATTATTTTAAAAGCCAGACTCATTTCAGTAGTGCACACTGACGGAACAAGGAGCAACAGGCAAAAACTGCAATACGGGAAGTTCCATACAAACATGAGGAAGAACTTCACTGTGAGAATGACAAGGAACTGGGACAGGCTGCCCAGAGAGGTTGCGGAGTCTCCTTATCTGGAGGTATTCAAAACTCACCTGGACACTTTCCTGTACAACCTACTCTAGGGAGCCTGCTTTAGCAGAGGGTTGGACTAGATCATCCCCAGAGGTCCCATTCAACCTCTATGATTCTGTGATTCTGTGAAACACAAGATCAAATTTGCCACATAAGGCTTAGAGTCCAGTGCAGTAGTTAGATTATTTTGAATGTTTGTTTTCACACAGCTCATTTTTCACACTATTGATAATGCAGTATTTTCATGCCTTATGCATAATTTCATTATTTGTATAGGCAGTGCAAGGATAACTAATAACAATGCACCTACTTGAAACATACACATTTTGCAATCTTAGAAGATCTGAATATAGATACAAAAAGCTGGTGCTTTGCCTGAACATGCAGTTAAGTAGATTAAGAAATGGCCACAGATGCCAATTTTATAATTAAAAATATGTAGTATAATAAGCAGGTCTATTGCTTATTCAGAATGTAACTGATTCTTCAGGTGTTGCACAGTGTTCTCCAAGCTCTAATTTAAATAAGGACTTCACATCCAGCTGAGTAAACTGAACAGTTATGTACCTAGGGATCAATACTGTCTTCTCAGAAGTATATAAAATAGCCAAATAATACAAAAAAAATGGCTGCATTTCCAAGACATTTTTCAATATTTCAGCCTGCCATTTCTTACAAGTTAGTTTTGCTCCCTCTGAAGTCAAGCTTTGCATCACCCTTCCTGCAAGGGTGCAGAGAGGGGGTAAGAAAGTACAGATGTGACCAGCTGGGCCATGGGCTACAAAGCTCCCAAGAAGAGCAGCCAACAGCCTCTGTCACTGTTTGTAGGCTGCAGTAACTCCAAACATTTAATTATTGATTTATAGCTGCTCATTGAGACCTTCATTGAGAAAATTCTTTTCCTACATTTTTGTGAAAGTTCTCTGAGTCTCCTTCTGTTAGCTTTACTTGTGTCACAAGGATTCTGCTCTCCTTCATCATTTTGGCTGGTGACTTTAGTGAAGGTTAGCTTGAGATTTGATAAGCAAGCTCCAGACAAGACATAACAGCAGAGATCTGGCCTGTAGCTTCTATCATTCTTTTGGCCACTACAGCGTTCCACAGCCTCACATAGCTACCTACAGAAGAAAAACAGTATAGCCAGAATTGATTAAAAATCAATGGTTTTGTCTTAAAAATCACAGGATCAGCTTAAAGATTCTTAAACATTTTAAGATTGTATCTTGTTTGTGTAATTGTTCACCCCATTTTTTTTAAGAACAGAAGCTTTAAAAAATATATATGTATGCTAGAAATTTTTAATTAAACAAATGAATGATTGTGATACGGAAGAAAATACAACAGTAATGCTAAAAAGCATAAAAATTGTATCCTACATGAAGAAAAGCAAGATTTATAATTCTCATTAACTTGCTGTACACCAAACCTTTTAGAAAATGTCTTTTTCTTTTGATTTTCAGATTAAAAGAATTTTAAGTTATTGTCTTCACAATATTTTTGTTATTTTTTCTTATTTTGCATTTCTCTCACTCACAGTGCCACTGATTTCAGCCCCAGTACTGCTAAGTTATTTCTCTGCAGAATATAAATGTTTGCTCCCCAAATGCATGATTCTGAAGTTACTGAACTTAGTCCAATTCACCCCATGTGGCAACAATCTCCTATTTCCTAAGGCCTTTCTGCTTTTTTTTTACTATTTTTAACTGAGCAACCTAGTCAAAACAATTGTGCATATTTTAATATAACTTAAATGAGTAAAAACATTTAGAACTGTGACTACATCTCTTGCTAATTCTTCATTTAATTTGTTCCTTTGTTTAGAACTTCTATTTTTAAGGAGATGTTTACAGAGCTGCTCGGATTATACATTTCCTTTCTTCTTGAAAGTCTTCAAGATGTGGCTTTGGTGTGGGAGAGCCATAACCAGTAATTTCAATAGATAAAACTGATTTTTTAAGAACATTTATTATAATTTAATTCTACTATGGAAAACTACGGAGAAGAATGAGTTAAATCTTACAAAACCATTCTAATTCAGTAAAAAAATTTTGTGAAAAATTGAATGTCTCTGAGTTAAGACTGCATTCTTACAAAAGCATAGAAGATAGGCAAGATGTGATGTGGTAATAGAATACTGGTATGTAAGGGAAAAGTGGGGAGATTTAAAAAACAAAACCGAATTACATTCCATGCCTATCATGAACAAGTTAGTACTATTCTTTTCTTTATAGAAACAGGAGATAATATACCATGTAGAAAAAGAATACCTACTATATGTGACTTATTTGGATATGTTATCCAAAATTATTTGTGATTAATAAACATGTCTGTCATAACAGGCTGTGCAAGAGGTTATGGTATAGCTCACTACTGGCTACTCACTTCTTGCAGGAATAACTTTTATAAGAACTGGATGTGTTGACTTTTTTCTTTAAACTCTGTGATTACAAGGAAATATTTTTTTAAATATTTAATAGAAAACCAATGAAAAGTACCTAGCAACTCTATTTTGAAGTGGCTTCGAAGTCTTGTAAAGGCAAAGAATCAAGGGAAGCAACTCTTATCATTCATAGGTCTCTGGTGTTGGGGCAAACAGTATTTCACAAATGCATTCAACGTTATTCAAATGAGATACCATACTTCAATCCTGCTTGATGCAGAACAAAGGTATCTGTCCAGCTTTATTTATTCAGTAAGAACAGCATGGAGACAGTCTTTCTTTAACAGGCAAAAAAAAAAAAAGTAGTCAATATTAAATAAAGTCTTTAGGTTTTCTTTTCTAATCAAAATGAACACATATCTTATGCCTGTATAGCAACTTCTAAAAAACACTGCATATACTGCAGTCAGCCTTCATGTAGAAAATTACAGAATGTCTGTTGAATAACACCTTTTCCATTTCTGAAAACCAAAGTCTAAACCCTACCTCACATTAGATTTTATCTCCAACCCTTGCCCAAAAGATTGATCTTTTTTGCTTATTTTTGTCCATCACCAACACACAAAGTAGCGTATTACTCTTGATCTTAATCAAATGTTTTTT
The DNA here is from genome assembly GCF_002078875.1 of Numida meleagris. Classification (NCBI taxonomy): domain Eukaryota; kingdom Metazoa; phylum Chordata; class Aves; order Galliformes; family Numididae; genus Numida; species Numida meleagris. The sequence goes on along the minus strand of NC_034412.1, from coordinate 29,974,234 downwards.
AAGGACAAAATCACTGGCCAGGTGTAGGTATAAACCATAGATTTCACACACAGTTTCAGAAACCTTGCAGAGAAACTTCTTTTCTGCTTTTGGGCAAAGCAGCAGCTATTTAACTGACAAATATATGTGGATAGACAATTCAGTTCCTCCTAGATGTGGTTAATCATCAGATCAAGAAAGAGAAAAAATACTGTGCAAATTAGTAACCAATCATGCAATGCAAACTGCAGACAACTTTTTACTATAAGCATGTTGATTATTTACAGGCCATACAACCAGTTATTTACAAATAATAAATCCTGTTCATTTCGTGGAGTAACTTCTGTAACTTGAATTTCTGTGCGTATAAACTCTATTTTTGTCTGTTTATATATGTAAATAAAAAGCATGAATGAGTGCTTGGAAAGGAAGGTAATCATGTAGATATTAAAAACAGGAATATTTTATAGAAAATTTAAGTTACTAATATTTTCGTGGTTTTAGCTGTAAGACAGACATTTTTGAGTAAATAGTATGATACTGCAGATTAATTTAATGAGATTCTTTATAACAGTAATTTTCTTCAGTTCTAACTTACTGTAGAACAAGTGGCTAACAATATTTAATATAAAAATTTCCCACCCATAAGCCCTTGTTAGGCAGTTCATTGGCATTATTTTGTTCTGGAGATCATCAAGTTTAGGGAGGATGTATACAACCTTCAGTTTGACAGAGGTTGATTTTCTAACACATAAATGGGTACTGCTGTAACTTACAACTCAACTCAGAAAACGGGCATCACTGCAGGTGGAACTGCTTTCAAAGCACATGAGATACATTATCACATTCAGGACAGCAGCTTATGAACAAAGCCATGATTTCTGAGTTACTAAAATTCCTGTCAAGTGGCTTTGAGATTCAACTGTTGCCTGTAAAAAGATGGCTCGAGTGTTTTCACAGGTGCCTAAGAAATTGTGCTGTCCCAGAAATAACTAGGCTGAGGAAGGGTAAGTCGAGGAAGTCAAAGGGTAAAGTACTGCTTGCCTCAGAAGTTGGAGAAGGGCAACTTCTTGCACAACTTAAGAGTCAAAAGAACTCTTACTTGTAGCTCCACCACCACTATGGCTCTGCATTTCAGTAACAAAAGCAATCACTCAGCAACTGGGATGGCTTGAGAACATGTAATTTTTTCATGCTCTTGTTACACAGTGACATCAAAATAAATTTCCTTCAGAAAAAAGCCAGTAGTGCCTCCCAGCAAAATACCTTCAGCTTCAAAAGATCAAGGTGTTAAAGGCCAGAACTAAAAAACCCCTTTTCCTTCACTTAAAATTAGCTTCCTCAAATATGAGACCTCAGAATTTAATCAAAAAAGTCTGCAAGTATCAGGTGAACAAAAAAAAGATTAGCTTGAAAGTATCAGCAAGTCACAATAATAGTTTTTAATACGTATATTCATTAATTAAACACGTATCTATTTTCTCAGTGTAATTAAATAAGAGATACTGCAAAATAACTGAACAGTTGCAAATTCCTCTCTTGTTCTTAGCCCCAAATTTACACCACTTCAGTAAGAGCACACGCTACAGTTTTCCGGAATGTCTAGTGCATGGCATCTATCTCATTGCATCTAAGTACTGGGCCATCTTGTAACAACAACCTAATGGTTCAAAGCAATGCTTTCTTCTCACCTATGTGTGTCAGCAGTTGAGCAATGAATGTTCTAGCATCCGACGTAGCCTAATGAAACTTTCCTCCAAAAAAAAAAAATCTTGGTCAAGAGGACTTTGAGCACTTCAACGGTAATTGAACACAAGATAATTAGATATGTTTTATTACTGAAAAACAGAGGTTAAGCAGTTCCTCCAGGGTCACTCATGATGTATAAGATCCAAGTCAGAACCCTGTCAGAATCACTGCCTTAAGTCTAAGACCAACTTCCATGCACTTATTAGGTCTCTAGAATAACAAAAATTCTGACCTTGCATGACCAGAGGTTAGCCACAAAATTACAATTCAGTCTTTGAAAAATCTAGTAGATTGGAATGAATAGGCTGATGTAAATTAAATTATTATACAGCATTGCATGATAATGAAATGCTGGAGCTTAATTCTTAGGGGTCTCTTTGCCTGTTGTGAGGAAAGGTGTTGTGAGGCCAACTTCCCTTAATGCTGAGGGCAGCTATGTACATAAGTCTTCGGTTTGCGCACCAAATAACAAAAGTTACCGTCATGTAAATAGCAGATACCATCCCTTGCATTTTGTAGACCTAGGTTTACATCAAATCACCCCTCCTTGTACTCAAAATGAGATTAATGTGAACTGAGACAGGAAGAAAAGAAAGAAAATTAAAAGCAGTGAAGACAGTTACAGGAGGTTAGAAAAACTAAATACTGAACAATCACATGTAAAATACCGAACATTTTTCAGGCCCAAAGAACTGTTGAGGCTTGTAGGATTAACACAATTACATGTCTAACTAAAATGGAATGCATATTGTCTGTAACTGAAAAGCTGCTCTATGTACACTACTTTGAACACGAAGGATTCTGAACTATCATTTTGTAATTTTTTTGCCACATGTGGAAGGGAACCTCTTACAAAAAAGCCAGGCATAATAATCTTCCAGGGATAATATTTTGGACTTCGAGGGAAGGACTGTAAAGAGTTAAAGAGAGTTGAGAAAGAGATGAGGATGAAATTGCATTTACACAGTTTATATTCTATACATGAAGTACAGTGCATTTAATGTGATTGTGGCGAGTTAGCTGGTGATGAGTTCATGGCTGGCAATGTAGTCTTCACATGAAGCAGTAATACTTCTCAAAACCATAATAGTTAAAAAGAAGCCAAGAAGAATTTTAGATCAATCATTCTATTTCACAGAGAGGAGGAAAAAAAAATAAAAACAGCAGCAACAACAAAAACTCTGAATAAGGAAATGTTAACAATTTGCACATCAACGAGAAAAAGAAGAAACCTTCATCCAGTGTACGTAGTTTAATACATACTGAAAACATGAATGGCAACAGTGGAATTTGCAGGTTTACCTTCAGAACTGGCAAACATCTTGCTGGAGTTATGAAAGGTAGACAATTATTGTATCAACTATGACACATACTGCAGCCTCTGTGCTTTTTAAAGGCACAATTAAGTGATCCCTGCAGAATTATCTACATTATTGCAGCTGAATAGCTAAGCCCTTTTATTTTCATCTGGAACATTTGCTAAACTATGTCAGATTAAATACAAAACTGTTTTATATGGGTGCTATTCTACCACCATCTCCCTCTTTCTGGTACGTAATTCCAAGCTAGAGACAGTAAATACAACTTTGTTTATTAGAAAATAAAATACTTGGTTCATGCAGGTCAGGTCAGTAACGCAGCAGTTGAGATCAAAGGAAGGAAGCTGTCAGCAGTTTTGCCAGTGCCTTGCATTAAGCTTGACAGCAGTCAGTCAGTGAGACTCAGGTTACAAATGGGGATTGTTCTGAAAAACAACACAGACTGCAGAGAACAAGCACCTCAACTCCCACTGACCATGACTTTCAGTAACAGCAGAAGGTCTCAGGTGTCAAGCAGGGAAACTACTGACACTGAAACATTCAAGATGATGGTGATCTGTATTCTCAGACCGTTGTAGAAATGTTGATGTTAATCCATGCAGAATATTATACATTAATGAATAAAGGCAGAAGAGAATACTAATCTATTTTCCCATATCTTGATTGTAACTATGCAGCCAAAGCATGACTGAATCTGTTTCATATATTTACAGATAACAAAAGCAGCAATCATATAATTAGAACAGATGGTTTGGCTGAAGTTAGGGGCATGTAACTTGTAGATCCATATAATAATTTCTGTTAGGAGATCAAAGCTATGATGATCATTAAGCTTTTAAACAAAGTCCTCATTCAAGTGCCCTCAGAACTATTTGAAAAACGAGAAGTGTTTTTTGAGGGCTTATGTGACATACCAAACAATATATACAGACAAAATTGCAGGAAAAAAAAAAAAAAAAAGCTAATGTCTTGGTGTATTAAAAAAAAACCAAAACAGTAGTAACTACTTACACTCTGGTTCTTGGTTTTTGTTTTAAGTCAACAATTTCCTACTATTTTTTTGTTCATAAATGAAACCAGAACTTTGTAAACAGATATCACTCTGCTGCTGTGACAATTTTGCAGTTTGAATGTTTTTCACTGGTAATGCCTGAAACAGTGAGCAGCAGCAGAAATTGTGATTATTCCAGTTCAATTTTAGTTTAAAAACTTTATCTAGTGTTTTTTAAAGTTTTTTAAAGTTTTATTTGTATTGAATTCTTGTATTGTTTTCACATTTGCTTGCCAGCCCAGAAACCAACAGGAACTACATAGTCAAGACCGAGGAAAAATGCAGCTAATTTGCACTTTTTTGAAAATGGTTAACATTTTTGTCAAATTTAGTTCTCAACTTACGGACGCAATAATTCCCATATAGGCTAGTCTCCTTCATCTGTACAGCTAACACTTGCTATTTTGCATACATTCTTTAATTTGTAATTCAGATTCAATGGCATTGACTACTTTCTTTATATAATGCCAACTGGAAAATTGTGAGAAAACTATTTAAGGAGAAACTGAGAAAAGGAAATTATTAAAGCTAGAGCTGAAGTCACTCATATAATTGTATTACATCATAACCTAAATATTAACTTTCTTTTCAACAATAGAGGAGTATCTAGATGAGACAAAGCAGTTTTGACAGTTTGCAATCCTACTTTTGTAACATAAATAATTTCTGAGCCTACTGGTCTGGACTGAAACCAGCAGCTTTCTGAATTAAAATTTCCAACATTAACTAGCAAAAAAGTACATCAGCAATACTGATTATGCATGTTCTGATTCATAATGTATTATTAGCAAAAACACATTTTTCACAGTTCCTGGTGAAAAGGTGGCTTAATCTGTATATGGCAGTTGTCATCTTCAGAACTGTACTTTCCTTGGATACGCTATCTCCTTATATCCTATCTCAGAGGTAGGTACAATGACAGTCATAGCAAAAAGTCACCCATTAGGAGCTAAAGCAGGACTCAAAACTTTGCAGACATCTGGGGAGTCCTAGGGTAAATCCAGTGTGTGCTGAATGAAAGGGACTAGTTGAGACAGCAGATGAGAGGAAGGAAAGGGTGGGGAAGGAAAACTGTCTTTGGAGCCACAGTTCTCCCAAAGCAGCAAAACCTACGCCACTATTTCCTCAGCATCCTTCCTTATTCACAGCATCCTTTTACAGAAACTACAAAGCACAGGCAAAATGTGACTGACTTCATGGGCTTACTGGGCAGACAGATACTTGTCGTGAAATTTAACCCCTGCATTACTGTGCACTTCAAAACTTACAAGACTCTTTAGGGGAAGACTACATTTATCGCCTAAACCAGACCTGAGGACCAGGCATACCATTTACCAAATTAACAGTGATTAACTGATGCTACCTGTTCACTTTACACGCTCTCATAGGCTGCAAGATGCAGCATAGCTCTTGCTTAACAGTTCAGTTCCATCCTTCCAGAAAGGCTTATATCCATGACTGCCAGCTGCCAAAAATGACACAATTCGAAAGCACACACATGCAGTGTTGTGAGCTTGAGTTACTATCTGCGCTGCTATGGCCACTGCCTACTTGCTCCATACTTTCATCACATCCAGGATTCCTCCCATTCCTCCCACAAACTGGCTCAGCCAGCCATGCTTCAAAGCATAACATGTATTTTTCACCACCATTAAGAAATTGAAAGATTAAATAGTATCAAAAGCCACTTTTACTGGAAAACTGAAAATTCCACAGGAATCCAACATGTTGGTGGGCAGCTCTCAGGGCTGCTTTTAGTGTATACACCTTACTGCAATGACCAGTGTTTATATATGCTTTCTGTGGCCCGAGTAAATCCTAGAATTCCTTGATCCATGTTTCCAGCCCTTTTCCATTATGCCTCTCTTCACTGTTTAAAAAATTGAATAAAGAGAGGGGATCTACTTTACTTATGGGTAGTTCAATCCGTATTGCCCTACAATCAGGAAACACCATAGAAATAGTCTTAAGCTTGGCAAGAATGACAAGTTACACATCAATACCTACTAACTTTTAGCAGCTCTATCGATGCTGACCTTGAAATGTTCCATAGAACCAAATATTCCAAACTTTCTATAAAACCATATGCCACCTATATTACGCAGCAGAATTTTACCAATTCTGCTTCACTCTCAGCTTCTCACTGAGGTGCTCTTCTTCCATTTTTGTTTTGTTTTGTTTTGTTTGCTTTCTCTTGTGTCTTTTTTCCCTGGTAGAAAAACTGCGTTGTTTTATCTTTACTATAATTGTCAGGTCAATGAACAATTCAAACTGTTTTTTATATATTTCATGTGCATTAACTGAACACTGAAAGAACACAATAACACATCAGGGACAGAAATTTCACCTCTTAACAAAGTGAATCTATGATTCAGAAACAATGATAGTTTTCTCACCTGCATTATGCATTTCAAGGTCACAAATAACTTTTAAACATTCACATTGCAGTTCATGTAAGGCAGAAATTAACTACACAGTGATTTGTCAACACTGGTTAAAGGTTGATGCTGTTTTTTTTTTTTCTCTCTCCAGTTTTAACCATTTTTTTTTTAAAGTTAAGAAAAAATTTCACATGGAAATTAGAGAAAGAAATAATGTTAAGAAACTAGTTCAAAAAGATGTACACAACAGTATGAAGGCTTATAGTCTTTTTCCAGTTTCAGCCAGCTAAATTTACTACCCCAGTACTTAAAGACAGCAAAAAGCTTGTAATAATTTATTGCATTTGCTGTTGCAGAATAATAGTTGCATACCGTTCCTAGACAATTTAAGAAATCTTCTTCATATTTACTTCATTTTATAACCAGAGACAAGTTTCTTTTAATGTTAACATTATTATAGTTTCAAATTTGAAACTTCTCAGTTATAAAGTATCAGTATAAAAATGCATTCATCACCTAAAAGTCACATCCTATGGAGATTTGAAACAGTCACAGTTAGAGGAAACATGCAGGGAAGTCTCAGAAAAGCAGTGGCTTTTCTGCATTGGTAGAGTGCAGCAGGCAGATGCTGGAACACAGCAATGCCTCAGAGGCAGACAGCACTCAAGGCAGGGGCTTTGAAAGCAGCAGCGTACTCTCAGAGGGCCTCCTTGGGCAAGGAAAGTTGTGTATTAAGTGCTGTGCATCACTTGGTGGGACACAACTGAGAAGAAAAAGACTATGAGAGCACTGGGGGAAGAACAAGACTTGCATAATATTATTTCAGAATAAACAATGTGCACAAGAAGAGTACAATAGTATGATGTACCTCCAATACAGATTATTACAATCTCATCCTTTAGATTGTGGATACATTTTATCTTAGATAATTACAAAAACACCACTCAGTAAAATTTAGTGTGTCAGAATTTTCCTTAAGATTACTGTGTCCTCAGAATGGGAATTTTGGACTTAAGACATAGAAAAGGTCTTTGTGGTTTATGTTGTTTTATTTGTTTTTTTAGGAATGTAAGCAAGACTGGTATACTTAATTCAGGCTATCCATAGACACAATAAAAACATTTTTTCTTGCGCATTGGGCTTATAGTTTATCTCTGGTGTGTTATAAATATCATGTTTCTGAATGAAGGGAAAACTAAACTATATTATTTTTAATATACATGCAAGTATGTTAAATATATAGACTTTTCATTTCTTTTCAGAACAGTCCAAAATATTGGCTTTGAAAATAAGTAATTTATATACAATCAAAAAATTCATTGTCCTTCATTTTTACTTTCCATACTTTCCATAGTTCATTTGGAACAGAACACATTTATTGTGATTTATGAAAGAGATATCTTCCCTCATCTCTTTCTCCCTGTCTCTTTCAAATCAGGTCCCTGTAGTATGCTAAAGAATTCATGGGGTACATTTGCTGTAACATAGGAGAGAGGCATGTTTGTATTCCATGCAAAATATTCAAAGATGCCTTTTCTCCTTTTAGTCAAAGGAACGTTAAAAACTGTTTTAACCCTGACCTTACCATTGAATGCCATGATCCCAACTCTTAGCCTCCAGGCAATTAAGAAAAAAAAACTGTTTGAGTACATTCAGCCAACAATTTCCACGTTAAAAAAAAAGTCTAAGTTGGAGCCATGTGGTCTCAATCAGGCAGTAAAAAACTCCTTGTTATGTTCTTAAATGCAGAACTGCAGTATGCCTATAACCTCTCTTTTAAATCATCTTAACCAGATCTGAATCACTCTCACCACAAATGATTCGGTGGCCCTGGAATGTGCTGGGGTAGACAGAGTTGCTCTGCAATGGACGCTGGGACATCTCCCACTTCCCTAGTGTTACGAGAATTGTCTGCAGCAAAAAAACCATTCTTTAAAAGGTGAAAGCCAAGACAAAAAAAGTGACATCACAGTTGAATCATTCAAGGAAAAAAAGGAAAAAATGCAACTACTGCCTAATAAATCAGTGCTGTAAGCCACAAACCACAGCGAGCCAATACAGCCACAGAACAGCTTTTCTTGCTGAAGCAGAGATACCACAAGCAGCTGGCAGATACATGTGCAATTGTATTCAGAGAGAGGTATTGAATTCATTAAGCTGGCCAGACTCAGAAAAGTTCATCAGTTAAGAAAGCAGAATAATCATGATTTCAGTAACAATCTGTGCAACCCTTAACAAAGCACTGCAGCATTGCTTAACATGGGCTGCCACAGTCTTTGGCACGGGTAATAATTTATGTGGTGCTTCATTAAAAGCCTATAGACTGATCATTTAGGATCAAACAAAGCCTGTGAGGTACTTGCATAACCTGGATAAACATTGCTAGCCTTCTTCACTGCTCCACTGGAGTGAGTAGGAACTAAGCACCTTAGCCTTCTCAGCACCTCAGAGAAGGAGTTCCAAAATGTTACTTACTTTTACAATTATAATAGAGGAAGGGGAATGTAATCCCCTGGGGGCTCCTAAAAGTCAAATTTAAGGAGCAAATAAGCAAGCCTTGCTTAACTAACAGCAAGATTCTTAAATGTCACTTCCTCTTTAAAAGTCTCTCTACAGCCTGCAAGTTTTTTTTTGGTCTAAAATCACCTCAAAAAGCAGTTGAAACATGCGGCCAAAGTGAAGTGCATTTGTAACAGGAATAGACCAGAGCCAAGAGGTTTGGATCCAGACATTAACCTTCTCATACTGCAGACATGGTAGAATCCAGGGGTTTTGGTTAAGGCCCATCTCTGAATTTCCTCATTGCCAAACCTCACAGTCAGTAGAAAGTATGCATTAACACATCAAAGCAGGAAAAACAACATAAAGAAGTCACATTCTTCCACTACATCAATGGAAAAAAAAAAAAGAAAGAAAGAAAGAAAGAAAGAAAGAAAGAAGAAGTCATTATAGCACCCATGTAAACTGTGAAACTGAAAGCAACTGCTGAGAAAACCTGACCTAGTGCCATCAGCAGGGGGGAGCCCAGCACTGGAAAACCCTATTCCATTTTTAGCTCCGAAAAAGAATCTTTGCTAGTTCTAGTTTGCAATTCCAGTTCAGTGAATAACTTGCCATAAATAGAGCTAGTAACTGCCATAGGAAGAAATGCCTTAGTCCACAGCAAGTAAAATCTGTACTAAACTTCACCAGCATTGTAACATATTGGAAACTATCCTGCTGAGCACTATTTTGCAATTATTTCAAAGTAATAGAATTTACCAGATTTTTTTTTAAACAACTACCACACTAAACAGAAGTCTGAAGGTCAGAATGGGTGAGCATTGGTTACTTGTTTCTGAATTAGAAAATAACCAAAAGTTATAGACCTTAGAGCAAGCAGGTAATTGACAGTGCCTCCTCTACTTTGCACAAGCACCCATTTGCACATTCAGCATCTTTTTCATGTGACTAGATTCACCTTCACAAGTTTCTGATAAACCAGCAGTAAATGGGGCAGCAGAGGAAAGAGACTGCTTGCCAGTCAACTTGAAATATAGAAATAACAACTTGAAGTAATGGAGCCAGAGTTAAGCAAAAGGAAAGGAAAGAAAAGCTTTCATCTTTCCAGGTCAATTGCCTTAGTAATGTGTATTTTGTTTTGTTGTTATTGTTTCTTAATGTACTTAAATACAATCAATCACCTGATCTTCTCCCCTTCCCCACATTTATCACATATTTTAACATTTGGATTTCAAAGGTTTCTTATATATCACTTAGCCCAAGTAGCAAGACAAAACAGCGTGCTCATGGCAGCTCTTATCAGTAGCTTTAGAAACAAATGGGTCCCTACAGTGAATTTCTTTTGACAGCTAGATAGCGTTTCTCAAAGCAAGGCATTTGGATTAACTTGCTGCTGTACTGATTGTTATAAATTTTTTTTCTGAAAGACAGGAGAGGTAGAGGTGAAATTTAATTTAAAAAAAAAGGTCTTAGTTACAAAGCAATTGATTCTGCTAGCAAACTTTGAAGACAGTGGTACTAAAGCTTTTAAATAAAGCAAGGACAGCTAAATCGCTTTGCTTATTGGAAAAGCACCAAGTTTCTTTTTGCAAGTTCTTGTCCTTTCTATGATAGTCATTTATCCAAGCACATACTCTCTTCGACAGTACATTAGCTTTTATTTTCATGCTGTAAACCAGAAGGCCCTCAAACCTTTTTGCTTTTAAAATCAGGTTCACTTGGCTCCTAATGGCAGGGGGACTAGAGGGGGGGACGACACACGACAAGGGGACGACCTCTGAATGAATGCCTATCATTCGAAACACGTCTATTTTCAGTTCCTATAAGATAAACTGTCTTAGGAAGTATCTCATCCTTTTTTTACTCCCCCATCCTCCCTGAACTTTAGTTCTATATGTTCTCTCTATGATGGAAGATCTTTACTGCCCAGGCTCAGCTTTGTTCTTTAAAGAAAGGGGTTATTCTGCAAGGTAAAGTCACTCTATTCTACACAGTACAAAACAAAGCAGATATGCAGAAAACCCAATACTGAAACAATTTGGAAAGCTTTCCAGAGTTGTACAGGTGTTTAGGAATTTGGCTAAAATGTATACATTCTTGTAGAGCTTTTCAGAAAATGAGCAATGAGGAAAATTTTACTTCTAGGCGCTGCTCCGAGACCACTAAACTGCAGACACAGTGTGAATCATTCACATACTTTTTTCCCCTCCCCTGTTGTAGTAAAACAACTACATTGTTTCTTGCATCTTTACACACATTTAATGCTGGCACTTACCGTGGTGGAACGGAGGGACCCCTACCCCCCACAAAGAAGGTGATGGCTGATCGTCTCTGGATTCTTTATTTCTCGACTACTCCCGGCTCTTTGCTTTGCTGCTCTAAATTCAGCTTAGTTTGCAGGAGAGCACAGAAAAAAACGAATAGAGTGCTGAGCTGCCAAAATTCCAGCCACTCACAGTCAGCAATGAAGACGTTCTCCCCAGTTCTGAGTGATTCCAAAGAACAAAGCCTGCTGGCAATGAGGAAGCGGAGTTTAAGTCCTGTGGCTTCAGTCCAGCTGTTGCTCTCTCACTTTTGCTTCAGAGTACGTGAGAGCGTTTGCATAAGCTTGTAATGCATGCAAGAGATGGGGGCTGGGGAAAAAAAAAGGGGTGTGTGTAAGGGGAGGGAATGCTAGTCATATCCAAAAATAACACGAGGGAAGCAATGTGTCAATCCCTCTCTCCCTATTCTCTCCTCTTATCACATGTACAGTGAGTATCTCTACCCTAAGATTCAGATCTCAAGTGTGGGTAGAGAAAAAAATCCAGTGTGACTTGCAACTCGTTTCATTGTGCTATTAAACTGTAACTGAGGTGTTCTATGCTTAAGAGGACACGTCAGAAGAAGCGTGATTTAGTAGCAGTCTGCTTGATGATACTGAAGCCAAAGTGCATTTCACACTGCCTGTCTTCATTTGCTTGCAAACCAGAGAGAAAGAAACAGAAATTACTATTGAAGTTTGCTCTGTACCAGAAAAAAGTATTTGCATATTGCATTTGCCTTTCCAAAAGTTCCTTAATTCCAGTCCTAGGTATTTCTAGATACTGCTTCACGGTGATTGTTCAAAAAGAAAATAAGGTAAATGTACAGAATGATGCAGAAATAGAGATATAATTATATCTCTATATTGTTTAATTTTCCGCTACTTTTTCAGCAATTATTTTTTACAAATAAATTCCACAGTCAGGAAAGTACTTCATCAAAAAAGAAAATCAACATCCACAATATGAAACAAAAGAAAACCATGTTAATTTAAAAAAAAAAAAGCAAGAAAGAAGGCACCATAGAACAAACAACAACAACAACGAGTCGTTCTTTCCTGGACAATCAGAAATCTACAACATAAAAATTGTCACCAATTAAAAGCTTTAGAATATTGGTTCCAATAATAATTCTGGGCTTTTAAAATCTTAAAAATGGTCTTCTGTAAGTGAACAACAAATATAAGGAAGAATAATAAATCATTAGTGATAGCCTCAATGTTTTTCCAATTGGTTCATTTAATCTGCACTCTGTCACATTAATTTGAGAACCACTGAAACAATCTGCAAGTCCAGAAACAATCTCTGTGATTACTTAAAATTTCTGGAGAATCATTATTCCATCAAGTAGGGCTTTAATCTCAAGCAGGTGTCCCTGAGATATCACAAGTTAACATAATATATTTTATATTTTTATCATACTACTTTCTGAGAAGTGAGTAGCATTATTTCTTAAAGGGTTAATTAAAACATGACAATATAAAGAAAGGACAAAACAATCTTGGATTTAATTTCATCTCGCACAGAATAATTGAGCTGAAGTTTTTGAGCTAACTGATATGGTACTAGGTGCTTTAGAAAAGGCATCCTGGTCACTTTCAACAATGAGTTGTTCCAAAATAGAAATTCTCACTACAGGAATAAAAGTGGGAAAGGAAGAACTGGAAATGAAACTGCAGTGTGCCAGTTTTGACAATGAAAGGGTAAAACAGCCACCTGTTTACACAAGACTTTGTTCCTTAATGGGGAAGACAGCGTAGATCAATCATCAGACATCGGGACTTTCATATCCAAAGTTCTTTTTTTTTTTTTTTTTTTTTTTAACTGTTAGTAAAATGAATGGAGCTTTGGATAGGGAGCGTAGATTTTATAGTACCCATATAATACTCCTCCCTACATTCCACCCACATTAAAGAAACTACAGTGCTTTTCCAAAGCTAATAGCAAAACGAATTGTTATGATAAATTTTAAAATTACAAATACACTCTGTCGAAGGTACGTCTCAGAAACCTATAGAAACCATCTGGAATGAAAGGAAGTTATGATGATTTAGTTTGCCTTCCTGCATATTCACTAGAGACTAAATTTCAATATATTCTAAGGCCATAAAAAGTTACAGTAAATCCAAGTTCTGTATCAGGAAGTTCCCTGAGCCCTACTGTGATGTACTTTTCTCTTGGTACTTCTACTGCCTGGTAAGCATTACAAAGGTTGGCTTCCTTTCCTGTCTCAAGGTTTGCCAGCCCAAATTCAACTTGACAAACTTGACATGCAAGGAAAGATCAAGAACTGATAGGATTACCTGGGGGCTTTTACTGCACACCTTACCCCATCTTGAACATCAGCTGCACTGAATTTGCTGAACCGGCTAATTATAGTTCTAACATGAAAAACCATATGCTTTGAGTGGACAACAATAATTCCGTATCTAGTTTCATTGCAATTGAGTCTCCAGAAGAAAGATGTTAGTCCAAAACCTTGGTCCAGACACTTGAGTTTGTTTTGCTGACTACTAATAGAAAAGCATGAGCCTGGAAGAATATGAATTCAGGGAAAGTATAAAATTACAGTGTAAACACAAAATAGCAAGCAAACAAAAAAGTACTGTGAAGCTGTTACACGCTTTCCTCTGCCCTGCTGTCCTTACCAGAGACCCAATAACATGAAATGGCTTTCTGGAGAATTTGAAACTCAGAAAAACAACAACTCAAGTAAAATAAGATCAACTGAGGATTAGTACCTCAGTGGCTGATATTCCACATCTTCCACAAATTTATCCATCAAATTAGTCATTACTATGATATGTATTATGTTCTTGTTACTGTTGGAAGTCTGCACAGATGGCAAGCAGCATAAAAATACATCTATAATTACTTGTTTTTGTATAATTAGTAAAGTACTTAATTTTTCATGTTACAAAAAATATTATTCCACTAATGTTGGTATTTTACTCAAATATAAAGTAATCCTACTACAGTTAAGAAAATTATGACAGCTGTACATTTGCTAATTTGCAGACTATCTGCTACAAGTAACGCCTTATTTACTGCATTACAAATGTTTTGGCTGCCAGTTTCAATTTCTGATGAACATTTCTCAAACATTTCAGTTTGCTCTTCAACTATTGCCAATTCTAGATAAGGAATGAAAATAAAGGGATAAATACATACTATAGTTTCTTTCATTGAAAGTCCATTTTAATTATATATAGAAATGAGACAGGTGGGAGTAATGTTTTGTCTAGTAAGGTACAGCCATCATTAATTGATTGCTCCTTGGAGCAAGTGACTACAGTAATTTCTAAAGCATTAGAAACGTGGATCAGAAATCACAGCAAGCAAAATACAATTCAGATTTCACAGACTGCTTAAGGGTGATCAAAGTGTTCTAACTCATGTCACTGCTGGTAGCCTCTGAAAAGCAAGGTTTTCTCTTATTGCTATATCTTAAGGTCTATTCAGAGAGCTTGCCCTCCAGGACTGTTTGCATGAAGAAGTCATTCTATTTCATTTTTTTCTCCTGAGAAAAATAGTGCAATATAATAATAACCACATATTAAGGCGAAAAATTCAATTTTACTCACTTATTTTGACCACTTCCTTGACACAAGCTCTGGTAAACTGGGCCATTTGATAACTTTAGAGTCTTGTACTTCGTACGCACAAATGTGATCCCAATATAGCATATGTAAATTTGACATTCATCAGTAAAGGTCACAGTGTTTCAACGTAGAGAGCACTCTCATGACTACAGCTATAATCTAATAAAAGAAACAAGACTGGTGAAAAAGGTGGAAAGCTGAGGTCAGTCCATAGATATTGCTCAAATATTTTCTTTTAAGTATCTACATACCTTAATGATGACCTATTCTGAGTTCACCTTTGATTAGGAAAAAATTTAGTTTGTTTCTTAATATCTGTACAGCTGCTTTAACTTCTGATTATGATTTCTGTGATTACAGAGCCAAAGCATGATTTCTTCTGATCTCCATAACCATCCTTGTTACTCCTTGAGATGTGTGTTCTTTTAGGAAGGGGAAGTATTTCTGAGGTAGATGCTTAGAGAAGATTTTTTTTTTCTCTGTAAAAATAATGAGTGGAGCATTTGCATTCTCTGAATTTATTTAGGTGTCAAGATTTCGTTCATTCACAAAGGGGCTTAAGAATACTTAGACTTTTTTGGAAGACTTAACTCTGAATTTCCAAAGTCCTCTCTTAGAGGAATAAGGCAAGTTAGTTGAGATAAATATATTTTTTCCCCTGACAAATATACTTGATTAAACATCTAGAGCAAATATGATCTAAATCAGAGGAAATAAAAAAAAAAATCCTAACACTTGCCTTACATCAAAGCTTTCTGCATAGAAAGAGAGAAGAATACACAAAATGCTATTTTGGAGTCTCTAACATTTCTATTTACAAAGAATTTTATTTGCTTATACATGAGCAGTAGAGATGCACAAGTACAAGGTATATGAAACAGCCATGTAGGCCATGTATATAAAGGGATATGTTCACATATCTCAGAATGTGATAATTAATGAGATTTCTTCCACACAGTGCTAAGTCAGAATTAATATCATTCCTAAACTGAAGGTTCAGAGAAATCACAACCTTCTCAAACTCAGTGCCTGTGAAAGTGAAAAAGTATCTACAAGCTACAGCCTCAAGCAGGATGTCCCCAAAGTCAGTTTCTGCATCATACTGACAGTATGCATACAGATAAATTTCATTTTCCAGATGTTTTATTGCTGCATTTTAACATAAACTGATAGAAATACATTATTTTTTACAATTATATCAATAAAAATTCTCATAATTTGAACTTAAATCTAAAAGTCAGTCAAAGGTAGGAATGCTCTTGAGTACATATCTGTTTTATTTAGATGTCAGCAGGAATTCCCCAAAGGCTCATATACCCAAGAACAATTTTAATAACTGTTACTTTCCAAATCACTAACTGCATCTGATTTCAGTGAAAGTTTGTCTACTTTTTTGGGATACATACAGGCACCCCAAACCCAAACAAGTCAAATGACTGAAGTATTTGTTATATATATCTGTTATAGAATCACGTTTCTTTTACTTGCTTTTTAAATCCATTGTAATCTCATAATAAGCATATACTAATCAGTTCTGAAATAGGTTCCATTTAAATTGTTGAGTGATTAAATGGAAAAGCACTTCAAAAGGATACTTGAACTGAAATAGTGGTAGGGTGGACATGAGGGGAACCAAACATTTCTACAAGCCAACACATTCACTCATTTAATTCATGCAACAGTATTGCTACCTCATTATCAGTATCTCCTTTCCTATACAAACTCATGCCCAGGTAGTCTGCAGGTGACACTACTGCTATCTGACCACCAAATCCATTTTAGCCAAGAAATAAGAAATCAGAGAGCAATGGCAGAAGGTCGTAAACCATTTTCTTTCAGTGGTTTTCAGAAAGTAACAAAATAATTGCTAAATTCTGTACAATGTACTTTCTGTACTATATATATACATATATGTATATAATTTAATTGCAATTCTAAGAATCTGTGAAGAACACAGTCTGAGAACCTTGTACTTAGCTTAGTTTACGTATTATGTTAATATGAGCACTGTCAAAGTCCTTATGCTATGATCTAAGAATTATCAGGAACTTACTAATAAAATGGAGCGTGATAACAAGAGATTTGTGTGGCCTCTGTCCCATAGGTGTAACAAAACTCTTCAGCCCTCATACAGATCAGAATATCTGTAGGTGTTTTGCTTTAACACATACTTATCCCCTTTTAGCTTTTAAGTAACAATTTTGAGAGTGAAGGAATATGTTCCTGAAGTTAGTAAAAATAGATTAAATGAAGCAATTGAGCTACTGGTTAATTTTTAATAAAACAAAGGCATATTTTAAGATTGAAACAACAAGTATTTTGCAGAAAAATGAAATATAGTGTAGCTAATCTGAGAAGGAGACCCTCATTTATTTATTTTTAATCATATCCCAAAAGATATCTCTGATCAAGCTTTCAATTTATAGCAAGGCAACTGGCACCCTCTGAAAGTTACACAACAGTTATTAAAAACTAAGTTGCATTGTTTACAACAAAACCATGCAAAACTGCAACCATTCTGACCTTCTCATCATACCAGCAACCCTCTATTCACAGTAAACAGCAGACTGAGAACAGCTAGCAGCCACAGAGCTCTAAAATGGGAAGAACAACCTTCTTTTAATGAAACACAGGAATTAGCTTAAGCCTAGTAAAATCACTGCATTTTTTTCAGGATGTGTTTACTAAGCAGTAGAAGCATTCAGCAGAGTTGATAGTTAGCCAGCATTTAAAAAATCTCATAAAGAAAGTAGCTAAACTGAAGAAACAAACCCTTTGTATTGGATTCCAGTGCTAGATTCACTGGTATTTGAGGAGATATTAGAGTCATGATAACAGGACTGTTTTTAAATTTCAAAAAATAAAACAAAAACTGACCTGTGGTTATTTGATTTACTACTAATGGAAAATATAAATTGGTGGCACACATGCTTTATGCTACCATTTCAAAAGGTAAAAAAAAAAAAATTAACATCTGTCTAAGATGACATACATTATATATACCTGCTAATTTAAAAAGATCCTCTCTAAACCTATTGGTGTTAACCCTCTGTAAACAAGTTACAAAGCTGGGAGTTTTTCCTTCTAAAACATTTATAGCATTGAATTTTGAGGTATATCATATTAAATAAGCAAATGGTATTTTTCTTGATAGTTAAAAATATTTTTCATTATCAATGAAACAAAAAAAAGATTGCATTTGGATATTGAGGGTAGGGACTAGAAATAACTTAGGAATTAACACTTGTCCTAGAGGAATTGTTGTTATCAGCAGAAAATGAAATAAAAGCTACATCTAAAGAATATTCCAAAAGCATATCTAATTCTTGCAATGTTTTTGATGAAATCTTACTCATTTATATACTCCTTACATCATTTCATTTTGGAGTCATACTGATTTTTTTTTTTTTTAAAGTATGTAATGTCTGTAAGAATGAATCCAGAAAATATATTTTTGGCACAAGCACTGAGGATTAGACCGGGTGGGGGAAAGTTCCCAATAGATCACCTAACAGAGACTGCTGACTGGACCATAAGAGGGTCCCAGTTCACGCACTGCCTGGAACGGGCCTCCCTTGAACATCAATCAGTGCTTTTTATAGAGAAGCAAGCTTGCTTTGGCTGTTTGGATAGCTGTGGAGTGGAGGCTGAGTTTTACCAGGCTGCTTGCTTCACCTACTTCTGGGACAAATCCCCTTTCATCATTTGAAAAAATCTTAAAAATGCTATTCAGGCGGATTAACCGTGCAGCAGTAATTCTTCAAAAGTAACTTGAGGTAAACCACATATTTCTATTCCTGAATTCAGAAGAAAATCAGTTCAGGAAATTAGCTCATAGGTAGATTAAAAAATAAAATAAAAAATAGAATAAAATAAAAAAACAGAAAGTCATGATAAACAGAAAATGCTATTCCCTTTCTAAAGCATTGTTGAAATGTAGAAGAAGGTGGGTGTGGGAGGTAGAAGGGATGATATGTGTATGCTGATATACGCATTTGGTGGTGTTTGTGGCTAGCAGCAGCTGAAGTTGTGACCAAGATATATTTTTGCTGCCTTTAATGGGATTTTAAAGTTATGGTTTTTCTGTAGACACTCAGATGTTTGATATAATGAAATACACAACAGATTCTGCTCACCAAAACAAGATTTTGGAAATACTTAAAATATTCAAGCATTTTGGAAAGTCAAGCTATTTACTAAAGCACTTAGAAAATTAAAGAAGAGATACACTGCATCACTGTGCTTTGTTATTAAATATGTATGTTCCTTTAATAACTGATCCTCCCAACTTTGACTGGGACAATTAGGAAACATAATTACTTCTTGGGTGTAATGTCCAAAACAACTATTCCTGTAGCAGATAACTTTTGTTATTTAGAAGTTATATCTGGTTTCCAAGCCATCATCTCAAACAACCCCTGATGCAGTTTCAGAAACACTTATCTGAACTGCCCCCTTCTTCAAAAGCACGGTGCCTTTCCCACGGAACATCGGCATACTGTTAGCAGTAATGGTAGCCCTGTTTATGCTTATACTGTTGTTCTCCTACCCCTGAGGTACTAAAGGTTGAAGATTTTTTTTTTCAGACTTCTTACATAAGAAGGATTGCTTCTCTGCAAATCTAAGTTATCCCAAAGCCTGGATATAGTTTTCCCTCAGATACACTTCACTTGCAGTGATACAGAAGACTTTTATATAAATATTCCCTAAACACTACCAGTTGGTTTGGGCCAATTCAAGTAGTGATTCTTTTTTTTTTACCTCTATCTCATCAATCTAATACATACAAATTTTTAGTTTTACAAGCAATAAAACTCAGGCTATTCTTCAGGGATGGTTTCTTACAGATATGCAGAACCTGTGCTTTCTTTTCCTTAGTATTTTACAAAGCTCTCTGTTACACAAATTCCTTTCTCTTCCCTTTACAATCATCAGTGTCAACCCTCAAATTTGCACCTTACTATCCCTTCTATGCACCTTCTGAACAATATATACTGTTTTGACAACGATACTTCTGGTCTGGTATCTAGAATCTGACTCAGCAGCAGCTGGACAAGCAAAATAATAATTTTGCATAATAAGCTGTGCTAAAAAAGAAGCCTTAAACTCAGCAGGTATATTCAGTTTGGTTTCTTATCTCAGTACAAGTTTTAAAGAGTTAAATTTGAAATTGCTACTTTTGATCATTTTTTTTAATGAAATTGGCATCCAGTTCAAAAATTATTATGTAGAAAGAAGCAGAAACATTCAGCTGAAGGGCAAGCAGGATGTGAGCATGGTCACACCAAGGAGATCACTTGCAAAAGCCGTGGAGCTGCATCCAGAAGGAAAGCTTTCATTAACACTTTGGAATACTCTAAGAGCGTTTTCATCTATGCAAAAAGGCTGCTCAACACACTGTTTTGCTCACTTTGAGCTAGCATACATGTGGTGGGTTTTTCTTTGTTGTTTTTTTTTTTCCCCTAGCTCTTTGAAATCCCATGCTCTTTTAAGTGAGGCTTTTCACTTTGGTTTGTTTATATTTGGTGGTGGCAAGATGAAAGAACAACAAGCAAAAATCAGTGAAGGAGTAACAGTGTCACACAAGTCTTTGTTGTAAAAATAAGCTTTTTTAATTTCATTCCACATAAAATATCTCTATGACAAAGCAGGATTTGCAAATTTTCACACAGAAGAAAACATCAGGACATGTGGAAAAGACTAGGTGAAATTGTTATGTACATATATCTGGTAATTAGTACAGTACATCAGAGGAGATTTTGAATTGAAGGTTTAAGCTGAGGATGGTTTTCTCCCACAGAAGGCCATTTCTTAGGTGCAATTTTATAGATCAGCCATAGGCATAGCAAGGGCTAGGCAGGAGAACATTCAATGGGAGAAACTGCGATGCCTTACCTCTAATTTGTTGTGCCTGAAGCACAAATCTTACCTCTGCCTCTTCCCCTGCTCTCTCTTTGTGGTTAAAGGTATAGCTCTCAAAAACATGAGAGCTCTGAGCCCTTCTTGCCTGCTCACACTCACTCACCAGTGAGATAATCTTAAGTAATCTGTAGGTAAAGTTGTCTACATAAATATTTATCCTCAGTCCTGGTAGATACCCAGAGAGAGACTTACAGTGTGCTTCTGGCACCCTGAGAATCATCCAGGAGGAACTGAGGTACCTTCCTTGAGGCTGCCATCTGCTCTTCAAATCTAGCCTACAATCTTCCTATTGCTTTTGGATTGCATTGATGAAGTGCAATCAACCTCTCATCTTCCTTCAGTTCTGTATTATTTAAAAGAGAATTTGTGCCCTGTCCATATGTCAGAATAGAAAGAGCAACAGTAACTACCATGTGAAAACAAAAGCAGAGAGATTATGTGCGTGTTTCATGGTAGACCCTGATCACACTTCACATCATACTGAAAAGGAAGCTCTGAGCTAACTGCATGGTAAACAGGATTTATTGTGAAAAATGGATACTCTGTGCAAATGCTATCCCAAATGTCTTAACCAGACATCCTGCTGCAGTGAAGTGATATATCTCTGATCTTTGCATACCTTAAACTATAGTCTCACAAACCAGAGGGAAAGCTGCCCAAATAGATCTGGAAATGCATTCCTAAAGTTTCACTTTTGGAGCATGGCCAGCTGCTTTCTAACAGTAGATGAACAAATGCAGAAAGCATCCACAAAGCATTCAAACGCTCCATGCTTCCTCACAGCTTCACTGTACATAAAAGGGTTAAGCTAGGTTAAGGGGACTAATGAGTAATGCAGCTGGCAAGTTCTTTTTCCCTCACA
The DNA here is from genome assembly GCF_002078875.1 of Numida meleagris. NCBI lineage: Eukaryota > Metazoa > Chordata > Aves > Galliformes > Numididae > Numida > Numida meleagris. The sequence continues at coordinate 29,952,564 of NC_034412.1, read as the reverse complement.
CTCACTGAAAAGCTGGCTTTTGTTTCTGCATTCAGTGAATGAACTCATGCAGCAATACCTGTTGGCAAATTGAAGCTTGTGCTGCTAAGACACATACAATGCTGCCAAGTCCTTGATGTCTTCACAGCTCTTTGCTACGCAGATTTGGTATGCCAGCGACTCGGCAGTTCATCATGCCTGCACAGTGCCAGAAGTAACATCCCTCTGCTACATGCCAGGCAGGGCTCTCAGGACATGGACAGAGCACCTGTGTTTGCCAAAATTCATTCAGAACCCCCCTTTTGGATACTGCTTGGAAATGCCACCTCCTTCTTTAAAATGGAAGACATCACTGTCTCCCACAGTATTCTCCTGGAGAAACTGGCAGCCTGTGGCTTGGACAGGTACACCCTTTGCTGGGTAAGGAGCTGGCTGGAGGGCCGGGCCCAGAGAGTGGTAGTGAATAGAGTTAAATCCAGCTGGCGACCAGTCATGAGTGGTGTTCCCCAGGGGTCGGTGCTGGGGCCTGTCCTCTTCAATATCTTTATTGATGACCTGGATGAGGGCATCGAGAGCACCCTCAGTAAGTTTGCAGATGACACCAAGCTGGCAGGAAGTGTCAATCTGCCTGGGGGTAGAGAGGCCCTACAGAGAGGTCTGGACAGGCTGGATCTCTGGGCTGAAGCCAACGGGATGAGGTTCAACAAGACCAAGTGCCGGGTCCTGCACTTTGGCCGCAACAACCCCAGGCAACGCTACAGGCTTGGGGCAGAGTGGCTCAAAAGTTGCATGGAGGAAACGGACCTAGGGGTATTAGTCGATGCTCAGCTGAGCATGAGCCAGCAGTGTGCCCAGGTGGCCAAGAAGGCCAATGGCATCTTGGCTTGTATCAGAAATAGTGTTGCCAGTAGGAGTAGGGAAGTCATTCTCCGTCTGTACTCAGCCCTGGTGAGGCCCCACCTCGAGTACTGTGTCCAGTTTTGGGCCCCTCACTGCAAGAAAGACATCGAGGCCCTGGAGCGTGTTCAGAGGAGGGCAACGAAGCTGGTGAGGGGTCTGGAGCACAGGCCTTATGAGGAGCGGCTGAGGGAGCTGGGATTGTTCAGTCTGGAGAAGAGGAGGCATAGGGGAGACCTTATCACTCTCTATTACTACCTGAAGGGAGGTTGTAGTGAGCTGGGGATCAGCCTCTTCTCTCTTGTAACTAGTGACAGGACGAGGGGGAATGGCTTCAAGTTGCGCCAGGGGAGATTTAGGCTGGACATTAGGAAATACTACTTTTCTGAAAGAGTGATCAGGCGCTGGAACGGGCTGCCCAGGGAGGTGGTGGAGTCACTGTCCATGGAGGTGTTCAAGAAACGTTTAGATATAGCGTTGGGTGACATGGTTTAGTGGGGTTATTGGTGGTAGGTGGATGGTTGGACTAGGTGATCTTGTAGGTCTTTTCCAACCTAGCTCATTCTATGATTCTATGATTTTAAATGCGTAGCAAACCACTACAAAACATACCTTTCCCTTCTCTTGCTTTCTGCCTTCTCTTATATTTGATATGATTAATACTGATTTATTACTACTTCTTGCAGTGATCTCTGCATAGAAATAGAAAAATTTAGCTTTATTATGTATTTATATAATTCCAAACACTGGGGCCCTGGACTTGGTGGAGGCAGCAAGATACTGCTGTTCTCTAGACTTACAAAGAAATTAAAGCCTGTAAAGTAGCAGCACTCTGTTTTTTACAGGCAGTTTGCCTTCTTTGTATAATAGCTAAAAACTAAGCCAAAAGTGCACATAACCAGAGTTAAGTCTGTCTGTACCACCCCAGTTCCAGCAACAGCTTTCCAGTTCCAAGGTCAGCCTTTTGCAAACATTACTTGCCTTGCTTTATGAATTACCTGTAGGAGGACTTGCATAGGAACTACCTTTCACCAGAAGCATCAAGGGAAGGAAGTCTGACCATTTTAAAGACAACAGCAATCTGTCAAGCTTGCAGCTTGCTGAACTGCATTCACAATTCTGGTCTGGGAAAAGGGGATAACCCTGGACAGATTTAGATGTTTAGTCACAACTGTAACTTCTGCATGTGTACAGATAACTGTAGAACACATAAAATCAAGGTTACAAGGAACATAAGCAAACTGGAAAGGGCTGAGAACCTTTCTGCTGAAAATATATATGTGCAGAATATAAGTGTCCAAGTTCAGACATCTTTGTACTAAGAATCTGATCTTTTCCATTTTCTTCATGAGTACAAACTAGTGCAGGCACATGAAAGTAAAAACTGAGTTACACTCAGTACACCTGTGTGTAGCTTTCCTTTCCAAGAGGTGTCATCTAGTATGCGTATTGCTCATAACATGAGCAAATTGCAATGATAAATCTAGAGATTAGAGCACTGTTTTCTGGTCACCACCGGGGAGAAAATGGGCTGACACTGCCTCAGCTAGAAGGAAAATCACATTAAATATGACTATATGATACGTTCATGTATATATGTTCTATATTATACATTATCTTTTTTTCCCCAATACAAGGTGTTGGACCCTAAACATACTAATAAACACTGAGCATTTTAGTCCATATGTGCTTTAGCATTCTTGAAGTATTCCCTGAAACTCATGCTCTTGTGTTTAGAAATGAATAGCAGTTTAGGGCCTGTTAACATTAATGTACAACCAACCAAATATGCCTCTGTTGAGACACACATAAATAAAATATTTGGCACTAAATCAGTATACTGCATAAGTTATCAGCTTTTCTTACACCACAGATGCTAATTCCACAAGTTGATCTTTCCTTCATATAAACTGTCTTTGTAAAATGAGATTTTCTAAGATACCTCTTTCAAGTACAAAGAATGCCTGGAAGAAAAAGAAAGAAAAATCTTAACCCTTGGGAAATATGTAGATTGCTCCAGTAGTAATGCCTCCTATTGATTTCCATTGAAACTACAACGGATACAGAGAGCACAATAACAATATTTGACAGAGCAAATTTTCAGCTACAAAACACTTCTTCAGCAAGGTCACCACCATCAGCTATGCATTTTCACCAGCAATGAACAAGAGTCTATATGCTGCACTCGTAAAAATTTGCACCAGTGGAAGTGACCCACTGTCACTATCGCCACTGCTGAAATGTACCACTTAGCATCTCCATGTAGAAGGAGACTTAAATGAAAAATTTGTGACAGATTTAGAGATATCTTCATATACTCTTGTGAGAATTGTGGGAAGTGGCAATCAAGAATGAAGTCAAATGAAATAGAAACTACTGTTTCAAACACATTTTGCCAGACCTGGACCTGTTAGTTACATCAATGCGACTTTTTCTCCAGTCTGCCCAGTAGAACTTTATTTTACACTTGTTGATTAATGTTCTTTCCCATTCTCATAAAATTAAATATGAACATTGATGAATACATGTTCATCTCTAACTCACAGAATACATAAATCAGTTTATTCCCACTATGCCCTGCTGTAGTCAGTGAGAAATTCAATCAAATAATGGATACATCTTCATAACATTGGAGACATGGTCATACACGCTGTTTTATGATTGCAAGATTTGGTTAGCTAAGATTTTCAATACAAACTGTATATATTGATGTATCTTACCTCAAAGTCTTTGAAAAATAACTATGAGTTTTGCCTTTAACGTAAGATCATGCCTGTAGAAGGAAGTGCATCAAATGAACATTGTCAGAATGCATAGTATTCCACTGACACAATGCTGTGGTCCAGCCAAAGTGCAGGCCTTTTGGGTTTTACAGAAGCAAGCCTTAAGTTTGATCAACAGGGAACGAAGACCACTGCAATCATTTCAGACCAAATTTTTAACTCTTATTCTGCTTCTTCTTCTGGTGCTTACACACACTTTTACATTCATGATTCATCCATAGCAGTCTTAAAATTTGTTATGACTCTCTACAGAAGTTATTTCCATAGTTGATAATTCCACCTCCCTACCCCCTCTTACACCTTGAGATGATTCCAGTGCTATACTGCATAGATCTTTGTATAATAGCATTGGTAAAAAGAAAACTAAACTTGTTTTTAAAATCTGATCGATATAGTTACCACTGACTGATACTTTCTCAACCACTATGGGCAATCTGTTTTGAAAAAACTTCCAGCCTGTATTACATGGGTATGACCAGGAATATAACAGCCAATGAATCTGACAAACAATTTATTGTACTACAAAGCTGCTAAACAGGCAAAACTACACTTACATCCTTACACTGGAGCATCCAGTTTATACACTGTGCCAAAGTAAGCAACTCCTAGCCAATACCTGCTTACGAAGTTAACACTGTCCAATACTCCTTGTACTTCCACACAGCCTGTCATGGTTTTTCCTCCTTGAGGGCTCTCTGAAGGGGAATTTTCTCTAGCTGCTCTAGGTCCTACAGTTATTATTCAAGCTTTAAAGAGTTCCTCATGGCCAGTTAGGCAGTGGGACTTCCATATTCCTCTAGAGAAGAATGTATTTTTGGAATGCATTGTTGTGGTTTGAATAACTCTTACATATTTAGTAGATATGACAAATACTGGTCTTAAAAAATATCACACATGCACAAGATGCACAATGGAAGAAGCTTCAAGCGCAGGTTACTAGTTAAAATAGTCAAGAAATTTACTGAATAAGTACTTCCACAAAGTTTTTACATATACCAGCCACAAAATCAGAAAGTAGTTATCCTCCAGAGTAGCCAAGAACACTATAATTCCAGCTGAGGCCCTATGTCTCTTTAGTGTCATGAACTTCATCCTATGAAGTGGCAGAAGATTTTTTTTTTTTAATTGGTTTCTAAATCCAGATGGGAATAAAAATGAATATAAAACAGCAATATTTTTCACATCGTGTAATGTCTGTTCCACACAGTGTAAAATATTCACCTGAATTTCAGGTTATTTTACAAGTTTACTTGAACTTCTCCCAGTAGGAAGGCCTTTGTTTTCTTGTTTCTAAATCTGAGGCAACAGATACCTAGGTTACAATATTAGACAGCAGTATTTTGCTTATTCTGGTCAGCACAAGCACAGAGGCTACATTTCAGTCCCTTCAAATCACCTTCTAGGAGCAAAGTCATTGGAGCTCACTAGCACCTGCTACTCCTGTTACTAAGAGGGGATATCCAGAAATAAAAACAGCTATCTACCAATTCTCTTTCAAGTTCAAGCACTGCTTGACCTGTATTTTCAAATATGGCAGAATGATATGTGTTCAAATTACCAAAATACACACAGCTTAAAAAAAACAAGGTTGCATCAAGTATGCAGTGTTAATTGGATTGCAATTAATTTGGATGAATTATTTTATGAGATTATAAACATTTAATCTGAGATGCTATTGCATGATGTGTAATTAGTTTTAATAAGTAAAAAAAAGCAGCATTTAAAAACAAAGAATGAAACAAACGATGTAATTTTTCTTGTAAAGGAAACATCAATATTTGTACAACAATGTACAACAAAGATACACCTTTCCAAAAGTAGTCAGCTGTGCCTACTGTGCCTGGGGAGATGATGATTTACAATAGGTAACTACCTATTCATAAAGTAAATAAACTCTCAATTGGTATGATGCAGTCCTTCAAGCTGTATTTATGCTTTTGGAAGCTAAGAAAAGCAAATGAGATTGTTTACACTAAAAAAAGAGAAAGGCTTTAGTACAAATGTCCAGTTATGCAATGAATTTTCTGGTTTCCGGTTTCAGTGGCACTGGAGGTTTCTGTAGCCATAAAATTCAAGGTTTGTAGCAAGTCATTCATCTAATACAAGGTAAATAATGAGTAACTTAAGAGAAAAACCACAGAAGTTTGTTAATAAGGTCCTTAATCTAGTAACATTCCATGATGAAATTCCTTTCTTCTTCTGTAACATCAAGACTTAATAATAACAGAAGTTTGTCTACCTTTTAATTTCATTTTATCACTCTGTTGATACGTTAATCTGTCATCAAGATGTAGAAATCATAGACTTTAAATGTTAATTAAAATGATACAATTCAGTTTGGTTCCAAAGGAAACTATGAAGTTCGGGCTTGAACGTCTGTAAGTGTTCTGCAGAAAGGTCAAGAACAAACATGTACAGATGCAGTGTAAAACGATACCATTTTCATGTGGCCATAGTGAAATAGTAAATCACTGATGTAAGAAGACACGTTTTATACGAAAAGAAACATTTGATATCTTGCTACTGTATATTCTTTTTTCTCGCTTACGTGATGCAATGATGTAATAATATCCGGACTTCCACAAGGCCTTTGACACGGTCCCACATCACATCCTTATTCTAAACTGGAGAAATATGGATTTGAAAGCTAGACCATTTGGTTGGATGGTCACAGCCAGAGGGTTGCAGTTAACAGCTCTGTGTCCAGGTGGAGTCCAGTCATGATTGGTGTCCCCCAAGGGTCCATCCTGGGACCAGTGATCTTTAACACTTTTATCAGTTACATAGATGAGGGAATTGAGTGCACCCTCAGCAAGTTTGCTCACACCAAGCTGGGTGGTGCAGTTGACACTACAGAAGGAAGGGATGGCATCCAAAAGGACTTGGACAGGCTCAAAAAGTGGGCACTTGAGAACCTAATGAGGTTTAACAAGGTGTTGCACTTGGGTCACAGCAATCCCAGATACGTGTACAGACCAGGAGAAGAATTCATTGAGAGCAGCCCTGCTGAGAAGAACTTGCGGGTCCTGGGGAACAAAAAGCTGCATGTGAGCCAGCACTGCACACTTGCAGCCCTCCCAATAGTATCCTGGCTGCATCAAAAGAGGAGAAGCCAGCAGGGTGAGGGAGGTGATTGTCCCTATCTGGAGTACTGCGTCCAGGCCTGGGGCACCAGCACCAGAAATAGGAGGGCCACAAAGTTTCTCAGAGGGTTCAAGAATCTCTCCCATGAAGACAGGCTGAGGAAGCTGGTCTTGTTTAACTTGGAGAAGAGAAGGCTCCAGAGAGATCTCACTGCAGTCTTCCAGTACTTGAAAGGAGCTTATAAGCAGGAAGGGGAGCGAATTTCTACACAGTCTAATAGTGACAGGACAAGAAAGAATGACTTTAAACTAAAAGAAGGGAAATTTAGGTAAGATGTTAGGAAAAAATTCAGAGGGTGGTGAGGCACTGGCACAGACTGCCCAGAGAATCTGTGAGTACCCCATCCCTGGAGGTGTTCAAGGCCAGGTTGGATGGGGCCCTAGGTAGTCTGATCTGGTGGGTGGCAACCCTGCCCACAGCAGGGGATTGGAGCTCAGTGTTCATTAAGGTCCCTTTCAACCTAAGCCATTCTATGTTTCTGTGATTATTTCAAAGTTCTGTGTTATAGGAACTGTATTTAAGCAATTCTGGTACAAATAACAGCAGCACAACAATATTCACAGGAGTACTCGGGAAAGAACACAAGAACAAAGTCCTTTGTCAGTAGTGCTGACAAACCTGAACAGAGGCTTTCTGCACAATTTTCTACATGTTCTTCGTTTTCCTTGCCTTTAAACACTTGTTTAAACACAGTCTCCACATTGCCAAGATTATTATGGTAATACTTACAGAAATGAATTTCTATCTAATGACCAAATTCTTATAAACAGGAAACATACATGTTAGAATTCAAACCTCTACATTTTATGCCACTTTTATGTTCTTTAGGAAACATCCCAAAATGCTTGAGTCTATAACAACTTTTACTTCAGATATGTAATAATGTTAGCAAACCCTGAAAAAACAAAGCCAAAAAAGAAAAAAACCCAGCAGCAAAACCAGAATAGAATAATGTCAATAAACTCAACACAAACAAAGAGAAAACTTAAGGGAAGCATTCATTAGAGACAAGAGATTCAAATAAAGTAAATTTATATATCCCCATGCTTACAAACATTTAAATTTTACTGAAAAATCTATCTGACTTTCTTTGCCAGCAGGATGGCATGAGTATTGGAGCTTAAATCTTTTCTATCCTGTGCAATTTTAACTTTACACCTCACCTTTAAGGACCATGTGCAGAAACCATTATATCCTTGTGACCTTTCTGTTCTTTGATGAGGTTAACAGATTATTTTAAGTGACCTACTGAAATCATTATGAGATCATCATGATCAGCAGTAATCAGAAAGATAGTATGCCTATACACAATTCAGCAACTTATGGCATAAAAATTTTTTGGTATGAACAATTTTTTTTGTATAAAAAAACTGTATCAATAATATAATATTTTTGAATGAATGAATAAATAAGCCTAATTATGAATAAAATTTTGTAAATATTTTAAATTTGCAAATACGTGTAAGTTATTAATAAAGGAGAATTAAAAATGCTTCCTACCAAATTATTCATGAAGCAAGCCTCAGCACTTTGCAATACTTTCCTGTTAAAAAAGTGCCAAGGATTTACAATTTGCAGATGAGATCATACTCTAAAAATGTTAACGTCAGTGAAAAGGGGAGGAGGTTGTCAGGAGAAGGAATTACAGTACAGAGCTTTTGGTGTGAGCAAAGGTGCCTCAGTATGCCCTGCATCTCATTGGCCACTGTGGACCACTGGAACAATATCTGCTGGTTGGTATGTAGAGAGAAGTCGTTACCAGTTCAGCCCACTAACAGGACTGAACCTAGTTCTGCTTGAAAGGATGGTTAATGTTTGAATAAAATGTGCCAATAAAACAATCCCCACAGCTAAAACTGACAGTTCTTACATGCTTGAAGAATGTCAAATTCATGGCTTGCAACCATTTCAGATATTTTTTTATTTGCATAATCTTTGTTGTCTTGTTTTCTGGCAGATTTGGAAGAATGATTTCTCATGTATTTCAAAGGGTACAAAGAATTTGAGTATTTTTAGAATTTCAACCTACAGGTTAAATAATCATTCTCAAATAGTTTTACAATTTATGATCTATTTATTTTTTTTAAAGTCAGCTGGAGCAGCTGTGTGTCTGACACACTGACTTTACATATTTCATGAATAATGATTTAGCACTCTGAACTTTTGGAACTATATTTGGAAAGAAAAGACATTACATATAAGCCTACCACACTAAAAAGCATTGCTAAGAAGTTAAGCACTCAAATGTTAGGAAATGCCAAACAGCAAACATCTATTCTTAAGACAATTCACTGAGATGGTAACAATGTTTGGGAGAAGAAACGATGGGACTCTTAGCAGGTTTCAATTATTAACCTATTTACTAATTCTATAGGAAGGGCAAGAGCGAGGATCTGACAGTGTGACAGGGTCTGTTTGCCTCAACCTTGGCTTTATCAAAAACACATTTGGACTTTAGTATACAATGCCTATCCACTTTTAGTAATTACTAATATCTTATGGCCTTTTTATTTTCTTGTTTCTTTTGCACAAATATTTCATAAGTAACTTCAGAATTAATACTGTGAAATAAAAGGTGCTATCATTGCCTTGAAAATGGGATTGCGATATACAGTTTGAAGTTTGAATTTGAAATATTGAGGAGCTATTTTTTCAGAGAATACTTAATGCTTTACATATTTAAGGCAGCATTTCTATTGCACTCAGCTGCAGCTGAAAAACATCATCTTTGCTTTAGGGCAAAATTCCTCAGTCGTGGAACCACATATAAAAGTAGAAAGAATTGCAGGTTGCAACTTGGCTAGGTCTGGATGGGTTTTCATAGGTGTGGCAAAACCTCATCTCTAGCACAAAGGTTGCCCTGTATCAAATTTCAAAATATGCCCTAAAGAACCGGCAGGATAATACATATATTATTGGGCACAGTTTTCTTTGAATTTAGGCAAACAAGACACCTAATTTTCTCTCATTCCTCTCTTTAAAAAAAACACAAAACACAGAAACCTACCTCATATCCTTAGCTGTCACATAATCCTTCTCAAAACCTTTTAATCGGTTGAAACTTTTGAAGTTAAAGAGATAATGCCACTGTAGTCAGCATGTTTTCAAAGGATATGAACAATTAAGGATGCTCTCCATGAAAAAATATATAACATTATGTCATTACAGAATCTGGCATTGTGAATCAGAACGCACACTGTACTAACATGACTAGATGCCGATTCTCCCATGTTATTCACGGTTGGATCTCTGCATGGGACTGGCATGAGATCCACAATCTCACAAATGATACCTTCTGTTGCAACACCCATCTAAAACCAACAACAGGAGAGATCAGAGTGGCTTGATGGAAGGGAATGGTTTCGGGCCTGACTCTTCACTGCCCTGCATCCCACTGAATCCTACAGTTGCCTCTTTAAGTTTTGTGAATATTTGTGATAGTTGAATCATTCACTTAGTCAAGAAGTATAGTTATCCTAAGTGTTTGTACACACAGTACAGGTAATGACATTTCAAAAGCCTTACAAACTAAAGTGAACTTTCTAATGTAGAAGTTACCTAGTATGCACTTGTGATAGCTTGGCCCACATAAAAGGAATAGTGGACAACAACTGTAGTCTTCAGTAAAAACGTTTCAATTTTCATATTTTAATTTTCAAAAGGATACCTTTTTCTGTACAATAAGTAAAATGATTTTAAAGCCCTGTAAGTGATCAAAATGCTCTCAAGATGAAAGGATTTCTAATCCTTTCAGCCATCTAAGGCCTTTCCTTCCCCTGACCCATGGTGCTATAAAGGCTCTCCACAAAGACTTAAAAGAATTAACAGACACACTAGGAGAAACAAGCAGTAGAAGCAGAATATAATTGCAGGAGTAATCACAATACATTTCAGGATTTGCTACTGACATGGGTTGTGCTGAGAGTCTATTAAGTGAAATATCACAAACGTTATTTTAATGCTCACCTTAATGATGATGTTTGTTCTACAGAGTTGTGAACAGAGCTTACTGTTCTCTAGTATATATTTCAACACAACATTGTACATAAGTACTAAACATCCTTCCTAAAATGATTATATTCTATGCCTTTTCCCCGTCTCTCCTTGTCCAATTACAGTGTATTTGAAAAGGAAGGAGTTAGACTGCAGACTCCTTTTCAAATAAAAAGACTGTTCTTAGAGGTGACAATCTAATTCTAGAAAGCAGTGTGAAATGAAGCTAGTGTCTCTAAAAATATATTACTTTTCAAGTTACTTGATATCTTCACTCTCCCAAAGAAAATTTCCTGCTCTGGCTGATGACCAAAAAGATTACATGGTAAAAGGCCTTATCCTCTTGCCTTTCATTATCTAGGCTATATTTCATGTTATTACAATGTAATCAAAATACTTCCTTTCTAGCCAATATTTGGCCCTAAAACAGGTCAACATTTTTCCATTGGTATTTTTAAGTAGCTACTCTAAAGAAAAACATCATTGAATCTCAGCATTTCTTCATTTTTCCTTCATGCTGTGACAAAAATCAAAAGTATTCTGTTAGATCTGTGATGACTACCTACAAAGGGTTCTCATGGTATAAGGTTTCATGAAGCATGAAATTAGAGAATTGAAAAGGCAAAGGAATCATTTTATATTTCTCAACCCCAAACAGACATAAATAGGAATAATATAATCACCCAGCATTAAGACATATTTACAAAACTTGCAAACATCATTTGCTCTTTATTTTTCTCACTTCAAATTCCTCTCCTTTCTGTGGAAAAGCATGAAAAACTATTCCAAGTTCCCTCTTCAAAACAAGCAGATCTCAACAGGACTTGCTGGCCCTTCTGAAGTTTCACAGTGCATCCTGGAAGAAGTATTCTTTTTTGATCATCACTTGTATGAGATGACTAGGGCTGCGATGCAGTGGAGCTACAATACACAGTAAAACCGCAGTCCAGTGAAAACTGCAAATCTCCCATAAGTTCAGAGCAGGCAAAATCATATTTGTAGAGCTCCATCTACTTCATTCTGCCTTGAACTTGCACCCCTGAAAGATACTTGCCTTGGCTGCATGTTGTGTTATCTCTAGGCTGTATGAGGACAGTGAGTTACCAAAGGATTTCTTGAGAACCATTCAACTAAATAACTCTTCAGTTCTGTAACTTGGTCACATCAGATAGAAGGCCACACTCTTTTTTATCCAGTAGCTTCTTCTGCCTCTAAGTTATTTCACACTAATGCCCATTTTCTAATACGAGGGTTTAAGAACTGAGAAGTAAGTAGAAAGTACATTAATCTCTCAGACTCTTGAAATCAATCTTCTAGTTTCCTGCTTACCGCACTTCCTTTTGATAAAGGGTATTTTGAAACAGGGACTGGTTATGCAACATATTTATTTTCTTGAAGTTTAGACATCTAAACAAATTATTAGAATCCTTAGATAACACACAGGAGCCTTCCTGTCCCTAGCTTGCTCTCCTTAACTGCTGATGCACTTCAAAACCAACTTACCAGCAATCTCTTTTTACTTCCCTCAATTAACAAATGAAAACTGGATGATACTCGCAAGTGATTTCAAAATATGACTACAAAGTTATCAGCTTTAAGCAAGTTGTGGGTTTTGTTTTCTTTTTTTCCTGCCAAGCCTATTGTGCCTTTCTCTTTATTCAGGACCTTCAGTTTAATTGAACTATTTGGTGTAAGAGCTTGCCTTGTGGGATTTACTGAAACAATGTTTCCCTTCTCCCTTAAAAGGCAGTGACATCAAGTATATCTAAACACATTCCCAGAACTATTATGCAGAAAGACTCCATCTGTCAGAAACGATTCTCCCTTGAGACAAAATGGTAAATCTGAAAGATTTTGGCATTCTGTTCTTCAGTGAGCCAAGGAAGGATTTGGTTTTATGCTCATAGGACTCACTGGACGAACGTAATAGAGCAACCTGATGATTTCAGCATTGAGTGTACAAAAAAATGTACCAAGAAATAGTTTTTTTGATCACAACAAGTATAAATAAACAAACAAGAAAAATGATCCAATATCAGATGGAAGGTGAAAATAAAGTGAGAAGTATGTATGTAGTTATTCCCTGGGCACCATTCACCAAACAGTACTCAAGAGAGAACTCTAAGGTTGAAAATAATTAACAGTAAAAATAAAGACTTATTCCAAAGAACAGTTCAATAAAATACTGAATACTTCTCACACCTTAAGGACTCCAAACTGAGGACAGCTGTGTTCTATTTGTGGGAAGACAAGAAAATAAGTGTAGCTTTATGGAAGTAGTTATGTGTTTTAAATATTAAAAAAAAAAAAAAGACAACAAAAGGATAGGATAAGGAAGAGGTACAAGTAGCTAAAACTCATATTTGCATTTGAGTGGAAGAAGAATAAATATCTTGGTGAAATAACCTGGCAACACATAGAAAAAATTCCCTGCTCTAACTGACGCTCCTGCAGCTGAGTTTCCACAGCCGCCTCTGATCTGCAAGTTGTATTTGAAAAGCAGACTGTGGGGAAAAACAAACAAACAAACTAGAATTGCCTTCTGAATGTTATACATGGGTGGGATGATAGACCACCATATGATGACAAAGACAAAGCTTACTGAATAACTAAAAGGTAGGAAAGAAGAGATGAAGAACTCCTGGTGGACAGATATAAAGCATTAAGTGATAAAGTTACATGATTTCTCAAAAAGATATTTGCTTTTCTATAAAAAGAACTTTCTATTCCTGTACAGGTTTTACGAAAAGGGGACAGGCATGGATAGTGGAATTGAATGTTCTTCTATGAAATAAAAGTTATTGCTTCAATTTTTTTTAGGTGAATTAATTTTTAAACCAGACTTGCCCATTGGTAAAACATAAGGAGCTTAAGAGACAACATTAGGAACTTCATGTCTTCTGTCATGCGTGATGGCCATCGCATCTTCCCTATAGTGTTTTACCTCTAGTTTAATTAAGAGAAATAAGTAAAGGATATAAGCATGCTGTTGGCACAAAAGCAGTCAGATTTTGGTATTCCTTCTAAACTCTGCACCTCAGTTCCATCGCTTATGAGCAGGAGATAACAAAATTTTGTCTACAACGCTGGGAGTCCCTAAAGAACTGTCAAAATCAGATTGAAATGGGGGAAAAAAAAGTAAATAAGGCACCTTTAATAATCCAGAGCAGTGGCTATTTCTTCATTTCCATTACTCCACCTATAAATAGCATGGTTGCATGTACTGTAGTTTTCTTGTGCTCTTAATTTATGTAATGCCTTGGCTTTTTGTCATTTCCTGACAGAAAGGGACATTGGTGTGCTGATGGATAGTCAGCTGAATATGAACCAGTAGCGTGCCCAGGTGGCCAAGAAGGCCAATAGCATCCTGGCTTGTATCAGAAATTATATGGTGACTAGGACTAGAGAAGTAATCTCGCCCCTGTACTCAGCCCTGGCGAGGCCTCACCTCGAGTACCGTGTTCAGCTTTGGGCACCTCAATACAGAAGGGACATTTAGGTGCTGGAGCAGGTCCAAAGAAGGGCAACAAGGCTTGTGAAGGGCTTGGAGAATACGCTCTACGAGGAGAAACTAAAGGAAACATGGTTGTTTAGTCTGGGGAAGAGGAGGCTGAGGGGAGACCTTATTGTTCTCTTCAAATACCTGAAAGGTGATCGCAGCAAGAGCAGGGTTTGTGTCTTCTCACTAGCGACAGGACAAGGGGAAATGGCCTCAAGTTGCACCAGGGGAGGTTTAGGTTGGATATCAGGAAAAACTTCTTTATAGAAAGGATTGTTAAGCACCGGAATAGGCTCCCCAGAGAGGTGGTTGAGTCACCATCCCTGAATGTGTTTAAAAACTACCTGGATGTAGTGCTCAGGGACATGACTTAGCAGTAGGTTGTTAAAGTTAAGCAAGTCAGGTACAACATTTTTATCTATGCACCTTAGAAATACGCCATGTTGTTCTTAAGGCAGGAAACAGCAAATAGACTATTTTCCAAATGGCCTAGTTTTTGCTTCCAGTTTGTCTCCTAAAAATGGGTAAACAAGTTATAAATAGAACTTCAGTGAGGACTTCTCCTACATCTAGTCCTCCATGTTTTTCTTTGCCTTATCACTCCCTACAACTACCTGAAAGGGGGCTGTGGTGAGGTGGGGGTCGGCTTCTTCTCCCATGTAACTAGCAATAGTACAAGAGGTAATGGGAAAAGGGATAATAGAGTATATTGAACTGTGTGGATTTGATGGTCTGACACATCAGAAACACAGAAATATGAAGCACTGGTAGACACTGGTGTGCAGTGCACTCTAGTGCCCTTCAGGCACGAAGGAACAGAATCAATTTATATTTCTGGGGTGACTGAGAGTTCCCAGGAGTTGACTGTGTTGGAGGCCAAAATAAGTCTCTCCAGGGAAGACTGGCAAAAACATCCTATTGTGACTAGTCCAGGGGCTCCATGTGTACTTGGCATTGATTACCTCAGAGGGGGGTATTTTAAAGATCCAAAGGGATATCCATGGGCCTTTGGAATAGCTGCTGTAGACACAGAAGATGTTAAGCACCTGTTTGTTCTGCCTGGCCTCTCAGAAGATCAGTCTATTGTGGGTTTGCTGCAAGTGGAAGAGCAACATGTACCAATTGCTACAAAAACAGAGCACAGATGGCAGTACCACACCAAGAGGGACTCCTTGCTCCCCATTCATAAGTTGATTCGTCAACTAGAGTGTCAGGGAGCAATAAGCAAAACTTATCCAGGAACCTTGGGTTATTACAGTATGCCCTGGTTGGTTTTCTAAAAGGTCTGAAATTTAATACTGTGTGTAAGGGCAACATGATCTGGTGAAAAGTGTCCCTGTCTATGGCAGAGGGATTGGAAGTAGATGATCTTTAAGGTCCCTTCCAACCCAAACTATTCTATGATTCTATGAATACATTACAATGCTCTTTCTGGAAGCAGAAAAGTCAAGGATGCACTGCATAAATTCAATCCAGAGAAACTTGATTGATGTCCAGTTTCATATCAACATTTAATTTCTTTCCTGCTCTGTATTTGGAAAGCAGTTTTTAATTTACAGGTTAGAAAGTTACTTTTGGGGATTGCTAGAACAAGAGAAAGTTGAACACAGTTGTCACACTATGGATAAATAACTATGCAGCAAATCAGGATCATCTTTAGAAATCAACATGGCCATTGACACAAATGTCAAACTGCAACAAAAATATGGCATTTCTAGACATTATATAACAAAGTAGCTTAAAATATATATATGATATCAAGTAAAATACTCTGACATAAAATAGAAGCTGCACACAAACCCTGTAATACCTTATACTCAGTCAAACGGCTCTACACTGAAATAGGCAGCGTAGATTGTATGGTTAATTGAAGCAATGATTACTGAAGTCAAGTGGTGATTGAAAGGGCAGTCCAACCTTGTGCAGAAGGCTGAGGTACTACAGCCATCTTTCAAATTGGCAGGAGACAAAGTAAGAAAGTATGCTCAGAATTGTTACTGCATTCCATTAAAGATTATCTATACAACATCATCCAGCCACAGAAAATATTGCATCTTCCTTTTCAATCTAAAGTATGTAATTTCTATCTTCATGTCACTTGAATAGTCGTCCTGAGGACCAAAGCTGTGAAGGAGCAATATAGTGAGTCTGCTGTAATCATTAAATTCGAGAAAGCCTTAATTCAAAGCTAATTTCTGCATCAGTTTATACAGGGATTTGCCATGGGTCTTATGCCACTCATGTTTCAGAGCAGCTTTTGCTGTAATGTGACACTACGTAAACTCACGCATCCAATTTTTGTGTTGTCACTTACCCAGACTAGAGCAAGAGTGGTGTTTCCTCTACCCAACAAGAGATAAACTTTATCTTATTTAGGTTGTGTTTTAGTTATTAAAAAATTGTTGGAGGGGTGCTTTAATCAGTGATTTAGATATCCTCCAAGAATTCAAGAGAGATGCTAGTCTAAAACTCTGAATCGCCATCCACTGAATTTGCAGTCAGTAGCGTGTTCCAGAATTGCAGTTCTTGGCATCTACAACAATTCCCCAGTGAACTGGGAATCACTATGCCCACCTACTTCCTTCATAGGTAGAGTCAACCCAAATTATATCTTGAGATTTGTGGAAAATAGGCTTTTATAGATTCCTTCTAGCCATATGGCAAGCCTGAGGAAGCTCAGACGGAATCAAGACTACCCCTGTTCTAATTCTCCATAATTAAACTTGAAAGACGTCACTAGTGACAATACTGCTTTGGATAAGGAGGCAGAGAAAAAAAAAGGCAGAAAGCTGACAGTAACATCTACCTCTGAATCGCTACAGGCATTTCTCCCTTACTCTTCACTACGAAAAAAGACTGTACCAACATCTCAAGCAAATCATAAACTTGCATTAAATTAGCTATCTTTATTGTCCTAGAGGATAATAAAATTAAGATTTCAGATCCTGCCAATATTGACATTAGTTGTCAATGAAGACTGTAACATACTTACACTGCGTGCAGTGTATGGGAAAGATGAAAAAACCCTAAATTGAGCATTCCAGTTTGGATTATATTATACTGCTTCTTATTTATAACTGAAGCTCTAAGTCAGCAGTGTGTGCCCTAACAACGAAAAGGGCCATCAGACCCAGCACTGCAAGCCAGCTGGGGGAATGGGTTGCCCCGTTCTGCTCTGCACAGACTCACCTTGAGCACTGTGGGCAGTTTTGGTTGCCACAGTATAAGAATAGCATAAAAACTATTAGAGAACATCCAAAGGAGGACTACAAAGATAGTGAGGGGTCTGGAGGGAAGAAGAATGAGAGGTGGCTGAGGTCCCTTGGTTTGTTCAGACCAGAGCAGAAAAGGCCAAGGGGGGGCCTCATAGCAGCCTACAGCCTCACAAGGGAGCAGAGGGGCAGCACTGAGCTCTGCTCTCTGGTGGCAGCAACAGAACCCGAGGGTGCTGCATCAGGGGAGGTTTAGGTTGGGTATTAGGAAAAGGTTCTGCAACAGAGGGTGGTCGGGCACTGAAACTGGCCACCCAAGGCAGTGGGCATGGCCCCAATTTGTAAGAGTTGAGGAAGAGTTTCCGATAACATTGTCAGACATAGGGTCTGAATTTTGGGTGGTCCTGTGTTGTGCCAGAGGTTGGACTTGATGGTCCTTTTGATGGATGTTCTATGTTTCTAGCATCTGCGGAAGAATTCCTTCTAGCAGCAGTAATTTCAAACTTGAGTAAACTAATACAGAGATAAGGAGAAGACTTTCCTCATTTGCTTCACTGATGATTAGTTCAATATAATTAGAGTTTAGGAGACAAAATTGATATTTAATTAAAAAGGCTTACAAAGTGGAAAAGATGGATGCTGAGAGGCTATACTTTTTTAATATTTGGAAGAAGATAGTAACCTCCAACAATGTTACACCACATGGTACTGAAATTATATGCCTCAGCTTGGTGCATGAGAACTCAAAGAACTTACAAAGGTAAATCTTATTCATTGATTATTTTGAGAATGAGGACTCTCCACAGTGCAACTGTGAGAATTACTTTTTTCTGTGGATTGATTATTCAGAATTAAGGCAGATCCTTAAAAACACTCTTTCACCACTTTTTAGCAGTATCCGTAATTCTGCATAAGAATTTCCCTGGAGGATTTTTTCCCTTTTTTTTTTTTTTTAAAAAACACTGAAACGTGAACTCAGTCACTTTTGTTTGTCTGGTTCAGGCCCATAACAACTGGTCATTGCAAGTTTTAAAACTGTTTGTTTTATGTTGCTTGTAAACAAATTACTTCATACATAGACATGTCAGTTACCTTAATGTAAGTCTTGATGGTTTAAAAAATAGAAAATTCTGCGTGAAGGAATATAACAGGAATTAAGAACGCATTTTGCCAATAAAAGTATCTAAGAGAAAGAAGGTGATTTTATGTATTTAAAATAATAAAAATAAAACTACATCCCTTACATTGCATTTGTTAATTTAATTATCTAGAAATTAAGAGACACGAAATTATATAAACTACTTTGTTCAGCTAGTAGTTACATTCAGAATTAGAAGAGGAACGCAATTCCAGGAAAAGAGGAGCAGATCAAAAAAAAATTTTGATGACCTTTGCGTTCTATTAAGTGGGGACAGGACGTCTGATCCCACAAGAAAAATTGTAACCCAGCATACTTTTTAACCTGTCTATCATATACAATAACAGAAGTTCACTTCTCTAATACCTTAAAATTTGTAAAAATTGACTTAACCTCAAGATGTGTATTGCATTCCACATTCTTTTTTTCCCCAGAAGATGCTTAAATTGAAAATAAGCAGCTTACTACTCACTTATAAATAAGCAAACTTACATGTTATCTTAATTTCTTTCTTGCTCCCTAGGCAAAAAAAAAAAACAAAAAAACAACCAAGTTACTTAAGCCAACTCAGTTCAAATTCAAAGCTTTAAATACGGATGATTGTCATTATGAGATCCGTGTTTCCACTTGATCTTTGGGCTTAAATATGGTATTACAAAGAGTATCTGTATGCCAACTCATAACGGCATTTACAATTCAACATCAGGGATATAGAATATATAATTACAGCAGTGAGTTACTGCAAACCATTCTACCTTAAAAAAAACACAAAGCAAGACAGACAAACCCCCCAAACCAACCAATAAAAACAGATCCTCTCTTCTCCCTTCTGTATAAAATACGATGTTTTCTTGTCTTTGGCTCTGAAAACATCTACCTGACTGATAACAAACACTTATTTTTGCAGTGTTCTCTAACTCAACAATGAACAAGAACATGAGAGAACAAGAATTTTTGCTATTGATTTTGCAGATATTTGAGAGAACACCATTGCACTGTGTAGCAAAGCTCTCACAACATACAAAGTCACATTTGACCAAAGAGACTGAGTTTCACCTTCAGAAATATCTGGAAAGCATATACCAAGGATAACAGGTTCTGACAGCATCTGACACTACAGCTGGCCCCTAATTATCAGTGCATTTTTAGTAGAATGGGAAAAGTATAATGTCACAGGGGAAAAAAAAAGATAGGGAAGAACAAAGTGCTAAGGATGTTAGATAGTGGCCAAATGTTAAGCAGTCTTCTATGAAGCTTTTTATCAACTTAGACTTGTCACAAGTACTTTATAGAAGTATGAGGCCCTCAGCTCAGATTTGTACAGTTAAATAAATATATATATAGCCTCAGCTAATCACAGGGCAAACATTTAAGTGGTCTTCCCATAAGCAATGATTTACTGCTGGGCTGAATCTCTTGTAGCGTTAGAAGAATTCAGTTAGCCAGGTCACCTGTCAGTTGCAACATAAACAAAAGATTAATCATATGTCTAATCTTTTTCCCTTGGCCATCTGAAAAGCGCATCCTTATGAAATAAGAGGAGATAAGTTAAAGTGGCTCATATATCATACAAGCTTTTTATAAAGCACTGAAATGCCGCATAAGTACAAAGTATTATCTTCTCAGTGAAGTTAATGCATACATGAACTGCAATATATTATTAATATGATGGAACAATGAAATCAATTACTTGAAGCTTCATGTTAGAGTTAGACTAAATGAAACACCTTCATGACAGACTTGTTGCACAAAAATGTTAATCCTCTACTTGCTTTCACCTGCAGGTAGCTGAGGGGAAGAAAAAAGTATTTTATGAGTGATTCTACCTGGTAATTAAGTCAAATTCCCAGGCTCTTAACTTATTACCCTTTCCCATAGGAAGTCTAATGTATTTGAGTTCACACTACTATTCTTGAGTTTTGTACTCATCTACATTGACTAGTATTGCAGTAACTGTAGCATATTACTAAGGAAAATAAGGTTCTTGTTGTCTGTTCCATAGTAAACTCTTCAGTATGCAATACTTCAGTACATCAAATAGATGGGTTCTAGAACTAATAAAATAAACCAATTTTTCACTACTGTTTAACAGTGTTTCTGTTATGCTTGGTCTATTATATGTGAAAAGCCAACAGCATTTTCCATCTTCTCCAAGGCCCTGTCAGTCCTAGTTGAATGAACTCTAATACTTTCATTCATCAGCTATGTTGGCAGAAAAGTTTTGTTTGCCTGATGTCATCATCCAGGTCTCTGAAGTTAGCCTTCACATTGTCAAGATTGCATTAATCATATCTGAAACATGCTTTGTGAATGTTTTGTATTATGAAAGAATTTTTAAAGCACTACATTTCAAAGTAAATAATATAATTGTATTTACTTCATTTATATTTATAAAGAAATATACTGTATCTCACAAAAGTGTGTCTTGTTCAAGTGTTATTAAACTGCTGTAATTAACCTTAAGAATCTTAAACAGTTCAAGAAGTGGTATTGCCTTTAGGCAAATGGGTAAACATGTCAAAGTATATTAAGCATAATAATTTAAATAGGATTTGGAATAGTACTGCATACATGTCGAACTTCGATAGGTAATGATACCAAAAGCATTAACCGCAAACACTTCTCTTTATAAAAAGCCTGCCTACTCCATTTCTCTTCACATTTCAGTACAAAGGAAAATCATCCACTCCTAAACTGTGAGTACCTCTATTCTACTCAGCCACCAAATTTAGTTTAAGTCTTCAAGGCTCAGTGCCTTCAATCAGTCTGTGACAAGTAGATTAGTAATTTATTTCCTCACTGTCAAATTGTCTTGGCTGTTGATGCTTTGCATAATAACAGTAAGGTCCAGAGACATATGTAGGATTTAGAAAAATAAATGCTGAAATATGAACTAAAAGCAGCTTTTTGGAACACTGCCTCTAGCACTGTTTTTGTGCCACTCTTGTTGTAAGTCTGTATTTTAAAAATTACTTCAATTCAGTTTTTTTAATCTTAAAAAAAAGAAAACACCCTCAAAAAACCCCCACAAACTGAAAACATTTAACATGGACAAAGTTAGTAGAGTGAAAGAGCTTTTGGAAGACATACAGTGTCTTCTTCCATCATTCCTTCAAGTCTCATTCAATTCCTATGTAAATAAATGTCAAAAGTTATATGTATATTCTCTCTGCAGATAAGAGCGCATTTCTCACTTCAGAAAAATAAATAATTGAAAATTACTATTAAGTTTTTCACATCTTCAAGATAGAATCAGTTTAAACTCTACTTAAACATTTTTCTAATCTGAGTCTTTTTATAAATATTAGTTAATATTTGTGGAGCATTAGCAAGTAACTGCAGATCTATATTCTTGTGATGAGACATAGACCAGATTAAGAAGTGAACTGAGATTATTTTTAAATTTTCAGTAATTTAATCAGAAATACATCAAGACAGAGACATTGGCATTCAGATATAGAAAACTATAAAATAACGAAGATGGAATTCTCTCCCTAAATACAATTTGAAAGAACAGACGTAGTTTCAACAAATATGCCATTGTTTTTACAATAGCCTCTTACTCATCTTCATGCACCCAACAGGCTATAGTCTTCCTATTTTCAGGATGGAAAACAAAAAAAGAAAAGGAAGTATGAAGTCTTGCAATTTTTGATAATTTAATGTTTGTGAAAAATACTAAGCCTAGAGCTCTGAGGAAAGAGAGCCTCTTAATGCACAGACTACATGTAACAAAGATGAAGAAACACACATATCATGTAGTCAAAACTATTTTATAGAGACAAAAAAAAAAAGAAATGAAGCATACAAATAACCTGGATCTATACCTCCTCCTTTTACAGAAAACAGACAAAAAAATGCTGTAAATATTGCCCTCCCAGCACTCCCACACACTCATTGTTTGGCATCCTTAAGATTAATTTTGAGGCATCAATGGACTTCTCAGCCTAAGTTATGCTTCAATCAGCAAACTGTTTTCTTTGTAAAAAAAAAAAATCCCCAAATTATCCTGTTATTCATAATCTGGACTTGGAATGATCAATTCACCTAGGTAAGAGCCTGACTCTTGAGATGCTCAGTTGAAATACAATACTCAATATTTCTGGAAAAAAGACCAAGACAAAAAACCTCAGCGATGCAGAATATTTGGTTATCCAAATGTTCTGAGATTTGTCTAAATGAAAACTAATGTTTCCATCTTGAATAATATAGTATGCATTTCAATTAATTCAGGTACCTGAAATTTGAGCATTTCAAATATCTGATAATGTTTCAAAAGTAGGATCTGAACCACCTGGATAGGTGGCTCTAAACATTAAGCTGTGTATTTAAGATTTTGCAGATGGAAAAGAAACAGTTCTGAAGACAACTATTAAAAAGCATGAAGAAATAGATGAGAAACACACCCAAGAAACATTTTTTTGAATTAAGAGTACTTAGTATTGTCAAATGTCTGATTAAACACTCTATTAATGTGCATACATAAACTACTCAAACTTTATAAAAATAAGAATCACTAAAGCCTCTTACAGAATACAATTGCATGTCCCACTAAGGCACTAATATTTCATTACAACTGCAACATTTACATGGAAATACTTTAAGAAATAAAACTAAATACTGCCTCTAACATGCATTTTCCCCACCTGAAATCAGAATCAGCAAAAAAAGCCTAGTCTATGGTTCAGACTTTCTTTACAATATGTTTCCTACAATTTCTCAAACTAGCCGGTTCTTTGCAAGGTCTTCCGTAGGAATCTGGATTGTATGACAATGTTAAAATTGTTCTGACCAGTCTAATTTTTTGATAGTGGAGTTAGTAAGTTATGCATGGAATTTTGAAGAATAGAGTTGATTGTGAAACTTAATTATGTGTTCTCTTTTGGGACTAAACAGTAAGAATTTATTTATAGGTGCTTTTGTGCAAGTTTAGTTTTTGTGCTCTGTAGAACAAAGTTACTTTGATCCAAGTTTTGTCACTCAAATCATGCTATTTAGAGATAAGACACTTTAGATAGCCTCCATGATATTTAGTGATCGGACAGTCCTTTCTTCCTATATATTACAGATACAAATGCCCAAGGAACTCAAAATTCAAATCATCACTCAAATCATCTAACGTAAAAATAGTCTCTATACCGTATTTGATGGCTCTTTGCTTACAATAAGATCATACACCCTTGTTACACTTGACCTTATAAAGAGGGTAACAGTTTAAGACAGGATTCTAGATCAAATTTGGATAGGTTGAGGACTTCAGGAAGTTCAGCTCCAAAAAAGAAAAAGTTATGAGATTAAAGACAGTTATAAGATTATGGGGGCTAAAAATAATTAAAAAAAAAAAGCAGAGTAACAATAGCAGACCAAACATTCAGAAGTACATGAGTAGTTTCTTTTGAAGGCCTTTCGCTCTGCTGTAGGTGCCCACCAGCACTTCATTCTGAATAACTCAGTACTGTGCTGGACAATTTCTTTGATGCTGGGAGAAGTAACCATTTACTCAGTGCTTCTCTTGTCACCATTAAGCAAGCTGTTGCTATTTCATCAGAGTTCTAGGAACTATAGCTCCTGGTTATTTCCTTCCCAGAGAAAGAATTCTAAAAGTATTATTTGTAGTGGCTATGTAATCAAAACAAACTTTTCTGGGAAGAATCACAACTGAAGTCTAGTTTCTGCAGAATTTATTGCTATGTGCAAACATACAGACTATGGCTAATGCAATATCTGCATCTCCAGTTCAGCAAGTTTTACATCTGCCATTATGACTCACAGAGCAGAACTGCTCAGATTGTTCAACATCTCTTCTTTTTTGATAAGAACATTAATATCCATGTCTGCCTTCTACCTATCCAGCAGCTTTCATTAAAATAAATTTCTATCTTTTATACATTTTTCCCACTGAACAATTTCATTGGAGAACTGTGGGTATTTAAATCTTCCCAATTCATCTGATTATGTTGCAAATATTTTTCAAAATGTATTACAAATCAGAAATTCAGTCTAACTAAATGACTAAGTACAGGATTTAGAAAGCTAGATTCTTTTAATTACTGAAATACGAAAGAAATCTCAACTAGTATCATCTCCCTGGTACTTGCTTGACTTTTCTGTATATGATATAAAAATCAAATTCAGAGAAAAATTCCTGAAAGTAGCACAAGCAGCAAGCATTATTCACTCATTCTGCAGCACCTCAGAGGTTTTGAATAGACTAGTCTATTCCACAGCAACATTTGTTATTTAGCAGACATTCAGGGTGCACCATAAGATTCTTCCAGCTACAGAATAAGGGGAAATGGCTTGCATGTATGATACCATGTAACTGTTTATAAATTCCCAGAAATTTTAATATCACAATTATAAACTAGAGCCTATAACAACAACAAAATGTTTGTTTCTGTTTTCTTATTTTTATAGGAAAGAACCCCCTCCTTTTGACAAGATGTAGAGTTCGGATGTAATCTGACCCAGGCTACACGCATGTATTTGCTCTGTCCTCACACGGTTAGCACAATATCTTGACCGCTGGGTGAATCTTCCCTTTTCCCCCTAAGAGTCATTCACAAGCGTTGAATAAAGAGCTCTGTGCTGCCCCCTTGTGCTGCTCAGCTCCCAGAAGCAATCCCGCCCCCAGGAAGCCTGGCCGTGCTGTGAGAGCGACCTCCTCAGCCAAGCGACAGTGATTACAAGGTCAAGGGGCGGAATTTTACTGACTGCCCTGTGAATCCTTACGGCAGCTTTACTCCGGTTGCTGTATTTCTTCTTTCTTTAAGAGCCACAACGAAATAAAGACTAAAGGAAAATGTATTTTTAGTGGCAAGTTAGAAAAGCAGTTCTTCCTTCTTGCTAGTGAATACACTATCTTTATTCACAAATTCATGAGCTAATTATTAATAATCATTACTGAACTGATTCTGATGAATCACTATTGAATTAAGTAACACCGAAGTCTATTAAGAAACAATCGAGAAGCTTGTCCAGAAACTGAGAAATTGGAATGAATCATATTTGCTTCAAGTCAGCAATGATGATATCTGCAGGCTATGAACACAAATTGTCATTTTCAAAAAGGGAAAGAAGCCAAGACAAGTATTGATATTAATGAGATTACATTAAAATACTCTGAATTTAAAAACCATGTACTGTTATCTGAGTATAAGCCAACAGCATGCGCTTGCAGCTCAGGATGCTGCATCGAAAGCAGCAGATGACCAGCAAGAGGGAGAGGATTCTCCTCCTCTACTTCACTGTAAGCTCTGGTGCCCCCAGCAAAAGGACACAGACCTGGTGGAGAAGATCTAGAGGAGGCCATGAAGATGATCAGAGGGAGTGAAGTACCTCTCCTGTGAAGATAGCCTGAGAGCTGGACTTGTTCAGCCTGTAGAAGAGAAGTATCTGGGGAGACCTCACTGTGGTTTCCCAGTACTGTGGGGCACCCACAGGAAACATGGGTAGAGACTCTTTATTAGGGTCTAATAGTGATAGGACAAGGGATAATGGCATTAAATACATATAAAAAAAAAGGTTAATCTAGATTAGATATAAGTAAGACATTCTTCACTCAGAGGGTGAAGATGCACTGGAACAGGTTACCCAGAGAATGTGTGGATGCCCCATCCCTGGAAGTGTTCAAGGCCAAGTTGGATGGAGCCCTGGGAAGCCTAGTTTGTGGGTGGCAACCCTGCTCATGGCAGGGGAGTGCTGGAACTGGATGATCTTTGATGCCCCTTCCAACGCAGACCATTCTGTGATTCTATGAACTTGGTGGTGTTTCCCGTGACTTATTCTCAGGTATTAATATTTGCCTTTTCATTCAGTGCTTCTACAAGTGGTAACATTCAGAAAAGAAGGGTTTCCATTAAAAAACAAAGAACACCAAGCCTTTTTCTCCTAGATTTCTAGTCACTATCTTGATATTTACATCTCTGAAGTGGATATAAAATATTTGGAAAAGACACATGCAAATAAGCACCACAGCTTGCACACAAATACCTAGTTCAGTTCTGTTCTGTAGTCATACCACAGAAGACTGACAGAACTTCGGTCTGACAGTTAACAAAGGCAATAAGATATTGAAACATTACAACAGCATCTTTGCATTTTCAACACTGCAGCTTCACTGTGCCTGTCAAACTCACATAAATTCTGCTGTAATTCATAAAAGAAATCAACAGCTCCTAATCATTTCTCAACAGAACTGTTCTGGTATCAATTGCAGGAAGTAGAGTATATTATTTGAATAGCAACAATTTTTTTTTTTTTTTTTTTTTTGCTGTGTTGTTAAAATAAATGCCTGTTGACAAAATGTTCTGCGTAGTGGATTTGCTTTGCAGTTTTGTAACCTGTAAAGATCCTCCATGCTTATTTAAAGCCCATTCCAAGGTCATTTTCACCTCACAAAATAAGTTTTTCAACTCTGTAGGACTGATATGTTAAAGCATAACAGAACCATGGTGATAACATTCAAGCAAAGAGAAACAATGTTTTTTAGTAATAAAGTATTGACTCACAGAACTTAAACAGTCTTACTAATGACTTGATAACTAATATTAAAAACCTCTGTCTCTCACTTCCATAGTGAGAAAATTTATAAGAAAGTATGCTGTTCAAGTTATGGAAGTGTGGATGTTTTTCAAATTCAAGTACTAGAAAAAACTAAGCTCTTTTTATGCAAATATGTATCAAGGTGAAATATCATCTGCAAGTTAAGGCAATTCAGTTGTTTTTCTTCTAGTTGCTTTACCTGTGGATAAGAGGTGGCAAAGAAACTCTTTATCTCTGTGCCTTCTATTAGCATTGAGATGTGAGGATGTGTGGGACTCGCCTCACCTATTACAACCAGCCAACAACAAAGCATTCAGACTTAAGCATTTGCTTTCTTTCTATTGCCATTGTACCTAACAAGTGAAATAAGTAACTCTTAATAGATATGTTTCTCTGCAGGGACTGCAGACAGAATCAAGGATGACTTGGTGAGGTTAAATACCAAATGCATGCACAAGTAAATTAGGTTAAAAGGTCTTCTACTATTAATAAACAGTGATTATTTTTCTCATTAGAGGTTGTACCTCTGTCCATTGCTCTTACTTTATTCTACAACTCAAAAAAATACCAGTAACAGTACATTATCTAATCCAGCAATAAGAACAGAACCCCTGGAAGTTAACATCTTTTGTTGCCCTAAAGCATATAGCAGTACAACTGGCAGGCTGCAAAGTCTTAGTAAGGTGGAAAGTTTTCTCTTTTCTAAGGGAAAACACAAGAAGGAGGATCCTCTGCCTTTCATAATTGCACTGCTTCTACAGTTGCCCTCTCATATCAGCTTGAAGGTGAATGAACATGTATCTGGAAGTCTTTTGCAACTCCAGCAGAAATGAAATACGAAACAACTATTAGGGAGACTATATGGCTATAATGTTGCTTGATTGAAATTACAGTTACGTTTTCAGAGAAGTTTCCTGATCTGTTTGTTGTTCAGTGTACTTTGATCCACAGTTTTGCTTCATTTAGATCAATTGGCTTCAGAGTGTAGGATGATCTGAGCTTTTAGCTCAAGAACATAGCGAAAGTGCTGAGGTACAACTTTTTCCACTTTGTAGATGTAGCGCTATAAGGGGATAGAAAATTCGACGATAATAGCAGGGCGGCAAAGTCTTCGGCTACAGCAAACGAGAAAGAGCCCAAATGCAGCATATGCTGGGGGGGGGGGGGGGGAAAGCTGCTTACCTTCTTACCTTCAGAAGGCTTCAGGTACGCAGGGGTCTCCCATGAGAAATTCCCTTACCTCCACTGCCAACCCTTAAATGAGGTCTGGGAAGGGGTGGGTACTGGCTCCATCCCTCCCTTCCGGTCACTCAGGTACACTGCATGCACCTGAGCTCCCCTGGGTTGGCCCTGCCTTCCCACCAGGTGCTCAATCACTGGTTCAGGTTGTGACTTAGCATTTCTGCTACAGTAGACAGTATCAATGAAAAACTGACTGTAAAAAATTCAGTTACTCAATATTTAGTTTGTTTAGGACACATTTACAATGAAGACTCAGATAAAGGACAGATTGTGGTTTTCCATAGCCAAAGGAGTCTTTAAAGGTGTTTTCTATAAAATAACTCTTAGCCTCTATTGCCTTGGAATGAAAGCATATATAAGCATACATAGGCATAACTTGACTTTTCAAAGCTGTGCTTTTAAAATCTTGTTGACAAAAATCAAAATGATAACTGTTCATTCCCTCTGTAAACCTGCAACAAAAGGTACAGATTTTAAAAAGGCAGATTTCAAAGAAGTTCAATTACGGTATGCATGAAGATACTGCTCAGTGATGGATATAAATTCTGAAGCTTGCAAAGCTGCAGGGCTTATGCATCTGACTGTATCTGCAGGCAATCTGGGGTAACTTAGTACAAAATATTATTAATTTCAAAGTGCTGAAAGACAACTCAGAAAATAATATGAAGGAATTTAAAGCAGAACAAGTGTTACAGTAAAGTGATTGCTAGGTTCCTTTAAGGAAATGTTGAAAACTTTTGAAAAATTATATTCAAATATAACTAAAGAACCTTACAAAAAGTTCTGAATGAGGAACTACAAATTCCCTCCTGTCCCAACACGATTTTTAAAACAATTTTCCCTTTCTGTCAAAGGGACTATCGAACACTCATATGATTTTAAACCAAAATAGGTAGTGATGGACTATTAAACTAGTCATATAATCTACCCGTATGTGTTACGCAATCTTATTTAGCATTAAGGCTCAGAGTTGTAAAATGACAAATACGTCCCGCACAGAGCTGGTTTTAAAGTTAGTTTCTATCAGCTATAGAAGGAAAGCAAGACAACAGGAAGTATTATGAGTTACTTAAGCCCGCACTGCTACTGCAAATGTAGCTTTTCTAACTGTTATAAACACAAGTCAACAAAGAATCTAAAAATAATAATAAAAGGAATGTAGCAATTATTTTTGAGTTTCATTATCAAACAAAACCATGTGCACGTAAACTTCACTACACAGTATCAAAAGGAATTTTGAAATGGGGACCACCTTAGCATCTTCTGGAAATGCCTTACAAAAAAAAAGGATACGTGGCTAGATTTAGGTAAATTTCAGGTTTTCTCATAGTAAAGAATCCAAATTCTATTGGCATGAAACTTAGAACCATTCTAACTAATTGATAATAAAAAAGTATCTCTAAGACTGATACATGCTCTTCAGGGGAAAATTGTGAATTCTTTCACTTACATTAATGAAGTAAGTCACAAAGAATGCTGTTAGAGCCACTTCCATTTCTAACTTTGCCTTTGACTCTTGAATCAAGTCGAACCTCATTTCCCAAGCAATGAAACACTCTAGAGATCTAAAGAGGTCTGAATCTGTTATTTAATGCGCTTATGAACCACTGAAGGATACACTGTTCTTACATTAGTAATTACTTCCAAGCAGGTCCACTGATACTCTTTCTCAGGTATCTTCTGCATTCAGAAGATGATGATATCCAGTGACTTTGCTAAGAGGCATGTTCTTACCTGACATCAGGGACTGGGTTGCCAGCAACTCTGCACTCCAGTAATACTTTGTTTCCCTCAGCAACTTCCTGACTGCGGAGCTTTTGAGTGAACTGAGGTGGTGAAGACTGATGGTCTTCCGCATTGATGAAAGGGTGGCGAAGGACCATTTCACTCTGTGTGATGCTCTCCTTTTCAGAACAGGGCTCTCCATTGAAATCAACCCCAGATAATTTTGGCCCAGGCTCAGACTCTTGCTGTGGCTTGTTAAAGTCCTGTTTCCTTGAGGAACTTAGATTTGATTGTTTCTTTTTAGGTGAGAGGTATCCACTGTCTGGAGAAGAGTCCCCATCAGGACTTCTGCCCCTTGTCTTTGCTGCCTCTCTAAATATAGATGACAGTTCCTCAATGAATGTGGCAGCTTTGTCACACAGCTTGTTCCTGAAAGGAACTTCTCCCTGGGATGCCGATTCAGACTTTGTGTTGGGTGCACCTGAAGCATACTTTTCTGAATGTTTCAGGCTTCTAATATAGCTGGGACTAGCAACTAGCAAAGGTGAGGTGCTTTCTTGCTTCCTGGAGACTGTGACAAAACTACTTGCCATTTTAGGTGAGGTGAACTGCTCTTTCTGATTCAGTGGAGGAATGTGACTTGCTGCAAACGGAGTCAGACTGCTTGCTTGAGACCTCTGTAAAGCACCTTGCTCATGCAGTTTGGTATCCTGTAAAGAAGCATGCTCTAAAGCACTAGAAATAGAAGTATTGAAATGAGTGAACTCTGGTGCTACATTCTGATCCTCCTTCATGGAATTGGCAATTGCTTCCTGAGCTATATCAAGGCTCTTACATATCTCCTCCTGGGTAAGAAAGGCAGAAATTTCATTTGAAAATTCTCCATTCTGTATGCTGGATAGGGAGTCACAGAAAAAGTCATGGCAGGATGAAGCTTCCGACATATTTTTAGGATATCCCTTATTGGTGCCCCTCTCTGCACAGTAGGTCTCCTTCAGCATTAAAGAAAGAGGCAATGACTGGCCACAGCTTCTGTCTTGCATGCTGAAAGACACAAACACAGTTCTTTAACCAAAAAAAAAAAAAAAAAAAAAAAAAAAAAAAAGAAGTCTGCTATATTCTGGAGCCTATAAACTAGACACAGAATTGGGAAAAGAGCAGAAACCTAGTTCTGTATGTAATACTTGCTGTAAACCTTGATTTAGATTTCAAAATTCCAAACAAGGCAGAATTACAAATTTTCTATGTAGAAATGACAGCTGCTGGGAGTACTTTTTCTCATTCGCCTTCCTTCAGGACTCTAATGACATCCTTCCTCTGTACATTAGCACAAGCTCAGTTCTGCTGGATCAGTCTGAGTGACTTATCATACCACAACAATGCTATTATACTTTTTCAGTGTTTAGTTATGATAATCTACATTTTATTATGATTTTCTTTTCTCTCTCACAGGGCACTGCTGTCCATATTATTAGATACTAAACCAACAACACTATTCTAGTTGAAACCATTGTAGGAATGTACACATGTACAAGTGCTAAGGATGTTTGGATCAGAATTTCCAAGTTATCAGTTTTTACTGACAATGTGTTTAATAATATTATACTTCTTGTGTTAATTTTTTAAAATATGTTAGATTTTATCAAAACATAGTATCCCTTTTCTAAACACTGATAAGTGGAATATCAAACTACCACATGCTAAAAGCACAACACTGAGGAAACAGGTCTCACAACCCACGAATATTCCTACCACATATGAGTATATAAGGTATATTCTGCACTAGTTTTATAATGTATAGAAGTATCTTCAGTCTTTCACGTTATTTGAGGATGAAGATGAGTGTTGCCTGCTTCTCTAAAGCCAGCAGAAATGAAACAGCAGAGAAAACTCTCTTCTCCCAAGGCAAAGGTCTACATGAAATCCCATTTACTGAAATTTATGTGTCCTACTGGTCCCTAGATTGTGAATGATCTGATCTTAAAAGCAACTCTTTCTTCTGCAAGGTATTTAATTAAGTCAAACATCAGTATTTTTAATTATCCCTGACAATTCTCTTCTGATGATGATTTAGGTGAGATTAATTCTACACAAGATTTTTATAGAAACATTTTTTCCTTCTAATGCATTAAAGCATTTCTTCAGCAAAATACAGGTGGTTTGGCAGTCATGAGGTGTACTCAGATATATTTTACATCAGCTAGTGCAAGCTCCAATAACCTTTAGTCACTTCCCTGGGGCTTACCCGGCATGTATTCATTAACTGACTGATAGATTATTGGAATTCTTGGCCTGGCATATGCATCTCTTGATGTCTCTGCTCGTCTTGCCAACAGATTACAACTCAACGCATAAAAGAGAAGTACAAGCAAACCAGAGATTTTTAGGATTTGAAATGTGTTTTTATAGAATATGTTGATAGGCATCTTCTTTGATGGGATTACATCTTTCTTTCTTTTTATCCGAGGGCAAGAAATTTAGCAACCATGCCAACCCATTGTTAACATAATCTAAAAAAGGATATACAGTACACTTGATTACCATACGGCAGCTTGAAAGAATGAATCTCAGAAGCCAAGCAAACAGTTGGTCTAAAGGCTCAGCTGTTCAGGCATAAGCTTAATGGATGCCTGCAAACCAAGGGTTAAATCTGGAGACCTTCTGTCTCCATAACCATGTTAGATTTTAGAACTTCGTATTGAAATGAACAAATACACTAGTTTTCTATTCGGATAATTCGTTATCGCAAATATCTGTGCTTCAATGATATCTTTATTTAAATCTAATTCAAACTGCTTCCTGGCATGCTTCCAACTCAAAGTGATACACTACGTATTCAGATAAACTTCTCAGACTTCCAGACCCAATTTGCTCTGTTGTTTCCATGGCTTACAAGCCAAGGGAAGATTTCACCTGTTGCTAGCTACTCTGACACAATGATTGAAACAAATATATAGTACTTCCTAATACTCAGTTTTATGCTGTATTTTCATTCAGCAGAAGAACCTGCTGGCTACATGTGTCGTGATTTTCAATGCTCAGTGTTCAAATTCAGGTAAACCGATCTATAGCTGAGTAGTTAGATAAACTTCATAAATTTAAATGTGTTCATTATTGGCAATTTCCAGTGCCGATTAGTGTTTTTGGTGAGGAAATTCTGGTGCCAAAAATAGATTTAAATGTATTGCTTCAGATAAGTGAATGAATGCTTCCAGTATAAAGATTTTTTGTCATTCTCGTTATAACACATAAACCTGCTATTCTTTTAGAGTGACTGGTGATTGCAGCAAACTGGAGGTGATATCACTAACCCTATCAAGTTGCATATAAGATGATGATTAGAAATACCTAATGCTATTTCTATCTTCTCCAAGTTACATTGCAGAATATTTATAACAGTTTTCATCATCATTACTCATTAGGTAATGTGTGAAGCCATATACTATATCATTTAAAGACATAAACAAACATGAAATACAATGTTGCATGGGGATCAGAGTGTTTAGCTATAGCTCCAGCATTATTAAATATAAACTATTTATGTACTTCTATTTGCTCTATATTTTAAAATTGCTCACAAGTAAACACACATTTTAATATCATGCTATTTAAACATTTCTTCACAAAATAATGTAGATGCTGTAAGAAGTAATATGGTAGATAACCAACTTAAAGCATACTAGTTTATAACCATCTCAGAAAATTTTTGAATGATTTATCAAATTCAGATATTCAAGAGATAAATAACTAAATACGGGAAAACAGAAGATCAAAGGTCTCATTTCAAGATAAATATAAGCATCTTGAGTTCAGGGATACTGTGCAATGAAAAATAATTACCTAAAAAAAAAATACAACCCAACGCCAATCTGTTCAACAGAGTAATATTAAAAAAGAGATATATCTAATAAGATTTAAAAACAATAAAAAGTACATATTTAATCTCTGGATTTTGAAATCCTGCACAATTACTCCCCAAAGTACAATAAATTAGATTTGGCAGAAAATATAAATCCGACCTTACAATGAACAGGCCAATACGAGGAGTCTCAAGTATAATTCGTAGCAGGTAACGTTGTTTTTCTCCTTCTTTATTTAAGCAGGCTCCAGCTATTCTCTGAAGATTGCTTGGTCCCCAGTA
The DNA here is from genome assembly GCF_002078875.1 of Numida meleagris. NCBI lineage: Eukaryota > Metazoa > Chordata > Aves > Galliformes > Numididae > Numida > Numida meleagris. The sequence continues at coordinate 29,918,267 of NC_034412.1, read as the reverse complement.
AGCATTGAGAAGACTGTGGCTTGTGTGTTACATCTGTCCTATGTGACTATGTAATTCTTACCCCACTCATCTATATTTGGTAGCTGAACTCATGTTTCAGCAGACTGTCACTATCTGGAATTCCAGAAGAAGCAACATTATGCCTGGAAGTGATACAAAATTCTGTGCACTTACTACTCAGAAATTCAGAGAACTTAATCGTTTAAATGAATATTTTCTGTTGTAGTTAACACAGTAAAGTCTGCATTAAACTATTATTCTGAAATTTAGGATGTGATTTTTGCTCAATATTAAAGTGTCTACCTCTACAGGGAATAGAAAATATTGTGTGCAAAAACTGAATGTGGAAAAATAGTTTTTCTATGTCGTTTTGTCGTAATGAATTTTTTATAAGAAAATTAATTTTTTTTGACAATCATTAAATAATTTAATTTTTCCATAAAAAGTATTTTAAAACTAATACTTCACTGTACACCTTTAAAGCTTCCATAAAAAAGAAAAAGAAATAGCTTTATTAGCAGAATCAGTGATATCTTTCTGTAACAATAGATCATTATTAACCTGTAATCAAAATTACACTATAAATAAATTTACCCACTAAATTTTCACTTCCTACATGAGGTTATCCTATCATGAGAAAATAAGTACCTCCCTCCCTCTGAAATGACACACAAAATCCCTGAAAAACTTGTATAACTTAAGAAGACCCCACAGCTCTGACCCAGATAATAGCACAGAAACAACCAAAGTGCATTGCTTGTCTCTCTAGCCTTGTGAAGCGTAATGAGTAATCACAGTCATCCCTTCTTTATTGTCCTTACCAGAGTGCTTTCAGCTCCTCCTGTGAGCCGTGGCACAGTGAAGAAACATTTTCTGCCCTAAACTACACTTGTGCCTTTCCAGCCACATCATTTCCTTGGATTATCAGTGAAATAAAGAACTAAACATGAAGACTCCTGGTTTAGTTTGTGGACTTCATCACGTAATTTCAAAAAAAATTGTTTCTGCCTCATTGCAGCCTATCAGGAGAAGTCACTTAGAACAAATATACCAAAAACATGTACATCTCTGTCCCTTCTGCCAAAGTCCATTTTATCTGTTCTCTTATCTAAATTCTTTCAGTGGGCTGGAACACGTTTTTAGCTCAATACTGTCCTGTAGAGAATTGATCCTTTGTTTTGACAGAAGGGCACAACCTTCCTGTTGGTCCCAGATAATCTTTACATGTTATCGAGTTATCTCACCTTGTATTTCAGTGGTTATTATAGTATCTTCCTTTGCATCATCATGTTGGCAATTACTTTCCTCTAAATGGAACTTCAACAGATTCACTGTTGGATTAGGAATACTTTCTTCACAATGCATAAGGACCCTATTCTTATACAATGGGATCCTTAGCATGTTATTATGGAATTAATAAAAAAAGGATTTTATTACAGGTCATTTTACAGTATTTTCAGTGTGTGAAATAAGAACAGAATCACCATTCCAAAAAAATTCCAAGGGAAAACAAAACAAAATCAACAACAAAAAAAAAGGAGCTGGTCATCTAGCGGTTAACCATTGTAAGCCTATTTTTTAAGCAGAGTGGAATCCAGGCTCTGTGTCTGGCAGCTATCCTCTCCACTTAATGCTTAAGAGTTAGGCACCTTGGCATGGGAGTCAAAAATAGCCAGCATATAAACAGCAACAAACTGCCTGGGGCTATCTTCAGCATTTTCTACAGGGAAGGGGCAGATGAAATCCTGGTTCTTGGAATTATATGTTTAAATTGTCATTTCTGGGAAGAAAATATATATCTGCCTGGAGACACTTGCCAAAATAATTTTTAAAGTAACAGAGTCTATATGAATGCAATTGTACTAGCAATGTGTGCAGATCAGGTTTGTCTTTCTTTCTTTTTTTTTTTTTAACTTTTTTTACAGCAAGATACTAACACCTGCCCAGAAAATGAAAAATCTGTGTTCATCTTATTTCTTGTGCCTCCAAGTGTTAATGAGATACTAGCCATAACTTACAAACTGGTTAGGATAAGGCTTTATGCAACTGCATTAAGTCATGAATGCATTTTCCCAATGTCATTTTACTAAGACTTTGAAAACGCTTATATCCTTTAATCTGAATATCTTGCAAACTTAATTTTTGATCAAGACTTCCTGATTTTATTGCAAATGTAACTTGTACTCCTTTACAAAAGTGATAGAAGGTGGTAAAATACAACCAGTAAATGCCAGAGAGACTAAAACAATGGGAAATTACGCATTTTGAAAAATAAAGATGTGCAATAAAATGTAATGATTTATGATTTGCATGTAAAAATTAAGAATATCCAGCAAATAGAATAAAGGATGTTATCCATCAGATGCTCACTCCATTCCTATTGCAGTTCTGTGACACATTCAACTGATGAAAAGAGCTCAATAATGCCAGAATTTTTCACTACTGATTTGGTGGAGCATAGCTAGACTAGTCTCCTTAAGCTTTATTAATATTAGTTTCTAATACTAGTCAGACAAAGACATTCAAAACTATAAAGTTACTGTGGCCTTCCAAGCCTTCCATTCCATCTGATGTTTTTAGACTGCAAAATATATTCATTTGTAATTGGGCTACTATTCATGCTCTTATTTGGAATAGCAGAAAACTTCTGTTATGATTCCAAGATTATTTTGTATCTTACTCTAAATAGTGACAGGATAAAAGAGCAGCAAATAGGTGATCCCCTTTTCAAGACCTTTGAAGGTACAAAATCCTTCACTAGTCACCACAGAATCATCCAGTGATTTTTAGTTACTGACTTTTTTTTTCCTTTAACTTCTATTTGAATCATAATGTCTTTGAATGTTAAAAAGCAATCAGGTAGCCTATGCTTAATTTTAAACTGTCAGAGTTTTCCAGAATTACCACAATTGTGAGTAGGAGAGAAAACCATAAAACAGAAAGGAAAGCTAATAAGGAGCTCACAAAGAATTGTTTCTTAATTTGGGAAAGAGATGAAGGCTTCTCAGTCCAAGAGAGTCTTAGTAAGGCAACCTACCCCATACCAAGACACCTGCAATTCAGCTCCCCCTATCTCTATGCTACTAGAACACTTGTGATATCATCCCCCTTTCTTCCCCTCCTTCCTCCCCTCCCCTCCCACTCAGAGCTCTGTCATGGTGGTGCCAGCAGTCAGGAGCTGTGGAGAGCGGTGTCAAACTCTGTGCTCAGGGCCTGTGTGTGTTGTAGGCCTGGTGCTGTTTCTGCTTTGATGCTTCGCTGGCACAGAGAACGTCCAAAGATAATCAGTTGTACAGGTACTGATATTTTTATAATACTCCTTTTAGGTTCACATCTGTGCAGAAGGCATAGATAAAGGCTTTTTGCTGCCTAACTCTGTTAAAATATTTAAGGCATGCTACTGTAGTAGGCGATGAGCGAAGCATTCGGGATGTGACGTGGCAGGATCTCCCCTGCTCAGTTAGTGGGCGTAGACAAAGCTAATGGGGCTATATAAGACGCTGTAAAGTTGCAATAAACGCCATTTTGCTGTTCACCATATTGGTGCCTATACGCAGTGATTGGCCTGGACCAGGGTTTTGGTCTCAGCATGCAAGGGTAAATACACAGGGTTGCTGATGCACAGGCAACATACTACAGAATAGTATTTATGGGCAGTAAATGAGGTGCCAAGAAACTGACATTTCATATAATCACAGAATCATTTCAGTTGGAAAAGACCTCTAAGATAGTGTAGTCCAACTGTCCACCTATCACCCATATTTCCTCACTAAGCCACGTCCCTTAGCACAACATCAAAACATTTCTTGAACACCTCCAGGGACAGTGACTCTGCCACCTCCCTGGGCAGCCTGTTCCAATGCCTCATCACTCATTCTGAGAAGAAATTCTTCCTACTATCCTACCTCAACATCCTCTGGTGCAACTTGAAGTAATTCCCTCTCTTCCTATCAAATTCCCTTTTGCCCTATCATCATTTAGTGAACCTGGCTCAGAAAAAGGTACCAAACCTTATAGGTTTCAATTAATTTAGTGTGCTAGGTAATGACGGTTTTCAGTGGTTAAGCAGAAAGGCCATTCTACATTTTAGCTTTGTCAGTTTTATCTGTAAATCTGTGTCTGTGACAGGGGGACAGCAAGCCCAAAGGCCCACCAGCCCGAAAGCAGGAAAAGGGGAAAGGGAACAAAAGGGAAAAAAAAACAAAACAACAGCGACAGTGATCTGAGGATATAATTCATAAACAAACTTAGTTTATGAATTATAATAGCAAAGATACTAGTTAATTGGGATTGAAGATAATAAATCAAACAAATGAGAGAGAGAGCTTTCTGAAAACCGAGGTTCTTACTCTGATCCACCAGGGAGCTAAGAGATAGCCTCATGGTTTCCATTTAGTTTTATTTCTCCCTCTCCTGGGAAGACAGAATGCAAAGTCTTCTGGGAATCATGATTCATTCTTCTCTTCCAGGACGAGAGATGCTGCACAAGTGCTGAGCCTGTGCCAGGGCCTGGCAGCTCATGGGCGGGCTGCTGAGCTAGTGTGGGTGGAGCTGGCACAATTGCGGTAAAGTTTAAACACCCTACTAACATGACATACAGTCATTACTGAGGAGACCAGCTTCAGGGCCCGTAGGACTGCACTGGGCAAGGGATCTGAAGTGAAAGGGGCCAACAAATAAGCTCTTTTGGGGGCTTTCTGAAACCAGCAAAAGTGCTGTTCCTGTGCTGGGGGGCTGGCAGCTTGTGGGAAAGTTGCCGAGCTAGCAGGGGTGGAGCCGGCACTGCCCAGTGGGGAGGGCAGCAGGAATTCCACCTGCGTGAGGTGCAAGCAGGTGGATGAGAGGGAGAGTGTGAGCAGGAGATTGACTGGTGGAGTAACTCGCTGATGTGCTGGAGGGAAGGGTGCCCCCAAAAAAGTAATGGATCCCCTGTCCTGTCACAGTTGGACAGACCTGAGGGATGAAGAGGGTTGGAAGAGAGTCCTACCTCGGCGTCATGGGTGCAGCCCCTGCCTGCCTACCCCACTTTCCTAGGTCCCCCTAAGCAATAGGCTTGGGGCGATGGAAATTGAAGGGGAGGTGAGTGAGGAAGCAAGGGAGGGTCCTCCCTTGGGGGAGGGACCTAGGGCAAGGCAGCCATACCTAGGCCTTGAGACTGCCTCTGCCAGGAAGGAGAAGGGTAATGGTGGTAGGCAATTCCCTTCTCAGGGGAACAGAAGGCCCGACATGCAGACCTGACCCAACCTGTATGGAGGTGTGTTGCCTCCCTGGGGCCCAGGTCAGGGACATCACCAGAAAACTCCTTCCAACCCCTACGATTCTGTGATTCTGTGATTAACTCTTTAACTCTCAGTGTACTGCATGATGTTATGATGTGGAATACTGATAATAAACTACAAAACCATGACAAGCTTTAAGGTATATATAGACATAAGAATGTAAATAAGCTCATCAAACAGCTGGTGTTAAAACAGAAAAAAAAAAAAACCCACAAAAAAACCACCACCACCAAGAGGTCCATGCAATAGGAATTAAGAAACAAATGAGAAGGGAGGCATCTTTGAATGCCCCATCCCTGGAGGTGTTTAAGACCAGGCTGGATGGGATCCTGGGCAGCCTGATCTAGAAGCTGGCAACACTGCCCACAGCAGGGTAGTTGGAACTAGATGATCTTTAAGATCCCCTCCAACCTAAGCCATTCTATGATTCTATGAAAGCATCAGTAGATGAGACTGCTGCACTCTCATAGGGTTAGAGGAAACAAGGATAAATTCTGGGGGTGTAGCATATGGTAGTATAACTGAGAATGGAAAATCTAACTTGTAAAGATTTCAGATGATATGATAAACAAAACATATAAGCTGCATTTTTGATGCTTTAGCTCATGGTCCTACAGAATTTTCTAAGGAAAGAGGCTGAAATAAGGTATAGCTAAAACAGCCTGGTGGAAAATCTGTTCTAAATCTAAGTTTCTAACTTAAACAGATGAATATATATTGTTTGAAAGAAACAAAACAAGCTGTAAATGCTAGGCAGTTAATTAAGTGCCCCAAAGCAGAACTCATCTGTTTAATCTTAAGAATTTTCTTCTGAAAGATTCTGCATTCAAGGCTTTAGCTGTAATTTTACTTGGTTTCATTTAACTTAACTAGTTCAACTGTCTCTCTTCTCCAAGTTGACTTTGTCCTGCATTCTATGAACATTGGTCATACTCATGTGGTTTTTCCATTTCTTTTATTTTCTACATTAATTGTACATGTTATCACCTTCTGTACCATATCTGATCTGTTATCCACCCCTCTATGTCATTTATAGTCTTGAACTCCTGCTTAAATCCACTGCTTCAGACATGCTCATGCTAGCTGTTACCTCTGTGAAAAAATATTTCAAAGAAATTAGATTTTTTTAAATAAAATCTTTCTGCACTTTATGATATAATGTTCTTGAGGCTGCACACCGAAAAAAATGAATGTTTTATAGCGTCACCTGGCATCTTTTTGAGTGTTACATACTAAGCCTTTGTCAATGCAGTTCAGTTACTTTCCTCTTCATTAGGAAAATGATCCTCATTAGATTAATTTTAGCTGCAAGCCTATAGTGCATATTTTACACGTTTATATTCGCAGCCAGTCATGTGCTCAAATTCCTTCTTAGCATGTGAAATGTGTTTGATCTGTGCAAGCACAGACACTACTGAGGATAATCTCGAGGATTAGCTTTGAAACAGGAATGTGCCTCTTTCGAAAAACTGTGAAATGCTGGTCTCTAGGAAGATACATATTTACCTTTTTCTTTTATCATAATACAGCTTTATGTTACTTTACCTTTTTAACAGCTATTGTGAGCTGTCTTTTGATTATGCCAAATGTATTCCTACGGTCTGTAGGAAAGTTCAGCCTGCCACCTAAAAACATGTCCAATGCAAGAGAAGGGTAGACAGCTGTATGTTGCTGCCAGAAGTCATAGTGTTGAACAAAGATGAATGTGCAAGTGTGTGACATGCATACTTCTGGCAAGAGGAATGAATGCTGAAGGAGGAACACTGAACAGCTGATTACTTCTGTTGTTAGCCTCCATATGACTAAATTTATTTTTTTTTAAAATTACACTACAGCTGGCTATTTAGAAAGAACTGCTGAGAGATTTGTCAATCACTAGCTTCTGTTAGGGAGACACTTAGCTTGGGAGTATTTTTGGAAAGAGTTTCCATGGAGCTAGAGAGACTTCAGGCCCTTTGCTTTTTTCTGATTGGCCAACAGACAGGTGCAGAAAAAGGTGGTGGCAGAAATATTCCAGACGAGGTGAACAGCACATACAAAAGCAATGGCAACTTAGTTTTTGTATTATGATAGGCTGCATCATGCGAAATTATAACAGAATTTTTCCTTTCTCTCTGTCTGATGTGAAACAAAAAAGATTCAGGCAAAGCATAAAGCAGTGTCAGTTGAAAATACAACAACCCTATTTGTGTGTGGTCTATTGTTCCACAGCAAACTTTTAATGGCTTAAAACTAAAACTATACTTTTTCAGAGAATCATAGAATAGCTTAGGTTGGAAGGGACTTTAAAAATCATGTAGTTCCACCCCCCTGCTGAAGGGGTTGAGGGAAACTAAGGCCTTTTCAGTGGCAATGAAAATTTGCATGGTGGTATGATAAATCTTTGTATTTCCTCAGTTTGGAGCCATTTCAAGGGACTTTGAGGCCCCAGACTGGACCCACAAGTTCCATCAAAAACAAGAGCTTGAGTTTTTACTGGGTATGGATCTTGTATGTACAGTAAGTACACCTTTCTTTAGGCATTATGGCTTTAGTGCCAATAACCAAATATTATTGGGTACAGTTTAATACTGTGGCATTTATGGACTGGGAAAAAGGAGGTCCAAGATTTTTAAGTAATACAAGCTGTTCAAATTTTCTCCATTTGAATGCTAAATTTGGATATGGGAGAAGGAGTTAGGAAAGAGTATGAGTATCATAGCCATGGAATATCTTAGCAAAACTTAATGGGAAATCTGAAGTGAGAGGACTATTTTCTCTGCAGACAACTTCAACATTTTCTTGAAAAATCACACTTACTAACAATTGATACTGTAATAATTCTTTAAGTTTCAAAGAATTATTCTGAGCGTTTGTGAGCTAATACCATGGGCTAATATCACTGCTATCCAACCAACCTTTTGGCTTGCCTTGGCTGCATTGAGTGAAGAGGAATTGTCTTAGGCTGATTAGGAAATATATATTACTGTTCATGTATATAAGTAAGAAAACTAGTGGGATATTTGACCTTGGTTTTGTGAAACTAATGCATCAGTCTGATTTCATGGAAGTGGTTGCCATTCTTAATGTTTGATGAAATATTATTTTTTCTGTACTTCATCCTTGAAAGTATTTGTTCACAAGTGTATATGTACTGCCAAAAATTGATGACATGAATAAGGTGTGATTGTGAAGTGAAGGCTATTCTTCCCTGGTAATACAGATCTTATAAAAGAGACAAGATAAAATTTTTCTTTGAGTTGAATGTCTAATTGCAAATCTTTCCATTCCATACAACAATTCACAGGTATTTATGTCAACTGAAAATGAAGTCACAAATATACCAAAGAGCTGATGATTTTTTCAGCAATCTTGACACATACTCTCAAATTCCTGTATCAAAACGGAAAGCATAGCTGCATGTTTTTTGCTGTTCTCAGGGCTGTGTTTGGCCTATGTACCAAAATGCATTAAATTATTTGCGATAGCTTGAGCTTGCTGTAATTTAAGTTTCATTTCAAATGCTGTTATGGTTTCAAACAGAGCACAGGTGAGTTGATTTTCACCGTAAAGATGCATGTTTAAATCATTTAATTGAGTGGTCAAATCCACAAAAAATGCTAAATCTTTGGGCCATTTTTAATCTTCATGTTCTGACACAAATTTTCCTTCTAATTCCATAGATGACATGATTTCATTTGCAAATCATATGCCTTTTTAGCATTTGTTTAATTTAACATTTTGCTTAGCCATCTTACTTCAGAAAAGTAAATGATGTCCCAGTAATCAGCATCCATACTTTTAAGGAACTCCTGGAATTGGTGATGATTCAGACCACTGGACTTTATGAAATTCACAACTTTGCTGACAGTTTGCACCACATTATTCAGTTTAAAAAATTTTGTTCATGTATTTTCTTGATATAAAATGCAGTGATATTTTGTCAAATGTGAATTGCTGGTGGCAATTGCATTGTCTTCTATTAATTTTATAAGTAGTATAAATATAAGCCTTTACAGAAAGGGTTGTAAAGCGCTGGAATAGGCTCCCCAGGGAGGTGGTTGAGTCACCATCCCTGAATGTGTTTTAAAACCGTCTGGACGTGGTGCTCGGGGACATGATTTAGTGGTGGGTTCTTAGAGTTAGGGTAGTATGGTTAGGCTGAGGTTGGGTTTGATGATCTTGAAGGTCTTTTCTAGTCTGAGTGATTCTATGATTTTTTGTTACCTTAGTTTGTTTGATCTCAGCACATTCTGTGAATATATTTCTACCACATTGACAATTTTATAACATTTGTAGTTTCCACTCTTTACAGAAGGAGCTCTTTGTCAGAATTTGCATGTCATGACAAACCCTCGGGGGAAAATGTATAAAAGAAAGCGAAACAAGTTTGTACTGTGACTGTATTCAAAAAGATGAGGGATTGTATCTATGATCTCTTTCTAAAAACACTGTTCAAACACTGATGTTCAAAACGTGCATCTTAAAAGCAGTTGATGAACATGTTTAATCTCCTACTGGTCAGGCACAAATTGCGTAAGAGAGAAAGCCTCTTAGGCCTCAGCAGGCTGTTTACGTAGTGTTCATGGTCTGCCACCCAATGGCTGTTAGACAAATTGATAAAAAACGTGCTGTTTAGTGATATAAATTCATGCCTATTTGGATTCTGCCTAAATTCTGAGGAACTCACCATTGCTGTTTTGAAGACTTTGCCATGTTTGTATAGCCATTTTACATCTTCTAGAAAAATAATACAGTGCATTATACTGTTTTTTTGTTTAGATGGTTATAAGAAATAAAGAGATACTGGTAACTTTCTGAAAGCAAAGAAGAAAGTTCCGGTTTGCTGACAACTTCCAGAGGGGAAGGAGAAAACAGAAAACTACAAAGACAGTAAAGAAAAGATATGGTATTAGACTAGGTAAGCAAGGAAAATGAAAATAGTTTTAATTCAAATATTAGTCTTTATTAAAATACAGTTCCTATATTATTTTTTTAAATACAGACATACAAGTTTAAGCACTTACTTTTGTATTTAGAATTGGATGGCATGTTTGTTTGCATCTCTAGTACCCAAAGTTACCTCTGAAATAAATGGGAATGTGAACATTTTTGAAAATACAGAGATTTCTGAAGGGTGCCATCAGGGGCCCTGAGCTAAGCCATTGTAAAAGTTTTCCGGGGCAAAAAACAACAACAACATAGTAACAACCCTAGTTTTGCTTCAGTCTTCTCCACTTTCTTTTCTCCCTCCTGTCCTAGCCACTTTGCCCTACCCTATCTGACACTGACTCTGATACTTATCTGGCACCACAACAAGTGAATTTATAAAGACACTGCGGGAGTGAACTAAACCAAGAAGTAAGTGAAAAGTTTTCTGCCAACTTACAGAACTGAATCAGCTCAATAAAGAGTAAAATGAGTGACAGAAACAAAACCAGAAAAGAGATGAGGCTATGTGGTTGAGAGTGAATGATGGGTGGAAAAGAAGTGGAAGGGAAAGTATCTGCAAAGGCATCACATAATATGAATCAGGATGACATCCCATACTAATTTCTTTTTTCATCGTTTTTTATTTTTGTTTTATTAAAAAGCTGTTATTCAAAAGCTGTTATGGTAATGTTCAGTAGTAAAATTGCCATGTTCTTGCTCCAGTGAAGTAAGATCTAAAATTAACTAAAATTCTCATGGCTAAATTCCATGATACGGTGCTCCAGTAAAAGCAGATAAATCTGTGGTTGAAATGTATGGCTGGGAGCTTGGATTCTCTCTCAGTCTGGGCATTTTATTTGACATTGCTTTTTTTTTTCCTTGGAAAATATTACAGTAAATCATTTGTTTAAATGATTATTTTAGACTTTGGAGAAGTTGACTGATTGAATGAAGTCAATGAAACAAAACAAATCACTTACAACACTTGTGTGGAGAGGAATTGGATTTCATCATGCTGTTATAGACCACAAAGGAAGACAGTGGGTAGAGATGCTTTTCAGAAAAGGATTTATACAGGTCTTTCTTTTTAAAGATTTAACACTTATGGAAGCGATTAAGGTAAGTCCTCTTATATACTCTTTTTTCTGACTGTTGATTGATATGGTTTATTAGCTGCAAAAAGAGATTATTGTTGATGAGGAGGTATTGCGGTAGCCTTTACTGTCGTGAAACAACCACACCTCAGCTTTTTAAAAATCTTCAACTAATGCTGGAAAAATGACACTGTCAACTCTGTCACTCAAAGCTAGAGTGCTTAGTTTGCTGCCCTCAAACCACATTTGTGTAGAATTTTATCCTGCCATGTTAGCTGATAAAGGTGATTGTGCTATTGGGAAAGTAGTACAAAGAGCAGATGTAGATTAGAATTGTTAATATATGGTACTTCATGGTCTGTTTATTTTCCATTGTGCTGTTAGTTCATATGCTCTCTCCACTGTTATCTCAGAACTGGCTATCTCCTTAACCTTTGAGCAGTGTTCCTTTTAAAAATAACATTAAATACATTAAATGTGTACACAAAATATACAGAAGTATGTTGATATAAATCCATATCTGAAGTGATATAACTGCACAATTTGACAAATTGTTGTTGTTTCATAATGACTAAATATTTCATTATATTTTCATCTTTACTCCATTTCAATAATCCTTTTCTCACCTGATAGACATTTGCATGTAAAATTAATTTTCATATTTGATTATCCTGTGACTTTTTTTCCCTACTGCTCTTTACAGTAAATAGGAACATTTATTTGAGGAATTGTGGCAAACCCCTTTGGCAACTATTCTTGATGCATTCACACTATTAGTTGTTATATCATGAAAGCAAATGCATTCTTTTCACAGAATTTTAAGGTAATTCAAGTATCACTGAACATAGTAGAAATCTTAACATTAAAGTACAGATAATCAGTTTAAGTATTTTCATCTGAATCATGTTCTGTATAGATTAAGATATAGTGAATAGAGATTGTGTGGCAGTTATTGGAAGCTTTTTTATTGGATGACTTTGCTGGGAATAGCAAAATATACTTACTTTGGACTAAAAGCCAATAAATAACTTAAAGTACATAATCTTAGTAAAATACTTAATCTGATTTTAATAGAGTAATTCAAGCTTAAATTTATTCACATAATAAATATGTTCCTGGCCAAGGATTGTGCTTGTTTTATTAAACTGTGATTGACTAAACGCTTAAGTGTGGACCATGATTCTCGGTCTTAAAGCCCTACAATAGAAGAAGGCTCAGAGGAGATGGGCAAGGGCAATGTGCCCATGAAGCTCACAGACTAATGCAGATGTGACTGACCACAGTTGCTGAAAAGCATCAGACTCCCTCAACACAAACAGAACTGGAGAGTAGACCTTGTTTTAGATAAACAGCTATCAACAGTTGAGTGGTTTAAATGTTTACATGTGTCAGAAATGGGGGAAGGGAGAAGGAGTAAATATGTGGCTCAGCCCTGCACAGAGTGCAAAAACTAAACAAGAAAAAGAATTTTGAAAAGAAAAATGGCCATGAGCTGGTTTCAACACAAATTACTTCTCAGGAATAGAGGATACCTAGTGTCATGACTGAATATCCTACAGAGACTGGTAATGGGAATCACACTGGTATTGCGGTTGCACTGTGTATTGCGATCACTACATTTTGCTAAATGTAACTTATACTTGTCCTGTATTTTCAGAATGATAATCTCTGGACCAAAAATTTCTCCATTCAGGTATGCACTCATCTTTCCACCATATGTAGTAAATTTAGAGCTAGATTCCAGTGTCATTTGGGGCAAAATTTATGCAGTATTTGAATATTTGCATTTATTATAAGGAGAGAACTTAGCTTAGATAGGTGGTTCGTGACAGCTTCAAGGAAATGTTGGAAAAATTTTATTGTATCCCTTAAGACAAAGTAACTACGTTTGTATTTATAAAGAGATTTAATGGACAATATATCAGACAGAATCCTGTTGTCCTAAGAGGTTCCACAGGGATTCTACAAAGATGCAGCATATGCTGATTTTTTGTATACACTTGCACCAACAACAGGCATATTGTTACAACTCAATACTGTGGCATTTCTTATCAGCAAGAAGATGTATGGTCCCTCACATGGAGTTAGATCTCTGGCATTCCTGCTTCTGTTGCTTAACCTGAGTCTGGAGTTAGGCCTACCTGCTGCCAGCTCAAGTCATTTCTGTCTTGAATAGTCATTGCTGAGGAGTTACAGGTTGAATTTCCCCTTTGTAAGTTGTATCTAGGTTTTTATTTATTTTTAAGTGTAGCTATTTTTCTTTACTAGATGGTTCGTGCTTGAATGAATTGTTGCCTCTGCTCCTCATCTCAAGCATCTTTCTCTGCTCCTTCCCTCTGTCTCATGCTTTATGTTGGAAGATCTATGAGACACTGGTAGGTTAGCCTTGGCCAGCTGTGAGTTGCTCACTCCGCTGCTTTGCGCTCCCCTTTCTCAACAGGATAGGAGAGAAAACTGGATGAAAAAGACAGAGAGACTACTTACCAGTGAGCATTACAGGCAAAATAGACTTGACTTTAAGAAAAATAATTTAACTTATTGCCAACTAAAATAGATGTCAAACAAAAAAAACATGAAGGAAGATAATTAATATAATAGAAATCTTTCTCAAAATTAGAGATTGTCCACATGTTTAATGAGCTGACCTACAATTCCAACTATTGCTATTTTGTTTTTCAGATTCTCCATCCCACTTTTTTGAGCATGTTTCCTCATCTGTTATTTTATTTAATACAATTTTCCTTACAAAAAAACGTACCTTCCCCCCAAGCTCCCTTTTCCCAGGTCAACTTTACTCCTTTACTGCTGAATCCCAAACCCTTAAGTGGTACACAGGAGATTGCAAGTGGTTACAGTCAGGACATAACAGAGAAAATGACATTTCCTCTGCCATTTCTTCCTCCTCACACTTTTCTCCTTCTTCACTGTGGGCCCTTTTCACGGGCTGCAGTCTTTCAGGATAATCTTTCTGCAGCATGGCCAAAGTTCTTTCAGGGCACATCCACTTCCTCCAGCATAGTGTTTGCTTTTTTTCTTGTTGTTGTTTTTGGTTTTGTGCAGAATTTTTACCCTTTCTTAAATATATTTTCGCAGTGATGGCACCAGCTTCCTAGGAAAATGAAGTTTGATCTGCGTTTTGATGGGGTGATCTTTTGACAGAAGATCTAAATTGCACTTTTTTCAGCCAAAACACATAATCCAGAGGAGTTCAAAACTGTTGAAAAATAATTTCCCATTTAATTTGAGAAAATGAAATAGTTCTCATTGTTTACTAGATCCTTACCTGTGAAAGCAAAAAACAAACAAACAAACAAAAAAAAACAACCAACAAGCTAAAGAAGGGGAGCAGGATCTTATCTTGGTCAGCTAAGCAGCATAATTATGATATTACATTGGGGCACTGTAGGCGTGCTACTGTATTGGAAAAGATATCTTTGTCTTGAGCTGCTGCAATATTTGGACTAGTGTCAAAGGAAAAGTGGGGTGTGGGAAAGACCTCTATCCTGGTTACAAGGCAAGTACTATTTGCCAGCTATCCTCCAGGTACACTGCCCCAAATTTCCCTGAATCCATAAAGAGACAAATTATGCACATGTAACTCTAGGGGGTTTTCTTTGTATCTTGTGCAAGTGGCTGACTTGAAGACAGTCTAGGCTTTTTGCCTCTCATCTGGACATTCTGATAAACTCTAATTTCCTAAGTGGTATCTTGAACAGTGTTAGGTACCCAGGTTCCCTCATGAATTGAGGTTTCACTATTTTATACATGGGTTAGGGATCCAGTGCTGTTCCTGCTAAAGGAGTTGTTGGAAATGCAAAAAAAGTTGTGTAAAATAGAGCTTTTAGTTTATTTTATATGGAATCTCTTACAGGTTGGTAGGAGTAGATTGCAGTAACCAAAGGGGCAGAAATAGGAATTAAAATGTTCTGCAGTGTACCGTGATGTACCATAGCAATATTCTTAAGTAAAGCAGTACTGGCTTTTGGACCCATATCTGAAGCTACCAGGATCAGAAAAGTGCAAACTAACTTAAACAAAGAAATACTAATGATAATTTGCGGTGCTGTATTTGGGGTCCCAGCCTTCGAGCTCCTAAGAAATGAAACATGAAACTGACACTGGGAATAGAAACCAAAAGTGAATGGAATAGGCGGTGACAACACTTTAAAAGCAGCAGCTGGCTAGTGGTGCAGTGAGAGGTGAGTGGCAGCAGGTACAGTCCTGGCAGGGGCTTTGTTGGAGGCTGTGGATGGGGTCACACATAGGGCTGGGAATAAGGTTACAGGGTTGGGGCTGGGCTTATGGTTTGTTTGGGGCCTGAGAATGGGACTGGGGCTAGGACAGGAGTTTAGTTTTGGGGCAGGGAGTGAGTGCTTAAGCTGGCACTGAGTTTGCGTTAGAGTGCAGTTGGAGCTGGATTTAGGGCTGGATGAAATTGTTAGACAGCACGCACAGGAGCACCATGGATGTGGTAGTGGCAGGGTCTGATCCAGCTGATTTTGTCTGCCCACAACATGGCCCCAGACACTTCAGATGTAATCATGTAGCAAAGTGTTGGAATCTTTTTTCTTTTCTTTTCTTTCTTTTTTTTTTTTTTTTTTTGAGAGGAAATATGACAGTCCATGCATGTTTATATATAGATATAGTTCTGCTTTCTTTGAAAATGTCTGACTTTACATTTTCAGGTATAGAAAGGAGATTGCTGAAGTAATGATAGACAATTTCTAGGTAAGTAACTATCTCAGCTAAGAAAAATATGATTATTCTGAGAACAGTGTTCTCAAGCCTTTGATATAGCCTTTTCATTTTAAATAAGAAAATGGTGAAAAGTATCAGGCTTACTGCTACCTTGACAAAAAGTATGTATGCAGATGCACAAAAGGGGACTGTGTAGCTGTATGTATATAAACAGCTTACATTTAATGAAAATTGGTGTTAAAGTTCAACTTTAAGTTGCATTAAGAATATCGCTATAATATAGCACACTGCTTATGTTATTTTAGAGGTAGATACTACTAAGATGCAGAAAAAAATGTAATTGTTTCATACATATGCATACGTATATACATATATGTACTAACATATGTATGTATGTATAACAAATGTTAGTATATACAGTATATAGTATGTTCACATTTACATGTGTACGTATACCTATATATACACACACAAATTCATGTATACACATACATATGGATATATATATGCACACATATACACGTCTATATATATTTGTTTTCTAGGAATTTAAACTAATGCAAGGTAGAAATCAAGAAGAAAATTTCAGCCTAGTTTTGGTCTGAGTTCATGAAATATGAAAAATGGAGCTTGTGATTTCGTTTCTTTCATTACTTTTTATGAAAAACTCTGAGACTAGAAATTAAGCCAAAAGATGAAATTGTTTTTTTTACGGTTTCAGAAAAATGAAGGACAAATATACCTAATGCATATAAATAGTGCAATGTTGAGTATTGCAGCAAAAATTATTGCATAAGGCTATTACCTGAATGGAAACTAGAGAAAGAAAAGTTTGAAAGAACCAAACTTACGTGGCAGGGAGTATGCAAGCTTATCCCAAGCTGCTTGTTGTTCTATTGTTCTGTAACTCAGAGGAGCAGAATACCATGACCTTGTAATGGGAAGAGTTATCCTGACTCTATATAGTTGTATGCTCATGTGAGATTTGATAATCTTACCACTGACGAAATGAAGAAAAAAAGCTAAAAGAAATGGGACTGATAACGAACCATGATCAACACATCATGCAATGGAAATGTTGTTGGTCTACTTGAGAGTGGAGTAGCAGGTGCAAAGTGTGTACAAGTCACTTGGACCAGGAAACAGGGATCATTCCTTGAAGCATGCTGTATCTCTACATAACCTTATAACCAATATAGGAAATTATGTTTAACCCACACCAAGGATCCTTATATGGAAAGCACAAAACAAATATGTAAAGGTCTTGCTCTCCTTTGGCAAACTTCAGCAATGACAAAAGCTGATATTTTCCATATCCTTCATAAAAATATTTATTGATTTTAAAACAAAAATATGCCTCACAGAGATGATCATAAAATGCTTTCTGATTTTCCTTCAGATGTTCTTCCAGTCTGATTATGAAGTAGATAACTTAGTGGTACAAGCCACAGAGTGTACCATATTTCCTGAACATTCTCTCTTGATTCTTTAGAATTTTTTTTGTGGATACTAGAATCAAGATCTGTAATGGATTCTGCAGAAGGTGATTTCAAGAAGGCTGTTCATGATTATGCAAATGAGAGTGATGGTAGTGATGATAATGATAGCGAGTGTGTTGATAGTGAGAAAATAAACTTCATTGCAACTGAGGAAGACAAACAGAGTGGGAGTGCAAGTGACGGTGATGAGGAGGATGTAACCAGTCACAATGCAGAAGCAGCTGTCGTGCAGATGCTTAAAGAAAAGGAAGACAGGGAAAAAGAAGCTGAAGACCCAGATTATGGTGAAATTCATTATATCTTGACCGCTGATGAAGTGACACAGCAGGAATCACAAAATGAAGGCAGGGATTTCAGAGTTCTCCAGAACAAATTGGATTCCCAAAACCCTGGTAAGGAGCTGCTGTCATTTTAAACTTGGATCTAAATATTTTATTGCTATGTCCTACCTTTTGGCTCTTTTGCAACTAATTGATGGGTTATGGTTCTGTCAATGACCATATCTATGTTTCTTTTAGCAATAAGAGAACATCTTGAATTTCTGAAGAAATTGAAGCTTCACATTTGGTCATCTCTATCAAGAGCGCAGTAAGTACAGTGGAGTTCACTGAGAGAAATAGAGTTAAATGTAATAGAAACACTTTCTTTGAACTTTTTAGACATCGCAGTGTATTATCACAATAGTGTTATTGTCACATATGTTTGTGAAAAACCTGGAGATCTAAGGCATTTTTAGGAATTAATACTTCTCCAAGCAACATGAAAGAAGGTCCTTAATGTAATAGAAAACTTTCTCAAAGATTAGAGATTGTCTGCATGTTTTATGAGCTGACCCACAATTTCAACTATTGCTATTTTGATTTTCCAGTTTTCCATCCCGCTTTTTTGAGCATGTTTCCTCATCTGTTACTTTATTTAATACAATTCTCCTTACAAAATTTTCTGTATCATATATATCTGCTGTGCCTTTTGCACATTTATTCTTCTCATGCATGATCTTTTGCATCTGCAGATTTCTTTCTCTGTTCAGTGCCGAAAAGAATTAGGAGTAGCACAGTCCGTATAGACAATGAAATGTCTTCTCTGCTTCTGGAGCTGACATGTCAATGAGATTAGTATTAATTAAAGGCAGACCATTTAAATGTATGAGGCAGGTTTACATAGCTTTGTTCTTGCTCATTCTATCTGATATCATTCAGGGTCTATACCATTAGGGTATGGATGTTCCCATAATATATAGTAGCATTGTAATCTTACATATTACACTGCATATTACATAGTAATACGTAACAGATAAACATGAAAAAAGAGAACGTTTACTGAAAAGACTCGCCTCTTCATCTGGACCCATGAAAGTTATTTTGCCTCCTTGGACTGTCCTGGGGGAAAAACAAAACTACAAAAAATCAAAACCCCGGACTTTCACAGGTACTGAGAGGGCAGGAGAATGCAGTCAGTTCTAGGGTATATTCAAAAATACTGAGATAGTACCTGTTTGTACTACCATTTTCACAGTGAAGATGATTTGTCTGGCTTAAGGCTTATTAAGACAAATGTTATCAACTTTTGTAAATAGTTGTCTGAAAATTAAAGGGGATATAGAAGTGTTCTTGGCTAGCTGGAGGAATGTGTCATGATTAGATTTATTTTATTAAGGTTTTTTTCTTGACATTGACGTTCCTTGGAGGAGAAGGGAGCTAGTTGTCACTGTTAGTTGTTAATAACCCACTTGCTACTTTTAGCTGGAAGCTATGGCAGGAATACTTTGTTGCCGTGTCTTGGGTAATATTTCTTATAGAGCAAACTTTTGTAGAAGCAAGCATGTACAAGGGGTGCCACGTAAGTTGCAGAAGCTTCAGATGCTGCAAAAGAATTTAAAGTTGTAGAGGAGAGAGTTGCTTACACAATCAATCACAAAAAGAATTCAAGCTCTTTGGAACTAGCCTCAGATCCAAGAAAGATGGTTTTCTATAGATTTAATTCATACATTTAATATTTAGTTGATTTAATTAATGAAAATATTTATTTTAAAAGCTATTATTAAGAAAATTTCTTCCGTCCTGTAACCACAACTTGAGTAACATCATGTACATACTATTTCCTTTTCTTTCAGGTTTGTCAGTCTGTTAAAAGACTATGTTGAGTCTGAATTCTTTGTTATAGATGGGGATTCCTTACTTCTTAAGTTTGTAAATGAGGAAATACAACAGCTAACATTATTTTACCTAATTGAATGCTTTCTGCATGATTTCACTCAAAAAGGAGCAAAATACATCATTGTTTTCTTCAAGGTAATGAATGTGTAACATTTTTTGTTTGCTGTTTATACCACTATACTCTTTCAAAAGCAACTGTTTGATTATAATCGGTTTCAGGAAACTTGAGTATGTCAACAAATAAAAAGATAAGTGGCATTCACCATGACAGAAACCTATAAGGATTTGTATGTCTGAAAATTGTGTTTTATTGAATTTGCTAGACAAGACTAGAGCAAAATGACTAGTAATGTACAGAAGAACCTTAATGATATGTCATATGAAATAACATTACGACACTTCAGAAACTGTAAATAAAATTCAAATATACGCTTGCATAATATTTACATGATCAGAATTTGAATGTGATTAATGTAGCTGAATCATTTCATTGTTTTCATTTTCCACAGGATGCAGAACAGATGTACTTCCCGTATCCTCAGTTTCTTTTCTTACGTACTGCATTAATAGAACATCTGAAGCACAACACGTGCATCACTGTTCATACAGAATTTTCCAATTGTTTTTCATCAGAATGGGAGATTTTTCTCAAGAAATCCTATCCTTATTTCATCATCATATCTGACATAGGACTGACCTCTCTCCAAACCAACTATTTGACTATTTTTATTGCTCATTCATTGTCAAAGAAAATCAATGTTGTACTTGCTTCAGGACAGGAATATGATACTCTTAGAGTTTATGGATATCATCTTCAGAGTATGTGGAAACACAGAATCTTTTTTCAAAGGGTAAATGAAGCAACTTCCTTGTTGGTTTGCAAATAAGGGTGCTAGGTCTACCTAAAGGATTTTATTAAAATATCTCAGTATGAATATTATATTCTATATTTTAAAATTATAAAGCACTGATATATGGCTCATCTAATTATCTTGAAAGTCAGAAGAGGAATATTATCTTAACAGACTTTTAATATGTCTGAGAAGACTAATATTTAGTTGAGGGATGAAGTGTTTAAAGGATTTATTTTGAATAAGTATTTCTTGGATGGTGAGCTTCTATGTGTATATGAATGTATTCTGTTTGTGTGGCTATAGTAGTCCCTGATGCATTGTATCAGCTGACTTTTGCACATTGTTTGCCTTCTGCACTTCTTAGTATGAAAAAGATCTGCAGTGTGCCTGTGGAGCCATAGTCAGGTACAAAGAACAGTCCCTGTACCTGTATGAACATCTCAAGCTGAGCCTGAAAAGCATACAAAATGAGGTAATTTGACTTTCATCCTTTTTGTTTTCTCCTCAGGTTGACTGTCTTGCTCCATTCCTTTAAATGAAATTCTCTCCTGGCCAGAATGGGGGGCTCTCTTATTCTGAAGTGATACCCTGAGGATAGGAAGGTCCTCTCTGTGTCCCCTCTTCTTCACAGTGGCTCGAAGTTGTCTCTTCCTTTATGGTTCACCAAAGAAGGATGCTTCAGCTGGAGGTTCATTGGGTGGATCCTGCTTGTGGGATGTTTCCACTGTGGCAACTACTTTTGTTTTGTAGAAGATGGGAACTAGCTCATTCTTTTAATATTAAAAAAAAAGAAAAAAAACATTCTTATGGAATGATTATTGCTTTTAGTGCATAATACACCTTTGCCTTTTTCCTTACCATTTTATGACTCTGTTTCTGCTCCTGTTGAGAGCAACAGCAAGGCTTTCTTGGGCTTTAAAGGGAATGGAACTGAGTCCTGCAAGCTGAATTTTAAGTATAGAAAAAAAATGTTGTTTCTTGCAAAGCATTTTAAATTCAGTAGGAGGAACGCAGCTGCCTGCCTGCTGCTGCTATTTCATTTTATTATAATCATTTTTCCTGAGGCCAGCTCCTGATACTCCAGGAGAAGGAAAGCACTGGGTCACAGGGAGGGCAGGCATCTGCTCTCTGTCTGCAGGAGGCTGCAGGGGATGCCCTAGGGGCCGCAAGGTAGAGCCCTATAACCAGGGCCTGTCCTTCATCCCAGCCAGGAGCCAGGCAGCTGGAGACACTGGGGGAGCTCCAACCCTGGCCCTGGGGGCTGAAATGGTGTCCTGGGCCATGGGTAGGGTTGAGGGAGACCTAGGAGCAGGCAGGAAGTACCAGAGCTGTTGATGTCCTCGTGGAGATGACAAAAGAGGCTATTTTGACCAGTGATTGTGCACACTTTTCCTCTGTAGTTTTCATATAGTTTTTCATGTAGCTTTTCATCTGTGATGGAACTCTGTAAAAGATAATAATTGTCCTTTTTTTTTTTTGGTAATTTGTGACTGCAGGTTTACCAGACTGTCCTTCTGCTGAAAAAGCTGTGGCCTGAAGGATCTGACATTCGTAGTGTAATCTGTGTCCTTACTTGCGCAGTGGGATTAAAAATGTACAGTGACGTGCTGGAAAATGCACATACTTCCTTGGGAGCAAAACCAGAGCAATCAGACAGAGTAAGAATCTTTAAAATATCTTTTCAGCACAGTGACTAAAAACATGTTGCTAACAGGAGAGATACCTTTTCCAGATGCCATGAAGACATGGCCATCTAATTCCTTCTGCTTGCAACTAGGAGGAGTCTGGTTGAGACAATTAGTAGGGCTACAGCTTCTCCAAAGGAGCAAGATCTATCCATGGGTATTACTGTGCCCCATGCAACAGTGGCTATTCCAAGGGAAAGTTATACCTTCAGAGTGATTACTTCCATGGGATGTTTTACTGTAGAATGTTACTCAGCTCGTTGTTTCTCTTTACCTTACATCCAGTAGCCTTTATAGGAGAATACACTTTTCCTCCATTAAGCAAGGCATTTCAGGAGAAAGGTTTCCTTCTACATCCAAAGAGTCATGGCATCACTTTTGTGACCATACTAGAAGCTTTGTTTTTTAACACAGAAGAAGAACATCAGTAATATTGTGGAGAGATGTTCAGTGGACTAAAGGATACTTACTTCAATATCCCTGAACTACTAGTGATTAGCACAGATGGATTATTGTGTTCAGCTTTATTTTCCATCATCTCTCAACAGGAAAGAAGTAAACCACTATCTCCAGAAGAAGCCACTGACCTCTGTAGAATGCAATGTCTTGCAATGGTTTTTCTTCTTCACATGCCTCTTTCACAGAGAGCTCAGATTAGGATCATGGAATCCTGCTGGACTAAACAAGTTTTACCCTTAGTAAAAATGGTACGTGCACAACTGTCTTACTTCTCCTGTCATCTGGTGCATTTACCATTTTGGTTTTCAGTTCTCTTGGTAAGTTGTTTTAATAGTCTGATGAGATCAAAGAATTTAGTTTAACCACAAGAAAGAAATCTTATCTGGTTCAGAGGTCTTGTAAGCTACAAATCATTGGGGCTAAGAGAGTGTTTGGGGTAATATCTCAGTGTAGTGGACCTGTGAATGGGCATATGCTGTTGGCCAGTCCTAGTGTTAGAATACTGGACTTGATGGACTCTTTGGCCTCAGCCAGTATGGGAAGTCTGATGGCCAACCTTTGTATTATTGTGAAAGAGAGCTGCGAAGGCAGTTATCTAGAACTGTGCTACTAAAATGTTTCCTGATTACAGAGAAGTAACATAACAACATGTTGATTTTCATGCCAACACAACCTGTAGTAATTATTTCAGAGATGCTTTGATCCCTCCTCATGAAATGGTGTTCTACAACAATTAACCGATTGCTCTATCTTAACAGCAACAGCTGTGTGCACATTTTGTTCTGAAACAGCTAAGTGATACAAGTGATTGGAAACTGGATTTAACTTATCTACCTGACTTAAATGATGATTCACTGCTCAGAAATCTTGCACATTACTATGAGATCGAATACTCTGCAGGTATTCATCTTTGTTAAAGTTTTCTTTGTGCATTTCTAACTTTATTAAGCTGCAGAACACAAATGAAAGTGCTTTTACAAGCATAGATCGTAATTTTTAAATTATCTGCATGATAATGGATACATTTTATGGATCAATAGGGAAACTTTTTTTTCATAGCCAAATCTATTGCATGCAATTGTCTCACCAGAAGTCATTCAGAATGCCTCCCCATGTTGTATCTTCGATGTACTTACTGAAAGGAAGCATAAGGGTTCTGGTCTATTGGGTATTCTTCACTATTGTTTTAAAGGCAGTTTTCTATTCTGAAATCGTAGTGCAACATAGTCAGAATGGAAACTAGATTATATCCATACTGTCACTGTGAAATCAGAAATATTTTTTATCTTGTGATGAGATTAGTTCAGACAAAATCTGATATTATCTCGTACACACATAAATTTGGGAGCTGAAACTTTAAGAACATCATTGTATGTGTTAAGATTCCAAAAAATGTTCATAAAAACTGACAGAGCAAGAAAGTATGAAAAATGTTTTTTACCTAAATTTATTTCACAGTAATTCTATTTACCTGATATCTTCTGTAATGAGCACTGTCAGTCAGTTTGTCGGACAGTAAAATTGAACTTTTTCTTTATGTATCAGGTCATAAGATGTTCTGCATGCACCTCAATAAAGCAAAGGTAGAGCATTTCTAAAGGAAATCTGAATTAGGAATATATGACTCCTATTATTTATTGGGAGCTAAAAATAAAATTCTGAATTAAAGATCCGACCCTGCAGGAGGCGAAAGAAAGAGAAACTCTTATTTTGCTGTGGTATTTATGGCCTCCCACAAACAGTCTAAATCTGGTGTTCTGTACAGAATACATTTTCTCAGCATATTTATTTATATCCTGTCCTATTAAAAACTGATGATGTGTGACATCTGGTCTTCATTTGCTCCAATTTCCAAAGACCTTGGATAGGATTGAACTCTTTGTGCCTGATGCTGTACAGGTAAATCAGATGGATAAGTATGTTCTGTTTAAGGAAACTACAGTTGTGATGCTCCTAATGTCTTTCTTCTTTCCTTCTTTCTTTCTATTCTTTTCTTTATTTTTTTTCCTCCTGTTCAGGATTAGAGTTCCAAAAGGAACTGGGGAAAGAAATGGATAAAGAATACCAGTTTTTATGGGACACTGTAACCAAACTAACTGTGAAATATGATTTTGGAGATGCTTTCCCAATACGAAATACAACTCAACTATTTATTGATCATCAGCAGACATCATTTAGAGGTACTGAGAAGTCCACAAATTAAACAGAAACACAACCTTCATTACTGTCACTGCAAGTTCTGGAAGTTCTGGAAGCAAGATCTTATTTTATCCTGATGACAAATCTAATCTATGCTTGATGGATCCTGTCCTCTTTCCTTTCATCCCACTAGCAAAACTAGCAGATTTCACCCTTATGGCTGAAATTCTGACTCCGCTACAGACAGAACAAGTATTGTTACTGACTTCTCAACTGATTACTTTTAGTTCCAATGTTTGCTAGCCCAAATCTTTTGCATGAATTGTAAAACACATTATGACTAGTGTAATACATACAATAGTAAAAGATATAATGATTAATCATAATTAATTAAATGGTCATGCACTTATTATTCTGCTGTAAAACTGTCTCCAGAGGAATTCCTTGTACATGTTAGCATACGGTTATGCAGGTAATTAGCAGATATGGGAGGAGAAAATTCAGTGAAATAAAGATTTGTCTCCCTAAGGCAGTGGAATGTCTAGCCATCAGTGTATGTCACACTGCTATCCTTGAAAGTTCTAGAAATGTGAACTTACCTTTGTCTTAAGTAACGCTATCACACTTTCTAGTAGCCTGTAGTTGGGAAAGTGCATACTTGGCTCACAGATGGCTTGTATTTACAGACCTGTTCAGAATATCCAGAAGGAGTAGGCAGATATTTTTGCCTGTTTTCTCACATTTCTGAAGAACCATTTTTATTGTCTGGAAATCTTTGTGTAAAACATGAAACTGTATAGATCTTAAGAAGGGACAGTTTGCAAGAAATTCATTAGATGAGAGCATAATTCTACTTAGGTTAATGGACGTTTTTCAGCTAATTTCAATGGATGTCAAGTGGGAAAAGTGCCCTTTAGTGGCCAAAAACAACAGTTTTCATCATTACCTTTACTCATTAAGGTATATTCTAGGACAGCACTTGTACTGCCTATTTCTGTAGTGGTGCGGGAAAGTAGATGCCTGTGAGATGTGGTGGGTTGTAGCATTCAAAACAGTAGTGTAGGAGTCTAAAATAGATTATAAGACTACCTAATCAGAAGCAGTCATATCTGCTTTTTTCCCCTTCTTCCTGTGCTTGAGAAGGAAAAGAAACAGGGGAACTAGTGAACCGCTGCTTACTTTTTGTATGTTTTGCTTTCTGGAATTTCATTTT
The DNA here is from genome assembly GCF_002078875.1 of Numida meleagris. Classification (NCBI taxonomy): domain Eukaryota; kingdom Metazoa; phylum Chordata; class Aves; order Galliformes; family Numididae; genus Numida; species Numida meleagris. Next base: position 29,892,280 of record NC_034412.1, on the reverse strand, counting down.
TAGTGTATCTTGACAGAATGTTAAAGATATGATATGAAATTGTATATATTTTTAATCAAGCTCTATTCATTCTCTTTTTATTTTATAAAGTCTGTGAAGAAAAAATTCCTGATATAGGACTAATCCCATTAAAGTCTGATCTTGTTGAAGAATATGCTGGAGATGTTTTGAAAGACCTACCTGTTTTAGAAAGGTATGTATATGAATTTTTATTGTAATGTAATGAGATTGTATGGGCTTATTTCCCATTCCCCTGCACCGTACACCCATACTATGTTCAATTTGTGCAAGTTTAGAAACGCTTTTGCTGTGACTAGGGAAGACTTATAAGCACTAGGGTAAATATTAACAGAAGGTTCAGAACAAGAATGAGTAAGATTCTGTCTTCTTATTTTCTCATCAGTTTTTTTTTTTTTTACATTAGTCCTTGAAGATTCTTATTCTACATTCTTAAACATTTTTTTTTTCGACATGCAAATAGTATTTGAAAGGTCTCATCCTAAATTGCAAAGCTCGGATTGATTTCAGGAACAGAAAAATATGGAATAACAGTAGTGAATAGAAGTTAAGAGCAGATTATCCTTTACATTTGCCATGCTGTTCTATTTATGAAGGTGGGTTGTGTACTGCACAATGATTATTTTTAGCCAGTTTGGGAAAACAGATGTATTTCTGTGAGTTACATAGTTACACTGTATTTTGATTTAACTGTAAGAAACTAAGTGGAAAAAAGCAGTTTTAATTTGTTATTAAATCTTTCTGAAAAACTGAGACTATCTGCACAAACTGTCTGTAGTAGAATTAAGCCCTATACTGTTTGTCTGCTGCTGTAAAATTGTTTTGATAAATATCCAGTTTTTTCAATATGTTTTGAATATTTCATTAGAGATGCCAGACAACCATTTTATTTTCTGCTCTGTTTAATGTTTCAGCAATGATCCTACAATTACTTCACTCATTAAATACAAAGAATTTGATGAGCTTCGTCACTGGCATTCTGGCAGACCACTGACCGAGGAATATGAACGAGTACCGTGCAATGCTGATGGTAAGAAATGCTAACAAAACCCATTTGTTTGTCTGAGCTAGAAAAACACTGTGAAGATTATCATTGTTTTAAAGGAGGACTTCTCATTTCATAAAATGTTTGCAGCTATATAAATACTTGCCAAAGTAGTACTGCAATAGCTGAATTATACTTAAACTGATGAGCTTGTGCAGTATTTGTATGCATTGTATGTTATATATTATTTTAATAGCTCTAACGAGTATGATGGAGCTCTCCTCAGGTGTTCATGATACATTCGCTTGTGTTTGCAAAATGCTTCTCAGATTTATATAAACAAACTTTACGTACATGTGCAATTTAATGTTTGAATCTATAGTTTGGATAATGCTTACTATGCAAATTCATATATGCACAAAATCAGCGTTAGTGTTTACAGTGCACATGCATAGCCAATCATATCTTTTGAGAACATAAAATAAGTAAAAGAAGTAAACAAAAGTTATTTGTATCTTAATTATTAATGTTACACATTATAGTTTCCTCTAAGTTTTTGCACCTTGAAATACTTTCTGATGGGACAGTTTCTGCATCCTTCTTTACACCGTGGTTCCAAGAAGAAATTTAGAGAGCAGTCACTTCGAGAATAACCTGCAGAAGAGTAACTAGGGCATCCTCCATAATGTTGGAGTTGGAAGTTTATGTCTACTTCTGCTGAAGTCCTTTCTCTTCCAAGTTTTGTATTAGTCCTCTGAACACAGGCTTGTATCATCTCAGTCTTGTGTAAAACAGAAAGATCTTCTGAGACAGATCTTCACATTCGGAAGCTAACTTGTTTTTTTTTAGGCAGAGAGAAATATCCTGTGCAATTCTGCAGGCTTGGGTAGAGTGGCTGGAGAGTTGTGCAGAGGAAAAATATATGAGGGTATCAGTTAACAGCTGGTTGAACACGAACCAGCAGCGTGCCCAGGTGGCTGTGAAGGCCAATAGCATCCTGGCTTGCATCAGAAATAGTGTAGTTGGCAGGAGCAGGGAGATGATCGTCCCTCTGTACTTGGCACTGGTGAGTCTGCGCCTTGAATGCTATGTTCAGTTTTGGGCCCCTCACTGGATGAAAGACAGTGAGGCCCTGGAGCATGTTCAGAGAAGGGCAACAGAGCTGTAAATGGTCTGGAGCACAGGCCTTAAGAGGAGTGGCTGAGAGAGCTGGGATTTTTTCTTCTGGAGAAGAGGAGGCTCAGGGGAGACCTTATCACTCTCTACAATTACCCGAAGGAAGGTTGTGGCGAGGTGGGGATCAGCCTCTTCTCCCAGGTAACTAGTGATAGCATGAGAAGGAAGGGCCTCACGTTGTGCCAGAAGAGGTTCAGGTTGCATGATCTTAGAGGTCTATTCCAACCTTAATGATTCAATATTTCAGTGAAATACTTGAAGGAGGCCTACAGAAAAGCTGGGGAGGGACTTTTTATAAGGGTGGGTAGCAACAGGACAAGGGGAAGTGGGTTTAGACTGGAAGAGGATAGATTCAGACTAGATATTAGGAAGAAATTGTTTACTGTGAGGGTGGTGAAACACTGGAACAGGTTGCCCAGTGAGGCTGTGAGTGCCCCTTCCTTGGAAGCATTCAAGGCCAGTCTGGATGGGGTTGTGAGCAACCTGGTTTAGTGGGAGGTGTCCCTGTCTATAGCAGGGGGGTTGGAACTAGATGATCTTAAAGGTCTCTTCCAACCCATTCTGTGATTCTGTGACTTGAGTATGGAAATATTTATGTGCTCAGTATTAGACAGCAAAAGTTTTCTTCCAGCAGCATTATTTATTTATGTTCTGATGAGAGAGTCTTGCTTTCACTGAGAAGAGGTCTCTTTCTGACTATTTAATTGCCTTTTGAAAATGCCTTCTTACTTTCTGTGACTGTGTTGCTCAAACAGTTATAATTTATTTCCTGCTTATTAAGTTTTCCAGTAATTATCGATGTGTGCCTAAAGTTGTCTGAATTTGAGTCTGACTTACCTCTCAGATAACTGAAAGTGCTGCTGAATTTCCACGAGTCTTAGCAGCAAGCCTCTCTTGATATGTGATTTTGTCTCCTAGTCAAAAAAGAATTTTTGCTAAATGTATCTATTGCTCAGTTATATTTTCTTGGAAATTGTTTAGACTGGAATTCTGTTTGTGTATTTTTGAATCAATTATACTTATTTGCAGCAAAATCCAAGGATGCATTTGAAAGAAAACAAATTCAGAAGTTTCAGACTTTTTATCGTTTATATGGAAGCACTTTGGAAGGTAGCAATTCAAAGTTTATTGTACGCCAAAATGATGTTCCAGGGAATGTTAATACTGCTGTCAAAAAGACTAAACAAATACACGTGAGTATATACAAATTGCTCTTTCCGAATCTACTTCATATTATCCAAAAAAAGAGCATTTATACTATATGAATTTCAGAAAAGACATTTTATACTTTGAATGCATAATAGTTCTCAGTTGAAGAAATCTGATTATTTTGTACTACAAATTGAATTGGCTAATTGGCAAAAATATTTTTTGTTCCTGGTTGGGAATATTGATGAATAATTATATTTAAAAAGGCACAAATAAATAAAAAATGAAACAAATATCAAGTTTGTAAAGGGTAGTGGTTTTTGTCTCATGGGTGGTAATAGAACGTGGAATGAAGGAAATGAGTTCATCAATTTAATTTTACTTTAAGAAAGTAGTGAGAAATACTGTAAAATCCATTATTTGGTTGTTTATTTTCCCACATAGTTTGGAAATACTCACCATGAAAGGTCCTGTAAATATTGCTACTAATTCTATCTATGAACATTTTCAGACATCACAGGGTATGTATTTGCACACTAATGAACAGGACTGAGTAATAGTAATTCGAGTAATATTTCATAACAGACCGTACTGTTATAGATTGTGGCCTGTTGAATCACTTGTAAGCCATATATAGAATATATATATATATATATATAATAATTTTGTTAAAGTAAGATAAAACTCTTAATTTTATTTAATATATTTAAAAAATCTTGTTACTAGCATCACTGTTAACTATGGATAAAAAATCTCAGATATCTGCTATTTAATTTTTCTGTGTTTATGTGCTTTTATACTATTCATGATGAAACTTTTTATTGACTTCTAAAGTAAAGATTAGGTAACCTTTTGAGCAGCATGTTGGGATTCAGAAATACTGTCTCCTTCAGAATCAAGTAATAATTTAAAGAATTCTCAGTTGACAATGTACCACAAAGGTGAATTGAAAAGTATAATGTATCTTGAGTTTATAGATTAGTTTCTTTCAGATGATGCTTGGACATAATTGTGGTTAATTTTGAAATTTTATTTGATAGAAAAGCAAAGCGGAAATAATCGCAGAGGAAAACAACAGGCGACTAAAAGCTAAAGAAGAAAAGAAAGAACAGGAGCAATGGAAAACCTTGCAGATATCAACAGAAAAGGAAATAAAAGCAAATCTGACCATTGGAATAAATAAATTGGAAAAGTTTCTCAAGACAGTTAAAAGTAGATCTGTGAAATTTAGCATAGAAATGTCAGGATTGTCAGCCTGTGTAGAAGCATGGAAAAAACACTGCAGAAAACAAGGTATGATAGTCAAATGCATTCAGTTTTCAACTTGCACTCACTTTAACCAAGAAAGTGAGTGCTTTTGGACTTTCTCAGTAGGAATAAAGGCATGTAAATACAAACCTGTTCTGGGAGCACTAATGGTGCTTTTCACTATTAACAGGCATTGGTCCCCATTTGCAATTTCAAGATGCCTTGAAGGAGAGATAAGGAATCAATTGAAAGTAGATTTTAGCTATTTTTCTGTTTTGCCTTGTAAACATTGCATACATAGATAATTTATTTTGTTGTATATATCTTTAATGAGTATGTATTATGCACAATACAGTATGGCTATATTGAGGTGAATTGTTAACTAGCTGAGTTAACTCACAATCTGAATAATGCTGATTATCACAGAAATCCATGCCACTGTCATTAGTTGTCTCCAGTTTCACTAGAATCAACTTATCCATTTTATACTTTTGGTTGAGAGGATCCAAACACACTGCTGGAAATATGCTGGGGAGACCTGTAAACATTAGAGTGAAATACGTATCTAGTAGGATTGAGTAACAAGCCTGAGTCAATGAAGTGAAATGGGGAAGTTCCATTATCAAATACATATGAGAAGTGCAACTTCCTTTAATAGCTGAGTTAGAATTGTTTGGATGCTTGGTGTTCAGTGATAGAGGTTGCTAGAATGTGAGTTATGTTCTGGTTGTCTTAAATTTAAATGCATTTTTAAGTTGCCATAAATGTGGCTGGATGGATAAGGTCTGTTTTAAAAATACCTAATATAAGAAGGCTCCCAGTGATACAAATGACTATCAAATAACTGTCAAGCTTTTTTTGAAAGGAAGCAAATCTAACGATTTAAGTGGTGCTGTCCAAGTCATGAGGAGAATTCATATACTCCTTGAAAAATATCAAGATCTTTTGGAGAAATCACATTTACGGAAGCTGAGCCAATATCTACAACTTCTTGGATTTGAGAATTTGGCATGCACTCTGTCTGGCCAGGTAACTTTATAGACTTCATATAACTTTATGTGATTTTCTGACCTTCTGCTGGAGCAGGTCCAAAGAAGGACAACAAGGCTGGTGAGGGGCTTGGAGAATATGCCCTATGAGGAGCGACTGAAGGAACTAGGGCTGTTTAGTCTGGGGAAGAGGAGGCTGAGGGAAGACTTTATTGTTCTCTTCAAATACCTGAAAGGTGATTGCAGTGAGAGAGGAGTCAGTCTCTTCTCAATGGTGACAGGTGACAGGACGAGGGGAAATGGCCTCAAGTTGTGCCAGGGGAGATTTAGGTTGGATATCAGGAAAATTTTCTTTACAGAAAGGGTTGTTAAGCACTGGAATAGGCTCCCCAGGGAGGTGGTTGAGTCACCATCCCTGAATGTGTTTAAAAACAGTTTGGATGTGGTGCTCAGGGACGTGATTTAGTGGTGGGTTGTTAGGGTTAGGGTAGTATGGTTCTGTTGTGGTTGGACTTGATGATCTTGAAGGTCTTTTACAACCTGAGTGATTCTATGATTCTATGACTCTGTGTTGTAACGTGTAATACTTTGGTAAACAGCTTTAAGGATCAGGTATGTAACCACACACATCCATGACCATTAGAATTTTTTATGTCTTACTGTATGGTATGCACATTTTACTTAAAAATATAAAGCTTTGAAAAATTTAGAATCACAGTCAGTCTATATATTGGGTTTCTTTTTCCAGCTTGGACTGATTTCACAAAGAGTCACAGCAGGCTCAAGAAAGGAGAAAGAAATAAAGGATGAGAAGTATATAGCACACAGTAGCTCAAGGAAGCCAAGCTCTGTCTGCTAGATGGTTTTGTTAGGTCTTCTCACAACAAAAGCATCTACAACAGTGGCTACTGAAGACATTACTTACAGAACGTAGCCTCCTTTGAATAGATATAACTCTGACACGAGGCTACAACAAAGTCATTTAAAAATTACCTACAATTTCATCTATTTTTCAAAGCTTTCCAAGTTCCACAGAGGAAAAAAAAAACCATAACATTTTCTGAATCTCTTGCTAGTTTTCAAACCAACCTGAAATTTAATATGACCTTATAGATGAGAGAAGGAAGAGATGATCTGAATAGAAGCAACTGTGATGTTGAGGTGGGACCAGCTCGCTTTCAGCTACAATACATGGACTATTACTTGCTCAGAGAAGAGAGGAATGATCCAGATCCCCGAGTGCAACACTTCATACCAGACACGTGGCAGGTACTGAGACAAAAACCATTTGCATATAGAGTTATTGGAAATGACCTTTTTCATTAAAAAATATACATTGTTACCCTACTTGTTAAAAATAGTATTTCACTAAGTTTAACCAAGTCAGTAAATTACTTCAGAAATGTTCTTTTACACTGAGGGCTTTCCAACTAAGAGCTTCGCTCAAGGCATTCAACTTTAGAAATACCATGTCCATGAGATTCTGCTGTTTATAGTAATATTTGATGGTGATAATCTCTAGCTATTGTTTGCTCCTTTTTTGTCCATAGAGAATGACTCATAGTATGGGTTGATAAATAACTTTTTTCTTTAAAGCACAGCAAGTCTAACTGAAGTCTTTTTATTATTAGGCTGGGGAGGCCAGATTAACTTGCCACTTTTTGTGAGTGTATCTGCAAACCAGTCACTTGCTCGAGGAGCAACTTGAAAGATGGCATATATACTGACAGAGAAAGATAGTGTTACTACTATTTCTTTTTCCTTTTTAGTATCCTTCCTCTCATCCTTTCACAGACCTGTTGAGAGAGCATGGAGGAAGACAGGAGTAGGGAAGAAAACCAATTAATAAACAATGTACGTTAGGAGCAGAAGAGAGATTTTAACAGGACTGAGTAACTATTATAGTCAAAAAAAAAAATAGTGATTTGTAAAAGAACAATGACGTTTTTGAGTCTAAATTATACACTGGTGAGTTAACTGGCTTTATTTTTTGTTTGAAAATTTCCAGTTTTGGACTGCAAGTGTTGTGGTATCAATATCTCAGAGCAAATAGTTGAAACAAGCAAGTCAGAATTGCTAGTTCTACTTTTTCTGCTAACAGTGTGAGAAAAAAATACAGTCATAAAACAACTAGTTTAACTTTGACTTCCAGTAGTCTAACATCTGTATTAAAAGTCTGCATGTAAAAAAATATAAGAGACTTTTTCACAGAAAGAGCTGGTTTACTCAGAGAGAACTTGTTAACAAGACATTTTGATATAAATAATTGCTCTTCTCTTAGCGAGAACTTCTCGATGCTGTAGATAATAATGAGTCCGCAGTGATTGTTGCTCCCACATCATCAGGAAAAACATATGCTTCATATTATTGCATGGAGAAAGTTCTGAAAATGAGTGATGAAGGAGTAGTTGTGTATGTTGCTCCTACAAAGGTAAGGTTACATCCTACTACATATTCTATATGTTTGCTACATTTTTCAGTATGATTCTAAAACCATTGGGGGTAACTTATTACACTAATTTAGCTGATGTATGTCTTTTTCATCAGAAACATGTAATTACACATGTTAACAAAAAATCTTCCAAACATTTATGTTCATGTACAATTTATATTTGTCTGTTACTATTTATATATAGCTATTTTAAGGTCAGAAACACTGATGTGTACAAAAGTCCTTAGAAGTAGAGCATTAGGAAAATGGTGAGAGCACCAAAAGCATACAAACTATACATGAAATTGATATTAGAACAGAACAATGACCAAGCAAGTAATTTCATTCCACTTGAGTCTACTCTCAGAGAAAACTTCGAGAAAAAGCTTGTGAAACTCTTGCCTGTTGTGGTACATTTTTTAATGCATATTTTATCCTAGTAGTTAGAAATTTACTTAAAAGCTGAGACAGTGTGTTTTCGTTTCTTCCAAAACTTAACTTAGTGCTTGTAGATACAGCAGAATGTGATTTTTTTTTAGCAGCTTTAAAAGCCATTAGAATACAGAATTAAAACTATATAACCCACTTCACGGAACACTACAGTTCTTTGAAAGCATTTGAGTATAACTGAACATAAAGTACTACATCTGTTAAAAGTTAATAACACATTACATAGTATATTATAATTTAGTATGTTAACATCAGTGCCCAAACTGGATATTTTACATAATATTGTATGCCTTTAGACATACACAGTCTCGTTTTATTTATGACTTGCTCTACTTAAGGCCCTTGTAAACCAAGTGGTGGGATCTGTATACAGTCGATTCACCAAGAAACTTCCAGATGGACTGGTGGTGTGTGGAGTCTTCACACGAGATTATCGCCATGATGTCATGAATTCTCAGGTATATTTTTTATGGGTGTTTTAACACAGAATAGTAAGGCCTGCTGTACTTCATCTGGCTTCTGCAAATATTAATTTTGATTGTAACAGTTGCACCAAATACAAAGCTCAGAAAAAATCTAAGCACACTTGTACTGCACACGAGAAACTTTCATTCTGTGGCACACAAACTTACCTATTAATCCGTAGAGGATATGCCATGGAACAACCTCTAAAATCCCTTGGTCACAAGCATACATCCGATGTAAATGCAGACAAATGAAGGAGGTGCTCATTTTTTTTTCATTATTTTCACGATAGTGTGACTTTTCCTATTATTAATAAAACCTGATGACATAGGCTGATTTTTAAGTGGCAGCATGTCTTCAGTGCTCAGTCACTCTCTCAGTGGAAAGTTCAAACAGATCCTTCAATATTTTACTTTGTGCCCATTGCCTCTTGTCGTGTCGGTAGACACCACTGAAAAGAGCCCACTTCTGTCTTCTTCACATCCTCTTTTCATGTTTATATACAATGGTGAGATCTTCCATGTTCCTTTGCATTAAACAATATCCACTGCTCTCTCCTCGCCTTCCAGCCCAGTTATTTCATTATAGAAGTTTATGAGATTGGTCAAGCATGACTTCCTCTTGAAGCATGGTGAATGCATGCTAACTACTCCTAATGACTTCCTTGTCCTTCCTGTGCCTGGAAATAGTTTCAAGGGTTAATTGCTCTATCACTTTCCCAGGGATTAAGGTGAAGTTGACGTGCCTGGAGACCTCTGCGTCCTACTTCTTGCCCTTCTTGAAGGCAGGATTGAAAAATCATTTATTTGTTTTTTGCTTACCTTTAAATCAAATACCTAAACATTTTTAATTTTTTTTTTCAATATACAATCTATCTTGTTATATTTGATTACCCAGTTTACTTGAAAATAATGCTCTACAAACCTTTGTTCTTAGATACTAGTGACTGTGCCTCAGTGTTTAGAAATCTTGATGCTGTCTCCTCGTTGCCAGAATTGGACTAAACGAATACAATACATTATATTTGATGAGGTAGGCATATTTCAATAGTCATCAATTATAAGAAGAAAAAGCAGAGGAAAAATATCAACAATTCAAATTTGCATTACATATATTATAGCTGGCAAAAACTTTAGAACTATTACTTTAGACTTGCTTGCTTTTATTGTCACCTTGTCTTTATGTATACCAGTGCAAGAACTTAAAACTCTAATAGTCCTCAAGAGGACACATAGTTCAAAGTTAAGAAGTCCCCTTATTTCCCTTACTTCTCTCACTCCAGTCACTTGAAAAACTAAAGGCCATCACTGCAGTTTAAGTGTTGAAATTGGAGTCTGGAGGTACTCCAAGCTTGGATCATTCATTTTTCTCATCATCAGATATTTGCCAATCTTCTGAGGACAAAAATGATAATTAATTTTGCTGAAATTAAAATTTGTACTGGATTCTTTCTTGTATATCAAATTAATTGCTAATGATGTGAGTAAATATCTAGGCTACATACAATGAAAATAGTACTGAAATTTAGATTGTTTAACTATCCAGTGAAGTCTGGAGAGAGAGATGTCCATTTTATTTGGATCTCACTGTCATTAGCTACAGTATAAGAAGTATTCAGTACTGTTCTTTCCAAAGTTTTTGTCTTTAGGAAAACTATAGTGAAACAATTCTTTTTGGGCTCACTTTGACAAGGAACATCTCTTTTATTTTTTTAATCCTATTTCTTTTCTCAAAAATATAGATCCATTGTCTTGGTGGTGAAATTGGAGCAGAGGTTTGGGAGCATCTTCTGGTAACAATTCGGTGTCCATTTTTGGCACTCTCTGCTACTATCAGTAATCCAGATCACCTGACTGAGTACGCTTGGAATTTTTTCATTCACAAGAGCGTATTTAAATTGTGTATGAACTGTTCTAGACAGATGTCAATTACTATTGAGAGGCAACAGTTTTGGAATTACGTTTTTGTTTATTGTATATAGTTATATATAATTGACAATTTGTATAAGTGATCAATTTGTATAATAGATAATTTGTAACTCTTAACTTTCTGAAATGAGAACAGGCATTCCTATTACCTGAGATCCTTTAAATGAGCTAGGCAGAAGAATTTAGGATGCTTTTGAATCTATTTGGTTCGCCAAAACCTAATAAGTTTCCTTGTCTATCATCAGTCAAGGAAGATATCAGCACTATAGAGATAGACAGATAGATATATGATGGTGCTATTTCACATTTGCTGGAGAAAATTCCACTGAGATGGTGAAAGGGACTGGAAATTCTATAGGAGAAACAGAGAAGAATGTAGTAATTCCTCTATTACAGTTGTAAAACTTTTCTTAAAAATATTTTTAACAATTTTTATTTTATTCTTGAAGATGGTTACAGTCTGTGAAAAGGTATTGGCAATGTGCTGAGAATGCAATAAAAGGAAGCTCTACCAACTCTGAAAAGAATTTTGCAAGAAAATGTAAAGGAAAATCTACAGTAAAAGAACAAAAAAAATCATACCGTGTTAGACTAGGTGTGTATCAGAATGTTTTGTAACTAATAAATGAATGTAGTGTCCTTTCTGCAAACATTTTAATCATTCTGCATGAACATAAGCATGTACGTACATAGTTATTTCAAATAAAAATAAATATTGCAGTAGTAAGTACTTTTTAAAACAGTGTATCATCACATTTTTGTCTCTACATAGTCCTGTATGAAGAAAGATACAATGATTTGGAAAAGTATGTGTGTTCCCTAACAGGCAGTGATTTTGTCATTGAACATTTTCACCCATGTGCTGCATTAACAGTCAATCATGTAAGTATAGTGCTGGTGCCAAAATTGTTTCTCAAATGTTACATTAAGCAAGATGGAATACATCATGATTTCAAAACTGATTATTTTCTCTCTCTCTCTCTCTTTTTTTTTTTTTTAAACTCCTTGCAGATTGAGAACTATGGTATTCCTTCAGATCTTTCATTGTCTCCAAGAGAGAGCATTCAGCTATATGACACAATGGTAAAAGTCTGGCAAAAGTGGCCAAGGGCACAGGTGGGTATAAAGAGCTGCAGATAGAATATGTAAAAGTAAATAGATAATGAAGTACTGCAGTGTTTTATAATGATGTTGTTTTCAAGGAGATGGATCCTGAGGAATTCGTCTTTTTCAAGAATAAGATAGTGATAAAAAAGATGGATGTGAGGAAATACGAACAGGAACTGAAGAAAGAACTAAGCAACTGGATTGTAGTTGGCCAAAGACAGAAGGTAACTGCTGTTAGAGGAGTGCATTTTTAAGCTTATGTACAGATGTAATATAACATAATTGTAATTATTGTATAATAATATTTAGACAATTATGGGAACTTCTACTCCCATAATTATTTCTTATTAGTATTAACTACTCTTGTGCTAAAAGACAAGCACTAATATTTGTGGAATTTAATAAGTTTTTTCAAGCTTATGTTTTCACAGGCTTCTCAGGGAATCAGATGTCTGGTACTTTCTGATTTCAAGTTCTGATTCCTTGAGATAGTGCCTACAATTAGCGACGGTATTGTACCACTATTCCACTACTTTAGTCTACCTCTTTTCTTTGCTGCTCATTTGAAACTTTCTCTGAAAACTTTATATGTAAAAGAAATTAAAGCAATAGGCAAAAGATCAAGTCTTTGATCAGAAGCCATATATTATTATATCATAAAAGGAAGTGTAAGGAGGTTTTGAATCAAAACCTTGTATAAAACAAAGAATATATGGAAAAAAAAAACCAACAAACTTCTTGAAATGTGACACTTAAATGTGAAAATGCATCATAATTGATGTGTTAGAAATACTTGATAATTTCCACCGTGATGGTAGCGAAGAATGCTACAACAATTTTCATTTTGAGTTCTTACTGGAGTCAGATAATGTTCTACAGGGTTTTTAAGTCCATAAACAATATGAGGCAATATTGCAAGATTTAAAATATCTGAGCTGATAGAAAATGTCACAGGAAACTTTGCATCCAGGTAGAAGATTCTGTCATTAAAATATCCTCAATAATAACGCTTTGGTCAGGTGAATGAGGTACTGGACAACTTAAAACCCCAACCTGTGGATTGCTCAGAAAATCAAAAGTGGAAGAAGTTTGCATGCTTTGTTGACAAATTGCATGAAATGAATAAATTGCCTGCCATATTTTTTATGTAAGTATTTACATTCCGTATATTATGTGTGCATTGACTAGAAAAAAAACGAGAAAAATTGGAAGATATCATGTATTTGGTCTTTGTTTTCTCTGTTTTAAAGCACATGAGATAAAGACTCACAAGCTCTATGAACCTATTTATCTCTATGTGGGACTTTCTATTTTACTCTATCTTTATGGGACTAAAGATTTAGATGAAGTAAAACTGGGAATTAATTACTATCTGGAAAGGTTAGAATCCATGAGTGATATCTAGGAAAATAATAAGAAGCTGAATCACATTAAAATGAGAGTTGAATTCTCTGTTGCTTTGGTCCAGTATAGTAAGTAAAACTTGTGTTCTTTAATTAGAAGTGCAAACGGTGTATGTAGGTGCAGACTTGATAGGGAAAAGGATGAAATGAGGTTCTATGAATGTATCATTTGTTACGATTTTGGTGCAAAACCTCAAACAACATTGTCTTTTATCCAGTGAAATGGATTAATTAACCTCCTTTGAATACATCTAAGATGTGATTTCACAAAACATCAAACACGCACAGCCTACTGACACCACTATTGTCAGTGCTATTGCTAGTATCAGTAAAATGTACCTTAATGATGATCTTAATATTGAAAAGAAGCTACTTATCATTAAATGGAGTTGTCCAGAACAAAGAAACAGTCACATAAAGATAGAAAGTTTTCTCATCCCAGTAATGAAGACTTGCCCTTCCTTATATTGGACACTTTGGTAGTTAGGGGGAGAATGCTAGCTGCCATTTCATTTCTTACAAGTTTGTGCTGATAAAAAAGCATTTCTGAAAGAACATTAGAAAGGAAGAAGCAAAAAGTGACTGTACAGATATATAGCATCTCTAAATGCTGGTAATTTTTTCTTCTTGTGTTTTGAGTGACAATCTAGTTGAAAATTAGTGTTACGTCTAATTTCAAGTTGAAACCAATAGATTTCAAAATTACTCTTAGATATTTGTAATTCCTTCTTATAAGGAGTGATTTCAGAGCTGCTTTATGAACTACAGCATCATCTGGGGGGACTAGGAAGTTCCAAAGTTCTTCTCCTTAGTAGAGAAAGATAAGTGGCTTATTCTCATCTGCTCTGGAATGATGTGTCCTTAGAAATTTTTTGTGACTTACAGCTCTTACAAGAGACTGTGTGTAGTGTGTGAATCCTCTCTTTAATTAATAACTGCTAAATAATCACTGTGGGATGAAAATGCATTCCAGACCAGTGAATGTGGAGGCATAACCTAGTGACGTGAAGTTGGAACATGAAGTAGAGAAATCTATTATCTGATGTTTTAAGGAACAGGTGTAGTGTAACAGCACTTTGTGGACCTCCTCCATGTTGTATTCTGACAAGGGACGAGCATCAAACAGAATTAACAAAAAAACCCCTCTTTTTACATGTCCAAGTCCTGGGAATTTGTGAGACAGATGAAGGGGATTTGGAGCCCTCAGAAGTAGATGCTGACTTGAAGTAGTAGATTGGTATTTGTGCTTTGTTGATAGTGGAAAGCTTTTTTTTCCTGAGCTGTTGATGAATTAGGTTGGAAAGTGATCACCCATAATGGTATTAGGTCAGCATGGAATTAATAGAGACTCAGGAGAGAGCCGGTATCAGAGCTGTAGAAGACAAATTGCTATTGTGGCCTTTGGTGGTAGGGAAAACAGTACTTGGAGTTTTCTTTTCTTCTCTTAAAACAACTAGGGAAAGGGAACATGCTGGCACCACATTTTTACTCATATGGCTGAATAAACTGAACTCACTTCAGAGGAATCAAGACTAAACGGGAAATGACTGTTATTGAGCTCTGTCATCCATGAAGAAGTAGAAATCTTAAGCTAAGAAGTTACCACCTAGACTTAGGATCTGTGTTTGGCCTTTACAAGTACAAAGTCCTTCAGTTTTTGCACTTGTTCTTGGTGACTGCCAGATTTGAATTACTTGCAAGTATTCTAATGGACTAGGATGAAACCTCATGCCAGGTGTTTGCTAACACTTTTTACAGTGTTAGTTAACAGAATCTGCTCTGCTGCAACAAGGATTTAATAAATGCTTACTAAGGGTGAAGCTGGCACAGTCTTCATCCCAGTTAAGCTTCAAACAGTCCAGTGTTGAAAAGGCTATAAGGAAGAACAGCTGAGTAGAAGAGAAACAGGCATTGATTTTCAACTGGTTAGCTGAGAAGGATTAAAATGATTTAAGGTACAGTCTGCTTTATATTTATGTTCATGAATCCAACTTACAGAAAGGCAGGTTTGAGCATACTTTCCACAGATAATTTACTGACAGAACTATTTTATATATGAGCACTCAGATTTGAAATAAATGCAGTTTGAAAGGGAATGCGGACTATGATGTGGCTCTGAGCAGCCTGGTCTTGTGGTTCAACCCCACAGCAGGGGGGTTTTCAACCCAAGCGATTCTATGATTCTTTGATTTGGGGATCAAATAGTAATATGCTTCTAATTATTCAAATTAACTGTAGTTGGGTAATAAGTATTACTGAGTATTATATTGTAACAGCATTCATTACATACACCTACAAATAAAGAGTTCTACTAGAGTTGTCCTAACTGACGTATATTGGTTTAAGATTTGGCTTAGGTTCAGTGGAACAGGCAGCCAGGAATGTCTTCCTGAATTTGCTGGAAAAACAAGATAATGAACGTGATCCTAAAATGGAGAGGGAAAAAGAAGATATAAAGAACAAACTAAGAAAAGTGAATAAAGCGCTAATAAAATTTGAGTCTATGTAAGTATTAGAACTACGTATTGTTACAACACACATTACAAGAGAGCAAAATTTTGTGGTAAGTTTTTTCTGGGGAATGTACCTTACAACAGCCAGTTGCAGTTGCTTTAGCAACCCCCATGGTAGGAGCAGTTGCATGGTGGGTATTAATTAGCAGTACCTAGTGCATAGACAAGCAGAAGGGAAATACCAGTGTGGCTGATATTGTGCTGGTGCTGCAGCATGAGAATGAGAGAGAAACTTGAATATATGAGGTCAGCCACTGCGGAAGAATATATTCGTAGCTTAATTTCACCATGTCTGGTTATAGTGATGGATCTCTGAAGTGTGGGTTCACCTGACTGATGAGATGTTCTTTGAAAATGTGACAGCATTTTGCTTTGATTATACCTTGTCTTTGCCTTAGCTTTCAACTTCCTTGAGTTTTTTGATCATAGGGTGTAGATTTTTAAAGGCATTTGGCAATTAAATACACCTACAGTTATTGGGTTTGTCAAGAACATAAACACTATTGTTTTGACCTCCTAATGCTGATAATTTTTAGTGTATTCCACAAACATAATAGCATGAAAGAATGAAGTTGGCTGACTTTAATAGTAATGAGTTAGAACTTGAAAATCCAGTATGAATTTAGACATTTATTTAGTGGTTTGAAAGTCTGCCTCTAGTTTCCTTCTTCTCTTCAAATCCTTCCCCAAATCTTTACCGTCCATGTAATTATTTGCAGTAACCGGACTGCACTTCTTTTTGATGTTGAATTTTTCTACTGTGCGATAGTGTTAACTTACTAATTTGCTAACCAATGTATTTGTAGTTGCTGTCTTCATCTTCCTTCATTTTTGTATATCACCATAATTCCTTCTCTCTCCTTCACCCAGAATCATTTGCTGTTTCACATACAAGCCAAGATCAAATGCACATGTTAGCACTATAAGTAAATTTACATTAATAGACCTACCTACATGTTTGAGCCTACAGTCTAAAAGAGTACACATCTGCATCCTTAAGAACCCAAAATATATATTAAAATAATAATATATATATGAAAGAAATAATCTTTTTAATTGTATATTTTATGCAGTGATACCAAAAAGGTGAGACCTAGTAAAATGGAAAGCATGGTGATGCTTTTGACTATGAAAGAACAACTACAGGAAAAACTTAAAAAGCTTACTGTGATCCCTTCTGCATGTACTTATGCTGATCCTAAAGCAGTGGATGAAGATGTAAGTAATTGGCTGATAATTACACTTTCGGTTTTCTATGTCTAAAACTCTTGGATTTGTGCAAAAATCATAAAATGTATATAGTAAGTGATGCAATTGTAATTCATAACAATACTCACTAACTTCATGAAATATCCTGAATTTTGAATTTGATTCCAGGTCTCAATTTTAGGTAATTTTATTTTTAAGATGTGTGGAGAACTTTTCATTCTGCCAACTGTCAGCTCATCACTACCACGCCCACTAAACCATGTCCCTAAATGCCACATGTACACAAGTCTTGAAAACCCTCAAGGATGGTGACTCTACCTCTTCCCTGGGCAGAATCTTCCAATGCCTTACCAAATGCTTGGACTTTAATGGCTAAGAATTTTATTTTATTTTCATTGGCAACAC
Source organism: Numida meleagris (assembly GCF_002078875.1). Classification (NCBI taxonomy): domain Eukaryota; kingdom Metazoa; phylum Chordata; class Aves; order Galliformes; family Numididae; genus Numida; species Numida meleagris. The sequence continues at coordinate 29,874,804 of NC_034412.1, read as the reverse complement.
TTGGTTATTATTAATACTTAACATTTATTTTTATTTGTAGACCTTGAGGAAGATTTTTTATCGACTTAGGTTTCAGAGGAACGGTTATCTGCATCAAATGCTGGCACGGAGGGGCATTGGGTATCATCATGGAGCTATGGCTATGAAGGAAAGACAAACAGTGGAAATGCTTTTCAGGCTGGGATATATCAAGGTTGGAAAATCAAGATTAGGTTTTTTTTTTTTTTTAAGCTTATTTCTCCATATACGTAAATAAAAAGTATAGTGTATCATACATCAGTGGTAAAATATATTGCACTGACTGTGGATGTAAAGCGGATATTAGGTTGTTTTTTTTTTTTAGTTTGATATTGCCATTTCTCAGAGATGTACTTACGTTTAATATTTTATAGGTAGTCACAGCTACTTCAACACTTGCTCTAGGGATCAACATGCCATGTAGATCTGTTGTCTTTGCTGAAGATTCTGTCTTTTTAGATGCACTAAACTACAGGCAGGTATGTATATAGAACATCTGCTATTTATATTACAAGAACAGTAGACATGTAGCTGTCATCACACACAAATCCAGAAAACTTCTTTTCTTTTACGTATACTTCTGGATGTGTTCTGACTTTTAGCTTTTTACCTTGCTGACAAAAATAATTTTAGCTAGCATGATTTTACTAATGTGTCAGAACTGACAGCCCACAGATAACATGCATAGCCAAAAGACCTATTCCACTAATGGAACTATTGCAATTGCTCTGTAAATTAAAGGCATAGATTTGTTTTTCATTTACGAGAGTCGGCACAGACAAAAGTTATTTTGTTCTAGCCATTTTTTACAAATCTGTTAAAAAATATATAAATCCTGTAAGAACACTCAGTGGGGATGTAGAGAGGAAAATAAAGAGTGCTGACTGAATTAATTGGGACCTTCGAGTTAATTCTGTCTTGGAATGCACTCCGCAAATGCAGTAGTGCATTTGCTTCCAGCCATTTGACAGTTTAGTGGATAGGCTTACTTCAGACTCTTCATTAGCCCATTTCTTGCTTTTCTGCTACTTTTAAAGCCTGTATTTTCATAAAGTACTTCTAGTTTGCCTATGGCTCAGGATCACAGCAGCCAAATGCAGCTGAAAGCATCAACTGGCAGGTAATTCTCAGAGAGTGGATCTGTGCAGTAATCAGACCTATGTGCACCTCCCTTCTGCTGTGCATAACTGATATGACTCCAGCTTCGTTACATCATTGGGTACAAAAGACAAGTACCGGTACAGGTCTGGTACAATAGACTTGACCAAGAAGGGATGACTCAAGCAAGAGAACGCACCCTTAGGTAGAATCCTTTTACTCCTTATTCATATTGTCTGCTCGACATTCATACTGAGGCTCCTTCTGCCCCAGCAAAAAAATCAGAACTACGTTTATCTTGAAAATGAAGCTGATGCATAGGTACAAATTAAAACTTACCTAGAAACAATACAAATATTAAAAAGATGTGTGAGAGAATATAAGCATCCTTGCAAATGTTTACATCCTGTAAGAAATTTGCAAATTCACATTGAGAAAAAGTAAATGACACAACCACATTTTAAACCCAGCTATATTTGAGGTACAGCACATTTTGTAAACAGTACTTCAATAATTCTGCATAAATGCTTTATAAAGACTGTATAGTTGGTAGCAATGTATCCAACTTAGATGTATCCAAATTCTTAATAATGTTATTATTTTAATAATAGTACAAATATTTTATTCTTAGATGTCAGGACGCGCTGGAAGACGGGGACAAGATATGATTGGAAATGTGTTCTTCTATGATATTCCACTGCCCAAGGTTGAAAGACTTATCAAATCCAGTGTACCTCAACTGAAAGGCCAGTTTCCTCTGACTATTTCCTTAATACTGAGACTCATGCTGTTGGCTGCAAAGGCTGATGACAAATTGGATGCCAAAGCAAAGGTTTCATATTTTTTCTTAATATAAATTTTATTATTTCTAAGTTAATTTAAATTATAATATCTCCTTAACCTCAGCAGAAAGTTATGCATTTCAAAAATAAGCAATCTGTCTTAAAATAAATGCCATACTCTGCTATACTGCTTCTAGTATCTATATCATCTTTATGGTATTGTACTATCCCCTTTCATGCATTTATTCTTGACAATAAGCTTTATCATCAGAAGGAATGCTATTATCAGGCATGCATTTCTACTCTGACTCTTGTTCTATATAATACTAACCCTTCATTGGAGAATCAGAAAATCTTCCAATATTTCCAGCTTTTCTTGAGGAAAAGAGGAGAACATATCTTTCCTTAGGAAAAAGGGAGCTATGAGATAGGACCTCAGCTGAAACAACGAGAAAATTGTGTGTATTACTCACTTGTTGAAGTCAGCATGCTAACACTCTGGAATCAAAAACTCTTGCCATTTAATGTCAAGATTTAAGTAAAAAAAAATCCATTATCATGATTACCTATTTTTCAGAGACCTCCTCTTGTAATTATTCAGAAACTCATACCCCCAGCTGATCTGTTTTTTCAAGATCCATTTCAGCATGTAGCCATTTTCAAGGACTCAAGGAATTCAGATATAAGTAGGCTCAGCTTCTTAAGATAATGAAATAAATTGGTAAATTTCTGTGCTTAAAAATGGTATTAAAGTGTAAAAAAGTGTATTCAAAACATAGTGCTTTTAGTTTCTTTATGTAAATATGTATTTAAATCCTCATCTGTATATAAATTACATGCAATTCAACTTTAAAAATGTCAGCATAAATATATAAAAACATAAACAAATCTGACAGAGAGAACAGATGTTTTCACAAGCACTTCCAGGAGTTAGGCATTCAGTCTGAATAAATGATTAACAAAAAACAACATTATCTCCCACCTGGAGTTTCTATCCTGAAAACCAATTGATGAAACAAGGTATAAAAGCTGGATCTTAAATTTGTTTGGTTATTACAGATGTTACCTTGCATTTCTAATCTCTTTTTTTGTTTGTTTTTTGTTTAGGCATTGTCAGTGCTGAAGCACTCACTGATGTCATTCAAAAAAGAAAGATATGCTGGAATATTAAAAATTTACTTTATGTTTTCTTTGCAGTTTCTTATCAAAGAGGTAGGTTTTAACTCATTCGGGATAATGCTTATGTGTAAATACAGGTTTGTTTTTCTTAAATCTACAGATTCCCGTAATATTTTAAGAACTTCTGTGTTAGTACTTTTTCATTTAGGAGCTACGTATTTTAATTTCTGGGCTCCCCAGTTCGAGAATGACAGGGAGCTACTGGAGAGAGTTCAGTGGAGGGTCATAAAGATGACTGGGGGCAATGGAGAATCTCCCTAATCAGGAAAGGCTGAGAGACCTGGGACTACAGCCTGGAAAGCAGAAGACTAAGAGGGATCTTATCAATGCTTGTAAATACCTGAAGTGTGGGAATCAAGAAGATGGGGACTCCCCTGATACTCCCATTGAAGAGAAAAATCTGAAGTCAGTGTACAGGAGACATAAGCAACATTTCCACAAAGTTATAGTTGGCATAAAAACTGGTCAAAACTAGGCCCACGTACCCTAGTATACTGTCTCTAATACTTTTCCTAAGGAAGAATGGGGGAAAAAAAAAAACAAAAAAAAACAATAACTGTAAAATTATGGTTCTCTAGATACTCCCTACTTCCTTACAGGGTGTGATGCAAGGTGGTGTCTGCCAGGAGAGATGTTCCAGAACTTATAGCCTCTAATGGAGTTTTATTCCATGAGCTTGCCCAGTTTTTTGAAATTGTTTATACTTTTAGCACCTAAAACGTGCTGCGACAATATACTTGACAGATCACTGCTTGCTCTGCTTTCATCCCATTCAAACACTTGGATTAATATTTTTGAATGACAGTTGCATCAAATATTACTTTTATGACAGTATGCACTTCTCATTTGCAACATAATCTACTATGATACTAATACTACGAAGTCAATTTTTATGCTTTGCGTAGGTTATAAGGATCTTCCACAGAAATACTCAGATATTTGGTACCTTGTTTTCCAGTAATGACAAAGTTTTGGCTTTAAATGGAAACTGAATAGGTACCTATACATTGGGTTGAATTACTACTTATTTGAATGCCACTACTTTGTATTTTTGTCAAATGGAAGTTCACAGCTAAACTTACTTTGCTCTTAAACAGGGCTACTTGGATCAAGAAGGTAACCCCATAGGTTTTGCTGGACTTGTGACACACTTACACTATCACGAACCTTCAAATTTTGTCTTAGTGAGTTTTCTTGCGAAAGGTTTATTCCACAAACTGTGCCAGCCAATTAAGAAAGGTAAATAATACTTCATGCATCTTAATTAAGTCAGTGGCAGGCTCTGTAACCCCAAAGGTTCTGAGATTTTCCGCGTGCCTCCTTGCTTCTCCTACCTTTTCCTTACCTAGCCTTCATCCCCACATGTTGGCTTCTGCCTGTACACACACTGCATGTGTTTGTATTTCTAGGAAAACACACACACAGAACAACGCTAATACAATAAATGTAAATTTACTGTTTGGAAAATGCTGTAAGAAAAAAGAATGCTACGCATTAGAAAAGTCCATTCAATCTAGAAAAATTAACTCTTTCTCCAGAGTAGGTTTTTAATGTTACCTAGCAAATAAGATGAATGACTTCTCTGGATAAAAATAAATTAATAGAAGTACTAATGCCACTGTCTTGTTACATGAGTAACATCTATATTATGCACTAAGATGCAGTGTGTGTACACACAGTATCAATTTGTGGATACGACTAGTTTCTCAATTACCTAATTGAGATTTTTGTTGATTTTTATCCAGCGCAGTTTTGCAATAAACTCTCTTGAGTATTGCAACTGAAACTCCTGAATGAAAGTTATTTTAAGCAAAATTTTTTGGGGGTAAATTTTCATAAATAACCTGTGTGCTTTTTGTTTTGACATAGGCTCAACTGATTTTTCAGAAGATGTCCTAGAAAAGCTAGTGCTCATTCTAGCTAATCTGTTTGGGAGAAAATATCTTCCACCTTGCTCAAAGTCATTTAAACACACATTTTACCAGTCCAAGGTAAAGAAAGCATTGCTCTAACTTACATTATGTACTGCCTCCATGAATTTGTTTAAATCTGTCAGACCAGTGTCAGTATGGATGTTCAGTAGTTTGGTGAGTAAGCAGCCATCTGCCCACCCCAACTGTTCTCTCATTACTCCTCTATGACAGGACAGCATAAGAAAATAGGATAGAAAATTTCGTGAGTCAAGACAAAAACAGGGAGTTTGTTTAACAGTTACCATTATGGCACAGCCTTAGCTTGGGGAAAATGAAATTATTTTATTGCCAATTAAGAGGTTTGGGTATTAAGAAAAAAAACAAAACAACAACCCACCTTTCTCCTCCCCACTTTGCTTTCCCAAGTTCAGCTTCACTCCTTCATTCCAAACCACTCTACCTCCCTCTGTCCCAAGACAGGAAATGAGGGGCTGAGGTCAGTTCCAAAGTATCCCATCATTTCTTCCTCCTCTCCCTTATTCCTGCTCCAGCATGGGTTATTTCTGTGAGCTGTGGTCCTTCTGGATAAACAGGCTCCATTTTGGGCTCTCTGTGGGCCACAGTTCTTTCAGGAACTAATCAGCTGCTCTACTGTGAGGTCCTCCACAGGCTGCAGTGTGAATATCAGTGTTTCTTCATACTATACAACCCAAGTTTTCTCTTCCCCAAATGAGAATTTACTTTTTTTCACTTTTTTTCTTAGTCTAAGGAACCGTAGCTTTTCCTGACACATACCAGCGTCCCAGAAGGAAACTGACACACTCTGCAGTACAGGACACCATAGGCTTAAGACTATCTTTTTCCAAAAGTGGGACAGTATAATCAGGATAAGCATTAACACTGTCTATGCACTAAGTTAACCCAACATGAATACGGGCATAAAGTGAAACACGCTACTGTTAGCTCTTCCATGCAAACACTTATAATTTTAGAGGACACAGCTACAGCTTGAGAACAAAGAAACTTCTTTCCAATTAAAGATGCTTCTGTGTCCAGTTTCTAAAAAATATCACTTATTTCTGAAAAGTGGCTACTCACATAAAAGGGCTTACTGAATGGCAGCAAAGCATCAACATTTGTCATGTTGGTAGGGAATCTGCTCAACACTGATATATGCAAAACTAGATCTGGGAAAGGTAGCTCTCCAGAAGTCCCCTATTAGCTAGCTAAACATCATTATTTAATAAAACTGAGTATTCTTTACTCTTGAGTAAAAATTCTAGGAATTCTATGCTTTTTATTTTCCACGTCTTTTTCCGCATAAAATTGATGTTCATCTTACAGAAAGATTCATGAATTCTAGATGGATAGTTTGTCTGACAAATCAGGTAGAGTTTGGAGCGGTAATCTTTTTTCCAGTAACACATACTCTCTGTACTAATAATTTATATACGTGCCAAAGTAGAATTGACACTTCAGGAGAAATTACCTGAATTAAGGCATCAACTGCATGCTATTTCAGGTCTTTCTAGAAGATCTGCCAGAAGACTTTGCAGATGCTGTAAATGAGTACAACACCAAAGTTGAGGAAAACTTTGCTCATTTTCTTCTGACAACAGCCAAGCTGGCAGATATGGAAGAAGAATACAGACTTCCACTGTCAAGGACAGGTAGGAAGTGAAAATTAAATGCATAATCATCATTTATGAAATTGATTATATTCAGAAAGATAAAATATCATTCTGTAAAGAAAAAATGGTGAATTTGGACACGTTAATAAAGACGTACAGTTTCTGTTTTACTTTTGTTGTACAGATTACACAGTATATGGTAGAAATTTTACACAGGAAAAAATCACTTTAGTTGCTATTATTCTATTAACTTAATTATTCTATTATAGATGAAATAAATATTTAAGGGAATTACTTTTAAAGTAAAAGAACTATAATATTTTATTAAAAGCCTTTTTATCTAATAATGAATGCTTTTGCAGATCCTGAAACACTTGTGATACTTGAATTGCTTTCATAGTCTTAACAATGTTAGACTACCTGAACAGCCTTAAGACTGAAGTAAGAACTAAAGAACACTGTACCACATGCTAAATAAGTTACTTACCCCACTAAATGCTGTCCAGTGATCAAAGGAATATGAAAAGCAGTTATTAAAAGTAGTTTATAAAATTAGCATCCCAACTTAATGTATTTTAGTTTTGTAAGTACTACTTTTATCCATGATGTAAGCCATAGAATCTGAATTTACTCCTCTACCTACATGGTAAAGTTTCTTATTAAACTGAAAGCTCTAACATTCAGGCTTGGTTGCACTCTCCCTATTTTGCTGAAGCTGTTTCATTTTAAGAGAAAAAAATAAAAATTGCATTAGATTTATAGGAAAACAAATGCAAGATCAAACTGTGTCCTGAAGTTCAAGAGGCAGAAGAGACTTTTGTACTTAACCAACTTTGGATTGATGCTGCAAATAAAATACAATGTGAAACTGCTGAAATTTTTTAAGAAAAGCATAGAGTGTAACAAAAGCATACTCACCATCACAAAAAGCAGAAAAGGCTGCAGTTTAAGGATTAAAATTATTGTTAGCAATGTGGAAATAAAAAGTTTCTACTTAAGCTGGTTTTCTTCAACACACGATACCATAAAACCTGTGACTAAAATAAGTCTTGAATGGTAGCATTCTCTTAGTTTTTGCTGTTATTTTGTGAGTCAAGGAGAAAGGTTAAGATACATGGAGGGGAGAAGGAGAATTTAGATGTAGTTACCCTCATCATTAGAAAGCTGCTTCTTATACACTGCAACCAATTGCTTAGAACCTCTTAAGAACAAAATAAACCAACATGATGAAGGATTTAAGGTTAGAAGATTAACTATATTTATTATCATTATTTGATAAAACTGAAACTTTCTTACTGTAAAAGTCATTGCTGGAATTTAGCCTGTGCCTGTATCATAGCTATTGCTGTATTTGAAACTTCCCATCTAGATTTTACATCTGAAAAATGGCATGGCTCTGAACTAGCATCTTACTTGATGGACAACACCAAACGCATATCTGCTGTCTCACCTTTTGCATGTTTATCTGGAGTGGTTGATGATGATCTATTTCACGGGGAGAACATTAATGAAGTAAGTTATTGTTTCATAAGGGGCAGAATTTTATTACATTTTAATAACAATTTTTTATTACCATCTTCTTCCCTCTGTTCAAAATGAAGGCTTCAAGGGTTTCTCTTTAGGAAAAACAAAGTCTCAAAGAAGAACAAGCACTGATTAACATCAAATTGTAACAATGCAAGAAACACAGAACACATGGGCACAGAAGAAAAAAAAACTGCAGTTTGCTTTCTTGTAAGACCTCCGTTCTTTTGGCTCTTAAGTGAATTATTCAAAGTTTATGGAAAGTTCAGGTTCATGGTTTGATACATTTCCAGTTTTTCTCCACTTTTTTTTTTTAATAAACTCAATCATGCAGTAGTTTCAAGCTTAGTAAAAGCATGCATTATTGCACTGACCATTCCCTTCTATATTAGTTCAGTGATTATGTTAGATAACATGAACTAGGTAAACCATAATATAAATCAGTATGTTTGCTGTCAGCTTGCATTTTGCTGTGCTCGTCTACACACATCTTGTAGCATCAGGAAGTTATCGCAGAATTTATAATTCTGATTAGAATAAGAAAAATTACTACAACTTGGATTTTGTAATTCACTTTCATCCTTAAAATGTGCCATGTGTAAGCTTGATATGCTTAAAATATCAGCAAGAGAGTCTGAATACATAGTGTATACGGATGGAAAAGTCCCCATCTAAAACTCAAGAGAAATCTATCAGCCTAGATAAACTATCCACAGATCATCCCAAAGCAGTGTAAGTGAATTTAGCAAAACATCTTCCATCTACAGCCCTTGTGTACTTGTGCAAATATTTTTATTTGCACAGGAGCTTGCCAGCTGCAGGTCTGTAGCTGTTGCTACGTCTGTTGCACAGAGCATACAAAAAATCAAGTTATTCAGGAGGCCTTTTTTTTTTTTTTCAGGCTGTACTACGTTCCCTTGGAATTAATGTCACAAACTGCCCTCTGCTTTATTTGAAGAAGTATGATAATCAAGGAAGAAACATGCCACTCAATGCATATGCACTAGACTTTTATAAGCATGGTTCTTTGATTGCCTTGACAACTGATAACTGGTACGCGCTACCATCTTTAATATAGTTAAACGGTAGCATTGTTTTCAATGCAGTATAAGTTCCTCTTTTTGTTTTTAAAGCCTTTGCTTTCTGGAATTTAGGAAGGGAATATATGTTAAATATAATTAGAGTTGAATGTTACAATAAATACAAAACACATAACAGTAAATTCTAATGACAATGGCTGTAAAGCACCAGTTGGATTTTCAAAACAGTACCATAAATGTGAAGTCTTTACTGAAGCAATAGGTTATTTTGAAGTTATGCCAGTTTAATCAAACTACTTCTTGATCAAAACCACAAACTCTGGTATAGGAAGATCGTCATTATAGAAACCTGGCTTTTACTCCAGCAAAGCAAAACTTGCTAAGGATTCAAAGCTAATATCAGTATTGCTTCAATACTTCCTCCTTTCTTAATCTTCTTTGAGCATTTGGCAACTTGCCCTCCCAATTGCTCCATCAATAATCTTTTGTTTTGCCTTCATGCTCAAAGCCTATCAACTTTCGTGAATACCTCCTCTTTCTGCTTCCTGAGGCAATGAGGGCAATCTGCATTCCATGAATTGCTCTTCGTAAGAGTTTGGCATGAACACCACATTATCAAAAGACAAGAAAATACATTGATTATTTTCAATACACTACTCCTGGAGTATTCTTAATGACTAGGAACTGAGATTTCTTAAGCCACGTTCCACCAATTAGTGATCCTCTTTGTAAAGTACAGTATCTTAGACATTAGTAGAAAGCTACTCTCCTCTATCTCCTACTCAATTTAGTCAGCAGTTTCATCCAAAGCAAATAGCTTTCCTGTTTAGCTTTGGACAGCTTAGGTATTCCGGGAGCTGAAACCATGTTCCCAATATTAATAAATTTATTTTCCAACCATGAGTGATGAGTCATGACAGCTTAGTATGATTATAGAAGTACACATCTCCATAGCACTATTATATGCTAGGCTTACAGTTACTCTACAGTAATCCCACTGAACTAGTATATCCAAATTTGAGGCCACAATACATTATCTGCATCTCAACTTAATTGGCAGGCTTTAACAAGGCAATAGGATGATAACCATTTCAAATTTTTTTCTTTTTCAGGTTAAATGAAGGAGATGCTTACAACCTCCTCAAGGATTTTGTACTCCTCATTCGGTCCATAGGGTACGATCAACTTGTGCTTTCAATATTCACTATCTTAAAAAAAAAAAACAACACACCTTACAAGTGAAATAATGCTTTTTTTTTTTCTTTTTGTAAAAAATAGAACATCACTGAGTGAACTGTGCGATGATCCAAATGATAACGTTCTACTGGCATTTCAAAAACTGGGAGAAGACTATCAAAGTAAACTTAATGCAGTCTGAGTCTTTTGGTTACAATGGACGATCAAGAGTGTGTTAACTAGGTGTGTGGGGCGGGGGGAAAACCCACAAATCCCCCCCCCCCCCCCCCACACACACACAAAAACCCACAAAAATCAAAGAACCCAAACCTTAAAACCAGTAATACATAATATTCTTACCATACATTATACATGCTCAACTGTCTTTTATATTAGGAAGTGACTGAATGTTCAGGCATATTTCATTATAAAATTTCAGTAAAACCCGGTATTAGGAATCAAAGTTTACCATATAACATTGATCTTATCACATTAATGTTTTAGCAATTCTAATATCAATTAAATTATTGCTTTTAATATATTGCAGAAGTAGGTAATTGCACATTTTGGTATCTCAGATTTTTTTTTCAAGCATTGATTTGTGTTAAGACAGTTCTCAAATATATTGAACAAATGTAAGAATTCTGAGGAGCTAACCTCACTAGCTGTAAGTAGGAGAACACTGGAAACTTTCAGTTCATTTCTTTGGCAATTAAATTAAAATTAATTGTTCTAATTATTTGACAAGGTTTTAATATGGAGTACTTTCATGAACGTTTATGGGAGCTCTTAACTCTGACTGCAGCTGTAGTCTACAAAACTGAGTATAAAGGTTTGTATCAAAATGGCATTCAATAAAATGCTCCAACCATACATTAAATTGCCTCATTTTTCACCTGTTGTACACTTTAGAGTCAGAAAGATCGAAGGCACCATTAACATAATACTTAGCAAAGTTCTTTGCAACAAAAGTTGACTGAAGTGTTTTCTATTTCCACGCTTGGTTGTTGTGGGTTTTTTTTTTTTTTTTGCTGTAAAAAGTACAACCTTTTTCACATGTTGACAATTCTTAGTTTAACCACACATTTTTGTCTACCTGTAGCCTAAATATATAGCTGTGCATATACATGTACATACACTCACTGCTTAGAGTGATAATTGAGATAATTTGGCTTTGACAGCATCCCTTGTTACCACAGAATCATAGAATGGTTTGGGTTGGAAGGGACCTTTAAGATCATCTACTTCCAACCCTTCTACTATAGACAGGAACACCTCCCAGTAGACCAGGTTGTCCACAGCCCCATTCAGCCTGGCCTTGAATGCCTCCAGGGTGGGGACACCTATAACCTCTACAGTGACCAAGAAACTGGTGGAAGTTATTCTCTATTGATAATAAGCAAAACATATATATTAAGGACAAGTCAGAATCCCTTTTCTTTGAATTAGCTAGCTCTAGTGTTCATCAGCTTAGCACCGATGAAGTTTTTGATTTGAAATCTCTCTAAACAACATTAAACTACTCAAGTACAATGTGTTGTATGGGCGATATTGAGGGGAAGAAACTATGTAGACAGGTAGTGCTGCTGAGCTACTGTTAACTGATGAAAGTTTTCCTTCTTTTTTTTAAAATGTGTGAAATAAAATTAGGACTAAAATAGAACATAGTGGCAGGTAACTCTTCAATTCTGTGTGAAAAATAATATTTACTCAATAAAATTCACTCTTTGCCATCTGGCAAGTTGTGCTCTACATAAGCAAGTCTTGCACAACCTGAGTAAAAGTGACCTTATTTAGATATTGCCATGTGTTTCCTGACGGAGTAATCTTTCTAGCTAATACACAATTCACTGACCAAATAATAAAGTCAGAATAAACCATATTTGAGAAGGAAGCATGTAATTATGGATGAAAAACAGATTTATATATATCACAGGGTACTAATTTTATGCTGAAGACTGTACTGTCTCGTAAAGCATTAGTCACAGCAGCCTACATGTTACTTTGAATAGTGTATGTCAGAAACACCTCACTTCTTTTATGACTTTCACTAAGTGGAATAGACTTTTTACAATAGTGAAAGAGAACTAAATCTAAAAGTGATTAAGTCAAAACTAAGGAATCAACTTTTGAAAATATCAAAAATATGTTAAGTCTATTGATTTAATGCCTATCTGGGCTGTTATTTTACTATGACCTACTGTAAAAGGCCAATGCAAAAGTAATGCCCTGTTTTGCCTGTAAAAGCTACATGCTGAGCTACAATCTGTCACTTAAGCACTCAGACTACAATTTGCCATGCCTGAAAAGTTAGTTTCAGGACTGTATTGAAACTGCATACCAACAACTTCTGTTGCTGAGAACAGTGCATCATAGTCTGTTTATATGCTCTACAATTTTATAATTATGTTCTTCCATTAAAAGTGAAAGTATCTAACTTAATTTTAATCAAACTCATGAAATACTGTAAATAGAAATTAACATAAGATACACTGAAAGTAAATAATTCTAAGACGCTCAGCAGGGTTTCTGAATATCCCTGTCATAGAGGATTTTTTGTTGTTGTTGATGTAAAAAAAACAAAACAGTTTCTGAAATATAATGTTCTAGCAACAAGTTTTATAAGTGATTACATGTCTCCATTACTCCTGTTTTCATTATAGTGAGATCCATTCACAACTGCGATTATCACCATATAATGGCTTTACCTTACAGGAATTTAAACTGATACTTTTTTAAACACTTCTCTCCTCCGCATTCTGAAAAAACATAACAATGTTTTGAGATAGAAGTAGACCAATTCTCAGGAGGAAACTGGAAAAACAGAAAAAAGACTTAAGGGGTGAATGTAAAAAATTATAACACTAACAATAAAGAATTTTTGCCATCTTCCTTGCTATAACACAGACACCAAGGGAAGATAAGCAAGTTCTGAAAGTTCTAAAAACTACTTTTCAGCACATTTAATAGAGGAATTCACTAGCACCATGAAACTAAGGCCAAAAATTTAGAACAAATAAAACTAGTTTAGAAAACATTACTTTAATTCTAAGTATAAGTATTCTGTCAAAATAAGTATATGGATAAGCTTCACAGATTTAAATTTAAGTGATATTTCCCTTTGAAGTTACAATGTGAACTTGGAAATTGAAATGGGGAAAAAGCTAGGTTAAAAGTTATATACCTACATGAGGTGCTGAATTGGCAGCTACAGACCCAGCCTTGCTAAGTCAGCTTTTCGCTGCTGATTACAGATGCTTTTCTATAGACTTAGCTATTTTACAGACAGCAGGTCTCCTATTTCTCCAAGTAAAACTGATAACTACCCTATCTCTGGAATGCAAGGCAATCGGTTAGAACAGTATGCCACAAGAATTAACAAAGAAGCAGAGGACTGGTGAACAGAGTTGTAGCCAATAAGACGGCTGGCTAGAGAAAGTCAGCACCTTCCAACTCGACTCAGGTCAGGAGCACGCAGCAAGGGACACTGCGGCCTTCATCAGAAACAACCACCAGGGCAACCACCGAGATACCACGCATGCGTAAAAGAACTGAGACTCGGGGCGGGGAACTTATTGTAATAACCCAAACTTTGCTTGGAAATCTAATGCATATGTAAGCTGCTTATTCTTTAAGTATCTGCCTTTCTTGTCATCTGGTGAGCAGGGTATGAGGGGATCAACCCCCCTACACCCAGCGTAGGTGTGCAGCACTGAATAAACATACATCCTTTATAACTACTCTGTAGTTACAGAGTCTGATTCTGCACATCAAAATCTTTGGAAGAAAACAAACAAAAAACCCAGCACAACTATCTAGCTGCCACTGAGAAATTTCACATGGATATTAAATACTCTGCTTCAGAATTTATGATCTAATACTTGCCAGTTGACATATCCACAAAATGCGGGATTTGTGGAATATCTGGCACCAGTTCTTGCTGGAAAGTGCATGCTAAATGAAGGACCTTTAACCTAACGCACTACCATCTCTATCTTCCAATAGCTAAAGCATACAAATCTCTTAGAGAACAGGTAAACTAGAAATGACAGATTTTTTACTCTATGTATCATGCTTCACAAAATAAAAAAATCAACGAGTTATGGATAATTAATACTTACAGTTAGAAGTGCAATTTTCTTTTTTCCTGATGCTGCACAAAGTTGGACAGAGATTTTGTTTTAAGAGCTGTACTCTCATAATAATCTCATCAAAACAGCAAGTTAGTATGTATCTACTAATTTCCAAATTGCTGCCAAAGGGAACTGAAAATTATGTAGTATTTCAGAAGTGTGGCTGATATACTTCCATGCATACCAAGAACAATGTTGCATTATTTCAATTTCAAATGGATAAAATTATTGAAATTAAACTAGGAGTTGTACCTTCTATATCCATTAAATACAGCATAGAAAAAGAATAGTCAAAGGAAGATCAAAGAAGACTTTCAGTAACGTCTTCAACAACCTTTATTTCCCCGTGGCGCTTCCATGCTCAACAGAATGATATTGTCCGTACTCTCCTATCAACATAACCCTAGTGCAAGTGCTACTGTACTAAGATATACTGCTTCCCGCTACTGAGTCTTCACTGAGCCTACTTTCAGAGACACCGCAGTCTCCCTACTCCTCACACATACTCAAATGGCGCTTCCTCGGAAGTCTGTATTCTGAAAGATACAGCACATGTGGTCATTCTTAAGTATTTAAGAAGACATGACATCTATCACTGTTTTTCAGTTTGGGTTTTTAGAAAAAAATTACTTTAGTACGTTGTACTTGCTGATAAGCAGCTATGTTTCTAACACATACCTTAATTGGCAAGATTATCATAAAGAACAACAGCTGTAAAATGACAGGTATTCCCACTGTTTAATATGTTATGCAGCGTTTATTTTATTCTAAGTGTAGTTATGTTCCATTTCACTCTCTTCACGTCTCCAATTTTCTTCTAGCAGATACTTTGTCTTCTGCAACAGAAAAACATTCTGACGCACTGCTGGTATCAGTAGACACTGATGTTTGACTTAGCTCTTCGGTGTCAGAATCGCTGTCACTTGACATTCCTCTGGCCTCGTTTACTGCAAGTACAGAACTTACGGAAGGCAAATCATTGCATGCTTCAGGGGCAGAACAAGCTGCATTCTGAAACAGCACAGACTCAAATCCTTCTTCTTTCCTCCTGGGACAGGAACAGTTGATTTCAGCAGTAGTTTTATTTTCTTGATGTTTTGCCTTTATTTCTTGTTTTGTTGAAGTAATAGTAAGTTGAGTAGAAGATGCATTCTCATTGTTAACAGGAAGGACCGATGAACATAAAGGCTGAGTACAAGAAGAATTAATATTAGCAAGTATGTCTGCACTTGCAGTGTTCTTAGATGAGTTCATACAAAGAGAAGAGCCTTCACATTTTCGATGACTCAGTCTAGAAGCAGGCTCTGCACAAACTGGATACGCAGAATTTCCTAGATTTAGAGGTGTTTTGTCAAGAGACTTCATTTTTTCTTTTTCGGTTTTGTCAGTACCATTTCTAGACAAAAGCACAGAGGAGGAAGTCAGTGAATCAGAGGTTTTTTTGACAATATCTTCATCAGTAATTTCATTTGGAAGTAACTGAAAACCGTTATTTTTGAAGGAAAATACATAACTGCTGGGGGTAAGGGAGGACTCAGAGATAACATTCACTCCAGCTGCAGTGGTGGTTTCTGAAGTACCATAAGGTACAGTTGTGATGGACTCTGAGGCATTAGCGTTCTGTTCCCATGAGACAGACGGTTTCAGTGTACCACCTACAGTTTTCTTTAGAGAAGATGTGTTTTCTCCCATGTGAGATAGTATATTTAGGTCAGATGGCTTCTCAGATCGGTTAAAAGATGAATATAATGACAAAGTCTTAAATGAATCGCTGACTTCCGATGCTGCAAAACATTCTCTTTCTGAACTGCCATGGGAAAAAGAATAAACTGGTTTCTGACTTCCTGCTGATTCTACATTACAAGTGGTTGAAGCATCAGAAACTCTGGTTTTGGCTACAGAACTACATTTTCTAAATTTGCTTTCATACCGGTTATCTGTTTTACCTTCACAATCACATTTTCCTAGATAAAATTTAGGGAAAGCATATTTACTGTCTTTGAAGGAACATGTAGCTGCATCTTTAATAAATCTATGTAATGAGTTGCTACATGCACCAACAGCAGAACAATCTGAAATAGCTGAATTTGAAACAGTAACAGCTACTGATGCTGCTGGCCTTAAGCCCAATGAAATGCTAGAATTTGTGTCCATTTCGTTGGATACTGTAACTGCTGATGACTGCATTGGCAAATTTTCCTTAATTTCTTGGTCTTTAGAGTTTTCTGGTAAGGCTGGAGTGGTTGCTTCCTCTGAACTTCTCTCATGAACTAAGCTTAAGTCACCATTTGTTTCAGACAATTTAGTACTGGTGGATGGGATGCAGTGATTACTAGTTCCAGGAATGCTTGTCTTATCAATACCACCTTCTCTTGACAGGGTTTTCACTTTTACTCTATCCACATTATTTGCTTTGGTAGTTGAAGATACAAGAGGAATTCCTGAGGACTTACTCTTCAAAGCCTCAGCAGCCACAAATTCATACTTTTTACTTGCAGGTAAAGTTTGTATCTTGAACCTATTATGTTTCTGATGTTCCATGTAGTATTTGTAACGTAGCTCCTAAAAGCACAGAAAAAAAATCCTGTTATTAAGCAAAATGGAGTACTTGTGCGTGCAGATGTTATAAAACTCTTTTGCTCTAGAAGGTTTTTTTTTAATATTCTAAAGTATTTATGATTTATTTTTCCATTGCTGCCAGTAGAACAAGTTTTTAATGGAAAAAAAGACTTTAAAAACAATTGAACAAGATACATGTGGAACCCAGATGACAAAGTACATTTTAAAATAAAAGAACTACAGGAAAAGGTATTTCAGGTGACTGCCAAAACCAGAAATAGCTAAATACACTAGCTTAGACATTGACAAGTTCTTAAAAACTCATGAAAAATAACGTTCTGAAAGCAATTTAGGATTTTACTGGATATAATTAGCTATAATAAATTATGTCTGCAATGGGACTAGAAAGTGGACGTTCTCCAAAATAATAAAAGAAAAACAATTCATCTGCCATTATTATTCTCAGAACACCATGTGATTCACTACCAGCTACACTTCACTAACTGTAACAAGTTTCTTCCTGCACAGAACAATATACACTGAGCCACCCACATGTAACTGCTATTAAGAGGAAAGAAAAAAAAATATCTTGCTGTATAACTAGATCCTCGGAGATTATGCAAAAGAGAGATTGGATTCAGCTTTGTGTCCAAATATGAGGAATTTCTATAGTATCGTCAGAAAACAGAACACAGGCAAATTATTTCCTCTTCAAACAGGCAACAGAGAAACATATTTGTATTAGAAAGATAAAAGCGTATATGAAAACAGTTAAATAAAATATACACAAATATAAATTAAAAAAAAACAACAATCAAAATAGTATAAAAGTATACGTAGAAAGTTGTGTCATAGCAAGCAGTAACTTATCCATACTTACAACAGATGCTCAATCATACCTCATGACTCATGTTTTGAAACACTGGCATTTCTGATATTGACATTAAGCGAGTACAGATTCTACCACTGTCTGTCAGTGCATCCTCCTGTCCTGCTACTGGCTGAAAAACATTTCACACCAGACATTATATTTCTTTTTTGGTAAGAAAGAACAAAATACAGAGTTGTTGCCTCATAGCCAATAACTTACAAGAAATGTGTTGGGTATATTCTTCTGGTCCTGCCACTGTTTTATAATATTTTCTGTTGAGTTCTCACTTCCTCCAGAAAGTAGGTCTATGAGAAACAAACAAACAAAAAGAGATGGAGCGCATACAAAGTATGGGAAATAATGCTATCATTTTCAGGAGGAAAAAAAAAGTTACAAATGAAAAATATCCATTTTAATAAACCAATAAAAATACCGCTTCAATATGAAGTTTATGCCATTAAAATAAATCAGTAGATATTTAAATCTAAAAGGTAACAGACAATGAAACATAGCTTGCAGGTAAAATCTGAAAGGTACTGACACTTCATACTGGACTTATATTAAGAAAGACAAACAAAGGCAAAACAAAAAAAAAACCCGAAAATTCAAGAAACCTATGCTATAATGATAAAAGTGATACATGAATAAATATTTTATTCCTATTTTTACATACTGAAGGGTTCCTTTGTATCTAAACAGATTCAAGTTAAGAACAAAATTACATTGACTTAATCAGAATCCTAGCATCTGGCCCAACTTCTGTGATACAAAGAGGCCTGCTTACAAGCTTCTCTAAATGCCTGACAGGGTAAGAGCACTTAAGGAACTTCTAAGTTGGCAACAATGGCTGCAAAGGCTGCACAGGTAAATTACAGTAATTACTCCTCCAGCTTCCAGAAATACAGACTAGGGACTTTCTAGAGAAAGCACACCTGCAAAGTGTATTTAGAAGCAAGTCCTTGAATTGATCTTCCGTTAATTTGCTC
Organism: Numida meleagris; assembly: GCF_002078875.1. Classification (NCBI taxonomy): domain Eukaryota; kingdom Metazoa; phylum Chordata; class Aves; order Galliformes; family Numididae; genus Numida; species Numida meleagris. The sequence goes on along the minus strand of NC_034412.1, from coordinate 29,855,894 downwards.
ATATGCTTTACTCTTGCCATACCAATTCTTTTTGAACAATCAGTACAAGTTGCGGATTACTAGAGGGAAGTCCTGAATTTCATTCTTTTATAAGTCCTTCTATCCTACCTTTATTTATGTCCACATTAACTGGCATTAACTTCAAAGCCAAGATTTCGTTAACCACAGGTTTGATATCCATTTTCTTCTGAGTGTACTCTGGTGGTTTTTTATAACTAGATGCTATATTCATCAGGTCAAGTTGAGTTTTCATCCTGGAAAAGCAAACAACAAACACACACCTGTTTCTTAAGGCTCACATACCAACAACAAGATTACAGCTGCTTAATAAAAAGAAAAGAAAAAAAGTATTAAAAAAAATCAGTAAAACAAAAAAAAATTAGAAAACATTACATCTTCAGTGAAATGTTGTTTCCTACACTTTTTTTTAAACTCGAAACCTGGTACTTGACAGATCATTTGAAACAGGTATCATATACAATGAAAACTGCAAAAAGTTGTGCCTCTGGTTCAGCAAATAGATTGAAAACTAGTATTAAAGCATTAGGCCTGAATCTAACTTATTTTTCAGAGGGTATTGCTAGTGTGTGCTACAAGACATTCTAAAGAACTCCACTTCTAACACTCCTGCTTAAACTCTGCTTAAAAAGCCATAACATAATAAATAGATGTTAAGAATTTTTAGAAAGAAATATACCAGGTACGTACATTGCAAACACAAAATGAAGTCACCGTGGAAATCTCTGGACATTTTCTTAAAGAGCTATACAGGATATCTAAGAACTCCAGACACACTTCAGTGCTCTCAAGTTTAGTTTAACACAAAAAATAGGCATTTACTAAACACTGACAAATTCCTATACTCGGTTATGCTCAGAGAGCCAAATCAAAACACTGATTTCTCTGTAATCACAGACAATCCTTCACTGAACCTGACAGATTTCCTAACATTTTGAATACTGAGCATCCAAAAGTAGAAAGTGTTAATGTCTTAAACATTTTTTTCATTGTACAATGACATATCTGACCATATGCAAACTAACTGTCTTCTTAGTTTTCAATCTTAAAATTATATTAGAACAAAGCATGAAAAGAAATACATATACCTTGTATTCAAGCCACAGGCCACCTATAAATAAAACAAGAATTCATAAGATATAGATGTATTTGGAGAATTTTCCTGCTATTCACAGAAGATTACTGCGTTATAAAAACACCTCAGAGATTAAACTCCCTGCCTTCATTTCACAAGACTGTAGGAGATAAACCTACTAACGTAATTATTAACATTAAATAAATAAATAAAAGAGCAGCCAAAACATACAAAAAAGATATTTCTTGGACTATGGTTTATCCTTTAATATCACATTAAGGAAAAAAAAGTTACTTCAGAGACAAATGAAAGCATTCAAAAACAATAACAACAACAAAACACAACTGATTAAAGAATGACAGGTCTATAAACATTCAAATGAAAGACTACTTTGTACTTCTTAGTGAGAGGAACCTCTTAAGGTATTATAATACTAAGATTAAAAAACACTGTATGTTGATTTTAAAGCAGTCAAATCATATCGCACGTCTGATGGTAGAACTATCACGATAACTCCCTATCCAGCATGAAGGTGGTTGATTTTCATAGCTGTCAGCATAATATGCAGGGGTAACATAAAAAGCTATAAAGTCCATATTAATTTAATCACTTTTAAATGTGAAGAAAACAGCATCTACTGAGTTCACTAAATAGCACCGATAATCTTTAAAGAAAGCTTTTCAAATATTTTTAAAATGAGAAGAACTATTATAAAGAAGCGTAGTGTCAAACAATTTCAGTTATTTTTTTTCATTTGTTAAATTTGTTTTTCCTGATCCAATCTTTACCACGCTGTGTAACATATCAAACACTATACAGTATTCGAACTCTGCTATATGACTGATACCAATTACAAAAATAAAGGCCATCACCTCCAGGAAATGCTGAGGATCACATTCATGAACTAGCTTTTCACAATCGTTCAAAAGATTCTCAATGGTTTTCTTGTGAGTTTCTTTCATTTTCTTCCAAATCTGAAACTCCTTCTCTTTTTTACGTCTTTGATTTTCAAGATCTTCTGTTAACTGCTGTTTCTTCATTTCCAGAGTTTTGAAAATTTCTCCAAATGCCAGTGCAATGATCTCTGCTTCATTATTCAGCACCATCTAGAAGCACGAAAACATAACAACAGATGAAGATGCAGCAGCAACAACTACACAGACCAGTGTCTTTAAATTAAAGATGCATCTGTGCCACATAAAGTACCCACACACTCAGTGTTTTGATTTACCTATCACAAGAGTCCAACTCATGTTATCAAGTTATTATAAGAAACCATAGACTTAGAAAAAATAGCACATGTAACTCACGTCAGTATCATTTGGAGGGCTTGAGATTTCATTCATCAGCTTCTCATTTATTATTCTCATTTCTCTTAGACTACTGAAGAAGTTCAACTGTAAGGCAACAAAAACACTTATTAGAACTTTAACACCACCACAAAAAAAACACATTTCAGTAGTTGCCTAGAACCACATCCTTGGATACATACATCTACACAAAAGCAGTGACTCATTAACAACATTTAGTGCTTTTCTGGAGCAACAGAAAAATGTGCTTTTTTTATTTACCTTATTATTTATATTACCTTATTACCTTTATTTACTATTTTTTAGTGTTTTCAGGCTCATCATCTACAAATTACAACAATGACTACAGGATTATTTCATAGCTAACACATTTCCTTTAGCTTTTTTTTTTTTCCTAAATCTTTCACCCGAGAGCACACACACTCCTATCACAACTTCATTTTGGTTTGACAAGCAAACGTACGATATTTGTTTTTTAAATGCCTCACACTAATAAAATAGACAGCTGTTCATAACAAAGTCATTTTTTGTTTTAACCAACACTATCACTGTTATTTTCCTCCCTCGCCACACTACACCATCACTAAACATCTCACACGCAGTCTCCTGTGGTCTCTTCTGGTTTCCAGAGAGGCAGGCAAGCGATGATGGGAGAGAGAGGCAGGAAGGAAAACTGTGCAAAAGCAGCTCTTGGCTGAAAGAACAGTCAGTGCTGTAACTCCTAATAACCAAAGCGTCTGTCACCACTGACAAAAGCGTACGCTTCATTAAACTGACAAGTGATTATTAACAACAAATGGAAAAATCTGCTCTGCTACTGCTCTGAAGCCTCCAGCTAGAGCACATTAAGTTCTACATCACCTTCCACACCACTGTTTCCAATTAGTTCATTACCTACATACAAAATAACGCCTGAAAAGCAAACACTAGCTTCCTCCGTTTCCCGACAAGATCAGATTTTTCCTTTTTCCTCGCTTGTATCCGCACCTCCCCCGAGGGCAGCCCGACCCGGCAGCCTGCTCCGGGCGGAGCGAGCGCCGCGCTCACCTGCTCCTCCTGGTACACGGTGTCGATGAGGTTGATGGAGTGGAAAACGCCCTGGTGCTCCTCAGACACGCACTGCCCGCACCCCGCCTGGCGGCACATCCGGCAGTAGAGCTGCAGCAGCCGACCCGGGTGCTTCTGGCAACTGCTCCCGGCCCTGGCCGCGTTCGAGCGGTACAGCCTGACCACCTCGGCCAGCGTGGTGTTGACGGGCAGCGCGGCCGCGCCGCCGCGGGGCAGCGGGCAGAGCTTCCTGCACAGCGGGCACGACACCCGGGCCCCCGCCGCATCGCCGCCGTCCGCTCCCGGCCCCGCCCCGCCTCGCGCGCCGCGGGCCTGCCCCTGGCCCCGCTGCTGCTGCTGCAGGCGGGCGGCCTCGGCCGAGGCCAGGCACTCCAGCACGCAGCCCCGGCAAAAGTTGTGCGAGCAGAGCGGCAGCGTCACCGGCTCCTCGAAGAGAGACAGGCACACGGCGCACGTCAGGCTGGCCTCCATCTGCGACGAGCAGACGAGCGACCGGGGCCGCGGCTCCATCTCCGCGGGGCCCGGCTCTCCCCGCTGCCTCCAGCCCTGCTCCGCGGGCCCCGCCGCCATCCGGCCGGGGGAAACGGCAACCCCCGAACTCCAACCGCCAACTTCCCAGGAAGTGGAACCGGGCAGGGGGAGGCGGGGCACGGAGAGGCCTGGTGGCGATTGGGGGAGGCAGGAGATCGGCAGGCCCGTCTTCCAATCAGAGCGGGGCTTGGGCCGCTCGCGAGAGGCCTTACCCCGGGACGGCTGCCGGGCCATAGCGCCCCCGCCGCCATGGTGTGAGGGCTCGGCTCGACGAAATTTTGGCCCTGGCTGCGGTAGCGAGGTGTTCGGTCTGTGGGAAACAGCGCTTGAATAAGAAAGTTGCGGTTGAGGGATATGTTTTCCCCTCTGTCTGCAAGTATGCAGAGTTAAAGAAAAGCTACTGCACGGTGGTGAGGTGAATTAGTTACCTGTAATTACACTTACAAGATTATAGTGTAACTCAAGTTTAGGGTTTTGTTAACACTAATAAACACTAATACATTGGCATCGTGTTCATCAGTAGCTTATTTTTGTACAGTCAGCTTCCCTCCTAGAATCTTTCAGTCTAAAGTTTTGCCTCAATAACTGAATCTTCTACCTCAAATATTTTGAGATTTGTCAAACTCAAGAGGGACCAACGAAAATTTCAAGTTTATCAGTAGTTTTATGTCACAAAGCCAGTGTATGTGAAAAGCAAGATATACTGAAAGCATGTTATTTTCAGACTGGAGGTGGTACAGTACAACAGCGTCAAGTCTAGCGCACATTTGTTTTAATAGTAGTGCTTTATTCTCTCACATGGAGCCATGCTGGCAGAAGGTCACAGTGCCTATTTTACACAAAGCAAAGGTTTATGTCAAGATGAAAAATCTATAGGAAAACAAGGCAAAACAAAAGACAAAAGCTACGCAGGGAAAATTACTGAAATTTAGTGTTACCTCATTTTCCCTTACAAATCTCTTTACAGAAGAGACTGACAGACACAAACACGCGTGCTAGAAAGTTTAACTGATAGACTGAAAACATTTTTATAAAGTAGTGTTATGTTTACCTTTGGGATTATGACTTTATTCTATGCTTTATTCATTTTCGTATGACTTGTCACAAAGTGTTCTCAAACAGTGTTTGCTGGTACTCCGATGAGCACTGCATCTTTTAACTTCCTTTGGAAGTGTTAGCTATTATGAGCCAGCTCAGAACTCACACCACAAGGGACCTCCAGCACTCCATATTCATTTAATGATTTAAGTGTCAAAAGTGCTATTGAAATTTCAAAATTTAAGCCTTTGAAATGGAAGCTTTCTGCAGAAAGCCATGAAATGCTTGATCTCCCAGTGATTTTTTTCTCTTCAAAACAGTCGTGAATAGAATTAGAGGATCACCAAGCCTATTGTTTAAGGTTTTGGAGTGTTGCAAGACTAAATAATAAATGTGGGCTTACATAAAGTACTTTTACTAATTCATCCATTAATTTACAATAATAACAGTAATAGAAATATTAGTCTGAAATAGGGATAAAACCATGTTCCTGACAATGTGTGTTTACATTTTTCTTGTCTCAAAAAAGATTTATATTATCAAATGTTTAGTACTGACTTTTCTGTTCTTTTAAGTAAATTAGATATCTCCTACAGTTACAGGGTATTGTTTATAGCTTCAATTTCCATTTAAAATCAATTTATACAGCCTTCAAAATCCATTATCTTCTTCCTTAATAATCTTCAGCATCGCCAGCACAGATAGCAAGTAAAGCACTCTCATAATGCCCTGAAGCAAAATGCTGCAAGAGAAAAAAATGCTGTGACTGTATTTCTATACTGGTTTCAGCTGGGACAAAGTTGATGTTCTTCATAGTGTCTGGTATGATGCCATGTTTTGTCTTTAAAGGAAAAGAATTTTGATAACACGCTGATGTTTTGCTTGTTTGCTGAGCAGTAGTGCACAGAACCAAGGGCATTTCCGTTTTTCAGCTTCTCGTACTGTCCCGCCACTGAGAGGCTGGCTGGCACAAGGAGCTGGGAGGGGGCAGAACCGAGACAGCTCTGACCTAAACTGGCCAAAGGTGTATCCTGTACCATATGAAATAATGTGAAATTAACTATAAAACTGAGGGGAGTTGGCCAGGGGTCCAGCCCCTGCTTGGGGGCTGGCTTGGCAGCAGTCAGCGGGTAGTGAGCAAATGAATTGTGCATCATTTGTTTTGTAAATATGTATATATAAATACAATGATAATTACTGTTATTTTTCCCACCCCCTTCTATCTTAGGGAATTAGTTTTTATCTCAACCCACAAGTTCCACTTTGCATATTTTTTTCAATTCTCTCCCTCATCCTACTGGGAGGGGACAGTGAGCAAACGGTGGTGTGGTGCTGAGCTGCTGCTGGATTAAACCACAACAACTTCACAACAATTTTTCTTCTCTATGTACATGGCAAGGATTGGAGTGTAGCTGTAAGATTTTCTAAAATATTGCAATGTTTTCATAAGGATTCTGGGCCAGGACTTTTTAATTTCACATACCTCAGGCTTTGGTTGCTTGGACACTTACAAATGATTTACCTTCAAAAAGTTTGATCAATTCTGTTGAATGCTTCTCAAGGTCAATAGCAAAAATTTCCTACAGCTATTGCACATCCTACAGTTGGAATATAGCATCATAAAAAAATGCAAAGTGTCTTAGCAAGAGTCATTTTTGTATTATTGAGCAGTACCAAAGTTAAGATTTAAGATACAGAGCAGGAATACTAGAGGAAAATTTTTTCTAAAGGTTGAGACTTAAACATGAGGTTAAGACCAGGCAAAGATAACAGGAATCTGGTCATAACCTTGCAGGACAGTGCAAAAGATGGTATCAATTAGTCTAAGAAACTCTTCATGAAAAATATTTCTCAGAATATTCTATTCTGCTCTGTTTTATATACCTCTCTTGCTACTGAGGAGAGACAACATCATGAAGGCTGAGAATGAGTTGAGAATTCACTGCTCATTTTTGCCTGAGGCACTGAAAATGTATATTGTGGATATTATACTTCACTCCTTTTTTCTTTTAATCCATAGGGATTGAATGGATTTTTCCAAGAGGGCTCTGCAAGTAGTGCCCGTGCTGAATATATGTAAAAGTGATTAAAAACTTACTTTAATATCATGAAAGAGTGATTTCCCATATCTCTCTTTGTATCGCTGTCGTATAGTCATCAAATCAATTTCACTCCTGGCAATGAGAATCCTTATGACTGTTTTATTGTGAAACCCAAAATCCTGAAAAAGAGAAGAATACGTGAAGAAACTTGGCAATTGGGCAATATATGTTTGCCTATCTGTATATGATTATTTTAATTCTTCATAATAGGCTGCCTGTAAAGATACTCAAGATTTTAAATGTCTAGGCATTCAGAGGCTTTATTCTACGGTTTTCACATGTCTGAAAAATAGAATTCATATCAGTGAATAGGAGAGATTCTCATATGTAGAGTGTTTTAACTATGGAATGAAGCTTTCAAAAATAAAATATACAAACTTTTGCCAGTAGTCATAGATAACCTGTTTTACAATTAGCTGTTGTGACTCATTACCGAGTTCATTCAAACTGTTCTGAAGTCAATAATCTGTTTCACAACAACTGCTCCCCACTGTAAATTCAGTGAGATCTTTAATCACTGATTTGGAATTTACATAACTTGTTTTCTGCTGTTTTATTTCAACCGTTTCTAAACAAATATTCATATTGTAATTGTGTGGAGAATGAAGACATCTAGTGGCGATAAAAGTAATCAAAACAGCTTTGCGGTCCTTGTGACCAATATAGGTTGCGTAAAGCCAAATGTGTAATTTTATGATCTATCCCTTCATATTGAGATCTCATCACCCAAAAGGCAAATAGTAAGTGATAATAATAAAGCTACAGATGCGGAATTTGATTACCATTTGATGTCTAGATTGAAATCTTTCCTATAAACCATTATGGACTGTGATTTCAAACATGAGAATCCAGTATGAATTTTGTTGTATTGCAATGGATACGTAAAAAGCTTTTGTTGTAGTCTGGACTTGGCTTGACTGCAAGAGTAGACAAAATTTAGATCTTGCATTTCTTCCAAGAATCATGTGTTCATTGAAGCAGTTTGTGAAAACAGAGATAGATATTAATTAAAACAAGATTTAGATGTTTATTCTTAATCCTTCAAAACTTTTTCAAGTTACCTGAATGCTTCACTCACATATTGTCTGTAAACAATCTCCACAGGACCTTTGAGAAACATCACTTTTCCTGATAGCTGGTACTTTTGGCAACACTTTTTCACATCATGTGCCAGAATCCTCTTTTGGCCGTTCGAAATAATACCTCTTCCCAATACCCACAGGATTTTCCTTGTTTCTTTGCTGTCACCTGTTGCAGGTTTGATTAAAACGGGTGACAGTAGTAGCAGCAGCATCTGGAGGAAGACACTGGGGCTCTGCTTAAGTGTTGCTGAATAGTTTTGCTCTATGGTTTTGGCTTGAATCTAATCTTTTGCATTCCTGTTCTAAAATGATCCTTAATATTTTACCCATGGCTGACTTTTATGACCATCTTCTATAGACAACATGTAAAAGATTATACTTTCAAGATTATACGTAAGAGATTGAACTTTATTTTTTAAATAACAATATCTTATTTTCATTAATGAATGAGAAAAAAGGAAATGTCTTCACTGACTTCTTGTAGGAATAATTTGTAGATGTTTCTCTTCATTTACCTACATTTCTTCTTGGCATTCATGTGATTTAGTGTGTTAGTACTTATACGCAAAGATAAAAGAACCTGCAAATGTACATAGAGCCACACAAGAAAATATGACCATTTGTTTTCATGTAACACTAATTTATAATTTAATTATTTTTAATATTAAATCCCAAGAGGAAAAAAATCGCATAATACAAAAGTGCACATTCAGTTCTGCACAGCAGATGGAGCTATAATCCAAAGAAAATAAAAGCTATCGGTTTAAAAAAAAGAAAGAAAAAACATTTACCAGACAGATCTCTTTAAAGGAATCTTTAAAGGAATCTAAATATTTAAATTATTAGTGTTAATGTTAAATTCTGTTATGTTCCATTGCGTAGACACTACTGCTTTGAAATGTATTTAGGTGCCAAAAGTTTTAAAGCACGCAATCCTACCTCAAAGACTCAACAGATTAATTTGTAGCCATTTGTTTAAGAGTAAGCAAGCAAACAAATAAAGGGAAGCAATTTTTTATGATAGGTGAAGCAGGACTACTTACATGAATCGCATTATAAAGCCTATAAGCGAAGTAGGAAGGCTTGTCACGGACACAGAGAACTAGGAGAGATATGTTACTATAGGTAAATATGAAATTATTGTAAAATCATTTTTGTTAGCTTATATAGTGCAATCCATGACTCAGCTTAAAATTAAGGTAGCAGTTTTCACAACCATGGCTATATTTATCAGTTATAAAAGTCTGGTACTTATTTTGGTTAAGTACTCATTACGTAGAAGGGCTTACTAAAAATGAATGCCCTCATGTGACATATATGTAGAAATGTTATTAATCTATAAATGGGCACATAAAGATTGTAACTTGTTTGCATACCAGTGAAGTCCTGAAAAATTTACAAATGATTGATTTAAGGTGTGTGGAATCAGTGGCTAATGCATCTATCACTGATCACACTGAATTTGTTATCTAATAAAAGAATGAATAGTAGTTCTGCTCAGTCAGAATCTGGTGCTGCATGTATACATTTTTAGATTTACACAAGCATGGAACAGAAGTTCTGTTCAAATATCCTTTTCTAATAATCTCTGAAACTTTTAATCTAACAACATAGAAAAGTGGAGAAAAATATCAGAAAAAGACAATTCTTTCTATGCCTGATACATCATTCTAGACATTAAGATACTGTTGTCAGTATAAAAGAATATTTTTGTATACCTATTGCAACCAGTAATTCTTGGAAGTATCCATCGTAGCAGTTGTTAATGGCATCTACTAGGTCTTGCCCCGAGATATTTTGGAACTCCTGGAAAACTTGGAGGAAAAGAAATCTCACTTTATTCTAGTCAATTAACAGTGACCAACTTTCCTCCCACTCCCCACCTTCCCACCCTCCTTACTATAAACCTTGACTGTATTTTTTCCTCTGTATCTGTTTACAACATTTCCTTAAGTTTATATCACTCAAGTAAGGCAATCTAAATGAGTAGTCTGAAACCTGTCTTCCAGGACATTCTCCAGTATACAATTTAAAATGAATGCACACCAAAGTCTGTTCTTCACCGGAGGCTCTGATAAGTACTTTTGCGATCTCTGCTTATGAAACTTGTAAGAATTTCATGTCAGTAAGACATCTTCCATGGTCAACTCGGCTAAAGCTGGCCAAACATTCAAAGAGATGCCATCACATGATATGCCTAACATGTCACTATCCAGACATGGGCGTTATCTGAACTCATCTACACAGAAATACAGTGCATGCTTACATAAGCCTTAGGAAAGCTGGAAATTTTTCAGTTCACTGCCCACTACAAAACTTTCAGAGAATTACATTACAGAATTTGAGATTTGAGGCAGAACCCTCAAATCTCTTGTGCAGAGGGGGAATATTAGCATAGCCCGATGTGTTATGTTATGTTAACCCCATGATCGCCATGCTTACAGAAGTCGTGACAGAAGAATTATTTGGTTGATTCATGACAGCAAAGTAGTTCTAAGCTACTGCTGGAAGTTGGCACAAGAAACACAGCTACCTGCACAATGATAAACTTGTCACCAAGCAGACTTTTTTCCACAGCAGAGCAAAAGACATCTCAAACATGTCATCAAGCAGACATATTTCTTAACTGCAGTGGAAGGTCTCACTTTTTTTTCAATCTATAATTATGTCTGATTATCTAGTTTTAAATAATAACATCCCATTATGTTTCTGTGTGTGTATGTGCTCATTAAGAGAGAGCAGATGTTGACCCTGGAAGTCTCCCTTTCAAAACATCTTTGAAACTTTCATCGAAATGCTTCAACACTGCAATGTATTCAATTGTTTTGGTATACAAGTACTCATTGAAAATGCTCCAACTGCCTCTCACAAGATGTTTTCACTCATAGCTTAGAGCTACTAAGGAAAGCAAAGAAAATAATTCAGAAAAAACTATCTCATCCTGTGTGCACATTCAGTCATAGCCTATGCCTTTCTTTGGCTATGCATTCTTCTCTCTGATGTCTCTCTGTTCTATCTACAGATGTCTGTAGTCATCAGGCAAAGTTCAATTTTGCGTTACGTCCAAAATCCCATTAACATCAGTGAGATTCTGAGAGCTCCAAGTATTCGCAGTTAGGTTTCAGGCTAGTATTCTGCTGCTCACTGAGCTTCTTGGTATGTAAACCATGGTCTTATTAGCAAGTCAGATTTTTCCTTTCCTGTATGGTCAAATAGCTGAACCACTGGATTACCCATCCACAACTGCTGGTAACTCCTGTTGCACAGTATCATTTGCAGCATGTTTTTGTGTTCGCCTGTTTTCTGCTGACAGGCTTCCCATAGAATCTATTATACCAGAAAAAGAAAAAAATGCAGAAGATTTTAAGTAATTCTGAATCACTTTTCAACATTACCATGTGTTCTTTTTTTTTTTTTTCTATGTTAGAGTGCCCACATCTGACTGTATTTACCATTGCATCCTGAGCAGCTGAAGAAGGATCTGCATATCCTTCCATTCTTGTTCCCTGGGGAAAAAAATAAATAAATGCACTGATATTATGTTTCATTTCTTGAGATATCACACAGTTTTTTACGTTGGACCAATATATTAAATAGTTGAATCTGCAACCCTAGGAAAATATCCTCAAATTTTCATTTATGGCTTTATGTCTTCTGAACAGAGGAACTCTGAAATGGCAGACCATATTACGAGAAGAAAAAATTGTGGAAGTGGATAAACTTGCCCCACAAACCCCTCCCATTATTAGTCCAATTTTAAATGAAGTTTTACCACCACTACCACCACCCCAGTGCTATGAATGCTCTATTGTTTACTGTAATATGTAACTATGAGGGGAAAGCAAGTATAAAGGTAGCATTTGCCATTGACTTCTTATTTCATATCAATATGTATATTGCCAGGAGAATCCCTTCTCCCTGCGCAAACTGTAGCAGCAAACACATCAAATAACAGTGATTTTTTTGCCTACTTACAGTAATTGTCTAAAAATTATATCCAAGTCTTGAAAATTGACAACTTTGGTAAATAAACCAAAGAAGAACACTTGCAACATTCCCATATATTTAATAGCATTTCAGTTACATAAGTCAAGATGATGTGTTTTAGTAAACACACTATGATCTGAATTATATAATTGTTAGAAAAAGAAAAAAGCACTCAAGTTCAGGAACTGCTTTTTTAACCGTAATTGTCTTGTAAGGATACAAATCAGCCCTGGTTGCAAACTCTTAGCAGTCTCAAGCTGTATGCAGTCACTGCCTTAATGTTATGTGTTTGAAGCAATTTACTTCAGTTTAGAATTTACATATGCATGTGATAGTGAGGATTAAAATTATGCATCATCTGGCAACTCTTAGAATTATTGATTTGTAGTTCTTTCCTGTTAAAAACGTTTACTTGTATTTTAATTGAATTGTAAGAATTTCACACAGCAAAGAGCAAAATTCCTAGTAACAAGATAAATTACCTGAAGGAAATCATGCTGGAATGACCACATAAAGTTACATAGGTGCAGGGAAAAGAAGGCAAGTGAGCAATAAGATACATACTACTCTACATAAGTCAAGTACCCACTACCTCCAGCAACGATTAATAGCGACTAATCTTGGCAAAATTTAGCTGGTGAATCCCACAGTATGCATAATCATTTTTAATTCTAGAAAATGATTATATTTCAGTTTGTACCCAACAAACAGAATTGGAATGAAAATCTTCTCTTTGTATCGTACAAGAATGTTAACTAACCTGAAGTTGTAACTCATTTAATTTATTTTGGAATTGTTAACTATTTCAGAACCATTTCTATCCAGAGGATTTTGCTGGTATACATTTGTTGGTAGCTGATTTCTATAGATTCTAATTTGCCTTGGTGTGCACATCAAAAGTGCAGTTTCTATGCTAAAGCAATTGAACAGTTTGTTATCCATGTGTCGAGCATACTGACTTCTGTTTGCAGTTAGATGTGTGTGTCATCGGTCCCAAGATTTACTAGAAATCAAAGCAATGTGTTTCCAAAAAAAACCAACCACCTAAGGGTACATTAGAAACGTTGCTATAGAATAATTTTCTGTAAGTTACATAGTACTAGAACCAATGAAATATCACTGACTTTTAATGTCAGACCCTATCCAGACATGGGTGACTCAATTAGCAGTCTTCAAAGATATACAGTGTAGGTTAGTAAAATTGGAATTTCCTACAAGTATTCTTTATCTTGAAACAAATAGCAGTTAGACCTTGTTAGCTAAGAAGTTGCTGATATTGGATTTCTGTATGTATGTCTGTGGTTTAAGAAAATAAAGGACAATAAGTCTGAGATTATTTATTTTAAAGTTATTCTCTTGACAAGTAAAAATTTCTTATGGTTTTGGTAAAGGTAAGAAGTGAAGTTGCCTAGATTATGGTTCTTCATTTTTTAAGCATGGAATAATTTTCATTATTAGGGGAAGAAACTTCCAGTATTAGATAAAATATTTCCCATTTATAGTTTCTATCTTTGTAACATCTGTTCTTAATCCCTGCCTCAGTGAGGCCTACTGTCATTTCATATCTTAGTAAGAAACATTTTCCCCAAACAGACAAACATATATAGAAATGTCAATGCACCTCACGTTGCTGGCATGACTTTTGTCATTATTTGTTACTCTGGTTTATAGCACATTTCAAAGATAATGAGCATGGTGACTACAATGAGAATAGGAACTCGTGATCTCACAAAGACCACTTGCGCTGTAGCATAAAATTGCAAATTGGTAATACTGCATCGAAGTTGCCGTGTGATAGTAAATCTTTTGGCAGCATGCTTGCGTACTGTGATTTAGCATAAGGAATAGTGCAAAGAGCGTCATGTTTAAAACAAGGAACTGCTTAATACTTTCTTTCATAGTCAAATATGGATGTCTGCATTTTCACGTATTGCCTAGACTGGATGATGAGCTGTCTATTCTAAAAACGGGGAAAACAGATCTTTAAAAATGAAAATTAATTTGTACATGAAAGTAGACTCCTTTTGAAATGAAATAGGTTGAGCAGAGGATCAGCATTTGAATATCCAGGGACTTTCTAATAAAACGTTGATCTGTGCCTCCATCTGAAAGGTGAAGTGAAAGTCAAAGTACATGAAAGAATTCCAGCTCTCTTCCTCTTCTACTCTTTCTACTCCCTTGTTCAAAAGTGCAGCCCTCTTGAGCTAACTTTAGCTGCAGTTACCTTAACATTTAAGACTTCTTGAATAATATCAAAAGTCACTCTAAATTTTTAATATATGTATCATACTAGTTATTGTTTTTACAGTACCTGAGCAAGGTTCATAAGAGTATCTCTGAAGTGACCTGAAGTCTCAGAATCGATATCTTGTTGAAGATCATTGTTGTATTCTAGATTAAAACAAAAATGTGTAATCTATCTAAAAAACGAACGTGCTCTGAATATTACTTACGAAAATAAGCACACAAAGGGTAAATGCATAGGGTGCAAATACACACTCATTTTCTAAAGGTATTCAAAATTATTACACAGGAACTCATGCAGGTTCTGCACGGACCTAACCACAGAGGGGCTCTGCCCTGCCGGAGCCTCAGCCACTGCACCGGCTCACCCATCCTCCTACCTGTGCCTGGCAGCCCTGCCACAGCTGCTGCTGTGTGATTCTGGGATGCTCAGAAGCACCCCCTCAAGGAAGGTGAGTTGAGTGTTCAGCCTGAGTAAGCAGTTTTTGAGAAAAACAGTTGATGCACTTCTGAAAAATGTGTGCAAAGGTTTATGAAAATCCCCAAATGTGGCTGCCAGGTATTTAAAACGTAATAGGCAGCAATACATCTGCAAAATACTATGACATATGTTCAACTTTATTCGTTTTGCTTCAGCTTTTTAAATATAATTATGAAGAGGGAGGAAGAAGAAGGGAACCATGCTGAGAAGTCACTGTTGTAATATAGTTCTTTCACTCATGCTAATACATCCAGCCTAATACACGTATTAGAGCTGCTATTGTACACTTGTAAAATACATTACGCATTAAGTAGGCTTCTTTCATCTGGAATATCTCCATATTTGATCTTGAGGCCAATATGTCAATTAGACATTTTTCTTCTGTGTTTACTCCCTGCGTAGGAAGAAGTAAATATGAAAAGAAGTCATTATAAACCACAGCTTTCAGAAGAATGAAATGCTTTATTAGATGTAACAAAAGAATAACAGTTTATTCTGGAGCAATGTATGGTGTACCTTCGCATAGTATATATGTTTAAACAGAAATTGACTTCAAATAATAGTAGAAACGGGTGCAGCAAATATACTCCTACTTACTCTGAATTTCAGAAATTATTTCAGAATAAATGTTAATAAGCGGGGAAAGAAGCAAGACTGCTCCTGACAGAAACACACTGGGAAGAATTTTAGAGCTTGAACAAGAATTTAGGATTTACTGAAAGAAATCAAAGATTGAGTATACATGCCAGTAAGTGTTCAAGGCAATCTGAAGTGGATAAGAACACCAGTGTCACATAGTGTTTTTGTCTTTTTCTTTTCTTATTTATGTGGGAATGTTATTGTCTGTAATGTCTACCACAGAACTTGGTAGTTCAGTTCACTTGGAAGCATCATGGCCAATCAGGCATTGCTGCAAGTCACTGTATTTTCTAACAGGATTCCAATTAATTTTCTGAACTTGAGTTGACATAAGATACACTACAGCTCTCTGTTTGCAGATGTATATTGTTGGTAAGTATTCTTCATTTGGGATAGTGGGAGAACATGGCTTTGAGCCTGAGTCTGGGGATGTTGAAACATGATCTTTACTTCAGCCCTGTGAATCCATATTGAGAGAAAGTACTGCAAAGTTCAACTTTAAACCACATTCAGATAAAATGTAACTTTGCCAATCTTGTCCATAATGTTGATAAAAGTCATGCTTCCAATGGTACTTATCCATTCTTTTAATGCCAACTGTAATTTAAAAAGTATATCAGTAGTTCTAAAAAGTATAGTGATTTCCCTGTCTATAGGACACATGAAAGCAATTCTTGCTGTTTTTTGAAAGAGATTCTTGCTCAGAGCCATGTAATCTGTATCTTAGTTGTGACAGTGGACAGCTGCAAATATTTATGGAAAGTGAAGGAAGACAGTATCAATCTGGGGTATGCCTTCACATCTTTCAGGATTTGGCAATTAAGGAATTTCCTGAGAAAGAATTTGTGAAGAATGATTATTTTTAATAGCCAAGAGCAAACATGTTTTCTAAGAATTTTTCAAGTCCTTTCTGAACCAATTTGAACCAGCTTGTGCTTTTGGCTTCCTCATTGGCATGCAACAATGGATTTCACCATTTAATTGCATGGTGTTTGAAAAAAAAAAAAAAAGGTTTTTTAAATTTCTAAAATTTGGTTATTTAAAGAACACAGGCTCAGGTCCTGGGAAGAAAGGGAATTTTTTTTATTTTAAATAAGCAGTCAGTTCACTTTGAATGATCATTGCTTTGTCACAGAGTAATTTGTAAGCGTAAGGACAGATTTTGCCAGTAAGTATTATTCTTTTTAGAGGCAGAGCCTTAGTGCGTGCACTGCTGCAGGGACTCAAAATAAGAACTGAGAGCTGCTGCTGCTTTCTCTTTTCCCCAAATATCCACTCAAAGAAAGACAGGATCCTCTGTGTGGAATGATTTCATAGCCACTAGTTAATGCATCTTTTCAAATGAATTTTGTTAGTAACGTACACAGATGTTCACAAGACTAGGGCCTTACATTTGCTGGTGTAAATATTTTTTCTTTTACCCACTTTACCATGGTGTATTTGTTACACAACTAGGTTACTATTTTTTGTTTTTAGCATACCAATTAAATAAACTTCACACAGTGCTCATATACTCATATGTCATGAAGCATCTTTCTATCAGTTTATCAAGCTTTTAAATATATAAAAAATCACTTTAACATATACTAAGTAATATGAACAGTGACCGTGTGTCTGAGTAGCTGTTAATTAGGCCAGTACCTTCAGTGCATGCCAGAGCTCGTGGGCATCATAGGATGCGGGTGGATACATTAGGCCAACCATCACTTCTTTGAAGTGATGAGAGAGATTCTCTTTTAAGTCTGTCATCAAATCCTTAAAAAAAAATATATAGGATTATTTCAATAGTCACACTTCATGAAAAAAAGCTTAAAAATATTAGCAGTTTTCTCTGTAAAGGAATGAAGATGAACTGTCTGAGATGAAGTCAACCTAAGATTAAGTAACAAGTCTTTTTAAATAGAACCTACTCCTTTTAATAGTACATGTGAGATAGCAATAGATACACAAGCAAGTAGACTATATAGGCTTGTTGATTTTTGGTTCATTAGAATATGGAAGAAAATTCAGGGGTTCAAGTGCAACTGCTCATTAAAGGCTTGGAAAACAGCAGAGCATCTGCAGCTTCCCATGGCAGATTCCCTGTGTGAATCTGCAAGAGCTCAGCCTATGGAAGTTAAATCCCATAACACATAGGCAATTCCCTTTACTTTCTTCTGGGTTATTCACTATGTGATTAATTTAAAAAATTATTTATATTGCTCCCAGTACATGAAAATATCTGCTTTGGATTACTGGAAGGCAATGTGCTTCAGTTTATATATATGCATATTATATTCAAAATGAATTCACTACTTCTGACAGACATTGGATTAATTAAAACAAAGCCTCCTCACTTGCCAGGTATTTGACTAACGGAAGAGAGTTTCATTCCCACTCTCCCCTTTCCCAATAGCATCCTTTGAAACGCTGCAAATGCCAAAAACCTGATAGTTACAGGATTGCTGTTTCTGATTAAGAGAATACTTTGCTTGTTCTCGCACAGTACCGGGCTGCTGTCAGAGAGGCTCTGATCTAAGTCTGAAATTATAGGAGTGCCAGAAATGATTCCCATGATATAAGCTTAATTTATTGGAGAGGATTTTTTTTTCAGGTATGTACTTTATGTCTGATGCCTATCTTAATATAATTAAATTAGTTGCTAGATTGGGAATGAAGGAGAACACATACAGATTAAAAAAATACAGATTTGTGAGGAAGAAACACACACAGTATTCACTAAATACACATTAGATGCATTTGAATCACACATGCAAAAGAAATTAATTCATTAATATGTTTCATTTAAAACATCATGCCTTGGGGTAGGTGGGTTAATAATACAAATAGGTACTATTTAAAAATAATCCCTGCAATTAGAATTAAGGGAAATGAAGTATTGAAAAATAAGAAAAGACCATCCTAAGTTGTCATTATTAATATATTTTTTTTTTTTTTGCATTCTTTTTAGTTGTTTTAGGTCTTCAGGTCTGTGGCCACTAGCTTTATAGGGATTTAGGCTAATCGACTATGGTTGAAGGAGACAGATTTATAGGCAGTGTGTTTTCATAAGGATTTACGTGTTAGTTTATGTGATATTTGTAGTCTGGATTTAAAAAGAAAACCCAAGTAGATAATTAGTGAGCAAGCCAATAGCTGTTCCCTCTTCGGAGGAAAATAGCAAACCTAATATCTAACTCCATTCCTGATGGACAGTCGGCAATTATTTACTAACAGCTCATTAGTGATATCTCTAGGTCATCTCTATGTATCAGGGAAAGAAATTAAAAATTAAAAAAAATGACTTGGGGGGGCGCTTTTTGATTTTTTTCTTGTTAAAATGATAGGTGTAGTTGAAACATTCTAGAGAAAAGGTTAAAGAAACTTTTTGTGAGAAAAACAAAGGAATGAAATGGTGAAAAATTAGCAGCCTACTAGAAGTCTCTGCTTTGCTCTTTGTACTCAAGAGCAATAATATAGGTTGAACTAGCTCATTTTTTTAACGAAAAATGGCAATACCTCTGTGGTTGTTTTTTTTTTTTTAAATGCATTCTTCTTTTTTCTTTTTCCTTCTGTAAATATTTTGGTCAGTAATTCTTTTACTATGTTTTCCAAAGTCTTGAAAAAAGTATTCAACAACCACTCCAAAACAGAGGAAGAAATCAGTATTTCCAAAAATTCCTGCTTTGTCATAAGAGAAATAGAATGAATTTACAGAAGAAGAAACTTGGCACGTCCTTTTTATTTCCTTATTTTGTGGCAGATGTTCTGCTGTGTAAACAACATTTTGAAACCTTCAAATGAATCAATAGTTACATGAGCAAAGTTGTATGCCAATCTTTAGGTGCCAGTCAGCTGTCTGCCAGGTTTTTAATTCCAGCAACTGACCTACTGTGCTGGAAACAGGAGGGACAGAAGTAAGGAAAGTAGAGCATGGTTCTGTCATACCCTGCCATACATGTCTCTGTATGCCTCAGCAATCATAAGCCGCTGTGAATTGCAACGCTGTGTTAGGATGTCAATCAACACGTCTTTTTCACAACCTACAAAGGAAACCCAACACAGATTCTCAATTAACAAGTTGTTATTTATTTTGGCTTGTGATTGTTCCTGTTTTCTTCAAGAGTATTAATTTCTTGAAAAAATAGACCAACAAATTAACATTCCACTGGTATTTACCAAATCAATTATATTTGCTTTGCCTATGTACCTTCCATTTGCTGGTGTAACACCAGCAATTAGAGAAATAGTTTCTGTTATTATCAGATGCATCACCATTTCTGTCAAGCAAAATAGATTTGAAGGCATCAGTAGCAGGGATAGCAGCTTTCATCCGCTCAGAACTAGGCACAAAAAAAAAAATTGTGTCATACATGTATGCCCTCTTGATATTGATCAAATTGTCATTTCAGGATTAGCTATCTCTTAAATGGGAACAACAAATTACAGTCAGACCACTTGTCAAAAAATTTAAAGCTACGTATTTTCAGAGGAACCATATAAAGCAAATTATGAAGTTTTAAAGAATATATTATTTTAAAAATCGATTTCTGAGTGCAATTTGTTGAAGGTTACCTCTGCTTTTTGCTGGATACCTAGAGCCTACAGGTAAACTTCCATAACTCATCAGTATTGACTGCTTAGGAAAAAGATGATAATGGCTAACATGTTCAAAAATTATTATTTTTCAATTTTTTCCATCCCAAAAGATGGCTCTTGGTAATTTCAGATCGTTCAGCATTTTAATGTCATCCCAGCAGAAATATATCTGCAAGTGTAAATCAGTTGACTTGATTACACTTGCAGAGATCAGCTTGTCTACAAAGCATGGAGATCAGCTAGTATCTGAATAGAGAAAGATACTCTGATGCTTCTATAAATCACAGTTCTATATATGCATATAGATCTGTTATGGATACAAGTGAATGTTGTATGCAAGACACGAGGGGGGTGACAGCACTTGCAAAGACCATGAAGACCTAAACTGCTGTAAGCTAAGCATCATATTTTGCCAAGTCTCTTTGAACGTAGAACTTTGTTCTATGTTCTTTGCCAGGCAAGTTTTTAAGTAGGGCTGCTGCATGCGTATGTACAGTTGTAAATGAAAAGAATCATCCTTGTATTGTCATGTTAGCAACATCGCATTAAATACAGTACTTGAAGTCTAACAGAATATTTAAATAAAACTTCATTTGTAGTGAACTTAAGAAAGATACTTCACATTCTTAATATCAATTTTGTGCTGTCTTGATTGACATTAAGACTGAAACCTCACTGTTTTATTAAAGAAACTGAACAGAATGCAAGATTTGGTGCTATACATACAGTCTTGTGAAAATCTCAGAAGATAAGAGTTCTGATACAGGCAACAATCTTAATGTGAGGAAAGTGTTTCGTGGGATAATTAAAAAAACATCCTTTGAACCCTCAGCAGTATCAAGTGTTCAGCTGTAAACAAATTTGGAATAGAGACAAGTGTTTTGGTGAATACATTTTTATTAATAGACTGAAAGCAAAATTTACTCGAGGAAAAGATAATCAATACTTCTACTTTCTACTCCATTTATTTTTATTTTTTGATGACTGTTGTTTTAAAAGACATAACAGTCTCTGCTAGTAGCTAATTGATGGGATTACAACTTAAAAACAAATCCAGTTTTGACCTTCATTGTAGTGACAACATGAAATTCTGTTTTATTTTTCTTATTTTCTCATGGTAAGCATTCACTATTATCAGTGTTGGCATACATTTAAGATTAATCTTAATTACCTCCAAGCTCCTGCAAATACATGATTTGCTTGGATATCACCAGTGAATCTTACTGTGATACACTGAAGAATCAACACAAAGGTATTGACGGTTTTATTATTGTGAGTATATATACATTCGTTTTGTATTACTATGTAATAGAAAATGTATTAGAATATGTCAAGATACTTACTAATTCCCTGTAGGGCTCCTCCTAGCAACTGAGCATCCATAATAGGGTTAAAATTTGGAGCTGGGAAAATTGTTCCTTGTATCTGCTAAAGGAGATAGAAGACTTTAATTGCAGTGTTTTATATTTTTTAACTGCATTATACGATTTTTGAGTCTCACTTGAATCATAAGATCAGAACTTTTGCTTTATGAGGAAAAGTATTTTAATTTACAGAAAAGAACTTGCAGCAAACCCTAAGAAGCCAGAGCATATTAAGTTAGGCTTGAATAAAGAAAATGTTATTAATATATTACATTCTCATTACAATGTCACCACATTTTTGTGCCTCTATAACAGGAGAAGGTCAAGTACAATGATAAGATGTTACAAAAAAAAAAAAAACGCTCACCTGTTTCCAAGGATCTAGGCTAACTGAAAAAAACTTCACAAAAGAAGGATCTCTAGAAACAGAAACTTCCTCTATGGCGGTCAGCCCTTAAATGAGATCTGAGAGAGGGGAGGCCAGGCTCCACCCCTTCCAGTCACACAGTGAATTGCCTTCACCTGTGCTCCTAGGCCTGACTGGGTCTTTTCCCCCAGGTGCTTGGTCTGTGGTTCAGGCCGTAACTCAGCAGTTCCTATACAGCCTCTCTATTTCTCAAACTTTTTCTGAAAATATTCTTTTGTCTTTTGAAGTTAATCTGTGTTATCCCTGACAGTTTTCAATTTCTCTTGACGTTTCTAATTTGAAAGGACTGGTGAGAAAATAATGGATGAAGTGCATAGGTTGCTTACAAAGCTAGTAATTTTTAAAGAAATGATGTTGGGATGAAGTGTGGGATATCTTTCTGACATGCCATCTAGAAGTCAATGTTATTTTTCTGGTTGCTATTTAACTTATTAAATTATCTGCAGCTCATTCTCAGTGATACTTTGTTTCATACAATGCTTCTTATTCTCTTTATGAAATCCATGAATAGTAAATATTGATTTCCTCATTTTAATAGAGTCACAGATCTACATACAGATGAAAATAACTGAGGCTCAACACTGCTTAGCTCTGTACCTCAGTTAACCCCTTCAGCTCCTCTGAGGATTATACCTTTCTTCTCAGGCTTACCCTGCATAACAGTTGTCTTTTATAATGATTCCTGTTCTTAGTAAATACATTTGGTTAAAATGACCTTGATAACTTGAAATTTTTATTTCACTAGAAAATTGGATAAAATTTACAAATACAAATGGCATATTTATAAAAACGCCCCTTAGAATCAGGAGGTCCACTAATTACATTAATTACTCTCTTTTTTTTTTTTGTTTACTCACTTTACATACACTTGAATCCTTTTGTCTATGGTGCCTCCAGCAGTAATGTCATACACATACTGGTTTAGTGTTTGGCCTCTAATGATGTTCTTCCTTGGCTTGCAATTTTAGTGTAGCATTTAAAAAGCAACAAGCAAGAAGTGGATATGTTTGAAGAGATGGAAAATATCATTTCTTGATCTATTTGATGATTACTTTAGATTACTTAGACTTACCAAGCAAATAAATGTATGGGCAAACAAATTGTTGGTGGCTAAGTGAGGAAAAGAATGTATCATCAGAAATTTAAGGTTTTTAAAGGAGTTACTTTACATAAGAAACGCTTGCTGATAGACAACTATCTTTCTGCAGTTTACTCTTCATTTTAAATACAATGTCCTAAATTTACAACCAAGCATAATATTCGTAGTGTCATTTTACTCATTAAAAACAATCAGGGAAAATATGAGAAAAAATTCTTCAGGAGATAAGGAGAGAAACTCTGGCTATAGAGATGATGATGAGACCATGTCAATTTTTATAAGGTGGTATGTAACGTTGTACCTAAAATGAACTGCAGACTCATCCTCAAGCTATTTTCCATGCTATCTTCCCCTTTCAGTCCATGTACCTTGGGTCTCACTGTTTATGTAACATATCTGTTGGTTAAGATTAGCCTCAGAAATTATTTTTATCCTCATGGCTTTCTGTTTTCTTACAGTACATGTGCTTTTCAAATGTCATTCACCAGAAGTCTCCTAGACATGTGCTATTTGCAGGAGTGTGGAATTCGAGTGCTGTTTGGCCACATGGGACACGAGGTGCTAGTTGAGGTGATTATTTTCACTCTTCCCTTGCTAGCATGTCAAATAATGCTGAGAGTCATAGATAGCTGTCCCAGGAGGCAGAAATGCATGAACTCTGTGGCTGATAGGTAAGGTAGCTTGACAAGCCACGCTGAAACTTACTGATAAACAAAATCACTGTAGAAAGAACTGATAGAAGACACTGTTAGAATGCAGAATCAAAAAATGTATGTTGATACATGCTCTGAGTTAGAAAAATGGAATTTATCTTTCTGCCTCTGTAATTCATGCCTCTCAGAATGTCTGAACCGCTAAAATAGCTCATCAATCTTGAGAAGGAGAAAATAAGTCCAAAACCAAACTGTTATCAAATATTATGATAGGGTTGCCAAAAGAGAAATTTTTTTGATGAGAATAATAATAAAGAATGAGAGGTTGTGAATGGATTTTGAGTAACAGATACAAGATGCAAAGACTTTTAGTTTAGAGTATAAAACTGTGGTAGAAAGTATAAGCTTATCTGACATTCTATTTAAGTGCTCTTTGAACCTGTCACTGTACTTGCTGGTCAGAAGGAGAGAAAATCTAGGAGATGCATGCAATTACCCAAATCTAATTTAAAATAGCTGTGCTGGCTCTTCATCTTGGCAACAGCTGTGAACAGGTTCAATATCCAGAAGGACTATCTCAGAGTATTTCCTTTCACAAACTCAGCTTTGTGGGGTCACAAAGCAAACCATCTTTTCAGCATTTATAATCACAAATAAATGACTAAATGAATGCTTTAACAGTGGATTCCTGAGCAGTCCTTGGAACTACATTTTTGAATGTGTATCTTTATTCATGAAATAGTCAAAATGAAAAAAAAGGCATCATATGAATGAATATTTGCAAAATTATAATGGAGGGATCGGTCATAACAAAAGTAGTTTCAAATATACAGATTTGCAGGCTTATGAGGTTTTTACCCCCAAAACACAGCTCTTGTAGTAAACCTTTCAGGCAAAATAATAGATATTTGAATGAACTCAATTCTCTTATGGTTCAGCAGAGCTGCTGAATACTTCTTTTAAGAAGTATTCAGTTACACGTACTGTTGTTTCACTTATTACATTTTCATTGAAGTCGGCTATGATTGACCAGTAAATCCGTATGATGGAAGACAGCTCAAAAGAGATGAGTAAGAGGGATGTGCTCATGTGCTCTCAAGAGATGAGATGAGTAAGAGGGATGTGCTCATGAAGCTCAGTGTTGTAGGAATACGTTGTAGAGAGTGGTAACGTGAGTCGCAGGGGTATGGAACCCTATGGTATTGCTGTGTTCTTGTAAGTATAACTTCTATTTGTATATATATTTTTTGGTATATTTTGTGTAGTTAAATCATAAATCCTGTGGGATTTACCTTTGAACAGGTAAATTTGATGTTAAACATGTTCTCCACATGTGGAGTGTCTGAAAAAATCATGGTTGGAAACCTTTGAACTCTGACAACATTATACATTGTATTTTTTTCTTTCCCATGACACCTGAAAAGCAGAGAAAAATTAACAATGTGAACTCATAATTTTTCTTCTGTTCACCTTAACATGGTCACAACAGATTATTGAATTATTCTCTGCTGAGGTATTCCTACTATATAGCAAAAGAAGGTGATGACAGTGCCTTTGAATGGGATACAGGCACTATGGAGCAATAAGAGGTAATAAAGAAAGAAAAATTTGCTCTCCCCTTCCAACAGCAAGTTACAGCTCAAGAGAAGTACAATGTCTATCCAGACAGATACTGCTCCCTGGCTGCCAACCCTTAAATGAGGGTGAGGAGGGGTGGATTCTGGCTCCACCCTTTCCAGTCACTCAGGTGCGTCGCACTGCAAACCAGGCCTTAGTGCTTTCTCTGAACCTGGGCTTAATATATCTGAGTATGTCCTGTGGCTGCCAAATGAAAGTGATTCAGCAGTTCACAGATGTAAAAACATTACTCATTGACATAGATGCTAAAATGCAAAATTGATAAAATTGGAAGAGGGCAAAACATGGGACAAAAATGAAAGATCTAGGATTCATGCTCATACTAACTATCCTGAATTTCACACTTAAATGAGTATTATTTTGCTATTTACAGTGAGCAGAAAGTGCATTCCATGTCAAAGTCAAAGCTGCAGCGGAGGTTTTGTGGTTTTCTCAATGATGTCGAAAGAGAAACTGGATTTAATTTCTTCAAATATTATGTTCTTGGACTTCCCACAGAAGTAAAGCAGAACAGTGAATTCGGAAGTACCAGAAGTGTTTTTATAGGTTAAGAAGAGCTGGAATATTTTTTGGATCATTTAACATTCTTTGTACTAGGCCAAGGATGCAGTCTACTGAGGTCCTTTCTGAGTCAATCACTCACTAAGTAGGAGATGTTTTGTTCTGGTCCTAACTATGTCCTAACTATGTACATACTATTTGACTAATGTTAAGCCAATGACATAAATGGCATTTGAGTTTTACCTGCCGTATCTTTTTAAATAGAAGAATAAATTGATTCTGGCTTCCACTGAGCACTGTTCTCACAAATCTTCAGAAAGAGTTGTCATTCAACTGCCAAATTTTATAGAAATTCACTAACAAGTTTGAAGTTACTGGTAAGGCCATGTGAATGGATAGTTGTAAGGTATATAGCCAAATTTTCAGAAGAGACCAGAGGGAAAAAATCTAGTACTGTCCACTGAAATAATGTGAAAAACTCTACAATTTAAAATACTAGTTTAATTTTGATATCTGAGTTTTAATGTCCCATGTTACATGAGCACCATTTTCAGAACCAGTCTTTGCAAACATGGTGTTCAGCGTGCCATGGCTTGTCATCAGAAAGAAAATGCTTCCAGGGGGAAGCTGAGCAGAGTTCTGGTTAATTCCTAAAAGCAATCTGGCCATTTCGTATTTTACTTTGGTCCAGATGCTGCGGAGAAGTGGTTTTCATGCTGTCTTTCTTCTGCAGTATCCTAATGGAAAGCATATCTATTACCCAGAAGGAAGAAAATCAACAATATCTTTTTTTTATTTATTTCCCAGAAAGCATCCAAGCACATAATAGTAAGGCAAAAAAATCTCCAGAGGTGATTCTATGGTTTTAACTTCAAGGATTTTAATCTTTTTGACCTCAAGATATCGTTATATCTTGCTGTGGTCCAATTGGGCACTTTATAAATATCTGTGTTTGCTTGCATATATGCATTTATCTTTTAAAAAGAACTGATTCCAAAACAGCTGTGCTATCAGTACAGGTTTCTGCAGTATTGGTGGAATTAATCAAAATGAAGAAAAGACTGAAAAAGAACCGTAAAATATTTATTAAGGCTGAAAAATCATACTTGAACTCTACCTTCCTTCTGTACAAGGAAGTTAAAACTTTTCCTGACCAGAGCCAAAAGCAGTTCAACAAAAGTATCCATGAAAACCGAGGCTGCTTTTATCAATTTATGATATGTACAGTTCAGGCAATTCAGTCCTGTGATGGAAAAAGCAATCTAAAGTATGAACAGCCTTCTAATAATGTTTATTCATTAAGTCAGTCTGCTGATAGCTAACAATCAAAGTCAGATACCTTAGTCTGAATGTTTCCCATGGGGAATATCTACAGAAATAAAATGCTTGCTTTAATAGCTAACTACATGCTATGTGATAGCTATACTTTTGCAATGATATCCTTTCTCTGCAACTTTATTATTTAAAAAAAATGCTCCTGAATAATTTTGGTTTATTGTGAGAGTTCATTGTATGCATTACACTTCATTGGAATAATATATGAGACAGAAATTGGAGAGATGCATTTAAATGTAGAAAACTCGATCTTCCTCCAAAGCCTCCCATCTTTTTCTGTATTTGTATTTTAGAGAGTACACAGATACCTTGTAATCTAGTTTCTGGTAGTTTTACCTCTCCGTGTGTTGTGGGGGGCCATTTCCTGTATGTAATCTTTGATAATGAAGTCGGACAGTGCTGCTAAATCTGTCAGAATTGCTGCTGTGAACGCTATCTACATCTCAGTCTAGGTTGACTCCATCCTATGCAGTTTTCCATATACAACATATGCAAATATATTTACAACATAAACAATATGACAGTCTTAAAAAATCAACTATATTTTAAATACTAATTCCTTTTTCATGCTTCTTGCATTTCTAAATCAATGGCACATTAACATATTGGAATTCTTTGAAAAATATCTTAAACATACTATTAAGACTTATACTCAATCTAAGGTTGTGTTTCATGAGTGTAGACAAGAAATTAATGTGACTCAGCCTCACCACTCCATCCTTTATAGATCTTGCTTTTTTGCTTGTGATTTGCTCAAGCGCTTAGAAGAGTGAATTTCGGCAGTTTTGTTGCTGAATCTCATGTGAGAAAACTGCCATTGTTCCATAACTGACTTCATTTTGAAAAACAAGCAAACATCCAGGGGAGGGTGCTTGCTTGGCCTCCACACTGCAACTCCCTGTTTGTTCTCCCCAGCAGCAAACTCTGCTGTGCTGGTTGGGGACCGCTGGGCTAATTCATACAAATCTTTAATTTCTCTACCTTCCCAGCTCACAACACATTGAGGAAATGGAAATAAAGAGTCAGAACTTAACCTGAGAACCCACTAAAATACTCTTCTTCAGAGAAAGTCTGTAGTCAAATTTTGTTATATTTTATGGGATGGAATTGCATTACATTATCTACATTTGATTGCCATTATTTTGTTTGTTTCTGTAATTGAGAAAAACAAAGGGCTAATGATTGTGTCTTTATATATTTAGAAACAGAGGGAATAGGCATGGTGGTATTCTCACCATTTATTTTGGGGTATTTTGGTGAAATTCAGAGGACCAAGTTAGGAACTTAAGTTCCCTATCTGCTTAAGTCAGTCTTATAGGCTGAACTAATGCAGAATGATTTTATCAAATGAAGCCTAAAATAGCTGGTATAGTCATCCCACACAGTTAAAAATCAATATATAATTGATCAGTTTTTCTGATAATGCTACCAGACCATTGCAATTTTTTTATCTCATAATTATCGTTTACTAATTTTAATGACTTAAAAGTGAAAATTTATCCCATAAGTTGTTATCATTTACTACCATTAATACCAAGCAGCATATCATTTTCTACATTTTTCAGATAGAGTAATTCCACTTGTCTTAAAATATTTTCCTGATGAGATTGGAATAATTAAGGCAATTATGCTTTCAAATAAAATAAGGATAAAAATAGTCTATTCTTTAGAATGTGCTGCATTGATCAGTAAATCTATTGGGAATACATATGCAAAAAGCATTTGAGATGAATGACTCATTATTCCTATTAATAAAAGAACATGAAAGTCCTTAGTGAACATAATTATTAGTATCCCAGGTGCAAAAAACAATTTTATGCTTGGCTGTCAGAAAATAATAACTAACAGTTGCTTTCAGGATGAGGCATTAAAACTGCATCATGAACTTCCATTTTCTTGAAGAGATCAAATGAAACGATCTAATATATTACTATGATTAATTAGTTAGGAACAATAATCAATAGCTTTTCCTGTGCTGTAGTGCTTTTACAGGTATCACTTGTTAGTTTTAAAATATTTTTCACACTGTGAACAAAACCAAATGCTTATGAGTGATAAAGCTAGTGACTTTATGCAGTTACACATTCTGTGAAAATTGAAACCCACCAAAATATCGGTGGTTTTATACACCTTGTATTGATCTCATCTGAACAACTTACATTTCGTACAATCTGTTTGTATTATGTGATTTTGTACCTCATTCAACATCTTAGTGCAAATACAGAAAACCCACAAATAGAGACTCACAACCAGGTAACATGAACTGATAATTCTATATACTTAGTTTTCATTTCAGGCATATTATGTACGCTGTCAGTAACACTAGAATTAGACACAAAGCACAAATAAATTAACTTTACAAGATTAATTTTTATTGGTGGAGGAAAACAAGTTCCAATACGTGTCAGCAAATCAGAAGCAATAAAATTGTAGAAAAACTTTAGAGAATTATACTCACATAATCTCCACAATACATTGTGATGCAAGCCTTCAAGTTCTGTTGAGATCAAAATAGTAACTTTCCTAAAATAAAGCTAACAGTTTAGTAAACTAAATTGTTACAGTTAACTCTAATTGCAACTTAGAGAATTAAGAGAAACCATCCAATCAAACTGATACCAAGTACACTGGGCTCCAAGGTAACAATGGAGCAGGAACACTGCTTGGTACTGCATGTCCTCAGGCTTTATAGGTTGTGTACTTAGTCATTAATCATATGTGAATAAATATGATTGTAGCTCAAGTAAACAGAGTCATTAGCACAACACCCTCTGTTCTGCTGTGTTGACTTTAAAAATCAGAATTTAGCTAGACATAGAATGAAACGTTCACCTACAGCAAGCGTTTGTGTTAATGATTTACATTTCAAATTGGATCTGGTTTAGCTCTTTCTTTTCTTTCTTCTACACACTTCACCACTTATTCTAATACATATTTCTTCCTTGCATGCACAGAAAAATGCTTTATAGCCTGGAACAATGAGGGCAGGTCGTTGGGCCTCTGTGGAACTGTGTAGTTGAAAATCTTGTTTGATGTTTTCTTATGAGTTACAATTTGTAAAATCCTGCAAAAGTAATGATCAAAAATTCTATCACATTGCTAGTAGAAGAGTTAGGCAGAATCTAATATATTTTTCATAGCTTCTTTTTTTTTTTCTTTCCCTGTTAATAATAACTATTACTGTGCTAAAGTTCTGAGAAAATATAATGTTTCCTCAATAAGTAGGAATATAAAATTGAGGTACAGAAAAAGTCCGTATGTCCTCCAGTACAACTTGAAGTGAAGGCGTTATCCTGATTGGAAGTTAATTTTATTGCAATAGTTGGACAAACTCAAGCTCAAAATCTGAGTTAAGTGAATTCCATTTTTCTTGGTTTTATTATTACATCCATCAAATGCTACATAACACTAATTCAAAGCTGAATATTTTTTCTTTCCGTTTAGAAATTTGTTTTGGAAAGAATGACAATTTTATTTCACAGTCCCAGTATCTTATTAGCTCTTCTAATCATTCAGAGCTACACGTGGGCTTCCATGCATTCTGTGGTATTGATCTGAACACAAGCTTTTGCATGTCAGTGTGTGCTGGACGTGAGGACTACATGTCAGTCCTTACATATAGGTTGAAGAGTTCCATAGAGAAGTGCATGCATGTGAAAAAATCTTCAGAAAAGCATACCTTTGCTTTATCATTATGTCTGCGTTGGATCTTTTTCTTTAGTATAACCATACCAACTAGCTTTAATCTCTGCATCTCAAGAGCCATACAAGGATATCTGGGGAATAAAGTGCCATTTTGCAGCTAAGGTAAATTATCTGTGAAGAATCTGATCTGGCTGATTGCGTGACTGCACATACAAGGTGGTACCGAGTCTCCTGATGATGCATATGTTTAAAAAGCGATAAGAGTGTAAGAACATTTTAAGCCTCTCCTTTTCACTCTCTAATTTTACACGCATTTCCTTGCTGCAATTAAAATGTAATAATGTTAATTGTCAGTACAATGCAAAATAGATTAAGTTTACTGGATTACAATGTTTTAATCTGCTTGTATGAAAACCTGTAGTGGCCAGGAACTACAAGGCATAAAAAAGTAGACCAAAAATGTGGTCTTGTGAAATACAAATACCCGGCATATAATATGAGGAAAGAGTTTAGCTGATTACAGAATTAGATGCGTCCAGTTCTGAAGCCCCCAGCATAAGAAGGACATGGAGTTGTTGGAGCAGGTCCAGAGGAGGGACATGAAGATGATCAGAGGGCTGGAGCACCTCCCTGACAAGGGCAGGCTGAGACAGTTGGGGCTCTTCAACCTGGAGAAGGGAAGGCTCCGGGGTGACCTTATAGCGGCCTTCCAGTACCTGAAAGGGGCCTACAGGAAAGCTGAGGAGGGGCTTTTTATAAGGGCAGGTAGCAACAGGACAAGAGGAAATGATTTTAAACTGGAAGAGGGTAGATTTAGATGAGATATTAGGAAGAAATTCTTTACTATGAGAGTGGTGAGCCACTGGAACAGGTTGCCCAGCGAGGGTGTGGATGCCCCCTCCCCAGAAGCATTCAAGGCCACGCTGGATGGGTTGTGAGCAACCTGGTCTAGTGGGAGGTGTCCCTGCCTATAGCAGGGGGTTGGAACTACATCATCTTTTAAAGGTCCCTTCCAAC
This sequence comes from Numida meleagris, assembly GCF_002078875.1. NCBI lineage: Eukaryota > Metazoa > Chordata > Aves > Galliformes > Numididae > Numida > Numida meleagris. The sequence continues at coordinate 29,824,062 of NC_034412.1, read as the reverse complement.
CCAAATAATTCTATGATTCTATGATTCTATGACTTTAATGAATCATTTCAAGGGAAGCCATGATGGGGCTTCAACAGAAGAGTAAGTTTCAGCCTCCCTCTCCTAGTGAATGCCCTTCACTTGTCCTTACTTTCCATGTCCTCTCTAACACAAGAGGCAGGATTTGCAACAAAGAAATGCAAAATACATTTGTACACATATTGCTTAGCAAAAGTGATTCAGTGTTTGTGCAGTAGAGTGAACATAGTGAACCTAATCTCACCTTTACATTTTCTTCAAGAGCCAGTGGTCAGAGCTGTGAATCATTTGTAGGTGAGGAACTAATCCTGTCTTCTGGGGGCAAAACAGGAAGCTGTGTTGCAAGCGGTTTAGGTCACCTCACTTTTTTTAAAAGTATGTGGACTACTTGGAAACACTGCAGAAGAGAGCAAAAATAATGAATTGTACAGAAAGACAGAAAACACAGTTCATTTAGACTGAAAAAGGAAAAATGAAGGAGAGGCTAACAGTTCTATAAAAATAAAAGCTGTTGCAAGGGCAAGTGAAAAAGTTATTTGTCACTGTGTTCATGGTGGGCAGGTGAAAGCATCTGCATTTTCTTTTTCTCTTCTTTCCTCTATACATAACCTTTGCCAATTATAAGGTGAGAATTTTGTCAGTTTCTCTTCTTCAGGTCTCCCCAGACACTGTGCTAACAGTACCTTCCTCAAGCTTCCTTTGTTCTGCTCATTGATGGGGTCAGGTGTACAAATTGCAACTGATCTTTTCTGTGCTCTTCAAAGGGAAACCTTGAATAAAAATAATGAGATGCAATTAATTTCCAATTAGAGATCCATATACTTTTAAGAAAAGAATGATTTAATTAAAAAATAGATAGAAAATGATTTAATATAATAATCCTGATTGTCATCAGTTTATCGTCATGAGGCAAAGAAGTCAGTTCCTTTATTATATCATCGTGATCACTCTCAAGTCTATCCAGCCTTTCAGTTACCTTTACAATGGCAACTTGCAGAGGGGCTAAATGTAGCTCAAAGTCATGGAACCTGAAAATCAGTTCACCCATAGGGGGTCTTCTTTCCCATCTGCCATACATGGCTGCTAATGTACCAGAGTACCTTTCTGGTGCAGTTCTTGTGAATGTATGCCACATGTCTGGTGTACACCTGATTCTCTCAGGATCATGCTCCTGGTTTGGATCATCAGGAATGAACCCAGGGTCATGTAACATTTCCACTACAGCGCATTCTCTCAAATAATGGATGCCTTTTTCCATAGTAGTCCATTTCTTTGCCTCAGGCATCAGGTCATTTTTGAAGGGGTATTTTTCCTTCACAGCTAATAGCATCCGCTTCCAAAGGGTGAAGGATTCATCCTGGCATCTACTGATATCTCTGATAATCGCTGAGTCTCTGGCAATGCTTCCCAGCTGGCGGGCTTCTGTACTGTCTAGCAATGCACTGTTGGCCCCACTGTCCCAGCATCGAAGTAGCCAGGTGACAATGCGTTCATCTGGGTGCCGTGTAAAGTCTTTTCTGAAGACTCGAAGTTCAGTCATTTTCAGAGGATGAGTAGTAAGGGTTTCAACGTCTCTTTCAGTTGTTGTTGCCCTGGTGGGCGTTGGTGACCGGGATCTCATTGAAGGCCCTTCCCCTGGACTTTGGGGGTGGCTCCCCTGGACCTTCTTGCTTTGCTGTCTCCTGTTCCGGAGGAAGCGATATTGGTATCACCTTCCGTCCTCTTACAGGGGCAACTGAAATCAGTTGTGGTGCCTCCTATGGTTGATCAGGCTGGTTGTTTTCCATGCTCTGTCTCTCACGCTCGGCTTGGACCAACTTTTCTGTTACGGCGTGAAAGTTGAATTGGAGGGCGTGTAGTTCTGTTTGGAGACTGTTAAGCTGGGATTGTACAGTGTCCCGCTCATTTTGGAAGGTGCCTCGCTCGGATTGGAGACAGTCGAGCTTGGATTGCAGAGTGTCCTGCTCGGATTGGAGACAGTCGTGCTTGGACTGCAGAGTGTCCCGCTCGGATTGGAGACAGTCGAGCTTGGATTGCAGTGTTCCGCTCATTTTGGAAGGTGTCTCGCTCAGATTGCAGAGTGTCCCGCTCGGATTGGAGAGAGTCGAGCTTGGATTGCAGAGTGTCCCGCTCATTTTGGAAGGTGTACCATTCCGACTGGAAGATGTTTTCCTGAGATCGGAGATTATTTCTTTCAGCTCGAAGATCTTCCTTTTCAGCTTGGAGAATTTCTTTTTCAGCTTGGAGACACTCTTGGCAGATCCGGAGATTCCTTTCTCTGGTTAGGAGATTCCCACTTTCAGCTCGAACCCACTCCTCGAAACTCTGCATGTCGGCTTGGAGACTCTCTCGCTCATTCAGTACTTTCTGACGGAAACTCTCCCTTTCACTTTGGAAACTCTCTCTCTCAGCTTGGAAACAATCTATTTTGTTTTGGAGACCCTGTATTTCGGTTTGGAGACCCTGTATTTTGTTTTCAAACTGTCTCTCCCTCTCTGGGATAGCATTGAATAAGGCCCGATAAGCATGAGCTAGGCCCCAAATGATTTGTGCCTCCTCAGATTTGCCAGAGCTGTCACATCCCTGTCTTAAATATTCGCTTAGGCTCTCAGGATCTTCCAGGTGTTCAGGAGTAAAGTTCCATGACACTGGAGATGCCCATCTCTCTAAGGTCTCTCCCAGTTTTCTCCACACTCCCTGCCACTCAGTATCCTCTGGCTTTGGAGAAGGCTTCCTCAAAATATAGATACTGAGTGAAATGACTAGAATGATGAGTAGTGCATTCAAGGAGATTGACAACATGGTCAAATGGGCATTCAGAAAATGCGTCAAGGATTCAAAGGAGAGACTAGGAGATGGTTTTAAAATCACAAGTTCTGTAATATTAGCAGCTTCCTCTGGAGCTGTATGCCACATTGTATACAATGTATACAGATACCAAGGCATTTCCGTCAATGTTTTCAGTTGCTTACATATACAAAAGCCTCCATAGAGCAGCGTGGCGAGCTTAATAAAGGTCCAGTATGTTCTGAGCATTAAAAAAGAAATAATGATGGAATGCACTGCCTTAAAGGGCAGTTTTAAAAGAGAAATCAACATCATTTTTTTTTTCTCTTCACAAAGACAGGCTAGCAGCAGTCAGACAAAAAAAGTTTACAAAAAGTGTACTAAAAGTTTACAAAATATCCCAGAGTATTGGCAGTCCACCTGGACTTTTCAAGGTCACGTTTGCAGTTACAGCACCTGCAGTTTTGATGATTCGTCCTAAGAGCTAAAAAACAATCTTAGCTTCATTCTAAAAGTAAAAAAGCAGAAATTTGCCCTTAATTTTGCCTTAATTTTGCCTCAGTTTTGCCCACATTCTCCACCACAAAATGTCAACGGTTTATGGGCGTTAGACCCGATTCCGTGACAAAGGGGACGGGGGTTCCACGGACCCACGTCCCGGAAAAAGGGAAAAGGGGAAAAGGGTAGGGAGATGGCCCTGAGAGCAAAGAACAGCGGCAACAATCTGAGGAGAAACAAACTAATTTACTAAATAAGATATCGGAATGCAAAACAACACACTATAATACAATATAATTACAATTTAAGCTGATAAATCCAATACAGAGAGAGAGAATGTCCCAAAATCAAGGTAGGCCTTACTCTACTACCAACGATAAGATGGCTGGAAAGCGAGGTGCTGCCAAGATGAGAGACGGCAGAAAAAGGGACGAGGTCTCGTGATCTGCAAGTTTTTATACTGCGAGCTTTTATCTTTTCCCTCCGGCTGGAAAATGGTAACAGAGGAGCAAAGTGCCGTGGGGACTGTAGTAGCCCTTCTCTTCTGAGAACCAGGTACATTCACTACATGATGTTATGATGTGGAATACCAATAACCGAAAATCATAAAACCATGACAATATGAAATCATCTGCTCATTTTTCCTGAAAATAAGGCTCTAGCATACCAGCTCTATATTGCTGGTTATATTATATAATATATTGGTTAAAAACAAAAATCACATTATTGATATAATAAGCTTCAAGTATTACTCTGAAGTCTCTTCACATAGCTGAAATGCAGGAGATAACAAATATATTTGTGTTGCTGTTTTTGTCCAGTACTACTGCAAAGGCAAGCAGTAAGGTGCTATAAGTATGGGACTTGTAACTCTATGCTGCAGAGCATACAGTTTCTATAGTGGAAAGAAAGTCAGAATATAATCTGAGCTCATCACTAGAGTAAAGAATACATGAGCACGAGAGAGAAGTCAAGAGAAGTGGTGGAAAGGTAATCTCTAACACTAGTGCAATAGCAGCAGTCTTGGGTGTTTGAAAATTATGGCAATGTATTCAGTAAAAATTAAACTCAGTGTGAGAGCTTACGAGCATGAATAGAATCTGACTCACAATGAGTAGATGAAGTATATGAAGTAAGTACCTTCACAGAGTGAGTTGCTGTGGGATCTGTTAAGTCAAACTTAACTTTTGCAATTACTATGTCTGTATTTATATTACAAAAGAAATTTTGGACACTTATCTAACTGTCAATTCCTTTTAGGGCTGCCAGGGCCAAGTTCTGCTCTCTTCCTGAGAATAGCTCTGAGCACAGTATGTTTACGCTAAAGGCAGTACTGAGTACTGTGATGACTTTGGAGCTGGTATACTGTGCCTTAGAAGGGTGGCTGCCAGCTGCCATGTGCAGAATTTTGCTTTTTCCCACAAACACGCGTGTGGAATGACAGCTTGCCATCTTGCAGCCAACATCACAACAAAGTATCTGGCATAGATTGGGCAGCCTATTATATCACTGTTTATTTCAAGCTGCAAATTAAAATAAAGGTTCCCAAGCCTCTTCTTCTCCAGGCTGAACAGGCCCAGCTCCCTCACTCTCCTCAAAGAAGAGATGCTCCAGTTGGTAAAACATTTTCATGGCCTTTGTTAAACTCCCTTTATTGTGTCCATGTCAGTCCTGCACTGCGGAGCCCAGAACTGAATGCAGTACTCCAGGAACGGCTGCTTGATTTTTGTTCCACTGTGAAGATAACATGTAATAAAGATGCTTGTCTCTACCTAACCAGTTCAATGGCTTTCATTTTAAATAGACATTTTCATCTACAGTAGATCTTGTTCAGAAATAGAGATCTTGTGCACAGGTGGGAAGGGAAAGGAATGAACGGAAGTTAAGGACCTGAAAAGAGAGCCCTTTTTGATGGCGTGTAAAACTAGAGAGGATCTAGGTGACTTCTGGGGCAAATGTAGATCATCTAAAAAGAAGCACATCAAAAGCACAGATCTCTGATTTAAGAGAATATTGTTAAATTAATGAAGAAATGTAATCTGAAGAGCTTTCACACACGCACAAGTATTTGTTTCTATAAGAAACAACTGAAGAGGTCAAAACCTTGTTGATTGTGCTGCAAGGACTGGTGACCTCTGTCAGTCTGTGTGTAGTAGGATTCCCCTTCAGCTCTACTGCCTCACAAAAAAAGCCCACAGTTGTTTCCTTGAATGATTTCTCTCTACCTGCTAGAACTGTGCCATGGAAGAATATGTAAAGCTTCTGCACTATTTGATTTATTATTTAGACATGCTTACCTAATTTGATGCTATATTCTTTTATAAATTAATTCTTGTTTCATGGCACAGTTCTAGCATTTGTGGGCATGCTTCAGAAGCATGAAGACTTCCTATAAATTGTTGTTTGGGAATGCAAGCAGTTGATGTGAATCCATTTTAAGGAAAGTGTTTTGCTCTTTGCACCTCACCACTGCTGACAAGTTCATCTGTATTTGTAAGTTTCCTATAACTTTTTTCTTGAACCTTCATAAGGTTCAGGAAACCTTCTCTACAGAAACATTTATATGCATGTTATTTTTAACACCTGTGTTAATTCAGGACTCAGCATTTACATACAGCTTGGTAGCAAAATGGAATAGAACCTTACATTTCCAGCCAATAAATGCTTTTCATTAAGAACCGATTAAGTCTGTATAAAAGTATTTCAGCAAAACTTCTGGCAGTTTTGGAATGGTTGTATCTGAATCACCATGGATGCTTTCCTCCCCCCCCCCCCCCCCCAGTTTACATACAGCATTAGAATGAATAAAAATAGTTTAGCAATGACAGTGGCTAACCTAATACTGAAGGAAAATCACATTCTTTCAAAAGTACTTCTTTCTAGCTACCATGGAAGGAATTTTCACTGTGGTAACACTTCCCAATTATTTGCTTTTTTTTTTTTTTTTTTTAAAAAAAAGGAGGCAGTGAAGCATAATTAATAGTATTAACTTCTAACTTTAATGGCAATGTGCAAATGTCAGTGGAATGAATATCTGGCCTTGGTATTGTATAGCTACCGATATTTGACTTTCTCTCAGTACTTCTATCTAGGAAGCAGACTGCCTATGCCAAACAAGCAAAATACATACTTCTTGAATCTATTATTGCCATGGCAAATGATAATTGGTATTAAGAATTATTTTCCTCTCAAACTGAATTTATTTTTGTCCTTGTTCACAGAAGGTGTTCTGTTTATAGATGTTAATTTAAAATGTTTAATCATGAATAGTACAGTAAGCTGTGCAATACAGATGGAGGGAAATGTCATTGTAATTGTTTTTATGATTTTCAATACAATACACATTTGTCAAACAAATGCACAGCACTTATATTTCCTCAAAGGCTGAGTATACAATAAAACCATTCTGCTTCGCCTGATTTATTACTCACTGAGTTGGCCTTTTTTTTTTATTTTGCATTTGATATTTTACGTCTAATTCTGTTTCCCTTGTTCATCTCTGAACTATTGTATTTCCCAAGATTACAGTAAAACTGAGCAGAAGATTAACGAGTGAAAAGGATAGACATCCAAATGAGCAAATTAAAAGGCAAGGTCTTTTTACAGCCATAGTTACTTACAGCTTGTATGTTGTATGCCTGTGTTGTGCTCCTAGGGAGGTGCTTAATGGGCCAACGTCCCATGGGAAAATTGACTTACCTCTGTATGGTTCCACCTTCCCTTTCTATGAGGGAACAATAATACTTTTTTATAAAGGTACTTAAATGCTGCTCATGAAAAGTGTTAAGTAAGAAGTCATAAAGGCATAAGGCTTTGTCCAGTTGTTTCAGGGTTGTGACAGGATGCCTCAGGAGCAGAGCCAAGCAACTACACACTCAGGGCAGCATGGAGGGTTATACATTTTATTCAACACACACACACAGGCTTATACTTGGATAACCCCAGGAAGTGGCAAGCAGAAACTCCCCAGGCAAGAGTGATATAAACTCTAGTAAGCCGAAACAGAAGCTCCCTTAAGCAAGTGCAATACTACTTACCGTGAAAGGTGGACGAAATGCTGAGTAGGAGAAGGAGAAGGAACATGCCGTCAGTGGATTCGATAGGGAGTGTCAGCAAGGTGTCTCTTGCTTCAGAGTGATCTTTTCCTCTCAAACCCACAGCAGCCTCCTTCCCGCTTTTATTCTCTCCAGAGTCTGCAGGGTTTTTTCCACTTGCACGCTGCATCCACATGGCCAGCGTGTGATGCACAGCCCAAGTGGAACACTTGCCTGCAAGCAAGCTCAGCCATTTGCTAAACAAGAAAACTGGCTGTAGCTGCAAATACTGCTTCTCTTAAAACTGTCATCCGGCCCATGGTTCTAATTACTTAGCTATCCAGTTATTTTCTCTCCCAGAATCCTTTGGTCCAACACAGGATCATTCTTTGATCAGAACTTTTAGCTCCCTGACACACTGGCATGCAATATATAATCATCTGAATATAAGTAACTTGCAAAACAGAGGGAAAGAAAGACTACATTAGCCTGAAATTAACAGTATAAGCTCTGTTTCCAGTATCTCCGTGCCAGGGAAGATATGAGTTGCATTTCTTTGGTTGTTGAGAAGCAAATGAAAACTCTGTTTATGATAGAACTTATCTCTATACTGAAAGATCACCATTAATTTTCACTCACATTCAAAGGTGAGGTGGCTTCCAGTCTACAAAATTAACATGCATCCATAGTTACATTTACCAAAATAGCTTATTTGTTCCTACGAGAATTCAAATGAACATCTCTCTCCACATACATTAGCTATTCCTGCATGATGCTGGCAAAGGCATTTGTCAGATCTTTTCTACTCCATCTATATTTTATGATTATTCCTTTACAATTACTTTCTTATATCCCTCCTGAAAGAATAATAAAAAAAATACATTAATCTTTTGATTTGTCTACATAAGGAAACCTACCTTGTAGGACTGTCTGTGCCTTTTGTTGATGTGCAAAATCTCTAATTAATGCTCCCACCAGTAAACTCAGTAGCACTGATACAAAGTTCTATAAAATCTTTGTCATGAAAATTGCAGTGTATCTGACTGCAGGGTAAAACACTCTGTTCTACCTTTTTCTCTTTTCTATTGCTTACTGCTTCAAAATGTTGTGCAGATGACTCATGTAAACATTGCAGCCTATTATTTTTTCCCATTTGCTTAGAATAATACTTACTATCATCTACTTTTTCCTTCAGTATCCATACCCTGACATTTTCCTTATCACTGGCCAATTGAATCTTTAATGAAAAAGGCTATAATTTGAATACAAGTTTGTGTATACACTCATTGATAGCTCTTTATCTTTGAACCTTAGCTATGCAAAAATTTGATTACGGACATTTCTGCATTTTTCTGTCTCCAACATATGTAAAAGTCACATGTTAACTTCCTTTGTCAAAGTAATAAAGCCAGACAGGACACAAAGGAATGGGTTTGTATCCTTTAGGATACTCCTGCAGTTCACCATATGGTGGGATGAGCCCTTGCGGCTGGTGATGGAATAAAGTTGCAAGAAGGCACTGTTGTGCTGGTGGCTAGGTATATGGTTGAAGGGGACAGCAACGAGTGTAGACAGGGGAGTGTTACTGACTGATTTCATCTGCTGCAGTACTACCAAACAGAAGCATCTAGAAACATGCAGCTGGTATAAACATTTTTAGATTTAAAAACAAAGAAACAAACAGAGAAAACACAATATAATGCTCTATTTGATTTTGCCTGTTCCTCTAACATAGGAGAAAAATGAGATTTTGAGCTAGGTGAGGGCTTTGAATGGGTGACATTGATGCTGGGGTGCCTGCCTTGGCCTATGGGAAGCAGGAATACAGCACAACACAAGAAATGACAGTCATCAAGTGGGAATAAGACACTGTGGAGAGAAATTATGGTGCTGGCAATTAGTTTCAATTCATGCTTACATGGTAACTGAAAAAGAACTAAAATCATTGCAGTGCATGTAAAAATGCATTCATTTTTGTCTTGCTGAACCAGCACTTCAATCATCATTTTAGGAAATGATATTTCAGGATATGTTTAGATACTGCTTGGGAAATCTTGTAAATTGTTAATTCTGGCAAAGAAGGATTTGAGGACATCAAAAACATTAATAATCCCATGAGAAAACTAACAGAAAAATTATGGTCTTAATAGTAAGGCTGTACTAAAAATAAGTGAAGATATTAGGACTTATACAAAACAAGGCTGTTGGTTGAAAATCAGTTTTGTTGGCATCCTTCTGCCATAGATGATCCATTAACTTTCCTCTGAGTCAGATTTAAAAACTGCTGACTCTTCTGCTGATTTCTTGATTCAGTTTAACATCTGTTTGCATGATTCTGGCTTCTGAATACATATTTCCTCTCTGCAAGCTCAGGCTTCTACACTACTTAGCAGAGAATGATTTGTGTTTCATTTTATGCAAAGCTACAGACGGGAACTAGAGGTGACGGTCCTGTCATCAACCTGAAGCCAGGTTATTAGGACAAAAGGGTAGTATCTCAGAAGTCATTCCTCTTTCAGTAAGGATGCATGCAGTTTTCAACAAATGATGTTGATGGATATCTTTATTTTTAGATCTTCAGAAGAAAAAAAATTGTTTGATAAAACACCACTGAAGGCAGTCAGTTGCAGAGTGATTGATGCTACGTGTGCTTGGCACTGCTGAAATGATTTGTGCCTGCCCAGCACAGCTCCAAACTTGCTGTGGTTGCAGAGATACCTGGGTTTATTAATGCTTCTGCCTGTAAGTGTAGTAAGTTCTCCGAAGGCTAATGTAGCATTGGCTAGGGTTCATGTGATCTCTCCCTCTCTCTCCTGCTGGGAGAGGGTTTTTTCAAAAAACTTGAAGCAAATGTTGCTTGCCTTCAGCCAAGACTGCTCCATTGAGGTTCCCCTTTTGGACTGGTGTGTGTGGGCACCTCCAGCCAATGCAAGAAACCTCTGGGAGATGGATACAGCTTAAAAAGTATGTAATGCAGTCAAAGTAATGCAGCCACATTTTATAAGAGCTAGGCCTTGAATTTGCCAGCTACCCAATTAAAAGGAGTGTGCATTAAAAGGGGAGTGGCCAGCAGGTCAAGGGAGGTTATCCTCCCGCTCTACTCCGCCCTGGTCAGGCCTCCCCTGGAGTACTGCATCCAGTTCTGGCCCCCCCCCCGGTACAAAAAAGACAGGGATCTCCTGGAAAGAGTCCAGTAGAGGGCCACAAAGATGATAAAGGGCCTGGAGCATCTCCCATAGGAGGAAAGGCTGAGTGACCTGGGTCTGTTCAGCCTTCAGAAAAGAAGACTGAGAGGGGATCTTATTAATGTTTAAAATATCTTAAGTGTGGGAGACAAAGGGACATGGCCATCCTCTTTCCAGTGGTCTGTAGAGACAGGACAAGGGGAAATGGCCATAAACTGGAGCACAGGAAGTTCCGCACCAATATGTGAAGGAACTTCTTCACAGTGAGGGTGATGGAGCACTGGAATGGGCTGCCCAGGGAGGTTGTGGAGTCTCCTTCTACAGACTCGTCTGGACGCCTACCTGTGCAGCCTGCTGTAGGGAGCCTGCTTTGCAGGGGTTGGACTCAGTGATCTCTAGAGGTCGGGAAATCACAGGATAAGAGGATTTTACTAGTCGGTGGTTAGTTTTTCCCCTCCTCCTGAAATCTTCTTAATTAACTCTTTTGTCTCAATTAGTACTCATATTTCAGCTTGTCTGTCTTCTTTTGTCATGACTGACACAAACGTAAAACTTCATAATCACTTTATTAGACTCACCTATTTTTCTGTAAGTTTCTTAAAAAGACAAACATGCTACCACAGATGATTAAACAGGGAAAGACAATGTTTGCATTGTTAACTTTACTGGAATTCTTTCCGAGGACCTTTTCACAGTAACAAGTGCTCATTACTGGAAACCTAGCTATGTTTTTTGCCTTCTCAGTCTGCTTGCAGACAGGATCTTCTTACCGTCAGGGGACAGATCAAGGTCTCAGAGCCATGGCACTATTTTAAAGGAAGCAAGATTAGTTCAGTTCCAGTCACAAGTTGTACAGAGCCTTTTCTGGTTGAGGACAGCCACCGTCCACAATGCAGTAGTTAGCAGCTGTCTGCTGGCATTCAGCAGAGTTGATAGCTCATACTTCTGACACAGGATCACTCAGCTGCTCCACTGTGAGCTTCATGCACATCTCCCCTATCATTTTACAGTTTTTCAACTGCTACCAATTGTCCCAGGTGTGCAGTACAAACTCAGTACAGTTGGCATTTTATCATGAGTATAAAAATAGCACGGCACAGAGTGAAATGTTAGTTCTTCCCAAAAGACCAACCTTATCTTCCTTACCTTGCTGTTGTTACTGCTGGGGTCTGCACTGCTGGCAAGCTTGCCGTGAGAGCTCCTTATGAGATCTGACGCACAGTGACTGACTTAGAAATTGAACACAAGCTGCAGCAACTGTGAATCTACTTGTTTGTGATGAATAGCATTACAATTTAGCATTATGTCAGCTATTCTGGCCAGAAATATGTTGAATAAGCTCAGCAGAGGTTAGAATTGCAGAAAAATAATTGAGGAAATTGTGAATTTTCTAATTAGTTACTGATCCTTGGCTTCTGTGATGGCAGAATTCTTACAGTTTGAAGGAAAAGGCCTAGGAGAAATAATGATTGGACTTGGTGATCTTGAAGGTCTTTTCCAACCTGAGCAATTCTATGATTCTATGATTTGATTTTCAGTAGCAAACTCTTAGTTGTGAGGGTACTGACACCATGACCATTTAAAAACAGAAGTTAGTATGCCACAATTCAGGAGAATTTGACGTGTTGTCAGATGTTAGGAAAATACACTATAATATACCTAACCATTGTTTGTTATTTACAACTTTGTTGGTAAAATAATTTCCTTTTAAATTTTACCAAGTGCAGTAGTTAGGAAAGAAGCATGTATAACATAGGCTTCCTACAGTTTTACTTCCATGTTCACATTGTTCTAAGGAATTGTTCTAAAGCAGCAGCTTCCGAACCAGCGTAGTTATGCAGCTGTGTAGAAACGGAAGCTGTATTGTATGCAGTTCAATCAATTGCTAAAAATGCACCATCTGGTTTTACTGTTAATGCTGTTAATCTCTGTTAATACTGCTGTGAAAGTCTGCCTAATTTTTTAAAGTAGCACATATGTATATGAAATTGAACAGCTTTTGAAGTCATTTGCACCTTGTGATGATCTGGGCAGTGCTTTAAGATAAAATGATCCATCAGCCTAATTATTAGATAATTACCAACATTCAACTAGCTGATGAACAGTAGTGCATTGATTTTTCTTTTTTTCCTGGTAATGTTTATGAATTCAAAAAGCATAAAGGGAAGCTACTCAATTCTCGAAGGATGAAGTGGGTGGCAAGTATTGTTTCAGTCCTCCCACAGCTGTGTATTAAAAAGAAGAATAAAGCTATTTCACTCTTCTGTTAACATCCCACTTCTTTTTAGAACAGAAAGAGAAAAGTGTAGGCAACTGAATCAAATGTTTAACTATTCATCTTTAGGGGAATAGACTCTACAGGCTTGAAGTTAAACTCCCATGACTTGGTCCTTGCCTACAGCTGTATGCTCTGGATTTCAAGTACTGAAAGGAAAAGAGGGGAAACAAATGAGGAAAATTCCAAGAAAAAGGGATGGCAGACAATCTTTGTTGGTTTTTTGTTCTTTTATTTTTTTTTCTCTTCACGTATGGGGTGTAGCAGAAATGCTAAGTCATGGCCTGAACCAGTGATTGAGCGCCTGGTGGGAAGGCAGGTCCAACCCAGGTGACTCAGGTGCATCTGAGCCCCCTAATCTTTCCAGACCTCATTGAAGGGTTGGCAGTAGAGGTGAGGATATTTCACTGGAGATCTCTGCCTACTGGAGACCTTCTAAAGGTAAGCAGTTTTTCTTCCTTTGTTTC